>NW_028093845.1:11389883-12032383 GCF_014824575.4 Sturnira hondurensis | reverse complement strand
AACTAGAGGGAGCATACCTCAACATAATAAAATCATGTATGGGAAACCCACACCAAACACTATATTCCATGGACAAAAAATAAAATTTTTCCCATTCAGTTCAGGAACAAGACAAGAATGTCTGCTTTCACCACTCCTATTCAATGTAGTATTAGAAGTCCTGGCCACAGTGATCACACAAGAAAAAGAAATAAAAGGCATCCAAATTGGAAAAGAGGACACAAAACTGGCATTGTTTCCAGATGACATGATAGTGTACATGAAAAACTCTATAGATTCCACAAAAAAAGCTAATTGACCTAATGAGTGAATTTGGCAAAACAGTGGTATACAAAGTCAATATTCAGAAATCAAACACATTTTTGTACACAAACAATGAAACATCAGAAACGGAAATCAAGGGAAAAATCTCATTTGATACAGCAACAAGAAAAATAAAGTACCTAGGAACAAACCTAACCAAGGAGGTAAAACATCTGGACTCAGAAAACTACACAACACTGAAGAAGGAAATTAAGGGAGGCACAAACAAACGGAAGTAAATACTGTGTTCATGGATTGGAAGAATTAATATCATTAAAGTGCCCATACTACCTAAAGCAATTTATACATTCAACACAATTCCTATTAAAGTACCAATGGAATATTTCACAGATACAAAACAAATATTTCAAAAATTTATTTGGAACTTTAAAGGACTACAAGTAGCTGCAGCAATTTTGAGAAAGAAGAACAAGGTAGGAGGGATCACAATACCTACTACATCAAACTACATTACAAGGCCATTGTAATTAAAACAGACTGGCAATGGCTTAAGAACAGACACATAGATCAGTGAAAGAGAATTAAAAGCCCAGAAATAAACCCAAGTCTCTGTGGTCAATTAATATTTGATAAAGAGGGTAGAAGCCTAAAATGGAATAAAAATAGCCTCTTAAACAAATGGTGTTGGGAGAACTGGGTAGCTACATGCAAAAAAAAATAAAACTTAATCACCAACTTACACCATACAAAAAATAAATTCAAGGTAGATGAAAGAGTTAAATATAAGTCATAACACAATAAAGTCCTAGAGTAGAACATAGGCATGAAAATCTCAAATATTACATGCAGCAATATTTTCACAGATATATCCCCTACTGCAAGGAACATAAAAGAAAGAATGAATAAATGGGATCTCATCAAAATAAAAAGCTTCTGCACAGCTAAAGAAAACATCATCAAAATGAAAAGAGAACCTACCACATGGGAAAACAGATTTGTCAATGATACCTCAAACAAGGCTTTGATCTCCAAAATACACAAAGAACTCACATGACTCCACTCCAGAAAGACAAACAACCCAATTAAAAAATGAGCAAAGAAAATGAACAGACACTTCTTCAAGGAGGACATACAGAGGTTCCAGGGACATATGAAAAGATGCTCAGCATCACTAGTCATCAAAGAAATGCAAATTAAAACCACAATGAGATACCACTTCACACTGGTGAGAATGGCTATCATAAACAAATTGACAAACAGTATGTGTTGGAGAGGATGTAGAGGGATCCTGGTGCAGTGTTAGTGGGAATGCAGACTGGTGTAGCCACTGTGGAAAACGTATGGAATTTCCTCAAAAACCAAAAGATGAAACTGCCTTTTGAGCTGGCAATCCACTGCTGGGATTATGCCCTAAGAATGCCGAAACACCAATCCAAATAAATCTAGGTACCCCAATGTTCACAGGAGCACAATTTACAATAACCAAGTGCTGGAAGCAACCTAAGTGCCCATCAGACAATGAATGGATCAAAAAACTATGGTACATTTACACAGTGGAATACTATGAAACAGAAAACATAAGGAGCTTCTACCCTTTGGGACAGCATGGATGGAACTGGAGAGCATATTATTATGCTAAGTGAAATAAGCAAGGAGGTGAAAGACAAATCGCACATGATCTCACCTATAAGTGAAACCTAAACAAAACAAACAAGCAAGCAAAATATAGCCACATTGAAATTGAGAGCAAGCTGACAGTAGCCAGAGGAGAAGTAGGAGGGGATAATGAGGGAAAAGGGAGAGGGTTTTCAGGAACATGTATAAAGGGCACATGGACAAAACCAACGGTGGTTAGGATCAAGGGTGGGATATGGGGATGGCTGGGGTGGGGGGGGGGGAGTGTTGGGAGAAAAATGAAGACAACTGTATTTAAACATCAATTAAAATATAAATAAAATAAAATAAAGAAATTATGACAGCATACCACCTCACCCCTGCCAAAATGGCTATTGTTAATAAATCAACAAACAACAAGTGCTGGAGAGTATGAGAGAAAAGGGAACCTTAATACACTCTTAGTGAAAATGCAGAATGGTGCAGCCACTGTGGGAAACAGTATGGAATTTCCTAAAAAAAAAAATGGAACTGCCTTTTCACCCAGAAATTCCACTACTGGAGATATACCCCTAGAATCTTGAAACACCAATTCAAAAGAACTTATGGACATTTATGTTCGTGGCAGTGCTATTTATAGTAGCCAAGACTAGGAAACAGCCTACATGCCCATCAGTAGATGAGTGACTTAAAAACTGTGGTACATTTACAAAATGGAATACTGCACATCAGTAGAAGAGAAGGAATCTTTACCTTCTGGGACAGCATGGATGGAACTGGAGACTATCATGCTAAATGATATAAGCCAGTCAGTGAAAGACAAATACTATATGATCTCACTTATAAGTGGAATCCAATGAACAAATAAACCAATGAGTAAAATAAAATCAGAGACGTAGAAATATGGAACAGACTGACAGCTGTAAGAGAGGAGGAAGGAATTGCAGACTGATAGAAAGAAGGTGAAAGGATTAGTCAAAGAACATGTGTGCAGGATCCATGGACAATGGTGTGAGGATTGACTGTGGGGGTGGGGGTGCAAGCTGGGTGGAAGAGAAAAAAATTGGAACAACTGTGATATCATAAACAATAAAAAATTTAAATCACAGAAATTTTAAATGTTCATGTTTGTACTGAATATTTTGTAATGTTATCAAACTGGGACCCACCCCACATAAAAATCAACAGTAGGGTGGAAACATAACACTGTGGCATATTCATACCATCTAATAGATCTTAGCAAAGTAAACAGATGAAATACACTTGCACATATAACAACATGCATAAATCTCTGAAACATAATGCTCTTTTTCAAAAAAGAAATTGAAGAACAATGTATACAGTATGTTCAAGGCATGAAGTTTCAAAATCAGGTAAAATTTAACAATTTTATTTTTAGAGATATTAATATCTGTAGTAAACTGTCAGAAAACTCTCTAAATCAACAAAAAAATTGTTGGTGAGAATGTAGAAAAAAAGGAAACCTTCAAGCACGTTTGGTGGAAATGCACAACCACTGTGGAAAATAATATAGAGTTGCTTCAAAAACTTAAAAAAGGAACTGCCTTATGACTCATTGATTCCACTTCTGAAACTATGAGGTGGGATTTAAAAAAACAGAATTTATTTATTAAATATGTGTATTTATTCTTAAATGTTTAAACTTCAGTAACTTTCAAAGTACTCTCCATTTGGTGCAATACAGCCATTGAGACATTTTTTGCACTGCTCAAAGCAGTTTTGGAACTCATTGACTTTGATGCCTTTTTTGATGCAATGGAACACTACTTGGCTAAAAAAAGAGAAATTTTTACCTTTTGTGATGGCATGGATGGACCTGGAGAACAGTATGCTAAGTGAAATAAGCTAGTCAGAAAAACAAATACCATATGATTTCACTTATATGTAGAATCTATTCAACATAATAAACTAACAAAGAAAATAGAAACAGCCTCATAGATATAGAGAACAGACTGACAGCTGTCAGAGGGAAGAAAGTTGGGGGCTGGGTGAAAAAGGTGAAGAGATTGAAGAAAAAATGGCTCATAGACAACAACAGTATGGTGATTATCAGAGGGAAAGAAGGGTGGGTGAGGTAAAAGAAGGAAGGGGGAATTAATAGTAATGGAAGGAGACTTGGCTTGGAGTATTGAATGCACAATATATGGATGATGTATTATAGAATTGTGTACCTGAAACCTATATAGTTTTATTAACCAGTGTCATCCCAATATAGTCAATAAATTTTTGTAAAAATCAGGAAGTTACCTCTGAGTGGAGAAGCAATGGAATTACTTCAGAGTGATTCTCATAGGGGTTATCGTAGATATTATTTTTTAATTTAACTATATTTATTTTGATAACAGTAGTTAATAACATTATATAAGTTTTGGGTATATAATTATACAATACAACATCTGTATGTTGCCTTGTGTTCTCACCACTCAGAGTCTAGTGTTATTCTGTCACTATATATTTGACCCCCTTCAGCCTTTACTACCTCTTACCTCCCTGCTCCTATAATAATCACCATGTTGTTGTCTGGGTCTATGAGTTTGTTTGTTTGTTCACTTGTTACTTTCTGTTTTTTACCCTATGTATGATTGAAATCTTCTAGTACTTGTCTTTCTTGTCTGAATTATTTCACTTAGCACACTATCTAAAGATCCATACATATTGTCACAAATGGCAAGATTTCATCCTTTTTTATAGCTGAGTAGTATTCATAGATATTATTCTTCTACTTAAACTAGTTGAGGATACATGATTGTTCCTTGTATTATTGTTTTTTCTTATACATATTTAAAAAACAATCTTCTATATTAATGTAATATTTAGTAAGAACAATTTTAACAACACAGAGGACCATGAACATGAGTATGTTTTTCGGTGTTCATGTAAGCAAATTGCTAGACCTGACCTTATAGGAAGACTATAGAATAATATTTGGTATATGACAATAAGTTCCCCTCAGTGGACTGTGCTTGAGATTTAAACTTTAAGACCAATATCTTTGCTCAAGCATTTCTTTTTTTATATTTACCTTACATATTTCAAAAAGCTAAAGGGTAAGTAATTTCTGAAATTTTATTCATAAGGTCAAAATATCTAACTTATAGAAATCAGCATACATTAGACCATAATTTTTGTTTCTTGAGTCATAGATCAATGGAAGGTAATAAAAAATTGGTATGTTACGAAAGTTCTGAAGCTTTGGTGGTCTACAAAGGGAACAGCATTTTTTGGTTGCAAATTTATGAACTACTGAAATAGATCTCTTTCTCAAACAGCCACTTTTCTTTCATTACACTAGTTCTTATTGTTACTGAATTTCGCATTTTTCTTGAATCTGACACAAGTTAATGTACTACTAAAAATGTAAAGAAAAAATTAATTTCCCTGAATGTTGAAAATATTAAAATCAATATATTCAAAACTAATATATTGTTTTCAATAACTAGCATTTACAAATCCACTTCTCTATTTTTGTGCTATATCTTGCTATAACATTCAATTTTTTACTTCCAAAACTGCCTATAGAGGGAGAAAAAATATAAACTAAGTCCAAATATTGAGAGAGTAATACTTCTGCCAAATTGAAGTATAATTTGAAGGTTTAGTTTCTTAAATATTAATCTATTTTAAAGTACATTTTGAAATATAACATATACTCTATACAGATTCTGAATAAATATTGAAAAATTTAAGTATTTACCATGTTAAATAATACTCAGAAAAGTAAAGAATATTTAACGTAAATAAAACAATAACTGGATAACAATAATTTTTTACATGGAATGTGGAGGGGGATGGAAGTGGCACTTACAGGTATTAAATACAGGAAAAATGCTCCACCTGAAGAGGAATCTATTGAAAATTGAGAGTCTACAAATTAAATTATAGATTTAATTGTGTTATAGGGCTAAAATAACTGGGGCCTTTGTTAGAACTATTCAGTGGGTGCTATGCAATCACCCACTTCTGTGCAAGAAGGTGAGCAGAGGAGAGGAAAATATTATTATTTTTTTCTTTTTAAATTTTACTTTGATTGTTGTTCAAGTACAGTTTTCTGTCTTTTACTCCCAGTCCAGCCCACCCCCACATTGCTCCCCACCTCCCTGCCATGTCCACCCCCCTTAGTTTTTGTCCATGTGTCCTTTATATTTGTTCCTCTAAACCCTTCAAGAGATCTATTTCAGTAGTTCATAAATTTGCAACCAAAAAAATGCTGTTCCCTTTGTAGACCACCAAAGCTTCAGAACCTTAGTAACATACCAATTTTTTATTACCTTTTCCCTTGAAATTTCCTCCCTTCTCCCCTGTGGTCACTGTCAGCCTGTTCTGTATTTCAGTGCTATTGGTTATATTTTGCTTGTTTGTTTGTTTGGTTGTTTAGGTTCCTGTTAAAGGTGAGATCATATGGTATTTGTCTTTCACTGCCTGGCTTGTTTTGCTTAGCATAATGCTTTCCAGTTCCATCCATCTATTTTATTTTTTATTGTTTTTCATGTGTATTTGTCTCCATTTTCCCCCCTTATTCTCCCCCACCCCATGCATCTCCACCTCCCACCTTCAATCCTACCCCCCTTTGGCTTTGTCCATGGGTCCTTTATACATATCCCTTGATGATCTTTCCCCTTCTTTCTCTTGTTTTACTCCTTCCTCTCCCCTCTGGCTACCATCAGTCTGTTCTTTATTTCAATACCTTTGTTTATATTTTTGCTTACTTGTCTATTTTGTTGATCAGGTTCCACTTATATCCTTCATGACAGCATGGATGGATCTAGAGGACATTATGCTAAGTAAAATAAGCCAGATGGAAAATAGTTTGTGTCTAAGAATTTTTCCAATCTGTCTAGCTTGTCCAATTTGTTGGCATATAGTGTTCATAATATTTTCTTACAATTCTTTATATTTCTGTGGAGTTAATTGATGCTTTTCTTTTTTCATTTCTGATTTTATTTATTCAGGTCTTCTCACCTTTTCCTCTTGATGAGTTTGATTAATGCTTTATCAATCATGTTTATCTTTTCAAAGAACCAGCTCTTGGTCTTACTGATTTTTTGTATTGTTTTTTAGACTCAATTTCATTTATTTCTGTTGTACTATTTTTTTCATTCTAAAAAATATTTTACTTATTTTTTTTTAAAGAGAGGGGAGGGTTGGGAGAAAGAGAGGGAGAGAAACACCCCAATCTAGGAACCTGGACTGCAACCCTGACCAGGATCAAACCCATGAACTTTTGGTTTGTAGGACAATGCCCAACCAAGTGAGCCACAGAAGTCAGGGAAGATTTTTCTTATTTCTTGTGGTAGGTCTGTGATGTTATGAATTTCTGTCTCAGAACTGCCTTCACTTTGTCCCATAGATTCTGGGTTATTGTGTGTTCATTTTCATTTCTTTCAAGGTATATTTTGGTTTCTTCCTCGATCTCATTGTTAACTCATTCATTGTTTAGTAACATGGTATTTAGCTTCCATATATTTTTGTGTTTCAGTTTTTTTCTGTTATTGATTTTTAGTTTCATACCATTATAATAAAAGAAGATGTTTGATGTGATTTCAATCTTCTTAAAGTTATTTACATTTTATTTGTCATGACATGTGGTGTATCTTAGAAAGCATTCCATATGCTTATGAAAAGAATGTATGTTCAGCTATTTTGGGGTAAAACGCTCTAAAGATATCAATTAAATTTATCTGATCTAATGTGTTATTTAAGGATGCTTTGTTGTTGTTGTTGATTTTCTATCTGGAAGATCTATACATTGATGTCAATGAGGTGTTCAAATCTCATGATATGACTCTATTACTTTCTGTCTCTTCCTTTATGTCCATCAAGATTTGTTTTATATATTTAGATGTTTTTGTTGTGTACATACATGTTTACAAGTGTTATATCCTTTTTCCAGATTAGTCCCTTTAATATTATGTACTGACCTTCATTGTCTCTTAACATAGCCTTAGTTTTAAAGCCTTTTTGTCAAATATAAGTATTGCTAACCCAGCTCATTTATTTGCATGAAATGTTTTTTCCATCCATGTACCTTTAGTCTGCAGGTGGGTCTATTGTAGATAGCATGTGTATGTGTCTCGTTTTCTTATCTTTCATTTACCCTGTGTCTTTGACTGGAGCATTTAGCACATTAACATTTATTTTTAAATATATTTTATTGGTTATGATATTACAGTTCTCTCATTTTTCCCCTTTATCACCCTCTGCTATGTACTCTTTCACCCTTCTGTATCCCCTCCCATTTAGTCCATATTTATGGGTTGTATATATAAGTTCTTTGGCTTCTCCATTTCCTATGCTATTCTTAACCTCCCCTTGTATATTTCGTACTTACGAAATATTTTTCTTATACCCAGTTCCTTTTCCCCCCATTTTCCTTCTTCCCTAGCTCACTGACAAACCTCTATGTAATTCCCATTTCTCTGATTGTGCTCCTGTTCTATTTGTTTGCTTAGTGTTTTTTTTTTTAGGTTCAGTTGTTGATAGTTATGAGTTTGTTGTCATTTTACTGTTAGTGGTTTTGATGTTCTTTTTCTTAGATAATTCCCTTTAACATTTCATATAAAGGCTTGGTGATGATGAACTCCTTTAACTTGACCTTATCTAGGAAGCACTTTATCTGCCCTTCCATTCTAAGTGATAGTTTTTCTGTATAGAGCAATCTTGAATATAGGTCCCTGCCTTTCATGACTTTGAATACTTCTTTCTAGCCCCTTCTTGCCTTCAAGGTTTCTTTTGAGAAATCAGCTGATAGTCTTACGGGCAATAATTTGTAGATAACTCTCTCCTTTCCACTTGCTACTTTTAAGCTTCTCTTCTTATCTTTAATCGTGGGTAACTTAATTATGATGCATTGTGGTGTGTTTCTCCTTGGATCCAATTTCTTTGTGACTCTATGAAGTTCCTGGACTTCTGGAAGCTTATTTTCTTTGCCAGATTGAGAAAGTTTTCCTTCACTATTTTTTCAAACAAGTTTTTACTTTAAAAATTTGCTCTTTATCTTCTCCTTCTGGCACCCCTGTGATTCAATGTTAGAGTGCTTAAAGTTGTCCCACAGGATCCTCAGCTTCTCATTTTTTTTTGAAATCTTGTTTCTTCTTTCTGTTGTTAGATGTTTATTTCTTCCTTTTGTTCCAAATCATTGATTTCAGTCCCAGTTTCCTTAGCTGCACTGTTGATTCCCTGTATACTTTCCTTTTTGTTTCTTTATTTTGTTTATTTATTTATTTATTTAATTCTTGTTCAAGTACAGTTTTCTGTCTTATATTCCCAACCTTGCCCCCCCAACCCAGTGCTCCCCACCTCCCTCCTGTTTCCACCCCCCACCCTTAGTTATTGTTTATGTGTCCCTTATACTTCCTCATGTGAGTCCATCCCCTTTTCCCCTATGATTCTCTGCCCTCTCCCCTCTGGATCCTGTCAGCCTGTTCCGTATTTGAGTGTCATTGGTCATATTTGCTTGCTTGTTTCTTTTATTGTTTAGATTCCTGTTAACAGTGATATCATATGGTATTTGTCTTTCACCGCCTGGCTTATTTCGATCAGCATAATGCTTTCCAGTCCCATCCATGATGTTGCAAAGGGTAGGGGCTCCTTCTTCCTTTCTGCAGCATAGAATTCCATTGTGTAAATGCACCATAGCATTTTGATCCAGTCATTTACTGATGGACATCTAGGTTGCTTCCAACACTTGGCTATCATGAATTGTGCTGCTTTGAACATTGGGGTGAATAGGTCCTTTTAGATTGGTGTTTCAGGGTTCTTAGGATATACTCCTAGCAGTGGAATTGCTGGGTGAAAAGGCACGCTCATTTTTAGTTTTCTTAGAAAATTCTATACTGTTTTCCATAGTTGTTGTACCAGTCTGCAATCCCATCAACAGTGAACTAGAGTCCACTTTTCCCCACAACCTCTCCAGCACTTGTTTGTTTCTTTGTTTATGATGGCCATTCTGAGTGGTGTTAAGTGGTATCTCACTGTGGTTTTAATTTGCATCTCTCTGATAGCTAGCGATATCGAGCATCTTTCCATGTGTCTCTGGATCCCTTGTATGTCTTCCTTGGAGAAATGTCTGTTCAAGTCCTCCGCCCATTTTTTAATCCGGTTGCTTGTCTTCTTTGAGTGGAGTCGAGTGAGTTCTTTGTATATTTTGGAGATTAAACCTTTGTCTGAGGTATCATTGGCAAATATGTTTTCCCAAACAGTTGTTTCTCTTTTTATCTTGATACTGTTTCCTTGGCCATGCAGAAGCTTTGAATTTTGATGAAATCCCATTTGTTTATTCTTTCCTTTATATCCCTTGCTCTGGGGACGTGTCAGTAAAAATCTTGCTGCGTGGAATATCTGAGATTTTCTTGCCAATGCTCTCCTCTAGGGCTTTAATGGTGTCACGGCTTATATTTAAGTCTTTTATCCACCTTGAATGTATTTTGCTGTATGGTGTAAGTTGGTGCTCAAGTTTCATTTTTTTGCATGTGGCTGTCCAGTTCTCCCAACAACATTTGTTGAAAAGGCTGCCTTTACTCCATTTTATGTTATTGGCCCCTTTCTCGAATGTTAATTGACTATAGAGAGTTGGGTTTATTTATGGGCTTTCTGTTCTATTCCATTGGTCTATGTGCCGGTATTTATGCCAGTACCAGGCTGTTTTGATTACAGTGGCCGTGTAATACAGTTGGATATCAGGTATTGTGATGCCTACTGCTTTGTTCTTCTCTCTCAACATTGCAGCTGCTATTCAGGGTCTTTTATGGTTTCATATAAATTTTTGAAATGTTTGTTCTATGTCTGTGAAATATGCCATTGGTACTTTAATAGGTATTGCATTGAATCTGTAAATTGCTTTGGGTAGTATGGACATTTTGATGATGTTAATTCTTCCAATCCATGAACACGGTATATGTTTCCATTTATTTGTGTCTTCCTTGATTTCTTTCTTCAGTGTTGTGTAGTTTTCTGCATACAGGTCTTTTACCTCCTTGGATAGGTTTATTCCCAGATATTTTATTTTTGTTTTTGCTATATTGAATGGGATTTTTTTCTTGATTTCTGCTTCTGCTGTTTCATTGTTGGTATACAAAAATGCCTTTGATTTCTGGATATTGACTTTGTATCCCGTTGTTTTGCCAAATTCATTTATTAGTTGCCGCAGTTTTTTGGTAGAGGCTATAGGATTTTCCATGTACACTATCATGCCATCTGCAGACAAGGCCAGTTTTGTTTCCTCCTTTCTGATTTGAATGCCTTTTATTACGTTTTCTTGTCTGATTACTGTGGCTAGAACTTCTAATACTATATTGAATAGAAGTGGTGAAAGCGGGCAGCCTTGTCTTATTCCTGATCTTAGTGGAAAAGCTTTTAGTTCCTGCCCATTGAGTATGATGTGTGCTGTAGGTCTTTCATATATGGCCTTTATTATATTGAGGAATGCTCCCTCTATTTCCATTTTTCTGAGTACCTTTATCATAAATGGGTGTTGTACTTTATCAAAAGCTTTTTCTGGGTCTATTGATATGATCATGAGGTTTTTATCCTTGCTTTTTTTTTTAAGTGGTGTATTACATTTATTGATTCATGTATATTGAACCATCCTTGCATCCCTGGGATTAATCCCACTTGGTGGTGGTGTATGATCTTTTTGATGTATTGTTGGATTCGGTTTGCTAATATTTTATTGAGGATATTAGCATCTATGTTCATCAGCGATATTGCCCTGTAGTTTTCTTTCTTTGTTGTGTCTCTATCTGGCTTTGGAATTAGGGTGATGCTGGCGTCATAAAAAGAGTTGGGGAGATTTCCCTCCTTTTGGATTTTTTGGAATAGTCTGTGAAGAATACGGGTTAGCTCTTCCTTAAAAGCTTTATAGAATTCTCCTGTGAAATCATCTGGTCCAGGGCTTTTGTGTGATGAGAGTTTTTTTATTATTCTTCAATTTCATTTGCTGTTATCAGCCATTTCAGGTTTTCTGCTTCTTCTTCATTGAGTTTTGAAGATTATATATTTTCTAGAAATTTGTCCATTTCATCTAGGTTTTCAAATCTCTTGGCATACAGTTCTTTGTAGTAATTTCTTACAATCCTTTCTATTTCTGTGGTATCAGTTGTAATCTCTCCTCTTTTACTTCTGATTGTGTTTCTTTTGGTCCGCTCTCTTCTTCTCTTGATGAGCCTACTTAAAGGTTTATCTATTTTGTTTATCTTTTTTAAAAAAAGCAACTCTTAGATTCATTGATCCTTAGAATTGTGCTTTTAGTGTCTATGTCATTTAATTCTGCTCTGATCTTGGTTATTGCCTTCCTTCTACTTGCTCTGGGCTGTCTTTGTTGTTTTTCCTCGACTTCTTGCAGGCATTGGGTTAAGTTTTTTTTGTTGTTGTTTTATTTTGAAATGTTTCTATCTTCTTTAGGTAAGCCTGTATTGCTATGAACTTCCCTCTCAGGACTGCCTTCAATGTGTCCCATAGGTTTGGGGTTGTTGTGAGTTCATTTTCATTTGTTTCCAGATGCTTTTTTATTTCTTCCCTTATTTCAGTCTTGACCCATTCGTTGTTAAATAGCATACCATTCAGTCTCCATGCTTTTGGGTGCTTTGGGTTTTTTCCCTTTGGGGTTGGTTTCCAATTTCAGTCCCTTGTGATCAGGGAAAATGATTGGTATGATTTCTATTTTCCTGAATTTGTGATACTTGTTTTGTGTCCTATCATGTGGTCTATCTTTGAAAATGTTCCATGTGCATTTGAAAAGAATGTGTATTTAGCTTCTTTGGGATGGAGGGATCTATATATATCAATTAGGTCCATTTCGTTTAGGGTGTCATTTAATGCTGCAATATCTTTGTTGATATTTTGTTTGGAAGATTTGTCCATTTTTGACAGTGGGGTGTTAAAATCCCCTAGTGTAATTGTGTTGCTGGCAATATCTTTCTTGAGGTCCTCTAGGATTTTCTTTATATATTTGGATGCTCCTATGTTGGGTGCATATATATTTACGATGTTCATATCTTCTTGGTGGATTCTTCCCTTGAGTATTATGAAGTGACCTTCTGGTTCTCCCTTTATGGCCCTTCTTTTTCACGTCTATTTTTTCTGATCTGAGAATTGCTACCCCGGCTTTTTTTTTTTCTTGTCCATTTGCTTGGAAAATTTGTTTCCATCCTTTCACTTTTAGTCTGCGGTGGTCTTTTGACCGGAGGTGTGTCTCTTGTAGGCAGCATATGTGTGGGTCATGCTTTCTTATCCATTCAGCTATTCTATGTCTTTTAATTGGTGCATTTAATCCATTTACGTTTAAGGTTATTATTGAAAGGTACTTATTCATTGCCATTTGTGTACCTGTGTTCCTCTCTATCTCTCTCTTTTCCTTCCTTTCCTAAAGCAGTCCCTTTAGTAATTCTTATAGAGCTGGTTTGGTGGAGGCCTATTCTTTTAGACTTCTTTTGTCTTGGAAGCTCTTTATTTGGCCTTCTATCTTGATTGAGAGCCTTGCTGGGTACAATAGCCTTCGTTGTAAGCCTCTGTTTCTCATTACTTGGAATATTTCTTGCCATTCTCTTCTTGCTTGGAATGTTTCCATTGAGAAGTCATTAGCCAACCTTATTGGGATCCCCTTGTATGTTACTTCCTTTTTCTTCCTTGCTGCCTTTAGGATTTTCTCTTTGTCTGGGAGTTTTGCCATTTTAATGATGATGTGTTTTGCAGTCGGCCTCTTTGGGTTCCACCTGATTGAGACTCTGCAATTCCTGGATTCGTGTGACTTTCTCTCTCCTCAACTTAGGAAAAATTTCCGTTATTACTCTTTCAAGTAAGTTTTCTATCCCTTGCTATTCTTCTTCCCCTTCTGGTATTCCTATTATTCAGATATTATTCCGTTTCATATTGTCTTGCATTTCTCTTAAATTTTTCTAATTTTTTTCTGAGTCTCTTTTACATTATTTGGTCCCTCTGGGAGATTCTGTCTATCCTGTCTTCAATCTCACTTATGCGATCTTCCGCCATATCGATTCTATTCTTCATACCTTCTACTGTGTTCTTCAGTTCAGAAATTGTATTCTTCATTTCCTCTTGGCTTTTACTGATGGTTTCTATTTCCTTTTTCTTGTTGGTATAGTTTGCAGAGAGTTCATTGTAGTTCCCCTGTAGTTTCTGGTAACTCATTGTAAGCTCTTTGAATTTCCTGATAAGCAGTGCTTTGAATTCAATATCTGATAGTTGGCTTGCCTGTATTTCATCTAACATTCTTTCTGAAACTTCCTCCTTTTCTTTCATTTGGGGATTGTTTCTTTGCCTTCCCACTCTTTGTGTTGCTCTTCTTGTTGGCCTCAGCTTCTTAAATTGATCTGTTCTATTTCACTGGGTTTATGGTGTGACCTTCTGTGGTAGGATGCCTGTGAAATTCAGTGGTGCAGTCTCCTGCTGTATCTTCGTGTTCTCCGCTTCCACCTACTCCTCTTGTTGGTTTCAAGCTGGTCAAACCTTTTCTTCTGGTCTCACTAGCTGCAGCAGCCTGAGGGGCTATTAGTGCGGCCTTTCTTTCCTCTGGTGAACTCAGCTGGTCTCGCCAGTTTCCTCCCAAGATCCAGACTGGTGCCGCTCTGCCGTGCCCCACTGAGAGCAGGTTTTTCCCCAGGCTTCCCAGCTCTGGCCTGGCCTGAGGGCGTGTTCTTCACTCCAGGCTTTCCTGGCCTCACAGGCTTGGGCTTGGGCCTTTCCCAGTGCTGTGGCTGAACACACAGGACAACTCACAATTCTTCCAAGCTGGCAGCCACAGCCTGACTCCCAGTGCTTCTCAGTCTGCGCTGGCTGGGTAGGGAGGGAGCTGGCGACTGGCACTCTTCCAGGGGCCCAGCCAGTAGCCTGAAGCTCCCGGAGACTGTGGAAGTGCTGGCTGAAGTCCTGCGCTCTCAGTTCTGTAAGCTGCCAACAACAGCCTGACTCCCAGTGCTTCTCAGTCTGCGCCCAGCTGGGTAGGGATGGAGCTGGCAACTGGCACTCTTCCAAGGGTCCAGCCAGTAGCCTGCAGCTCCCCGAGACTGTGGGAGTGCTGGCTGAAGTCCCGAGCTCTCAGTTCCCCAAGCTGGTAACTACAGCCTGACTCCAAGGGTTATCAGAGCTTTCTGGTTTGCTTCCCAGTGCCCATTCCTCTCTCTGCCACTACAGGCAAACCAAACTCTCCTGGTGTTTTCCCATCTGTGCCCTGCTGGTTAGGGAGGGTGCTGGTGGCTAGCTCTCTCCCAGGGTTGTTGTTGCCCACCCTCGGCTCTCAGAGACCGGGGTGACCCGGCCAGGGCCCTGGCGTGGCCCAGCGGAGGGCCTGCAGCCTCTGCACTGTTCCTCGTACCTTGATCTGCAGTCATCTCTTCTCCTCAACCGCTAGTCATTCAGTGTCTGCTACACTTTCTGGAGTCCTGCCTTCCTATATGCTGGGTCCCTGTTCAGTATCCACTGCGCTCCTCTGAAGATCAGCCCGTTTTTTCTCCATTGCATGGAGGAAAGCAAAATTCTTTGTCCTACTCCACCACCATCTTCCCTGAATCTCCTGTATACTTTCCTTTATATCACTTTGTATAGCCTTTATTTCTTCCTTCATTATGTGACCAAACTCAATTATTGCTGTGAGCATCCTGATTACCATTTTTTTGGATTCTGTATCTGATAGGTTATCTATTTCCTCATCACTTAATTCTTTTTCTGATATTTTGATCTATTCTTTTATTTGGGCAATATTTCTTCATCACAGTGCACCAGTCTGGATGAATGTCTCTTTAACTCTTTGGTTGTCATACTTCCATGCAATTTTATTTTCTGGCAGTTCTCAACCCATTTGTACTTGAAATGATTATTGATAGGTACATATTTATTGACATTTTTTTCTTTTAACTATGTTTCTGTGTTTTGTTTTGTTTTCTTAGTTTTATTCTTCTGTTTAAAGCTATCTGTTTAACATTTCTGGTGTACAAGATTGTTGCTTATAAATTATTTTAATTTTTTCTTGTTTTGGAGAACACTTTATTTCTTTTTTAATTTTAAAAATGGCCTCAGTGAGTAAAGTAGTCTTGGTTGTAGGTCTTTGCTTTTCACCACTTTCAATATTTCATGCCAAACTTTTTTGGCTTGAAATTTTTTTGTCAAAAATGTATCTCGCAGTCTTATGGGAGCTTTGTGTGAGTAACTAACAATCTTTCTCTTAAACTTTAGAAATTTTTCTCTTTGTCTTAACTTATTCCATTTTAATTATGATGTGACTTACAGTGGGCCTTTTTGAGGTCATCTTATTTGGGACTGTCTAAACTTTTTGAATTCATGTCTTTTTCCTTCATCATGTTAGGGATGTTTATTTTGACATACTAATTTATTTCTTATTGTTATTCTCTTATAGCTGTCTCACTTTCTCACCCTCCCCATTCTTTTTTATTGTTGTTCAAGTACAATTGTCTGTCTTACCCCCTCACCACTGCCCCTCCAACCCAGCCATCCCACCTCCCTCCCTGTGTCCACCCCCTCTTGATTTTGTCCATGTGACCTTTGTAGATGTTCCTGAAAACCCTTCCCTGCTTCCTCCCATTATCTCCTCTCACCTCACCTCTAGTTACTGTCAGTTTGTTCTTAATTTCCATGTCTGATTAAATGTTGCGTTCTTATTTATTTTGTTGATTAGGTTCCTCATAAAGGAGAGATCATAAGGTATTTGTCTTTTACTGCCTGGCTTATTTCACTTAGCATAATGCTCTCCAGTTCCATCCATGCTGTCGCAAAGGATAGGAGCTCCTTCTTTCTGCTAGGTAGTATTCCATCATGTAAATGTACCACCATTTTTTGATCCAATCATTTACTGATGGGTACTTAAGTTGATTCTAGCACTTGTCTATTGTAAATTGTGCTGCTATGAACATTGGAATGCATAGGTTCTTTTGGATTGGTGTTTCAGGGTTCTTAGGGTATAATCCCAAGAATGGAATTGCTGGGTCAAAAGGTAGTTCTATTTTTAGTTTTCTGAGGAAATTCCATACTGTTTTCCATAGTGTCTGCAGCAATCTGCATTCCCACCAACAGTGCGCTAGGGTCCTCTTTTCTCCATATCCTCACCAACAGTTGTTGTTTGTTGATTTGTTTATGAGGGTCATTCTCACCAGTGTGAAGTGGTGTCTCATTGTGTTTTTAATTTGCATCAGTCTGATGGATAATGATACTGACCATCTTTTCATATGTCTCTGGGTCCCCTGTATGTCCTCCTTGGAGAAGTGTCTGTTCAGGTCTATTGCTCATTTTTTAATTGACTCCACCAAAAAAACTACTCAACCTAATAAGTGAATTAGGCAAAATAGCAGGATACAAAGTCAATCAAAGGCATTTTTGTACACCAACAATAAAATATAAGAAAGAAATATTAGGAAGAAATCCCATTTGCTATAGCAAGAAGAAATGTAAACTACCTCAGAATAAACGTAACGAAGGAGGTAAAAAACCTATATTTGGAAAACTACACAACACTGAAGGATAAATTAAGGAAGACACAAGCAAATGGAAGCATGCACCATGTTCATGGATTGGAACAATTAGCATCATAAAAATGTCCATAGTACTCAAAGCAATTTATAAATTCTACTCAATCCCTATTACAGTACCAAGGACATAATTCACAGATATGGAATGAACATTTCAAAAATTTATATGGAAAAGTAAATGACTCTGAATAACTGCAGTAGTTTTGAGAAAGAAGAGCAAAATAGGAGGGATCACCTTATATCAAACTGTATTACAAGGCCACTGTAATTAAAACAGCCTGGTACTAGCATGCAAATGGACACATAGACCAATGAACAGAATAGAGAGCCCCAGAATAAACCCAAGTGTTTATGATCAATTGATATTTGACAATGGGGATAGCAGCATAAAATGAGTAAAAATTGCATCTTCAACAAATGTTGTTGGGAGAATTGGATAGCTACATGCAAAAAAAAAATGAAACTCCAGCACCAACTTACACTATACACAAAAATAAATTCAAGGTTAAAAGATTTAAATATAAGTCATGGCACTATTAAAATCCTAGAGGAAAACATAGGCAGGAAAATCTCAGATATTCCATGTAGCAATATTTTCACTGACATGTCCCCTAGAGCAAGGAGCATAAAGGAAAAAATAAACAAATGGGACCTCATCAAAAAAAAAAAAAAAAAAACTTGTGCATGGCTAAAGAAAACAGCATTAAAATGAAAACAGAACCAACTGTATGGGAAAACATATTTGTGAATGATACCTCAGATGATGGTTTTATTTCCAAAATATGTAAACAACTCACACAAGTCAACTCCAGGAAGACAAACAAACCAATTAAAAATGGTTAGGGAAGTTTTCAGCCATTATTTCTTCAAATAGATTCTGTAACCCTTGCTCTCTATTCTCTTTCCGGTACCCCTTGATGCAGATGTTGTGCTGCTAATTGTTCCAAAGGTGACTTAAACTATCATCATTCTTTGTAATTCTTTTTTCCTTTTTCTGCTGTGATTGGGTGGTTTTTCAACCTTGTCTTCCAAATTACTCATTCTGTCATATGCTTCATCAAGCTACTGCTTATTCATTCTAGTGTATTCTTCTTTTCAGATATTGTATCTTTTGTTTCTGACTGGTTCTTTTTTATGGTTCTGAAGTGTTTTTAGCATTCTTTTAACCTTTTTTTAACTCTGTATATAGTAAAGTGATTGCCTCCTTTCCGTTTCCTAAGTGTCTTTTTCTGTAGATTTCTCCTATTCTTTCATTTGCTGCATGTTTCTTTGGATCCCCATTTTGGCTGCTTATTTGTGTTTGTTTCTATGTATTAAGAAGTTATTCTGTGACTCCCAGTATTGGTAGGGTGGCCTTAAGTATTAGGTGTCCTCTCAGACCCCATGGCATGGTCTTGTTGATCACCTGATCTGGGTGCTCTAGAATATCCCTTGTGTGAGTAATATGGGCCCTCTATTATAATTGAGTCTTGATTTCAGTTGACCCATTCATGTGCGAGATTGACCCGCAGACTTGTTGACTGTATGTACTCCAACCACTTTGTACAAGCTTGTGTGCAGGTGCTGACCACAAGAATTTCAATTCATCTCAGCAGAGTCTGGTGCCTTCCAAAATCTCCTTTTGTCTGAAGCTGACCACTGGGCCTGTTGATCTTAAGTAAGTGATCCTTTTGACTTTTCCTCTTCTGCCTTCTTCCTCACCACTCTCTCCCACTTTGTGGTGATCTCTGAGGATGGACTCCTGATCCCACTAAATGCTACAGGCAGACCTAGTGGTCATATTGCCAGTATAGTTGTCATTACTTCATCATAGAACTGGTTTTCAAAGGCAATATAATCAGTGTATTTAGGGAGAAAGAGGCATGGGTAGGTAAGCAGAAGAGTTCACCATTCTTTCTATTTCATGTGTTAGAGCTCTTCTACAAATAAAATGCCTAAAAACCTACAACTCTAAAGTTCAGGTCCCTAATGCTTTTAAAGTATTGAACAAAGCCCAATTTTTTTTTAGAAAAGTCAGTCTGTTTCAGAGAGCTGCACACAGTGCGATGGGTCCTGGGGTAACCCAACTTACATAAGCAAAGAGATATTTTCTCAAAGAGGTCAGTTTATGACTTACTCTTTTTCCACTGAGATGACTTTATATGCTAACTTTTAGTTTTTGAGAAGCTTGTTCTGACAGTATTAAAAAATTAAATAATACTATCTTAGAGATAATATTAACAAAAAAAATAAAGCATTGCCTCTGATTACACATTCACAGGAATCTGAAAGAAGTTTAGATGTTCACAGGAAAAACAATGAGCATGGTCAAGTGTCAATAAAGAGTGCTTAAATGCTGGAGTTAAACAATACTCTGTAATTAACATTAACTGGCTTCTTCATCACTTTTGCAGTTTATATACAAAAAATAACTTGATGCTCTTCTCTTTTGCAGCTATGATAGAAGCACCAGCATTCAAGATAAAGTTCAATCCCTTTATTACTTCTGACCAGAGCAAGAACTGTAAAAGTCATTTCAATGCACCTTCCAACATTTACAGGAATATTATGTCTTCTTTCCAAAGAGCTGAGAAAGAAGTACAATGTTTAATTCATGCCCATTCAAAAGGATGATGAAGTTCAAGTTGTTCTGGGACATTACAAAATGCAGCAAATTGGCAAAGTAGCCTAGGTTTACAGGAAGAAATGTGTCATCTACACTGAATGAATGCAGTGGGAGGAAGCTAATGGTACAACTGTTCATGGGGCATTGACCCCAGTAAGGTGGTTATTATTAGACTAAATCTAGACAAAGACCATGCATGAAAAGATCCTTGTAGATCCAAATTTCACCAAGTAGGGAAAAAAAGCCAAATACAAGGAAGAAACAATTGAGAAGATGCAGGAATAAAGTCATCTCATATACAACTTTCATTAAAAATTTAAAATTAAAAAAACATTGACAGGGCAAAACAGGATTTTGCCTTGTGTGATTTTGGTAGGGTGTTTACATAATTTATCATACAAATAGGGATGATTTTGAAAATAAAATCAGTTCTGCTAATAATTAATCCAGGGCAACAGGCACAAAGTGGGACTGTCTTGGATAGACCTGAAAGCACAATCTCCATAAACTTGGGAAATATAAAGAAGACTTTTGTACTGAACAAAAGTATCACAACTGCTGGGAACACTGTTCACCATGAGGGCCATTACAGGGAATCCTTTTAATGTGCCATAACTTCAAAGAGAGTAGCACTTGTTTTTACAAGATATACTTTCATATAAATAAAAATATAAATTTCTTCCTTTTTGACAGGTGACACAAATCAAAGCACTGAATAAAGAAGAATTGTTTAAAGGAAAAGGAGAGAGGTGGAATATTACCTGGCCTTGTTTTAGGAGGGACTGGACTGGTAGGGTACAGTTCTTGGGAAATCACAATAGAACTAAGTTTCTGACTCCAATCAGATAACATAAAGGAGTATATGAGAAGTCAAAGGGCAAAATTCATTTAGGGTACAAACTTTTCTTATGCTATCCCAGACAACCAGAGTATTAGTTGTTATTAGTTGTTATTAGTTGTTATTATTACTTCTTTTTTAAAAAGTATCTTTTTAAAGGTTTTATTTATTTATTTTTAGAGAGGGGAAGGAAGGGAGAAAGAGAGAGAGAGAAACATCAATGTGTGGTTGCCTCTCATGTGTCCCCTACTGGGGACCTGGCCCACAACCCAGGCATGTGCACTGACCAGGAATTGAACCAGTGATCATTTGATTCATGGGCTGGCAATCAATCCACTGAACCACACCAGCCAGGACCCAGACAACCTTTCTTATATTAAGGTATACCCATTGTGTGTTCAGTGTTGTCTCAGATAAAAGAGTATTAAAATGGAAAGCCTAGGGAAAGAAGCAATGGAAGTTTATTGAATTTGATAGTTTACTTTCACTGGATAGAGCAGAAAAAAAGCATTAAAAAAGTAATAAATAAAATTAATAAAAAGTAATAAAATAAAAGTAATAAATTAAATTTATTTTGCCAGAGGTAAAAATCTAGTGAATGAACTTGCTGTGATATCACTTTCTTAAAGAGGTCCTTTAAAGTCTTATTTCTTTGAGTTAGTGCTGCTGCTTGATTTTGAGGGGGGTAATATCTATTTGGGCTGGTATAACAAAAATACCATAGACTGAGTAATTGAGGCATGGTACTCAAGATGCATATATATTTAATTTCTATCTTCTTATTCCCAGGAAACTGGTACTGAATAATTTAAATTAGCACTTGTACATTTTCTTTTGAAATACTTTTAGATTTACAGAATATTGCAAAGATAGTACAGAGAATTTCTATATATCCCACACTTTTCCCCCATTATTAATATCTTATATTACTATGGCACATTTGTAACAATTGAACAATTATTAATACAGTATTTACTAAAGTCTGTACTTTATTCAATTTTTCTTCATTTTTACTTAATGTTCTTTTTCTGTTTCAGGACTCCATCCAAGATACCATATGATGTGGAGTCATCATGCCTCCTTAGACTCCTCTTAGCTATAATAGTTTCTCAGACTTTCTTTGTTTTTTAAAGACCTTGATAGTTGTGAGAAGTACTGGCAAATAATTTTTTAGAATGTCCTTCAGTTGAGATTTTTTTGATGTTTTCCTTATGATTGGACTGGGGTTACAGGTTTTCAGGGGAAAGATCACAGAAGTAAATTGCCATTTTCATCACATCATACCAAGTATACAACTATCAATATGACTGATCACTGTTGATGTTAACCTTAATCATCTGGCTGAAGTTTAAGTTTCTTCACTGTAAAGCTACGTTTCCCCCTTTCCTTTTACATACTGAACTCTTTAGAGTCTAGTCACTAGAAGTAGGCTGCATTTCATGAGTAAAGACTTATACTCTGTGTCTCTGAGGTGAAGTAGCTACATAAGTTATTTGGAATTCTTCTGCAAAAGAGATTTCTCTATTTTCCCCCTTTATTTAGTTACTTGTTTGTTTACTCATTTATTAAATCATACAAGGAGGAACCCTCAAAATGAAATTTGTTTATAAAAATGTTTATTTATTTTTACATGTTTAAACTTCAGTCACCTTCAAAGTACTCTTTATTTGATGTAATACACCTATAGACACTTTCCACTGCTCAAAAACAGTTTTGCAATTCTGATTTTGATGCCTTTTAGTGCATCTGCCTTTTTTGTTTGTTTGTTTCACTGCTTCCACATGGGCAAAATGCTTTCCTTTCAGAACTTTCTTCATCCAGGGAAACAAAAATAAAGTCAATGTGAGTGAGATCAGGTGAATAGGGAGGGAGGAGCTTGGGGATCATCCATTTTTGGTCAAAAACAGCATGGGCAGCTGTGTTCATAAGTCACTCATTGTAAAAAGGGAAAAAGCAATAAAAGAGTCTTCAAAAAATTCACTGAAGTCAAACAGAGCCTCTCACAACAATGTCATCTGGCACAGTGATACAGATGGGTTCTTAGAACACTCAGTAGGGGAAGCCTACACTACAGGGGGCTCACCCCCGAGAAGATTATTTCATTTTTTGAGGTTGCCCCTCATACATATGCGGACCCTGAGAAAGAATATATCTACTAAGAATGGTAATGGGGTGTTCAAATTAAAGTAAAAAAGAATCTAGAAACTACTTCTATACAGAAGTTTTTCATGCAATCCGCACTTCAGGGAGAAGGCTATGCTAGGTGCCTACCTCCTGCATTGAAATGCTTCCCTGCCCTATATTTCTGCCATCTGAACCAGCCCTTACAGACAGTTCCTGGAATTCTATTTCAACCACTAGGGCTGAGACTTTCTCTGTTTAAATGGAACTTCACAGCTACATCCCCATCAGTATTTTTATCAATCAGAACACATCAGTAAATCAATGCATCAAAAAACTATGGTACATTTACATGATGGAATACTAAGCAGCAGAAAGAAAGAGCTCCTGCCCTTTGCGACAGCATGGATGGGTTTGGAAAGCATTATGCTAAGTGAAATAAGCCAGGCAGTGAAATGCAAATACCATATGATCTCACCTTTAAGTGGAACTTAATCAACAAAACAAACAAGAAAGCGAAATATAACCAGAGACATTGAAATAAAGAACAAACTGACAGTAACAGGGGAGGTGGGAGGGAATAACAGGGGGAAAAGGAGGGAGGGGTTTTAGGAACATCTATAAAGGACACATGGACAAAACCGTAGGGGGTTAGGATCAAGGATAAAGGTGGGGTGGGGATGACTGGGGTGAGGGGGAGTGGTAGAGGGAAAATGGAGACAACTATATTTGAATAGCAATAAAAAGTGTGAAGAAAAAACTGTCTTATTGCTGGGAGGAGGTCAGTATGGGAAAGCGGAGGAGGGTATAGTATTAGGAGTTAAGTAGTGATTTACAGAGACTTGACTTTTGGTGGTAAATACATAATACAGTATACAGATCATATGTTATTGAATTGTCCACCTGTGACCTGTATAATTTTTTAACCATTGCCACACCATTATATTCAGTAAAAATGAAAAAAAAAAACTATCAGAGCAGTTCCATTCTGACCATTCAGGAAAGTGCATTTTGGACCAATCAAACTGCGAGGATTTGTAGTCCTCATTTGCATAAGTACAGACAAGTCAGGGACCAGGGCCAGGGATTTCTGTGTATATATGATGCTGGTAAATCAGCTCCCTTTTGGCTCCAGGAATGCACTTTCCCTTTCCACCAATGAGTGAAGACTGCATTTTCCTCTGGTTGGGACTGGAGTTGTAGCACCATAGAGCAGAGCAGAGCTCACTTGCTTAAGTGGTAGAGAAGAGCAGATCAGTGCAGAGTGTAGGGGAGCTTTAGACCTGAGTAGACAAAAGAGCACAGCAGAGCTGCGTAGCTGGAGAGGAACCTCTCCCTGGGGCCACTTCCTGGCCATGCTGTTCCATAGCTACACTTCATAAGTGAGCTCTAAAACTACTGGGCTGATCCTCAGTCATACCCTTTTCACAGCCATGTTGTATCACAGTTGAGCTGTTTGCATTGAATAAAGTTTCCTTCTTTCACTGCACCTCAAATTGAGTATCCTTGTTTGCAAAGACTTGGCACCAACGACCATTGGTTGATATAGATCAGTGTGGACTCATGGGTATTTATTTTATAATTTGGGTTATAATGTAACACTTATTTATTCTGTTGTTCAGTTTGTTCCAGCCTTAGTTATTTGAGAGCTCTTTTTGGCAGATTTCTGTGTACTTTGACATACCCCATCACTGTGGTTAGTTTTGTTTGAGCAATTCTTTGCTCTTTGGCATTATCAGGTACTCCAGGTTCATCTTGTGTATTTCCTTCCAGAGTCCTAGAATCTGTAACTTACCCAGGGAACCCTGGGTCCTTTCATTGGGCAATAGTATTAGAAACTAAGATCTGAATTTCTAAGTTTGTTTTAAAAGAAATTTTAAAGGAGTCTTTTCAGGTAGATATGTCACAAGCAGTGTTTACATTACCTAGGTGTTTTTATATTTATTAAAGAAATACATTTTCAAGATATGTATAAAAGATGGAAAACAATTCTTTGGATGAAAAGATGCATAAATTTTTTAGGATTTTATAGAAAGTTTTAATTTCACTTTCATATATCCAAACAAGAATTTGAGAAGTTGAATAAAGATTGAAGGTAAGGAAGAGGGAAAAGGGGTATCTGAGAATGGCATGCAGGTGTTTTATTCATTGACTGATTGATTGTACTGATATTTTGTTGCTCTATGCAGTATTTTTTATTTAAAAAACATTTTCTTCACTTCAAGTTAAATCCTGAACGTTCCATAGGGTGAAAAAGTGATGTTTCTATTTCTAACTATTACTGTTTCTATGGCTGCACCAGAATTTTCATAGGTTAGACTTAAGAGTCCCAAACTAGATGGAAAAGGGTAAAAGACATTTATTTAACTGAAAAGACGTTTATTTGTCTTTAACAAATATGTGTGAAATATGTGGCTTATGAGTCAGCTTTAAGTTTTACAAGTTATATAACCATGGACAATTTATTTAGCCTGTCTAGACTCATCCTCTCATCTGCAGAAATGTAGGAACTATAATTCTCCCTCTGTGATTATTAAAAAGTAAAATTAAATGCATACAATTCTTAGCAAAATATATAAATAAAATAAATTCTGATAAATGCTTGTTATCTTTCAATGAATGGAGGGAAGCCTTTGGTCATGGTGGACTGCAGGTATACCAGAGCATTATAGTCAGTACTGTTGATCTTGAGTACCATGGTAAGAGACTTCAGCATAAGTAGAATGAACCCTAATTCCTTGATTTTTGTCCATTATGAAGTCCCTTTTAGGTGAAGTGGTGGGGGTGGGTAATGGGGATGCACCTTAGAGAAAAATAACATTCATATTGTGGTCAAAACATTTCTAAAATAATTTAAAAACTGACTCAAAATTCTTGGTATTGACCTAGTGCCCTTTTTTCTTCTTTTTTGTAGGCAGAACAGATTTCCAAGAAAAGTTTATTTCTTTACTTGACTGATATCAATACAATATCGCCAGGGACACACGTTCAGGGCCTGGTAACAGACCCATTATTGCACTGCACTGGGGTGAGGGAGGTATGGGAGGAAAGAGAAAGGTTATTGGTAACTAACCACTTGGTTGATTCCAAATGACCATAGTGTACTGCTGTTAGTGATCAGGGTGTGTTCATTAAGAAGATAATTATGGTCTATATGACAAAAGTAATTTTAGTATAAATTTTACAATAAGGAATTTGTATAAATTTATCCCCCCTTGAAACCAACTTAGCTGAGAAGTCTTACTGTGTTAAGAACCACAAGCTTTCCCAGAAAACTGTACTTGAACAATAATTAAATTTAAAAATGCTTTAAAAAAGAACCACAAGCCTGTTAAAGAGAGTCTTTAATATTTAATAATAGGGAGGTTGCGGCTTTTAAGGACATGCTGTCATCTTCTCAAAATGCAAGGCTTGTAACCCTGGAGACCACACAACACATGGCTTCTAGTCTCTCTTCTTTTCTTTGTAAAGTATTTCTGTAAAAGTGTCCCCATCATACACTGCCCTGAAATAAGGTGGAATGGAAAAAGCATAGTCTAAGAGTAATAGAAGCAATCACTATTCTAACAATAACATTACCTTGTTATTTGGAAAATTACCTCTCTTGATTTGGTTTTTTTAATTTTGAAAGGGTATCATTAGGACTAATACCTCAAACTGATAACTCCTAACCGCACATCTACTCCTCTTTTCAATATGTCTCCTTGCTACTATTTTATAACTATTTACATTTCTTGCTCTTTGATCCAAAGCCCTTCATTTTCTCCTCTGTTATACCTCTAGACACACACACACACGCACACACACACAACAGTAGAGTTATTTACATATGCTAAGTATATTCTTTGCTTGTCATGATGTTCCTATAATCTTCCATAGTACCCAATATATTGTAAGTGCTTGATTCTTTTGCTCATCAAATTGATTCTTATGTTTTTAATCTTTTCCTGATTTTTTAAAAAATGATGTGGAAAAATCATTTGATAAGGTACAGCACCCATATATGATAAAAACACTCAGCAAAGTGGGAATAGAGGGAGCATTCCTCAACATAATAAAGGACATATATGAGCGACCTACAGCCAACATCATACTCAATGGGCAAAAACTAAAAGCTTTTCCACTAAGATTAGGAACAAAACAAGGTTGCCCACTTTCACCACTTCTATTCAATATGATATTGGAAGTTTTAGCCACAGTGATCAGAAAAGAAAAGGAAATAAAAGGCATCCAAATCAAAAAGGAGGAAACAAAACTGTCATTGTATGCAGATGATATGATAGTGTACATAGAAAATCCTATAGACTCCACTAAAAAACTGCTCAACCTAATAAATGAATGTGGCAAAACAGTGGGATACAAAGTCAATATCCAGAAATCAAAGGCATTTTTATATACCAATGAAACAGGAGAAGCAGAAATCAAGAAAAAAATCACATTCAATATAGCAACAAGAA
Source organism: Sturnira hondurensis (assembly GCF_014824575.4). Classification (NCBI taxonomy): domain Eukaryota; kingdom Metazoa; phylum Chordata; class Mammalia; order Chiroptera; family Phyllostomidae; genus Sturnira; species Sturnira hondurensis. Next base: position 12,004,972 of record NW_028093845.1, on the reverse strand, counting down.
AAATAAAGTACCTAGGAATAAACTTAATGAAGGAGGTGAAATACCTGTATGCAGAAAATTACACAACACTGAAGAAAGAAATCAAAGAAGACACAACCAAATGGAAATATATACCGTGTTCATGGATTGCAAGAATTAACACCATCAAAATGTTCATACTATTTAAAGCAATTTATAGATTCAATACAATACCTATTAAAGTACCAATGGTATATTTCACAGATCTAGAACAAACACTTAAAAAATTTATATGGAATCAAAAATGATCCCAAATAGCAGCTGCAATTTTGAGACAGAAGAACAAAGTAGGAGGGATCACAATACCTGATACCAAACTGTATTCTAAGGCCACTGTAATCAAAACAGCCTGGTACTGGCATTAAAACAGGCAGATACCAATGAAACAGAACAGGGAGCCCAGAAATAAACTCAAGTTTCTATGGTCAATTAATATTTGATAAAGAGGTCAGTAGCATACAATGGAGTAAAAATAGCCTCTTCAACAAATGGTGTTGGAAGAGCTGGACAGCTACATGCAAAAAAAAAAAAAAAAGAAAAAGAAAGAAAGAAACTTGAACACTAACTTACACTATACACAAAAAGAAATTCAAGGTGGATAAAAGACTTAAGAATATATCGTAACATCATAAAAGTCCTTCAGGAGAACATGAGCAGAAAATCTCAGATATTCCATGCAGCAATATTTTTACCGGTATGTCTCCTAGAGCAAGGGACATAGGGAAAGAATAAACAAATGGTACCGCATCAAAACAAAAAGCTTGTGCAAGGCTAAAGAAAGCAGTATTAAAATAAAAAGAGAACCAACTGTATGGGAAAACATATTTGCCAATGATACCTCAGACAAGGATTTAATCTTGAAAATACATAAACAAGTTACACAACTCTATTCTAAGAAAACAAGCAACCCAACTTAAAAAATGTGAAGAGGACTTGAGCAGACACTTCCTCAAGGAGGACACACAGAGGATCCAGAGACACATGAAAAGATGCTCAATATTGCTAGCTATCAGAGAGATGCAAATTAAAACCACAATGAGATACCACTTCACACCAGTCAGCATGGCCATCATAAACAAAGAAACAAACAAGTGTTGGAGAGGCTGTGGATAAAAGGGAACTCTAGTGCATTGCTGGTGGGATTGCAGACTGGTACAACCAGTGTGGAAAACAGTGCAGAATTTTCTAAGAAAATAAAAATTAATCTGCCTTTTGACCCAGCAATTCCACTGATAGGAGTATATCCTAAGAACCCTGAAACACCAATTCAAAAGAACCTATGCACCCCAATGTTCATAGCAGCACAATTTACAATAGCCAAGAGGTGGAAGCAACCTAGGTACCCATCAGTAAATGAATGGATCAGAAAACTATGGTACATTTATACAATGGGATTCTATACAGCAGAAAGAAAGAAGGAGCTCGCACCCTTGCAACAGCATGGATAAAACTGGAAAGCATTATGCTAAGTGAAATAAGCCAGGCAGTAAAAGACAAATATCATATGTTCACACCTTTAACAGGAACCTAAACAACAAAACAATCAAACAAGCAAAATATGACCAAAGACACTGAAATAGAGAACAGGCTGACAGTGACCAGAAGGGAGAGGGTAGGGAATTTCAGGACAAAAGGGGAAGGGTTTGCAGGAACAAGTATAGAGGATACATGGACAAAAACAAGGGGAGGGGTGAAAATGAGAGGGATGTGGGGAGGGCTTGGGGTGGGCTGGGATAGGAGTAAAAACAGAAAGCTTTACTTTAAGAATAAGTAAAATAAGCCCTGGCTGGTGTAGCTCAGTGGATTGAGCACAGGCCTGCGAACCACACCATCGCGGTCTGATTCCCAGTCAGGGCACATGCCTAGGTTGCAGGCCAGTTCCCGGCAGGGGACTCACGAGAGGCAACCATACATTGATGTTTCTCTCCTTCTCTCCTTCCCTTCCCCTCTAAAGATAAATAAATAAAATATTTTTAAAAAAGAATGATTAAAATAAAAAATAAAACAATGAAAATATATAAAATTTGTGTTTATTCCCACCAAGGATATAATATGCATTATGGCACTCCATAATCTGCTGCTTCTCCCAAGGCTGGTATCCCTTCTCAGTACCCAGGCATGAAATATGGGTATATCCATTATTTCTTATTTCAGACTATCAGCTGTCTTCCCCAGGACCCTCACTGCTACTGCTCACTTTTGAGTCTTAAACCTAAGGTCCAAGGAAGATGCCATCAGATCAAAGTTTCTCACAGTTTCTTTTTCTGTAGTTCATCAGACTCTTACTCAAAATGATACCTGTTACTGTCCCTAGACGTGAGTAAATTGTAGAGTTGGTCATAGGTATCTGCTCCCCAACACTGAATTCTCTGAAATGTTCTCTGAAAGAAGTTTTTTATCTTCCCTAAATCACCTTACACAATAGTTGCACAGTACATATTTTCAAAACTTGAGATCTGATTTGCAGTTACATTTTCACCAGAGAATATTTTAAAAGTTTTTAAGCCATTTAGAAAGAACCCAAAATGTCAAAAAATTCTTCCATATTTAAAAAAATATTCACAGTGTTCATCCTAATTCTAAAAATCAGAACCTTAGTGATGGATGTTAAAGATGTACAGGGTATTTCTGCCATTTTATCTAAAACATATTTCTTTCCTCTTTCTACCTTCCAACCATTGACCCTTGGCCTCAAGTTCCCTTAATTTTTGAACTGGGGATTTTACTGTGACCTTATTCCAAGAGTCAGGGAAACCACAGACAAGTCAAAGAAATTTGAATGGAGAACACATAACATGTCATCAAGAATAAGGTTTTTTGCTAATGTTGAAGGAAAACCTTATTAAACAAGATATAAAAAATTTATCACTTAAGTAGAGTTCCCATGTTTTTTCATTTTTTCTATTTTTGCCCAAGGACATATTTATTGATTTTAAAGAGAAGGGAAGGGAGGGAGAGAGACATTAATGTGAGAGAGAAACATAGATCGGTTGTGTCTCACATGCCCTTACCAGGGACCAAACCCACAACCTACGCATGTGCCTCAACCAGGAATTGAACCTGAGATCTTTTGGTTTATGGGATGATGCTCTAACCAACTGAGCCACACTGGACAGGGCAACTCATTTCAATCGTTTAATTAAAGTGGGACAATGATTATTATTCCTATTTTCATTAAAGGATCCTGTTGCTTAGATATATAAAAAATTGTATGAGGTCATACAATTAGTAAACAAAATATCCAGGATTGAAACTTAGGTTTTTCTGGTTCCAAAAACCTAGACTTCAAACTTATACCAGCATTCTCAAAGTCAGCATTATCTGGGGACATTTTTAAAAATGCAAATTATCAGATCCAATTCCAAACCTACTGAATTAGAAACTCTGGGGGTGAGGCCCAGAAATCTGTGTTTGAAAGAGTCCACAAATAGATTCCAATGCATGCTGAGGTTTGAGAACCAATACTTTCAACCATTATTCAATTGTATATAATGTTAATTATTGATTATGCTAATTATATAAAATCAAAATAGGTCCTCAAAATTAAGTTTAAATTATTAAACAATAAGTATATCTTTAATAGATTTATTGAGGTGTAATCACCATACAATAAACTGAACATATTTAATGCATATAATTTGAAAAGTTTTGACATGTGTTTATACCATAAAAGTACTACCACAGTCATGTTAGTAAACTTATCTATCACTCCCAACTTTTCCTCATGCTAATTAATACTATAATATTACTTATTCAGATCATTTGCCTGCTTTGGATGAAATCATATGTCTATACTTAGCTGAGATTTAATGTCAGCTGTCAAGAAGGGATAAATAATCTTGAGTAGAGATAATGGTATCTATCTATGGAAATTAGTAGTTCTCCGTCATGGCGTAATTACATTCCATAACTTCACAGACACAAAAAAGATACAGAACTTTTTTCTTAGCCCAATTTTCTCAGAAACATCATAATCACAGTTCTAAGCCCTCTTTTTTCTCATGGAAATCTAAGAAGTATAGAAAATGTTGTGCTGAAGACCAGCATCTATATACATTTTTATGGACTGAATGTTTGCATACCCCAAAATTTAGATATTAAAGTCCTAACCCCCAATGTGTTGGTATTTGGGAGCAGAAAGAAGCTTGGGAGAAAATTAAGCTTAGATTAGGTTATAGGAGTGCTAACCTCATGATAGGATTAGTTTCCTTACATGAAGAGGTAGAAAGAGATCTCTCTCTCTATGAACATGCACTGTAGGAAGGCCAAGTGAGGACACAAGGCAAGTGACTACAACATAGGAAGCATCCTTTCAACAGAATTTTGCCAGCACCTTGATCTTGAATCACCCAGCCTCCAGAACTGTGAGAAATAAATATCTTCTGTTTAAGCCATCAGTCTATGATATTTAGACATAATAGCCCTAGCAGTCTAAGAATGACATATAATATAAATAAAAATAATTTTAATTTCAGAGCACGGATGATGTATGTGGTCCACAGTGTCTGTGGCATTATGGATGAGATGAGACAAACTCACATGGACCACTGAAGTCCTATGGAGGAAAAGGGATGGCACAGCCACTCTCTCAAGGGCAGAGCACCCGGACCCTGGCCTTGACAAGCTTTTATTGGGTTTATTTGCATAGGAATACAGGGTGTGTATGGAAAGCTCATCAATTATTGTCAGGTAGTAATGATCAAATAGATAACACTCAAAGGACTCTGAGGGCTTATTCTGAGTCAGAGTCAGATAGTTAAAGGGACATAAAACTTTGGGGAGCAAACCCACTTCATGCTTGGACCCTTATTTAAATTGACGGTATTAGCAAAGTAGGTTCCATAGGATTTTATGCATTCTTTCATAGGCCTGATCACCCTAGGGAACCTGCCCTTTCCAGAACTGGGCCACACCCACCTCTGGCATTACTTCAGGCTTAATGAATTGTTTCAGGTTTAAGGCATTGCTTCAGAGTTAAGTCGGCCGGGGGGAGTAAGGCAGCCAAGAGATTAGGAGACTTCTGGCAGACAGAATGAGGGCTCAAGCTATGTCAAAGCTGAGAGTCGAGGGTCCATTATCCCCTTTTTCTACAACCCCCCAAGTCCCTCCCTGAGGACCCCTTCATGACCATGCCTGTCTTAAGTGATCCCTCCTTCAAAGAATCTTACCCATCATTGGCTAACCTGTCATCCGCCTGGAGCCAAGCAGGGCGAAGTAAAAGGGGGCAGAGGTGGCATCCCTGCCAGGAACATAAGCTTTGTATTCTTAGTGGCTTATGGTCTGAAGGTCTCTTTACTCAGCCTTAGCCATGGGGGGTTACAGCTTCTGAAACCAGGTGGTGTGGTTCCCAACACAAGAAATTTAATTTCAAAGTTGACCTGAATTCTGGTTGGTTAATTAAATATTCAGCTTATGACTCAACTTTTGTTCAGCAGTATTAAGGTAGCAATACTGTTTTGTAGAGTAATCTATAAAACACTTGCATAAAATAAGCATAAGCAAGAATGTTTTAAAATTGGGTTGATATTCTTTAAAATTTTTATATAAAATCACAACTCAAATCCCAAGAATTCTTACACAATTATGAGTAATGTCACATTTCTCTTTATTCCTTTACAAGAATGATAAGAATGTCCTATATATGGAGAAGAGCCTGTCACCATGTTCGCTAAGTGCCAGGTATTTATTATATTATGTTCATTTTAGTGCCCAAATAGAATAAGAATACCACAATTCTTACCTTCATCCTCAGGAATCTAGGCCAAGTGACTGAGGTGAAAGTCTTTATGCAATGGGAACAAAAATACTTTGGTTCTCCATTAACAAAATAAAAGAAAGAAAACCACATGAAGTAGAATTATCTAGTTGGTTATGAAGGATACATAGGCCTAGAACTAGAAATGACAACTTCTGGATTTTGAAACAGTTGTCATTTTTCACGGTTTATTTTATTTTTATTTATTTTTATTTATTTTATTATTTTTTTAATTTTTCATTTGAGGTTTAAAATGTCCACTGGCCATATCAAGTGGAAATTTGAGGCAATTGGCGAAATGATTCAGGGGGAAATGCTTGTAACCAAAACACATCACGTAAATGTAGCTAACCATTTCACTAAAAGAGTGATATATGAATTTGATTATGCTTGGATTATTGAGACAATTTCTTCATTTACTTGTCTTTACTTTTTCAGTAAAGACATTGAATGACAGTATTTAATGAGCAGAAACTAAAATCTTTTTAGTATTTATTTCAGCAATGACTCCTCTGTGACATAGACATATAATTAGCATGTAAACAATTACCTTCAATAAGGAAATAAAATAATTCATTAGAAAAGGGTCTTTTTAAAAGAGTAATAGTCAACATTATTTTACATCATCTTAAAATTTTATTCCTGGTTAATTTTTAATTTAAATTCTAAAATTAGCTACAGGTAATCTGCTTTCAACTATTTTCATGCCAACACTATTCTTTTAGCTTTCATTATAATTAGAAATAAGTCAATAAAGATAATCAAGACCTAAGTTTTAGGTATATCCACATATGTACAATAACGGGTGGCTGTCAGAGATTAAATTTGCTTATATAATCTTAAATCATTGCTTAGAAAACTATAAAGTTTAGAAATATAGGAAGATGGTGGCAAGATAGGTGGGAATGGGATCCACTTCGCCCTGCACAAGGGTAAAACACCTAGCTGATTTTCTGAGGAACAGAGCCAACAGCCAACAGTACCCCAGAATATATGAAGACTGGAGACAAAATATTGTAGAAAACATTGAAAAACCAGACGGTAAGGAGAATGCTTCAGGTCAATAAGGTCCCTGGGACCAGCGCAGGGACCAGGGTGGCTGCAACCCCAGGTCCACCGCCTGCTGGGTCTGCCGAAGTGTTCTTGGGAGAGAACCGGGTCAACCGCTCCCTCCCCTGCCATATAAGGTTTGAGCAGCACTGGGAGAGACCTGGTTGTTCAAAATAGCAGGAAGGGGAATAAGGACGAAGTGGCAAACACACAGGGGTTGTGTACACCCACTGAAATAGTGAACACTGGCTGGGGAGAGTTGAGCCTTGATGGGCCCTGAAACTGATAGTCTCCAGTCTGGTTGGAGAGTTTGGCTGTGTGAGAGGCCAGGCCCTTTTATGGAACAGCAGGCTTGAGCAGAAGGAATTTTTCAAAAAGAAAAAGTGAAAAAGAGTCATTCGGTGGCTGTATGGGGAATTCTCCTGCAGCAGCTGCCCCATCCTCCTGTGCCCCTACCCCTACCCAGCTGCGCAGCACTCCCGCCCATCCCACCACACCTGCAGGCCTGGGATGGATCACACCTGACCCTGCCACCCAGAGGCATCGTGTACCCAATCCCTGTGCCCCAGGGGAAGCAGCAGATGAGGCGTGCACCTGCCTCCACAGCAGCAGCCACTGCAGCACCCCTATCATGTAGGACCCACTGGCTCTCTAAGAGAAAGACAGAGATGCCCTTGCAGAGGAGAATTGCAGAGCTCAGGGAGTCAGCAATCCCCAGAAAGACTTAACTCAGTGTCGGGGGCGGGGGGGGGGGTGTTGAATTAGCCTGAAGGGGCGCTGAGAGTCCCTAGCATCTAGGACAGGAAAGAGCAAGAAGGTGGTGTGTGAATTGCTCCTAATTAGTTCACCTCAAGGACAGTGCAACAGGTGGACTGAAGGCCTAGGCTGGGCGCAGAAGGGCACACGGGGCTTGGCAATGAACTGAGAAATTGGGCCGGAGGCTGGGCTAGTGCAGCTTAGGAAGGGAGAAAAGTGAAGCCAATTCCCTCAGCCTGCTGCAGCCAGGAAGGCCAGTAGAACTGGCTTGGCCAGTTTGAAACCAGCAGAAGGCTTTTTTGTTTTAGTAATTTTATAACTCCTTCTTTCTGTCTTTCCTTCTTTCTTTTTTATTTCTTCTTCCTTTCTTTTCCTTTTTATTTCTTCCTCTTTCCTTCTTTTTTTTCCAAATTACCACAAGTGAGACAATAAACCCTGGAGCTTTGAAAGGACCAGAGTTGGACCCAAAGAGGGGTCATCCCAACAGCTGAGATAGGGAGATAAAATTCATTTTGTTAATCCAGAGAACTTGCAAGTTATGGTATATTTGTATAACTATTTTTTATTATTCTTAAATCTTTTCTTTTATCAGTATTTTTGTATTTTTCTTCTTTCTGTTTAGTCTTCTTCACTTGGTTTGCTACATTGCATTGTTTAACTGATTCGCCTTGTTCTCTCTTTCATAGTGTACTTTTAACTTACCATCTTTCACTTCACTTGTGCTCTATTAGAACACTACTTTAGGTCTTATATTTTCTATTCTTATTATTCAGATCACATAGATTCTGGCACATGATTGTTGCTCCATTATTATTGTAAAGAACTGCTGTTCCATACAATTGTAAATACTACACAGAACCCCTTCCAGACCTTAGCTCACTTCACTGTTTCCTGAACTTTATTACTGTTGTGGTTAACTATATTCTCTCACACACTACACCTATTTTCTATCCTTTACTCTCACTTTACCTCATAATCTGACCTCCTACAAGCTCACTGCTTTCTAGATCAAACTCACAATCCTTCCCTCCCCAACAAGAGTCTTATAGCGATCCCTCACCTATTGCAGAAGTTACATTCCAGAGACCCCTGTGATAGGTGAAAATCCATGAAGTAGCAGTGTTATATTTATTTTACTATTTATATATAGTTTAAGGCTTTATAAACTCTTCCCACACTCGTATAAACCTTTCCCACTCTCTTATTAACCTTTCCCACACTCTAATAAACACTTCATATGCTCTTAAACACTTTCTACACTCTTAAACCTACATAATTTTAACAACATATAAAATTCTATATTCTAAATTTTTCACTCAACAGTGAAGTATACTACAACTTGAATGATGACAGTCATGAATTATGTATCTGCACACTACTGATGGTGATGAAGGTGATGATGATAAGATGAATGTACTGCACAGCCAAGAATAGCATTACAGCTCTTCTGAAGGCACTACTTCATCAGGCACTTCATCAGGAGGTTCAGTATCTTCACCCTGGGCCATAAGTTCTACTTCTGCTAAAGGCATAGGCTAACTGACCACTTCGTCCGAGTGATGAACACAGTTATGGGGAGTTGTTGGTGCTGCTATTTATCTTCAGATGTAGCTTCTCCATGCAGAGAAAGACTCTTGAGTCCAAAGAGTCTCTGAAATTTGTTAAACCAGACCTTTCTGGCACTGAGTGGGGTTGGTCTGGTGGGAGAAGCACTCGAAGGTCCTGTTTCTGCGTTGTCATCCTAGTCACCATTGTGAATGTCTGTGCTTTCCACAAAACTATCAAAAAGTTTCTTGGCATTCATTAGGATGTTGTTGGTGTCCAGTGAGATAATTCTTCTTCCTGCAGTTGTTCAACCACAGGGCCAATGCAGACACCATCCTCACAATTGCCTCATTGCGGGAAGTGACTACTCTCTTTGCAGTCTTGTTAAAAGTCACTGTTGCTGTAGACCTAATATTTTTCTCATCTTTCTTCATGTAGGGAACACTAGATTCATTGATCCCATAATGGCGGCCTACAGCCTTGCAGGTTTTGCCTTCCTTTAACAGGTTGAGAAGTTGCAACTTTTCTGTTTCTTTCTTTTAATTTTAATTGTTGTTCAAGTACAGCTTTCTGCCTTCTATTCCCATCCCACCCCACCCACCAAGCCCTCCCTCCGCCCTCCCACTACCCCCCCCCCAGTTTTTCTCCATGTGTCTTTTAAACATGTTCCAGTAAATGCTTTCCTTTCCCCCCTGAAATTCTATGCCCTCTCCCCTCTGGTCACTGTCCCCCTGTTCTCTATTTCAGTATGTTTCATTATATTTTGCCTGCTTGATTGTTTTGTTGTTTAGGTTCCTGTTAAAGGTGAGATCATATGGTATTTGTCTTTCAATGCCTGGCTTATTTCGCTCAGCATAATGCTTTCCACTTTCAAAGGGTAGGAGCTCCTTCTTTCTTTCTGCTGCATAGAATTCCATTGTGTAAATGTACCATAGTTTTTGGATCCATTCATTTATTGATGGACACCTCGGTTGCTTCCAACTCTTGGCTATTGTAAACTGTGCTGCTAAGAGTGTTGGGGTGCATAGGTTCTTTTGAATTGGTGTTTCAGGGTTTTAAGGGTATAATCCTAGCAGTGGAATTCTCACGTCAAAAGGAAAATCCATTTTTAGTCTTCTGAGGAAATTCCATACTGTTTTCCATAGTGGTTGTACCAGTCCACAATCCCACCAACAGTGTACTAGGGTTCCCTTTTCTCCACAACCTCTCCAACAATTGCTGTTTGTTGCTTGGTTTATGATGGCCATTCTGACTGGTGTGAAGTGGTATCTCATTATGGTTTTAATTTGCATCTCTCTGATAGCTAGCGATATTGAGCATCTTTTCATGAGTCTCTGGATACTCTGTATATCCTCTTGGAGAAGTGTCTGTTCAAGTCCATTGCCCATTATTTAATTGGGTTGCTTGTCTTCTTAGAGTGGAGTTGTGTAACTTCTTTATATATTTTGGAGATTAAACTCTGTGTGAGGTATCATTGGCAAACATGTTTTCTCATACAGTTGATTCTATTTTTATTTTAATACTGTTTTCTTTAGCCATAGAGAAGATTTTTAGTTTGATGATATCAAAATTGCTTATTCTTTCCTTTATGTCCCTTGCTCTGGGGGACATATCAGTAAAAATGTTGCTGTGTGAAATATCTGAGATTTTCCTGCCTATATGTTCTCCTCTAGGAATTTAATAGTGTCATGACTTATATTTAAATCTTCTATACACCTTGAATTTATTTTTGTGTATGGTGTAAGTTAGTGCTTGAGTTTCATTTTTTTTTTCAGGTAGCTGTCCAACTGTCTTAACATCATTTCTTGAAGAGGCAATTTTTACTTCATTTTACGCTGCTGCCCACATTGTAGAAGATTAAGTGACCATAGAGACTTGGGTTTATTTCCGGTCTCTCTCATTTGTTCCACTAGTCCATGTATTTCTTCCTATGCCATTACCAGGCTGTTTTGATTACAGTGACCTTGTAATACAGTTTGGTATCAGGCATTGTGATCCCTCCTACTTTGCTCTTCTTTCTCAAAATTGCAGCAGCTATTTGTTTATGGTTCCATATAAATTTGTGAAGTGTTTGTGTTATGACTGTGAAATATGCCATTGGTACTTTAATAGGTATTGCATTGAATCTGTAAATTGCTTTGGGTAGTATGGACATTTTGATGATGTTAATTCTTCTGATCCACGATCACGGTGTATGTTTCCATTTGTGACTTCCTTGATTTCTTTCTTCAGTGTTGGGTAGTTTTCTGAGTACACATCGTTTACCTTCTTCTTTAGGTTTGTTCCTAAATATTTTCTTTTTCTTTTTGCTATATCGAATGGGATTTTTTCTTGATTTCTGCTTCTGCTATTTCATTGTTCGTATACAAATTGCCTTTGATTTCTGAATACTGACTTTGTATCCCACTGTTTTGCCAAATTCCTTCATTAGGTCGAGCAGTTTTGGGGTGGATTCTACAGGATTTTTATGTACACTATCAAGTTACCTGCAAACAGTGACAGATTTGTTTCCTCCTTTCTGATTTGAATGCCTTTTATTTCCTTTTCTTGTCTGATCACTGTGGCTAAAACTTCCAATATTATATTGAATAGAAGTGGTGAAAGTGGACAACCCTGTCTTGTTCTTGGTCTTACTGGAAAAGATTTTAGTTTCTGCTCATTGAGTATGATGTTGGCTGTACTTCTCTCATATATGGCCTTTATAATGTTGAGGAGTACTTCCTCTATTCCCACTTTACTGAGTGTTTTTATCATAAATAGGTGCTGTACCTTATCAATTCCTCTTCAGCATCTATTGATATGATCATATGATTTTTGTCTTTGCCATTGTTTATGTGATGTATTGCATTTACTGATTTGTGAATATTGAACCATTCTTGCATCCCTGGGATGAACCCCACTTTTTCATAGTACATGATCTTTTTAATATATTGTTGGATGCACTTTGCCAATATTTTGTTGAGAATTTTAGTCTCAATGTTCATCAGTGATATCGGCCTGTAGTTTTCTTTCTTTGTTGTGTCTTTATCTGATTTTGGGATTAGGATGATGGTGGCTTCATAAAAGGAGTTTGGGAGTCTTCCATCATTTTGGATTTTTTGCCAAAAATTTTTTGCCAATAGTTTGTGAAGGATAGGGGTTAGCTCTATCTTAAATGTTTTTGTAGAATTCTCCTGTGAAACTATCTGGTCCAGGGCTTTTGTGTGTCGGGAGTTTTTTAATTACCACTTCAATTTCTTCTGCTGTTATTGGTTTCTTCAGGCTTTTTGGTTCTCCTTCATTGAGTTTTGGAAGATTATATTTTTCTAGACATTTCTTCATTTCACCTAGGCTTTCAAATTTCTTGGCATACAGTTCTTCATTGCAATTTCTTACAATGCTTTGTATTTCTGTGGCATCAGTTGTAATCTCCCCCCTTACATTTCTGATTGTGTTTTTTGGGTCCTCTCACTTTTTTTTCTTGATGAGGTTGCTTAAAGGCTTGTCTATTTTGTTAATCTTTTCAAAGAAACAGCTCCTTTGTTTCTCTTTTCAAAGAAATTGATCCTTAGAATTGTGCTTTTAGTCTCTATGTGATTTAATTCAGCTTTGATCTGGTCATTTCCTTCTTTCTTCTAGCTCTGTGCTGTCTTTGTTGCTGTTTCTCAAGCTCTTATAGGCATAGGATAGATTGTTTGTTTGAAATGTTTCTATCTTTTTTAGGTAGGCCTGTATTGCTATGAAATTCCCTCTCACAACTGCCTTCACAATGTCCCATACATTTTGAGTTATTGTTAGTATATTTTCATTTGTATACAGAAAATTTTTCTTTTCTTCTCTAATTTCATTCTTGACCAATTTATTGTTTAGCAGCATGCTATTCAATTTTCATGATTTTGGGTGTTTTGGGTTTTTTCTTTTGGGGTTGGTTTCCAATTTCAGTCCCTTGTGGTCAGAAAAAATGTTTGGTATGATTTCAATTTTCTTGAATCTGTTGAGGCTCATTTTGTGTCTTATCGTGTGGTCTATCTTTGAAAATGTTCCATTTGCATTTGAAGAGTATGTGTATTAAGCTCCTTTGGGATGAAGGGCTCTCTCTCTATATATATATCAGTTAAGTCCATTTCATCTAGGGCTTTGTTCAATGCCACAGTATTTCTGTTAATATTTTGTTTGGAAGATCTGTCCATTTTTGACAGTGGGGTAATAAAATCCCCTACTATAATTGTGTTGCAGTCAATATTTTTCCTGAAGTACTCTAAGATTTTCTTTATTTATTTGCCTACTAACACATTGTAGTGCATATATATTTACAATGTTTATGTCTTCTTGGTGGATTCTTCCCCTGAGTATTATGAAGTGATCTTCTGGGTCTCTATTTATGGCCCTTTTTTTAAAACTCTATTTTGTCTGATATGAGTATTGCTATCCTGGCTTTTTTTTTTCCTGTCCGTTTGCTTGGAAATTTTGTTTCCAGCCCTTCACTTTCAGTTTGTGGGGGTCTTTTGCCCTGAGGTGGATGTCTTGTAGGCAGCATATGTGTGAGTCATGCTTTCTTATTCATTCAGCTATTCTATGTCTTTTGATTAGAGCATTTAATCCATTTACGTTTAAGGTTATTACTGATAGGTTCTTATCCATTGTCATTTTCATACCTGTGTTTCTCTCTCTCTCTCTTTCTCTCTCTTTCCTTCCTTTCCTTAAAGCAGTCCCTTTAGCATCTTCTGCAGAGCTTGTTTGGTGGAGGTGTATTATTTTAGACTTCTTTTGTCTGGAAAGCTTCTTATTTGGCCTTCTATCTTGATTTAGAATCTTTCTGAGTAAAGTAGCTTTGGTTGTAGTCCTCTGAATTTCATTACTTGGAATATTTCTTACCATTCTCTTCTGGCTTCGAGCATTTCCACTGAGAAGTCAGCCGCTAACCTCATCAGAGCTCCCTTGTATGTTATTTTCTTTTTCTCCCTAGTTGACTTTAAGATTCTCTCTTTGTCTTGGAATTTTGCCATTTTAATGATGATGTGTCTTGAAGTGGGCCTCTTTGGGTTCCTCTTGATTGGGATTCTCTGTGTTTCCTGGATTTGTGTGACTTTTCCTCTCATCAAATTAGGGAAATTTCCCATCATTACTTTTTCAAGCAAGGTTTTTATCTCTTACTCTTATTCTCCTTCTGGTATTCCTACTATTCAGATATTATTACGTGTCATATTGTCTTGTATTTTGCTTAATCCCTTTTGATTCTTTCTGAGCCTCTTTTCCTTCTCTTGCACTTTCTGTTTTTTTTCTACTTTGTGCTCTAGCTCACTGATCTGATTTGCTTCATAGATCCTACTTTTGATTCCTTCTACTGTGTTCTTCAGTTCAGAAATTATATTATTCATTTCCTTTTGGCCCTTTTTGATAGTTTCTATTTCCTTTTTAATGTTAATACAGTTTGCAGTGAGTTCATTGTAGTTTTCCTGTAGTTTCTGGTAATTCACTGTGTGCTCATAGTGCTTTCTGATAACCATTGCTTTGAACTCATTATCCAATAGTGAGTTGCCTTTATTTAATTTAACATTCTTTTTGAGGTTTCATATTTTACTTTCATTTGGGGATTGTTTTTTTTTGTCTTCCCATTGTTTGTGAGACTCTTCTTGTTAGCCTTGGATTCTTAAATTGATCTGTTCTGAGTCTCTGCATTTATGGTGCGGGCTTCTGTGGTAGAATACCTGTGAGATTTAGTAGTGCAGTCTCCTATGGGTGTCCTAGTGTTCACTGCTTCCTCCTGCTTTTTTGTGATCAGTTGGAGGGGAAGGCAAAATGCTTTAAGACAGCTAGAGAGTATTCTATGCTACTTACAGTAGCAGCTGGTAGAGAAGAGATAGGAGATCCTTTGGCTACATATAGTGTTAATGGTCATATTCCACCCAACTAGCCACTTTTTAGAAAGAATGGAAAGAAGATAAGACTCTTGTCGGGGAGGCAAGGATTGTGAGTTGGATCTAGAAAGTAGTGAGGTTGTGTGAGGTCAGATTATGAGGTAAAGTGAGAGTAAAGGATAGAAAATGGGTGTAGTGTGTGAGAGAATATAGTTAACCACAACAGTAATAAAGTTCAGGAAACAGTGAAGTGAGCTAAGGTCTGGAAGGGGTGCTGTGTAGTATTTACAATTGTATGGAACAGCAATTCTTTTTTTTTTTTAGCAATTCTTTACAATAATATTACAGCAACAATTATAGGACAGAATCTGTAAGATCTAGATGCCAAGAATGTGGAGTATAGGACCTTCAGTTGTGTGCTAGTAGAACACAGGTGAAGTGAAAGACAGTAAATTAGCAATACACTGGAAAAGAGAACAGGGGAAACCTGCCAAGTGATACAATATAACCAGCCAAACAAAGAAGACTAAACAGAAAGAAAAGGAATATAAAAATATTATTCAAATAAAAGATGTAAGATTAATAAAAAATAATAATACAAATATGCAATATCTTGCAGGTTCTCTGTAGTAGCAAAGTGAAGTTTGTCTCTGTCTCAGCTGTTGGGATACCCACTCTTTGGGTCCAACTCTGGTCTGTTCACAGTTATGGTTTTTTTTGTCTCAATTTTGGATATTTCAGAAATAAAATTAAAAAGCAGACTAGGGACGGTAGAAGAAATAAAATTTGGGCCCTGGCTGGTGTAGCTCACTGGACTGAGTGCGGACCTGCGAACCAGACGATCGCGGTTCGATTCCCAGTCAGGGCACATGCCTGGGTTGCAGGCCAGTTCCCTGCAGGCCAACTCCCAGCAGGGGACGCACGAAAGGCAACCATACATTGATGTTTCTCTCCCTCTCTCCTTCCCTTCCCCTCGAAAGATAAATAAATAAAATATAAAAAAAGAAATAAAATTGGAAAGAAAGAAAGAAGGACTAAAACAAGAAAGAATGTAAGAGGAGCATAAGGAATTGATAGATAAAAATAATAAAAATTAAAAAATTAAAAAATACTTTGAAAAAAATCAAACAAACAAATAAAACACACACACACACACACACACAACTTCTTTCTGGTTTCAAACTGGCCAAATCTGTTTTCCTGTTCTTGCTGGCTGTAGCAAGCTGAGGGGCAGGTTTATCAGTGTGGTCTCCAGGTCTCCTGAGGTGAATGCCTGCTCACTCTGGATTTACTGGTATGGGCTTTGGGTCTCCTGAGGTATTCATGCTCTCTCTGGGTCCACAGGTGTGGTTCCCCAGTGTTCCATAAGGCTCTCTCTCCCCAGGTTGTGGGCTCACATGCCTGGCCAGGCTGCCTCTGGTTGCATGGGCTAGGGCACACACTCTTCCCAGGGCTATGTGTGGGTGCTCACAGCCTCTGTGTATTTGCCACTCAGTCCTTACTTCCTTCTCTGTGACTTCAAGCAACTCGGTCTCTCCCAGTGTTGCTCAAACCCTACTTTTCTAGGGAGTGAGTGCTGGCCCAGCTCTTTTCCAAGAGCCCTGTGGCTGGCCCAGCGGCCCCAGGCCTGGGCTGCAGCCACCCTGGTCCCCCCACTGATCCCTGGGCCCTTACTGTCTTGAAGCACTGTCCTTAACATCTGTTTTTTCAATGTCTGCTACAATTTTTGATCTCCTATTTTCATATATGCTGTGGTACTTTTGGCTGTCTGCTCTGTTCCTACATAGATCGGCCAGGGTTCTCTCCCATGTGTAGGGAGAAGTGAAATCTGATCCCTCTTACCTAGCTGCCATGTTCTCCCTCCTTTGTGCTTTTTTTTTTATGGTAAGCATATTCTTCTGTCACTTGGGTTAAGTGCCAGAAGCTTTAGAAGGCACAGAATGTTTGAGTGGCATCATAGGGCTTGAAATAAATTCATACTTTTATTAAAGTTTCACAAAAACACAACACTGCAGAGCAACACTATGTACAGTGATCAGACATTGATGTGAAGTGGACAAGGAGAGATGCTGGATGTATGGGCACAATGCAGGAGACCAAACAGACCTACGGTCACTGAGCCAATCAGTGCCCAGGATACAGAACACAGTGCTGTGGACGGTCGCCTTCCATTCCATCAGCCAGTAGTGCACCATGTACAATCTCACATTGGCAAACATGCACAAGCAGTAGTGGAGTACTGAGCTTCCATTGTGTACAGTACAATATTCATCAGCTAATGAATTACATACTGTATTTTATTTCGATCTTATATTCTTTTAATATCTTTGAATTAACATTTTGTGTTTTATATTGTTTTCAACTTTTAGGCAAAAATAATTAAAATTATAAAGATTATATAAATACCTGTGTAACTCAAAATCCTATGATATAGTGAAAACTCTGCGATACAGAATTAGATATACTTTTTAAAAACCCACAATACAGTGAAGCTGCAATAAGTGAACCTCAATGTAGCGAGGAACCAGTGTATCTTCTTTCCACCCTACATAAAAAGTGGCTCATTAGGTGAAATATCATGGTTAACACTATACATAAACAAAGGATCTCCTATCTCTTCTCTTATGGATTGGTACTTTAAATACCATAGAATACACTCCCACTGTCTTAAACCATTTTGCAATCCCCCTCCAATGATCACAAAAAAAGAGTACCTGGCAGCTGTGAATACAAGGACACCTACTGGAAGAGGAGACCCATGAACAAAGGAAGCACCAACAGATAACAAGAGAAGAAGGTGAAAGAGAGAGTGGGAGCCACACTAACTCAGGATATATCTGCAAATACAACTAAATGGTGGAGACACTACTCAGAACAACAAAAAAAAACTGAGCAAGAGAAAGAGAGAATCCTCAAAACATTGTACACATGGATGAACCAGCTTCAACACAACATGCCCACACCTGTACAACAAAATACAAGAGGTGGTGAACAAAAGGACCCTCAGTTAACCACCTGAAGGGAAGGACGCACCAAAGAAAGACCCAACAACAATAAAAGCCCAAAGACCTACAGAGAGCTAACATAAATGACAGCCCAAGAGGAGCAAGCTCAGGAGATCAAGGAGACTGCATCACTGAATCTCACAGGTCTTTTAGCATAGAAGTTCACAATATAAACCCAGGGAGTCAGAACAGATCAATTTAAGAAGCAGAGGCTAACAACAAGAGTCTCAAAAACAATGGGAAGACAAAGAAACAATCCTCAAATAAAAGGAAAGGAGGAAACTTCAGAAAGAATGCTAAATGAAATAGAGGCAACTCAACTATCAAATATTGAGTTCAAGGAAACAGCTATATAAGGAAGCACAATGAGCTAACAGAGCATTACCAAAAACTACAGGGAAACTACAATGAACTCACTGCAAACTATATTAACATGAAAAAGAAAATAGAAACTATCAACAAGTGCCAAGGGGAAATAAAAAATACAATTTCTGAATTGAAGAACACAGTAGAAGGAATCAAAACCAGGCTTAATGAAGCAGAGAATCGAATCAGCGAGCTGGAGGACAAAGTAGAGAAAAACACCCAGAAAGAGCGAGAGAAGGAAAAAGTCTCAGGGAGAATAAAGAGGGGTTCCAGAGAATTCAGGACAACATGAAATGTAATAATATCCATACACTAGGGATACCAAAAGGAGAAGAAGAAAATCAAGGGGTAGAAAACCTGTTTGAAAAAGAAATGATGGAAAACTTTCCTAATTTAATAAGAGAAAAAGTCACACAAATCCAGGAAACAGAGAGAGTCCCAATCAAGAGGAACCCAAAGAGGCCTACTCCAAGACAAATCACCATTAAAATGGCAAAATTCCAAGGTAAAGATGGAATCTCAAGTTAGCAAGCGAAAAACATGAAGTAACACACAAGGGAGCCCCCTTAAGACTAGCGGCTGATTTCTCAATGGAAACACTTCAAGTCATAAAGGAATGGCAAGAAATATTCCAAGTAATGAGAACCAGAGACCTGCAACCAAGACTACTTTATTGAGCAAGGCTGTAAATTAAAATGGAAGGCTAAATAAGGAGCTTCCTGGAAAAAAGAAGGCTCAAAGAATATACCTCCTCCAAACCAGCTCTTCAAGAGATGCTAAAAGGTTTGCTTTAAGTGCAGGTTTAAAAACAGAGTAAGAGAGAGGAACACAAGTACAAAAAAAGGCAATGAATAAGTACCAATCAATAATAACCTTAAACATAAATGGCTAAATACCCCAATGAAAAGACACAGCATAGCTGAATGGATAAGAAAACATGATCCACACATATGCTGCCTACAAGAGACATACCTGAGAATGGAAAAACCTACTGAGACTAAAAGTCAAGGGCTGAAAACAAATTTTCAAAGCAAATGAACAGGGGAAAAAAGCCAGATTAGCAATACTCATATTGGACAAAATAAAATTTTAAAAAAAGAGCCATAAACAGATACCTAGAAAATCAATTCATAATCCTCAAGGGGAGAATTTGTCAAGAAGACATAAACATTGTAAATATATGTGCACCCAACATAGAAGCACCCAAATACATAAAGAAAATATTGGAGGACTTTACCAAAGATATTGACAGAAAAACCATTATAGTAGGGGATTTTAATACACCACTGTCAAAAATGGACTGATCTTCCAAACAAAATATCAGCCAAGATTGTGGCACTGAATAATGTCCTATATAAAATATATTTAACTGATATGTATAGAGTCTTTCATCTCAAAGAAGCAAAGTTCACGTTCTTTTCAGAAGTACATGGCACATTTTCATAGATAGACCACATGATAGGACACAAAACAAGCTTCAACAAATTCAAGAACATTGAAATTATATTAAGCATTTTCTCCAACAACTAGGGACTGAAACTAGAAACCAACCTCAAGGAAAAAAACTGAGAAATATTCAATATCATGGAAATTGAATTGCACATTATTAAAGAATGAATGGGTTAAGAATAAGATCAAGGAAGAAATTAAAAAGTTTCTGGAAACAAATGAAAATGAACTCACAAAAATCTAAAACATATGGGACACAGTGAAGTCGGTCCTGAGAGCGAAGTTCATAGTGATACAGGCCTACCTAAAAAAACATAGAAACATTTCCAATAAACAATTTAACACTACGCCTATAAGAACTTGAAGAACAACAACAAAAATAGCCCAGAGCAAAGAAAAGGAAGGAAATAACCAAGATCAAAGCAGAATTAAATGACATGGAGACTAAAAGAACAATGCTAAGGATCAACAAATCCAAGAGCTGGTTTTTTGAAAAGATAATCAAAATCAACAAGCATTTAAGGAGGCTCATCAATAGAAAAAAAGAGAAGACCCAAATAAACATAATCAGAAATGAAAGAAGAGAGAATACAACTTATACCACAGAAATTAAAGGATTGTAAGGAAATTACTATGAAGAACTATATGCCACGAAATTTGAAGAAATAGGTCCAATGGACAAATTTCTAGAAAAAAAATAATTTTCCAAAACTCAATGCAGAAGAAGCAGAAAGACTTAACTTACCAATAACAACTGATGTAATTGACATAGTAATAAAAAAGTTTCCAACACACAAAATCCCTGAACCAGATGGTTTCACAGAAGAATTTTACAAAGCATCTACGAAAGAGGTAACCCTCCTCCTCCACAGATTATTTCAAAACATTCAAGAAGATATAAGACTCCCAAATTCTTTTTATGAAGCCAGCATCACCCTAATACCAAAACCAGATAAAGACATAACAAAGAAAGAAAATTTCAGGTCAATATAGTTGATGAACATATATTCTAAAATCTTCAACACAAAATTGACAAACCGCTTCTAGCAATTTGTTAAAAAGATCATTCACCATGATCAAATGGGATTCATCCCAGGGATGTGAGGATGGTACATTATTTGTGAATCAATGAACACAATATACCACATAAACAAAGTTAAAGATAAAAATCACATGATCATATCGCTAGATGTGGAAAAAGCATTTGAAAAAGGTATAGCACTGATTTATGATAAAAACACTTAGCAAAGTGAAAATAGAGAGAGCATTCCCGAACATAATAAAGGTCATATATGAGAGCGCTACAGGCAACATCATACTGAATGGGGAAAAATTTAAATCTTTCCCACTAAGATTAGGAACAAGAAAAGGATGCCCACTTTCACCACTCCTATTCAACATAGTAATGGAAGTCCCAGCCACAGCAATCAGACAAAAAAAGAAATATAAGGCATCCAAATTGGACATGAGAAAGTAAAACTATCACTGCTTGCAGATGATATGATCTTGTATATAGAAAATCCTATAGACTCCACCAAAAACCCACTTCACCCAGTAAATAAATTTGGCAAAAGAGCCACATACAAAGCCAATACTCAGAAATCAAAGGCATTTTTTGTACACCAACAATGAATATCAGAAACAAAAATTAGGGAAAAAATCCCATTTCATGTAGCAACAAGAAAAATAAAGTACCTAGGAATAAAGCTAATGAAGGAGGTAAAAGACCTGTGCTCAGAAAACTATACAGCACAAAGAAAAGAAATTGAGGAAGACACAAACAAATGGAAACATATACTGTGATGATGGATTGGAAGAATTAACATCATCAAAATGTCCCTAGTACCCGAACCAATTCATAGATTCGATACAATCCCTATTTAAGTACCAGTGACATCTTTCACAGACATAGAACAAATATTTCAGAAGTTTATATGGAACCATAAATGACCCCAAATAGCTGCAGCAATTTTTCAAAGAAGAGAAAAAAGTAGGAGGGACCACAATACCTGATATGAAACTGTATTACAAGGCCACAGTAATCAAAACAGCCTAGTACTGGCATAATAACAGGCACATAGACCAAAGGAACAGAATAGAGAGCCCAGAAATGAACCCAAGCCTCTACATTTAACTAATATTTGACAGATTGGGGAGAATCATAAAAATGAGTAAAAATAGCCTCTTCAACAAATGGTGTTGGTAGAGCTGGACAGCTACATGCAAAAAAAAAAAAAAGGAACTTGAACACTAACTTACACCATACACAAAAAGAAATTCAAGGTCGATAAAAGACTTAAGAATATATCGTAACACCATAAAAGTCCTTCAGCAGAACATGAGCAGGAAAATCTCAGATATTCCATGCAGCAATATTTTTACTGGTATGTCTCCCAGAGCAAGGGACATAAAGGAAGGAATAAACAAATGGTACCACACCAAAACAAAAAGCTTCTGCAAGGATAAGAAAACAGTATTAAAATAAAAAGAGAGCCAACTGTATGGGAAAACATATTTGCCAATGATACCTCAGACAAGGATTTAATCTCCAAAATATATAAAGAATTCACATGACTCCACTCTAAGAAGACAAGCAACCCAATTAAAAAAATGGGCAAAGGACTTGAACAGACACTTCTCCAAGGAGGATATACAGAGGGCCCAGAGACACATGAAAAGATGCTCGATATCACTAGCCATCAGAGAGATTCCAATTAATACCACAATGTGATACCACTTTACACCAATCAGAATGGCTATCATAAACAAAGAAACAAACAAGTGCTAGAGAGGTTGTGGGAAAAAGGGGACCATGGTTCACTGTTGGTGGGATTGCAGACTGATACAACCACTATGGAAAACAGTATGGATTTTCTAAGAAAACTAAAAATGAGCGTGCCTTTTGACCCAGCAATTCCACTGCTAGGAGTATATCCTAAGAACCCTGAAGCACGAATCTAAAAGAACCTATGCACCTCGATGTTCATAGTAGCATAATTTACAATAGCCAAGAGTTGGAAGCAACCTAGATGCCCATCAGTCAATGACTGGATCAAAAAGCTATGGTACATTTACACAATGGAATTCTATGCTGCAGAATGGAAGAAGGAGCTCCTACCCTTTGCAACATCATGGATGGAACTGGAAAGCATTATGCTGAGCAAAATAATCCAGGCAGTAAAAGACAAATACCATATGATATCACCGTTAACAAGAATCTAAACAACAAAACAAACAAGCAAGCAAAATATGACCAAAGACACTGAAATATGGAACAGGCTGACAGGGACCAGAAGGGAGAGGGGAGAGAATCACAGGGGAAAAGAGGAAGGACTCACATGAACAAGTATAAAGGACACATTGACAATAACTAAGGTGGGGGGTGGAAATGGGAGGGAGGTGGTGAGCACTGAGGGGGGCAGGGCTGGGAATATAAGACAAAAAATGTACTTTAACAAGAATTGAATTAAAAAATAAAAAATAAAAATGGGCAAGAGACTTGAACAGACACTTCTCCAAAGAGAACTTACAGAGGACCCAGAGACATATGAAAGGATGCTCAGCATCACTAACAGTCAGAGATGCAAATTAAAACTAAAATAAGACACCACTTCACATCTGTCAGAATGGCCATCATAAACAAAGCAACAAACAAGTGTTGGAGAGCTTGTGGAGAAAAGGGAACCCTAGTGCATTGTTGGTAGCATCACAGAGAGGTGCAACCACTATGGAAAACAGTATACAATTTTCACTGAAAACTAAAAATGGTTTTGCCTTTTGACCTGGCAGTTCCACTGCTAGGATTATATCCTAAGAACCCTAAAACACCAATGTTCATAGCAGCACAATTTGTAATAGCCAAGTGCTGAAAGCAACCTAGGTGCCCATCAGTAAATGAAAGGACCAAAAAACCATGGCACATTTACACAATGGAATTCTATGCAGCAGAAAGATAGAAGGAGCTTCTACCCTTTGCAACAGCACAGATGGAACTGGAAAGCATTATGCTAAGTGAAATAAGCCAGGCAGTGAAAGACAAATACCATATGTTCTCACCTTTAACAGGAACCTAGACAACAAAACAATCAAACAAGCAAAATATAACCGAAGGCACTGAAATAGAGAACAGGCTGACAGTGACCAGAGAGGAGAGGGGAGGGAATTTCAGGGGAAGTGTTTGCACGAACAAGTTTAAAGGACACATGGACAAAAACAAGGGGAAGGGTGGAAATGGGAGGAATGTGGGGAGGGCTGGGGAGTGGGCTGGGATGGGAGTAGAAGGCAGAAAACTGTACTTGAACAACAATTAAAATAAAATAAAGAAATGTATCTCCATTTTAAAACAAAACAAAAAATTAGAAGCAGAACTACCATATGATCCAGCAATTCCACTTCTGGTTATATATTTCATGAAAATAAAATCACTATTTCAAATAAAGAGAAAGGAAAATTATGTCTACATCAAAAAAATAAATGAACAAAAATATCAATTAAATTCTCAACTCAAAAAGGCAAGAAATGCAAAACAAAGTAAGCCTAAAGAAAACAAAATAAGGCAATATTAAAGATTAAATTTGAATTCGGGAGGCAGAGTATAGGAAAAAGTATGCTAAATAATTAAATCAAAATCTTATATCTTTGAAAAAGCAAAAAATAGACAAATCACAAGTCAATTTACTCAAAAGAGGGAAAACCATACCAATAATAAACAACAATAGGAAATAATGACTGACACAGAAGAAAAATATTGTACGAATCTATACATATTTGCGAGTAAATTTGGAAAATGCATAATTTTTAAGGAAAATACATTTTATAAATATTAACCCAGTAGAGACAGAGGGGTTAAACAGATCTATTCCATTATTGAAATAGAACACATTATGAAGCTCTGGTCGTGTAACTCAGTTGGTTAGAGCATCATCTCGATACACCAAGA
The DNA here is from genome assembly GCF_014824575.4 of Sturnira hondurensis. Lineage (NCBI taxonomy): Eukaryota > Metazoa > Chordata > Mammalia > Chiroptera > Phyllostomidae > Sturnira > Sturnira hondurensis. The sequence continues at coordinate 11,980,252 of NW_028093845.1, read as the reverse complement.
TTGTGTTTTCCATCCCTAGTCAGGACACATACAAAAATTAACCAATAAATATGTAAATAAGTGGAACAACAAAATTTATGTCTTTCCTTTTGGGAGGTATACTAAAATATTTTATTGGTTTTCTAGAGCTACAGTTATGACATGGCAAATCAAAGCAAATGTGTAAAAATTCCACAGTTTGTGGCACATTCTGTTGCTGTTTTTTTAATCAATAACTTAGGAAAGGGCATTCATGGAAAAAGTTTCCTCCTAGTGACATTTAATAAGATGCAAGATTTGCACACACAATTAGTTACCATATTTACCACCCAGCTTACTATGATTCAAGACATATTTTATATGCCTTTTTCCATTTCTACACAAATCCATCTGGATGCTTTTTGGTGACGTACTTTCCCTTCAAAGTTGTTCCTGGTGTTAATATAAATTTACTTTATCTGTATAGTATAATTGGGGACAGAGGAAAATGGAATGACCTCTGTAATTAGCTTAAGGGCTACCAACCCTGAAAAAATGGCTCTCGGACCACCAGTCATATAAAGTTAGCTCAAAGTGTTTACATTTGCTGCAAGTTCCAATGGCAGACTTGAAAATAAGAATAACATGTGAGCTAATCTTCATTACACTTATTAGTGGTCTATCTAAGTTGAGTATGAATTGATACAAAATGATAAAAAGTGATGTCAAAGAATATCCATTTGTTTTGTGAATGAATTGTTGGTTTATACTTTAAAGTAAAAACAACAAATATTTTTGAGGACCTATAACTGACAGATATGATGCCAGGCAGGATGTTAGGTGGCTTTATTTTTTGGACTGAAAAATGTTCACTTGCTAAATGCTTCTTGTAGTAGACAGTGATGCTCAACCCAGTTTCCTTTCATTCTGAACAACCTTCCCTCAGCTTTCAGATTCTTTTGCTTCCAACATTTGGCATGTAAAATACCTTGGAGGACTACCCTTGAATTACTGAAATTGCATTGCTGAAAATCCCTTTGTTGCCTGGGAGTTTACTTCCCTACCATCCTCCTCAGTGGAAACCACCCCCCCCCCCCCAAACAATGATTAGTTTGTGAAAAAGTATGAAAACCCAGGCCCCTTGTTTCTATCAGGACAACCTCTGAAGAATAGCATACTCCTCAGTTGCTGACCTTTGTGATCAGTTGCTCTCAATGGAACTTTGCCTGAAATCTGAAATTGTGCCCTTACTTTTTCTCTTCACATTACCTGCCTTGCTTCTGGCAGCACATCCTTAATTAACAAATTGTATAATCTGCTTCTGAGGAACTCAATCTAAAGTACCACCACCACCCCAAATTTAAGAACTTGAAAAATGTACAAAATACCACTAATTTCCTAGAAACAGAAAGGTAAAAATGTTTTTTAAAACTCATTCAAGCCTTTGCAAGATGGCTCAGTTAGTTGAAGAGTCATCTGTACACCAAGAAAAGGTTGCCACTTCAATTACCAGTCAGGGCACATAACTAGGTTGTGGGTTCTATCCATGGTCGGGGTACATACAGGAGGCAATAGATGGATGTTTCCATCTGGCATCAATCTTTCTCTGTCAAAAAATAAATCAGTGAAAACATACCTTCATGTGAGGATTTTTAAAAAACTTATCCAAAAAACAAGTAATTACAATTTCCTTCAAAAGCTAATTATGGGAGATGGAATGAGTCATTGAGTTGTGATGTCCCTCAAGAAAGGATTTATCTCAATATATAATGATTTCTGCACATAAATATATGTGGGCATGGGACAATGGAAAAATATGTCAGATTTAGTTAAGGGCAGAAGCAGGAGAGAGAAGAAGGTGAATGTGTACAGAAACAGCTTGTTTTTAAAATTTTATTGTTCAATTACAGTTGTCTCCATTTCCCCTTATTACTCTCCCCCGCTGTACTTCCCCAACCTTCCACTTTCAATTCTCCCCCGACATGTTGTCTTTGTCCATGGATTCTTTATACATGTTCCTTCACTTGACCCTTCTCCTTCTTTTTTTAAAAGATTTTATTCATTTATCTTTAGAGGGGAAGGGAAGGAGAGAGAGAGAGAGAAATATCAATGTATGGTTGCCTCTCGTGTGTCCGCAGCTGGGAACTGGCCTGCAACCCAGGCATGTGCCCTGACTGGGAATCCAACCATGATCCCTCAGTTCGCAGTCCCGCGCTCAATCCACTGAGCAACACCAGCCAGGGCTAGACCCTTCTCCTTTCCCCAGTATCCCCCACCCCCTTTCCCTCTGGTCACTATCATTTTGTTCTTTATTTCCATGTCTCTGGTTCCTATGCACCCAAATGTTCATAGCAGTGTTATTTACGATAGTCAAGTGCTGGAAACAGCCTCAGTGCCCATCAGTAAATGAGTGAATCAAAAAATTGTGGTACATTTGCACAATGAAATACTATGCAGCAGAGAGAAAGAAGGAGCTCCTGCCCTTTTTAATGTTTTTTATTGTTGTACAAGTACAGTTGTCTCAATTTTCCCACCACCTCTTTCCCCTACCCCACCCACCCCCCACCTCCCACTGTCAGTCCTTTCCCATTTTGACTTTGCCCATAGGTCCTTTATACATATTCCTTGATGACCCTTTCCCTTCTTTCCCCCTTTATTCCCCTCCCCTATCCCCGCTGGTTACTGTCAGTTTGTTCTTTATTTCAATGTTTCTGTTTATATTCTGCTTATTCATTCATTTTGTTGATTAGGTTCCACTTATAGGTGGGATTGCATGGCATTAGTCTTTTACCACCTGCCTTACTTCACTTAACATCATGCTCTCCAGTTCCATCCATGCTGTTGCAAAAGCTAGAAGATCCTTCTTTCTTTCTACTGCATAGTACTCCATTGTGTAATGGACCAGACATTCCATTGTGTAAATGGACCACACTTTTTTAATCAACTCATTTACTGATGGACACTTAGGCTGTTGCCAGCACTTGGCTGTTGTAAATTGTGCTGCTATGAGCATTGGGGTGCATAGGTGCTTTCAAAGTGGTGTTTCAGGATCCTTAGGGTATAATCCTAGCAGTGGGATTTCTGGGTCAAAGAACGTTCCACTCTTAATTTTTTGAAGAAATTCCATGCAGTTTTCCACAGTGGCTGCACCAGTCTGCATTCTCACCAACAGGTTCTTTTTTCTCCACAACTTTGCCAGCACTTGTTGTTTGTTGATATGTTTATGATGGCCATTCTGACAAGTGTGAAGTGGTATCTCATTGTAGTTTTAATTTGCATTCTCTGGTGGCCAGTGATGCTGAGCATCCTTTCATATGCTTCTGGGACCTCAGTATGTCTCCCTTGGAAAAGTGTCTGTTCAGGTCTTTTGCCCATTCTTATTGGGTTGTTATATTTTAAGAAATATTTTAAAGAAATATTTTAAAGATAAGAAATATTTTAAAGATAGACTACTCTATTGTCTGTCTGTCTATCTATCTATCACCTTTTTTCACAAAATAAAGAAATGCTTGTAATTATATTAATTAATTTCCTACTACAGACTGCTTTGTACTAATCTTGGAAGGTAGCTCCTATCTCCACAGTACAGATGAGAAAACTGGCTCCTAAAAAATGATATGACATTTTTGTTCTTTCCCAAGGTTTATCACTTCTGCTCCAGCTGAAATAACTTTGCTCTGTCAGATGGCATTTTTTAAAAATATTTTATTTATTTATTTTTAGAGGTGAAGGAAAGGAGAGAGGGAGAGAAATATCAATGTATGGTTGCCTCTCATGCGTCCCCTTCTGGGAACTGGCCTGCAACCCCGGCATGTGCCCTGACTGGGAATCGAACCGTGATACTCTGGTTCGAAGTCCTGCGCTCAATCCACTGAGCTACACCAGCCAGGGCTACATGGTACTTTTTAAAGCTATAGTGTAAGAGCTTTACATAAAGAAATCTCTATTATTATTTTTTCTTTTCTTTAAATAAGCAATATTATCTATTCTTGTTTAATAAAATTTGTTACTAGAACTACTGAATTCCTTCTTGAAGAATTCCATTAAGATGCTTGAGTTCTTTTATAGAATTACAATTCTTAATGCTGGTTTTCTGCCAGCAAGAAGAAAAGAGAAAGAAAAAAGGGTGAAATAAAATAGAAAAAAAGAAATAAATGATATATCCAAGACACAACTGAAGGAGAGATAGACTGAAGTATCAGGTGGAGATTTTTCTTCACAGAAGCAGAGTCCATTCATTCTCTCGTCTTGAGAGGTGATATTTGCCAAAACCAAGGAAATGAGGGACAGAGGGTTAGACATACATTAATATTTAGGTATTTAATTTGTCCTGTGATTTAACAAGAACGCCCTTGTCCCTAAGAAATACTTTATTATGCATGCCAATTGGATGAACATCAAGTCACAAACTATAACAGCTATAGTAGGTCAATTAACAGAATATTACAGAAATCTTGAGTGTAGTTCCCAAGTATGACTAATAGCAAACATATATGCCACTCTTGGAGAAACTTGAAAATTAATCACACCAAATTTAATAAATAAAATTAATTAGGAAAAATATTCCGGCTTGTGAGGTCGCACTTCTTCAGTTCAATTTAAACTACTTCCTTAGATGTATTATCTTGTGTTATTGAGTAAGAAAGAAAGAGTTACTGTTATTGCTTTGTTACTGCTGCAAAAGAAAACATTTATTTTAATACCTGAAAAATCAAAATGAGAACTTTTTCTTCCTCTGAAAAAAAAATTTTCAAATATCTATGAGAGAGCTCTGGCTGGTGTAGGTCAGTGGATTGAGCGCGGGCCTGCAAACCACATGACCGCGGTTCGATTCCCAGTCAGGGCACATGCCTGGGTTGCAGGCCAGTTCCTGGTTCCAGTTCCCGGTTCTCGGCAGCGGACACATGAGAGGCAACCATACAGTGATATTCCTCTCCCTCTCTCCTTCCCTTCCCCTCTAAAGATAAATAAATAAAATCTTTAAAAATATATGTATGAGAGAGACCATAGTACATTCAAGTAGTATGTTAAAAGATGATCCTTTAAGCCCTGGCTGGTGTAGCTCAGTGGATTGAGCACGGGCCTGCAACTCAGACGATCGCGGTTCAATTCTCAGTCAGGGCACATGCCTGGGTTGCAGGCCGGTTCCCTGCAGGCCAACTCCCAGCAGGGGATGCAGGAAAGGCAACCATACATTGATGTTTCTCTCCCTCTCTCCTTCCCTTCCCCTCTAAAGATAAATAAATAAAATCTTTTAAAAAAAAGATGATCCTTTAACAAGTACATGTGCTGTGTATTGGCACGGAGGTGTCTAAATGAATTATTTTAGATTTACCAGTAGAATCAAGAAAGGTTTAGCTTGTTCTTAAGAACAAACTGACAGTAACCAGAGGGGAAGTGGAAGGGGCTATTGGAGGGTTAGGGAGAAGAGTTGTCAGGAATAACTATAAGGGACACATGGGTAAAGACAAAAGGGGACAGGATTGAGTGTGGGAGGTGGGGATGGCTGGGGTAGCGGCAGTGGTAGGGTAAAAATGAAGACAACTATACTTGAACAACAATAAAAATGATAAAATAAAGAAGGATAGAAAGAAAAGTTTGGCATGATTAGAAGAGATTAATATATTGTGTGATCCTGTAAGAGGCATTAGAGACAAATCTGGAACTAGCAGATAAACTGATTTTTAACCATGACACTGCACAGCCATTATTGGTAATAATGCTCACTATTGAACTGGATTATGCTTAGGGACAAAGATATGCTTAAGTCCAAGCATTTGGTCCGTGGGATTCTAATATTCACCTTCCACATTGCTTAATCAATTGATATTTTAAAGAAAACAAGTGAAATAACCACCAACATCACAAAGTCATTTGAAAACATTCCCTTCCTTTGATACTTAGCTTGCTTTTTTCTTGTAACTCCTCATACACATAATTGAATATGGTAATTCACTTTTGAAAAGGTGGCTAATAACCCAAGCTAGTATGGTATAACAGTGACAGAACACCAACAAATGACCAGAAGGGCAATTCAGTCTTCACAAAGTAGAAGCCTATGTTATGCGTTTTTATGTTAATTGTGACTCTCAAATCTTTTTTAAAAGCTACCAGTACTTTTGTTTCTAAGAACATGGAAGTCTGGGAGTGGTGGGGGTGGTGGATGGAGACAATTGTACTTGAACAATAATAAGAAATAAAAATGAATGTGGAAGTCCAGCAAATATCATTTATCTGATGCACCAGTGATTTTTCATATAATTTTTTATTATTTTTTTCTTATTTTTAAAAGAGACAGGTGAAGGGAGGGAGAGAGAAACATCAGTGAGTTGCCTCTTGCACGTCCCCTACTGGGCATCTGGCCTGCAATCTAGGCATGTGCCGTGACTGGGGATCAAACTGGTGACCCTTCCATTTGCAGGCCGTAACTCAATCCACTGAGCCACACCAGCCAGGGCTCATATAATTTCAATGTCGTTTCTCTCTTTTAACTGAAAAGAATTTGGGAAACAATTAAGGTTGATGTTTTTAGTGTTTATTAAAAGAAAAACTAAATTCCTTTTATAGAATTTACTATTATTTTTATATTCTCTTTTGCCACATATTTTGTATTTCCTAAGGGAATATAAAATATATTTGTTGAATTATAATGTTAACCCACCTAAAACACTACTCTTTTACCTTCTGATAATAAATTGTCCCATTTTAAAATCCATTACTTCCTTCACTCTTTCATCATAGGGTCCTTTTCTTCCTCTTAATCATACCTTTTTCCCATGAAACAATCCAAGACTTAATTGGATGAGTCTGGAGCTCAAACATCTCTTTAAATGCTTTTATACACAAGACCCTTATTAACTGTCATGATAGATTATACTGTTAATTGTCATAAGATATTTAGATACTGCATCAAACTTTCTCTTCTTCAATGTCTCCTTGTTGTATTTTTGGATCCTACTTTCTTCAGGTATATAGAACCCAACATCTGTTTGCATGTATCTCATTCTGTATTCCATCATAGTCTACATTTGGATGACAGTGGCTAGAAGTATGACAAAGCACTGCCATTTGGAAATATTTCTATTTATGTGGACACCTTTTTTGAGTTGAGTTCATTATTGTGCAGCCTGAAGGACTATAATTTAACAAGACAGCAACATGGCTGCTGTAGAAATTCTGTCATCCTTAATAGGCCAATTTCAGCTTCACTCTTCCAACCTACTCAGCTGTCTGGCAGAAGTCCACCCCTTACTAACTTGGGACAAAGTTAGTAAGTGACTAACTTTGACTTGGGACAAATTCCTTCAGTGCTCTAAGCCTTCTGTTTCTCATCCATAAAACAAACATGGTAACAGAGCTTACCTCATTAAATTTATTTTTTAAAATCAAATTCTGGGAGAAACGCTATATTCCTAGAAAGCACAAATGTCTATAGTTCCAGATGTAGTAAACCCAAATTGGATAATAACCATGAGAGAAATTAAATACATGAGGAAGGAATGTATGCCCCCCAAAAGATATTGGGCCCTGTTTTATGGGTTAGCTTGTCTCAATAAAACTGACAATCTTTATTTTATTTAAATTGTCCCCATGCACTTATTTTTGGACACATAAGAATTGGAAGTAAAAAAAAAGTGGACTTGGAGGAGTCTGGAGCCAGCTTGCTCTCTGCAGGCTCAAGATCAACCATTCCACATACAGAAATTTTGTAAAATTATAAATAAATAAATAAGTTGTTTCTACACAGTTAAAAAGCCTCCTAACTCATTCTGTGAGCTGAGTACAAACACATACACACATACAAAATGCTACAAGCTGAGTTCTATGGGCAAAGTCTGCTTTACCAATTATTATGTATAGGTAACATTTTAAATATGGAATGAGACCCAATGTCTAATTCTTCTATTACCACAGCCCCCTCTTCTTTCTTTGTGAGCATCATCTACTCTACCTTACCCAATTTAGAAAGAAAAGTGGTTCTTCTAGGCATTTGAGTTTATAGTGCTTACCAGAGACCAATTTCACTTGTGAATATGAATTTTTAATTCTATTAAAATATGAGTAAATTAAGTCTGGCACAGAGTAGAAAAAAAAGCATATTAACTATATAAAGCTTTTACTAGGAGCAGATTATCACTAGAAAATTAATTCACAGAATTCACTATCTTAATATACTTCTAAAATTCGATGGATATGTACAGAAAAATGAAGTTAGACCACCTTCTTACACCACACACAAGAATACTCAAAATGGATTAAAGATTTAACATTAGACCACAAACCACAAAAATCCCAGACGAAAACATAGGCAGTAAAATTTCAGACACTGGTCATGGCAATATTTTATCTGATATATCTCCCTAGGCAAGAGAAACAAAAGAAAAAATAAACAAATGGGATTATATCAAACTTAAAAGTTTTTGCACAGCAAAAGAAAACATCAACAAAATAAAAAAACAATCCTTAGAATGAGAGAACATATTCCCCGATACATCTGATTAAGGGTTAATATTCAAAAATTATAAAGAACTTACAAAACTCAATACCAAAACAATAAACAATCCAATTAAAAAGTGGACAAAGGATCTGAATAAACACTTCTCCAAAAAGGACATACAGATGGCCAATAGATATTTGAAAAGATGCTCAACATCACTAATCATCAGAGAAATGCAAATTAAAACCATGAGATATCATCTCACACCTCTCAGAATGGCCATCATTAATAAATCACCACATAACACGTGCTGGCAAAGATGTGGAGAAAGGGGAGTCCTGGTGCACTGTTGGTGGGAATGCAGATTGGTGTAGCCCCTGTGGAAAGCAGTATGGCAATACCTCAGAGAGTTAAAAATGGATCTGCCTTTTGACCCACCAATCCCACTTCTGGCAATGTATCTGAAGGGACTCAAAACACTAATCTGAAAGAACATAAGCACCCCTATGTTCATAGCACCATTATTTATAATAACCAAGATATGGAAACAGCCCAAGTGTCCACCAGTAGATGAGTGGATAAAATAACTACAGGACATGTACACACTGGAATAGTACTTGGCCACAAAAAAGAAGAAAATGTTACCCTTTGCAACAGCATGGATGGAGCTGGGGAACATCATGCTAAGTGAAATAAGCCAGTCAGAGAAAGACAAGTACATGATTTCACTCATGTATAGACTCTAATGAACAAACTGAACTAACGAGCAAAACGGAGGCAGACTCATAGACAGAGAGCAGGCTGACAGCTAAGGTGTGTGGGGGGTGGGGCGGCAGTTAGAGGATGGAGGGATTGAGCAAAAAGGAAAAAGGACTCATGGACATGGGCAATAGTGTGGTGGGGAGGGAGGTGTAAGGGAGCCAAATGGTAATGTAAAAAATAGAATAAAATTTTTTAAAAGAAAAGAAGTGACACATCGGTATATCATATAATACAGAATTGCAACCTTTGGGGACCCACAGATGGGCTCCAAAGTGTCTGTGAGAAGCTGCAATTTTAAGCACAATATTCGAGTGTGTGTGGTGAGTTCCACAGATACATCAATTCTCAAAGAAGTCCAAACCCACGAACCCTTTCACAGGCTGCAGCACTACAATGGATTACTCTGCATGACAATGATATTGTTGAAGGTTGCCCTAAAATAAAGGGCATAAAGATATACTACACCAATGCTCAAACTGATCCATTTTTCAAACAGGTTCTGAAATTCCACTGCATCAGAAACCATTACTCACTGCCAAGACGACCTGTCGAATGTTTTTCACATACAGGTCCACATAGTCTTTGACATAGGTGTGCAGGTGCCGCAAGTCTATGCTGTACCAGTTCATCATCAGTGCCGCTTCGTTTTCATTATTCCCACTCCAAACGATGATGGACGGATGCGATTTCAGTCTCCTGACCTAAAATGAAAGAAAACATGCAATAACTCTCAAATGCTCAACATTAAAAAATTGAGAATAATCATACTCATAAAATTATAACCACTGAATTTCTGCACATAGTTTTTATGTGCCAGAAAACCCGTTAGAAAATGGCTAGTAACTTTACCTGTGGAAATACGTTTTAAGAAATCTCTGAGATTCCTTTTATCTAGATTTTATAAATGCCAGTGTGATAGGGCTTCTCTTCCCTGCTGTATAAAAACTGAAGGAAATATGATCCCTTTTATTAAACAAGAAAAACAAATCAACCTCATCTTTATCTGACTCACACCAAGGTTCTAAGAAATGCAGGAGATAGCACGTTACGTTACAGGGGTTAGCTGTCTCCAGAGCAAGCTGGAGCTTGTGTGAAGGGACAAATGAGGCAGAACAAGTACTTCTGCTGAAAGAGGTATTGGGATCCCCACACAGACTCCACCACGTCAAAAAACCATATAAGGAATAGAGAGGGTTTTACAAAGCAACTGAGTACCAGAGATACTCTGGAAGTTAAACACAAATGTATGGAATAGTCTAAAGAAGAAAACAATTAGGGCATCAAGAAGGTATTACCTGAAATAAGTATCAATGTCATGTAAAAGAAATGAACTAAGACTAAATTAAGGAATCTATCTAAAACCCTGCCAGTCTTAAGAATTGAAGTTGGCATGACCCAGGCTCACTGTGGGCCGGCCCTACATAAAGGTGGAAGGACCCAGTTCTGAGACATTGGGGGATGTTCCAAATAGAAGAGGGCAATGAACAATAGAGTGAGTCAATGGTCTAGAAAAATTCTTTTGGAACTTGTCTTAGCAATATAACCTCATTGGTATTTATAGCTTCTCTTTCTTTGTACTGGATGATTACAGTGCTGGGTCCCAGCTGATGTTCCTACTGTGGTCTCCATTTAAGATACCAGGCAATATATTCATGATGTAGAAATGCATTAATGATTAAAGAGACATACTTCACTTTAAAAGGGTGAATACTTGTGTTTTTCCAAAGCAGCCTCTTACACAGTATCTCCTTTATTTGCCTCTATATGTGCCCAGGTAAGAGAGGGCTGCTACCAATGGTGACTGGCGTGTTTGTGGTACTGATGAAAATACAAACACAAATCCTGAAGAGGCAAAACCTTCAGTGACTCTGAAACATCCTTCACTGGCCTAGAATTTTATGGTAAGCTTTATTTTAACATATTAACAAAGTCTGCATAAAAAGCTCTCCTCTTTAATAATAAAGAATTGAAAGCTCATAGATATCATATTTTAATTATTTTCATGAAAGAAAATTAAAGATAAAACTGAAATGTTTGCAACCTACTAACTACGACTAACACTTTAAAAGTTATGCATCCATCCATCCACCCGATGACTAGTCCAGCCAGGGAATAGGGACACAGAGGGAAACAAGGCCCGAGCTTAGGGAGATTACAACCTTGCAGGGGTGACAAAACCCGAACAAGCAATTCAAAGTGGGATGTGTGTCACAAAAAGTAAGTGACCTGATTTAGATTTTCAGATTTAGAAGGGTTTTTCCCAGAGAAAGCCATGCTCCAGGAAAGATGGGCAAAAGAGAATGAGTGAGGTGGTCCCCAAGGGAATGTGATGGGGACGGTGTTCTGGGGCAGACGGTGTTCTGGGGCAGACGGTGTTCTGGGGCAGACGGCATGGGGAGATGGTGCTTGATGCGGTGAGAGGCAGGCAGGGACAGCAGGGGCCCTGCTGGGGGTCTTTAACTTTATCTGGAGGACCCTGAGCAAGGGATGATTCCATTTGTACTTTCTTTAAAAAATAAAACACAGATAAAGAAAATAAATTATGGCATAGTAATGTATTAAAGGCAATCAGTCTGTAACCAACACTGAGACCAAGAAAGAAAACTTTACCAACCACCCTAGAAGCCCTCACAGGCCCCACTTCCCCATCAGGCCACTCCTCCTTTCGAAGTAACCACTGTCTTGAGTGTTAGAGTAATCCTTGCATTTCTTTTGGTTTTTCAGGCAACTACACCTCCACCGTAACTAAAAATTCATGTATTTCAACACACTTGATGGATTTCAATCCACTGACATTCTTATCTTTATTGAACCTCAAATTGTCCCACTTTGGGTTGGTCAGAGTCTCATCAAAGTTCTTTTGGCATATTTATTATGGCTTCCTTGCTATTCATCTGTCAAATATTCCAGGATAATCTATCAGTACATTTCCTGTGCCAGACCTGAAACCAGCCATTTCTCTAAGAAGCCCTTCCCTTAATAGGAAATGTTATTTCATGTAAGGATGCTCAATATTACTAGTTGTTCATTGTTTCTAGGCCTTTCAGTGGATGGAGCTAGGGTATAATCACTTCCTTGCATTTGCAGATCTGTAAACATAAATGTAAGTGTGTATATGTGGAATGCGAAAGAATTCAAGAGTGAAGAATCACTCTTAACACATTTAACATCATGTTAAATGTTTTGGCCTGTGAAATTCAGACTGGCATTACCAATCATTAAAAACCAGGAAAAGCGAGTTCGGAGAAGGTGATGTAAGTTTGGTTTGGCCATGTCACACTTGGGGTGACCATTAAACTTCCAAGTGGAGGCGCTGGGTGGCAGCGGGATATATACGTCAGGAATTCAGCAGAGAAGTCAGGACAGCTGATAAATCTGAGAGTCGTAAGGCAATAAAGTCGTGAGACTGAATGGCATCACCTAGAAAGTCGATTACCTGACTGTGCTTTTTCTCAGGATTCAGTAAAGAGAACAACAAAAAAGGAACCATGGAGAGGTTTAACAAAAAGCAAAACTAAAATGTAAGCATCTTCCTTCTTCTTGGAATTGTGATAACGTACCTGGTGAGCAACTTCTGCTCTCACTGAATCCATGAAATCCCGATCAGTTGGATAAAGGGCACAGGCAAACATAAAATCCTGCCATACCTAGCAAATCAAATAAAAGGCAACAAAGCATGTTCACAGATTTTGTCACACAGAAAGAAACTCTTCACTCTGGACTGTGGGGATTATCTCTCACACAAAACCAAGTTTGCTTGAAGAGTGTGGCCGTTTAAGCACTACTATGGGTGAGACCCCGGGAAAGGCACTGACGGACCCCAGGACTTTCCAGAACCGAGCAGAACTGCAGGGAAACCTGAGAAGAGAACAATGTGAGGTAGGCAGGAAAGAAAGAGAGGAAGGGAGAATTCACTAAGAAAACAGTGTGTTGTGGGGGACGTAAAATTAAAAATGAGGCTCCCCCTCCACCCAGTCCCACCTCACTCCTAATTCACTAATTTTCACTGAAAATGTGGTATCAAGAGGTGGACCAGACTATTAAGAAACATAAGTTGTTTATAAAGGAATTCAGTTTTCATGGCCTAAAAATTACTACATGGATATTTCAGTACTGAGACCACATTAGCTCATTCCTAGGAAGGCTGTCATTAACGCAGTGGTCAAGAACACACACCAAAATCAGGGGCCTGACTCGAAACTGAGCCCAAACCATAGCCCCATGGACTGAGTGTGGGTGAGTTATTCAACCTCTGCATGGGTCAGTTTCCTCATCTGTAAAATAGGGACATAGAACAACAACTACCCCAAAGAATGGGCATGAAGATGAAATAAAATAATAGAGGGAGAACAGTGAGAACAATGCCTGGCACTCAACGAATATTACAGAAACCTGTCACATGATCAAGACCATCAGCATTATCAATATTTTTATAAGTACTACTCTTCTATGGAGAGCTTTGTATTTTATAACTGTAATAGTGGAAGTAAAAATAGGAGAAGGAAGATGGCGGCGGAGTAGGACAAAGGATTTCGTGGCCCTCCACTCGGAGAAAATACTAGAAGTAAAAACAAACTTCCTTTGCTTAACCCTCACTAACACAAAGCATGTTGGAAGGACTTAAAAGCATTAAGCACATCTTTACTTTACTTAATTTTATTATTTTAGGTCTCTTTAGGGCTTGTTAGTCTCCTTAAAGTTAAAATTTTTAAATATTTTCTTTTCTTTTTTATGCATACTCCATATTACAAAGAAGATATAGATAGCTATACATTTACATATAGCTACTATAGAGAATGTCTGTGAGTTAAGGAAATAAATAATAATTATATTTGCTATCAACTATAGCTCTAGATTCTTAAGATGTCATTTATTCTTTTTCAAAAAAATGGAACATCATGCCTGACTCTGAGAAAAGAAGGAATAAGCAATATCACCGTCTCAGAACACATATAGTAACACATTACGGACTAAAATTCTGTCCGTTACTCACCATTATCCCGAGTTCATCACAGAGTTCATAGAATTCATCGCGCTCATAAATCCCTCCTCCCCACACCCGAAGCGCATTCATGTTAGCATCCACGGCAGACCGCAAAAGGGTGGCTAACCTACAGAGGGGTTTTAAAACCAAATACTATTTTAAAAATTGGGGGATATTAAAAAAGATTTAAAAACATATTGTAATTGATAAACACATTTAAAATCTCTGTTAGAAAAACACATTTTAAAATTATGAGGGTTTGGCTAGAATGCTAAGAGCCAATATTATATACACATGATCCATAAGTACATAAAGTAAACAAACCTAGAAAAATTACGAGTGATATTTTCTCTGCTTTCTAAATTCTCAGCAACATTATTATGCTGTTTTTAAAACTGAACCTTGTCTTAAACTTATTCCTGTAGAAAAAGGTAGTTGTAAACCTTGGAAAAGTATGTGGTAATGTTATATAACCACCTCAAACTGTAAGACCAAAATCAAAATCTGAACATTAGTACCTAGCTAGCTTAGTCTTATCTCCTGTTTTGTAATTCCTCTAGTCCAACTGCTCTTTCTCTAGGAAACTTCTTTTGTATTTGTCCAATTCCTATTCACATTACCCCCAAGAAAACCTACACATTCACAGCCACTTTGAGAGCAAGTCCCCCCATCTCCAGAGCAGTGCCCAGAAAGGAACAAAAACACCACTAATAGGCTTGGGGGGGGGGGACAGAGTACCATGCCCTCAAAAGGGGCCCACAGGCAGGTTTACTAATTGGCCCAGCTGTGCTGAACAGCTGCCACCAAACCCAGCCAGGAGAGGAGACAGCCATTTAAAAAGGAAGAAAAACAGCTAATTATCTATGCCTATGTCTGGAGAATAATTTCATTTTAATATGAAATTCAAACCAATATACACATTTTGAGGTAAAAGGAAATTAATACAAGCTTGGGCAAAATTAGAGTTTAGTTACCAAACACATGTAAATTTAAAACAAATAATATACTACAATGCATATTTATACATTTGTAAACAAGTTAAATGTGTTTATTTTCATTCCACAAGGTTTATCTTTACAAAGATAATAGTTTACAAACCCAATAAAAACATTATTTTTTATACTGTTCTATTCTCAAACCTTAAAAAAATATTGTAATTTTTTTATAGATCTAGAATTTTTTTAAATTTTAGTTCTTTTTATTAAGGTAAAAATAAAGAAATATGCAAATATCTTAGCATGAAGAGGTATACAGGGTTTTCATTTTTTAAAAACATGAACAAAAACATTTAAGGTATTCTTTGAAAAACTGGGGGGAAAATCCAAGTGTAATAATCTTTTTTTTTTCAGGGACTAACTATCCAAAACATGCATTAAGCATTGTCTTATTTCTCCAAAGAAAATATGTAAGAGTCTTCTAAAATTTAGATAGTTTCTTCCAGTCAAGATGGGGGCATAGGCAAACATGGCTCACCTCCTCACAACCATGTCAAAATTGCAACTAAAACATAGAACGACCATCTCTCAGAACTGTTATAAATGAACTATAAGCCTGAAAACTACAGAATTAAAGAAACCACATCCATCCAGACTGGTGGGAGGGGCAGAGATGCCGAGTGGGCTGGTCCCTCATCCACATCTGGTGGATAAAAATTTGGGAGGGATACCTCGTGCACAAAGAGTCCCAGCCCCACACCAGGCCACCGCACCCAGGGTTCCAGTACCAGGAAGGTAAGTCCCTATAACTCAGCAAGGACTGAGTCAGTGAAAGAAAATTCTAGAGTCCCAAGCAGTTCCTCTAGAGTCCCAAGCAGTTTCTATTCTAAAGCTTCTATCACCCCAGAATTCTATATTACCCCTCAGTTCCCTCTACCACAACTAAAGAAAATAGGAACAGGTAACTGCTGAGCTTTGTGGGACTATTAACAAAGGAAAAACAAGAAAAGAAAGATGATAACTTACAAATCAGAGGTTACTCGATCCTGGAATGAATCTGCTGGGATCCAGTTTGATCCTTTCAGAAATATAGGAACTCCATTAATTCTGAAGTAGAAACTCAGACCAGGAGACCCTTCTATGGGCTCTTGTATCAGTTCCACTGTCCTAAAATAAACCTATTATGAACAAAATTAAATACAAAAAATCAAATTGAAAACATAAGCAAAAGACACTTTTTGAAAAAAAGAAAGCAAACTTTTGAACAATTTACATGAGCAGAATTTAATGTTAATTGCCTATTTGCTGTGAAGAACTTAGTGTGGAAGTGCACATTTCAGGGAAAAATATATATATAAATTATTGCCAAATTTTGTTCTTTCTCATTAAAAATAGAAGCTGTCAAAAATTTAAATGTATTGTAGTCTTCCTCATGAAATAGGCATTTGTAATTATAATAAAAGAACTATATTTGAAAACAACATTTTAAAATTAAAACAAAAACTGATGCTATTTCACAAAATTGGGCTGGGGGGATGTCACCAGTTAAGCTGACACTTCTTTGCCTGAAAAACACATTCTCATTTCAGTGTCATTAAAATATGCCAAAACGCACACTTTAGAATTAAAGAAATATAGCAAAAGGTATTTCATAATTTAACAACCTTACCATCTTAATAGCACATTGCTGTAATCACTTTGTTTAATAGGCAATTTAGTCCTAACTAATTATCACATTAAACTTACTGTTTGAGAGTGCTTTGGCATGCTACTGGAGATGAAGGCAGTGTTCCAGTTGGAAGATGAGACAGGAGCACACACTCCAATATCATCATTACTACATGAGAGAAACCTAAGGCCTTTGTCCGTGTGAAAGTCTAGCTTGGTTTCCCACAGTTAAGCACAAGCAGCAAGACCCCCAATAAAACAGACTGATGTTCTCATCCAAATCTTCATTCTTTCCAGTCATAAACTGGACCAAACAATGAGAAACATGGTTCTACATCAATAAAGACTAGCCTTGAACCATGATTATGCGTTTCTTCTCTAATTAAAAAATTAATCAACTTATTACATGTAACAAAAGTACCCACCATTCTTCCATTTTCTTTTTTAATCAACTGAACTATTTATGTTGTATGGATAAAATTCAAAGTTGCTCCAGAGTTTAAAGAAGAGAGGAGGCCACAACCACAGAAGATGTAAGAGATAAAGTGTTTTTTTGTGTGTAAGGCAAATACAAAATTCTATCTCTTTGCTAAAAACAAAACAAAAAAATCTTAGGTCTAACACAATGACTCAATTTTCTTTCAAAAGCTATGGTTACATAGATATTTCTTATGTGTTAGTCTTCCACAAATCTAAGTTTTCTTTTTTTTTTTTAAAGATACGCTTCATTCTTGAACCCTGCCCAGTTAGCTGAAAGCTGAATGTTTCTCCTAGATGTATTTATTTTATTTTTTTGTTTATTATTGATAGTATTACTGATGTCCCCCATTCTTCTTCCTTCCCCCCTCCACCAAGCCCCCGCCCCCACCCCCAGCCTTCACAGCTTTGCTGTCTGTGTCCATGAACTTTGCATATATGCATATATGTTTTTTCGGCGAATATTGTACCAATCTTGCTATCAACCTTGCATCCTCAGAATAAATCCCACTTGACCATGGTGTAGGATCTTTTTAATGTATTGTTGGGTCCAATATCCTAAGAGTTTGTTGAAGGTTTTACTGTCTATGTTCCTCAGGGATACTGGCCTATAATTTCCTCTCTTTGTAGTGCTTTCATCTGGCTTTTGGAATTAGGATAATGCTGGCCTCATAAAAAAGAGCTCAGAAGCATTCCCTCCTCTTGAATTTTTTGGCATAGTTCCAGGGGGACATTCTTCCATTTTCTTACCTTTGCCCCCATTAATACGGCACAGAGTTAATTTTATGAGAAGACACAGAATAAGACCTACATGAGGAGGACCAAGACATGGAATTATCACACCTGTTTTAGGGTTGCAAAATGTAAAAATGTACAGCGACTTACAGAGGTAACTTTTAAAACACCTTAAAGGTGGATTCAAACATCTAGAACAGCAATTCTGTAAGTGTGGGCAGAGGCCTACCTTTCACGGGCTCCTTGCATTTAAAACTAGTTATATTGTAATGCTAAAACTTTGCCTTTTTCCCTCTCCCTCTTTTGATCGTACAGTGGAATTTTCCAGAAGCTCCCTGATGTGCGATGGCATCCTCGCTCTGACAACTACAGACTGTGCGCTTGTATCCTCGGGTGTGCTCCAGTTCCACAGCAGGGGGTCAGTAGACGGAGAGGCTTGCTTTCCGACACAACTCAGGACTTCTGCGCTCGGACTAGCTGTCCCTGGCCCCTCCTGCTCTACTCTCTGTGACTTCATCATTGTTCAGTAGGTTCTCATTTTGAATCCCAAACTTTCCCTTGCAACCTACACAGAAACACAAAAGGCTCGGACCCTTTTAACTCATTTCAGAATAATATTGTTTTCAAATAAAAACAAATTTTAATGTTAATTAAAACTCATTATAGATTTTAATAAACTGTATCTTATTCTAAAAGACAATTTATAATATACTTTCTCCTAATTTAAGGATGAACTGTTATCTTAAATTGGGATCATAAGACTAATGTTTTCAACCTATAGCCACACTGTCTACATCTAAAAATGCTGGGGGAAAAACACAAAACTGGTATATCAGAGAATCTTCTGAATGCGATATCATATTATGAAATGTTTCAACAACTGAAACTCTCAGTACACCAACATTTTTCAAATAACCAATGCATTATATTACAATATCACACATGTGTAAAAGATCCCTAAGGGTCCTGGCTGGTGTGGCTCAGTGGATTGAGCACTGGCCTGCAAACTGAAAAGTTGCCAGTTTGACTCCCAGTCAGGGCACATGCCTGAGTTGCAGACCCAGTCCCCAGGTTGGGGCTGTGTGAGAGGCAACCAATAGATGTTTCTCTGGCACATCGATATTTCTCTCCCTCTCTATCTACCACCCTTCCTCTATCTCTGAAAATAAAAAAAGAAAATAAAAAAAAGGGATCTCTTAAGGGTGCAAGATATACAAATAGAAGTTAATATAACAAAGTAAGAAGTGTTCATTGAAATGGCTTCAGATTCCACATTGCAACTAACACTGAAAAAATGACCGCTTGTTAAGTTTCTAGTACAAGTAGTTGAAAGGCTACTAAAGTACTTCTCTTTTCCAACTACATATCTGTGTCTAGTCAGATCTTCTTTGTATGTTTCAATGAAAACAACCTACTGCAAGTTGAATGCAGAAGCAGATGAGAATCCAGATGTCTTCTATTCAGCAGGACATTAAGGAGATTTACAAACACGTAAAAACCATGTCATTATTGTCACTAAACTTTTGTTTTGTAAATATATTTATTTACATAAAATAACTCATACAGTAACATGCCATAGGGTTATTATTGTGATTTGAAATGAGTAAATATTTAATTCTCAGTTTTAACATTTACACACATAAACAAATGCACTTTGGGGATCTCAATAATATTCACAAATGTAAAAACGGTTCTGAGTCCAAAAAATTTTGCCAATCACAAATCTAGAAAATAGAACTCATTAATTTCTTGATTAATGCTATGCATAGTATTAACCATAAAACACATCTTCCAACATGCTTTCTTCTTTTTTCTGCAAAAATTGTCATAAAGACAGCTAATCCTACCTCCCAACTCCTGCAATAACAATTTTATACCCCAGAAAAAGTGAACCCTAACCACCTGACAGCACCTCAAAGGAGAGGCAGGGACTAAACAGCCACCTTTCCCTCTGGGCGTTCTTTGACAGGTTAAAGGCTGTTGGCCTATGATTAGTGTCAGTAGTTCCTCATGCCCCTGGGCAGTCTTGATGGGTAACATAAAAGCCTTCCCCCACAGCAGGTATTTTACTGCAGAGAAAATAAGGAGCTCTCTCAAAGAGGACTTTTGAAAAGACTCGAAAGTAATGCATATTTACATCCAGACTGAATATATTGTCTTCTTACAAGAACCAAAATATTTTAAACAGTCCAACAGAGTAAATTACTGTCTGAAAAGGAATAAAAATGTATCGAAGAAACTAAATAAAATCGAAGTTAAGCAGTTTGAATTTTAAATTTTTAAGTTTTCAAATTTTTCTATAGTTCAAGGTTCTATTAGCAACTCAATAGATGAGTTTTAAAATAGATTAACTTTAAAAGAACAGGATATGTGTTAAATTTCTTGTACAAAATTGTTTGTTTGCCTTTGCTTTGTTTGTAACATATCTGAAAGGTTTCCCCTACTGTCAAAAAAAACATGCATGTGAACCAGAAGATCGTGGTTCGATTCCCGGTCAGGGTACATTCCTGGCTTGCAGGCTGGTTCCCTGCAGGCGAGTGTCCAGCAGGGGACCCATGAAAGGCAACCATACATTGATGTTTCTCTCCCTTTCTCCTTACCCTCTAAAGATAAATAAATAAATAAAATATTTTTTAAAAAACCATGCATGTGTAGTAATTAGGACTTCATTCCTCCATGTTTTCTTCCCTTATTGTCATGGTCTTGACATGTTATTTTAGAAAACTGATCAAGTAACATGTTGCATGTGGCTTATTCTGGGTACATATCTAAGCGCTTCTGCACATCAAAACTTAGGTGGAGCTGGTCAAATGAGGGGCTGTCCGGGTTGTGCCTTTTTAAAAATATTTTATTTGTTTATTTTTAGATAGAGGGGAAGGGACGGAGAAAAAGTGGGAGAGAAACATCAATGTGTGGTTGCCTTTCATGTGTCCCCTACTGGGGACCTGGCCTGCAACCCAGGCATGTGCCCTGACTGGGAATCAAACCAGCGACCCTTTGCTTCATAGGTCCGTGCTCAGTCCACTGAGCTACACCAGCCAGGGCTGGGTTGTGCCTTTTTAAAGTAGTCTTCTTTAGGAACTGTCAGCATGTGGTTGAAGTGAGGGGGCTATAACTCTGTGTGGACTACACAGTCAACAACATGGACTTAAAAGGTGCACATTTGCAAAACGGTGTGTTATCCAGGTACTCAAGAATATTTTTCCCTTAAAGAAAAAAACAACACCTATTTCAAAACACTGGCAAATGTTACCTGAAATACTTTTCAAATACTCTTTATAGATTTGGAAAATACCCATTCTAAAATCATTTCACATCTACTATGATGCAGTTTTAGAGACAACCAAACACCGCATCTGTCTGCTCTGAAAGTGCTGGAACAGGCAGAAGCACCCTACAAAGAGCTCCCTCAAACAGACCTGTACAGAAGGATAGGAGAGAGGTTCGCTGCTAGCCCTAGAAGTTCGCAGACAGCACAGACAGAGTGAACGGCTTAGAGCTTACGTCAGCATCACTACCTTGTATCTTCGTGGCCAGATGTATATTTCATGTATCTGACACTAGGTAGGATCATGCTTTAACACACCCTCTTCTATACGACAAAAGTAAATTTCAGTATTAATACTGAAACCATGTGAATGACAATAATGGCCAGAAAAACGACCCAGACACTGAAGGCTTTCTTATGTTTAACTCTATATAAATAACCATGCCATTTTTAAGTAAAATAAATATTAGAGTATACAAAAAAGTAATTGATTCCTGTATCTGATTCATATATTTTTGAAAAAAGAAAATAGAGTGTCTACATATTGGTTTGTTATAGTAACGAATAATAATATGTGCTATATTGAGCCTTAACATCTAAAAAAGTCAAGAACTTTGTCAAACTTTATTTTTGCATGTATATGTTCTGTAAAGAAGATGGCCAGATTTGTCAATTTATCCTTGCATAGTCAATGGAAAACACCTTTTTATTAATTTGAATTTAGAAATGTTCTCTAAAATGAAGCCAAAATATACAAATATTTTGGGAAAGTATTGGACACAAAGATAAGTTTGTCAGAGATTCATGAAAATCCCATTTCACAATAAATTCCCCCAAATGAAGTATTATCCATGCCTCTGTTTCTTTGAAATCCATTTAAACTGCTTACAAATGCTTCTAGGGCTGACCATTTTCTAATTAATTATTTCTTCTGAAAGGTCAGGGGAAAAGTGGCTGAAAGATAGTGAACAAGACACGGTTCGACCCACTGCACTAGAACAGGTGTCTAGTTCTTGGTGAGGGTGGCTGGGGTACTGAACATCGCTATTTTGCTTTCTCTGGGCAACACGAGATCAGCATTTTTTATTGTTTCTACTGGCACTCTGCTTCAAAATTTGATTCTTTTTTTCTTCATAAATGTCCATTTCCTTACATTTTGTGGTTGCACAGTAGACTTCACCAAAATTTCTGTGCCCTTATCTTCAAAGAGTTTGAAAACTTGGTATTTCACTGTACAGTACATTCTCAAGGCAGATTCCAGCTATTTGCAAATATATTTGTGTGTAATTACCTCATCTGAAATTCTACACAAGGGGGAAAAATGTAATTCAGAAGAGAAAAACTGCACTGAGGACAAAACCTGAGCTGATTCACAGGTCTACGTTTTCTTTGGGTCACACATACTTCAAAGTTGAGATTACCTTCTCAAAATTTAGCATCATTCTGCCCCAGCTTCACAATGAGCATTCCATCTTGTATAGAAAAGACGTTCTGCACTTTTTTCAAACGATGAAATGAGATTTAAAAGAATGAATAACATTTTTCCAAAGGTTTGGAAAATGTCACATGTGAAGAAATGTTTCCAGAAGTGCAAATTCCCCCAGGTTCAAGGAAGGGCCTTCAGGAGGCAGCCGTAGCATTTGGGATTACTCTCTGTACAGACTGCTCTGGGAACAAGCCACGTACGCAGCACTCCCACAGCCCTGACTGCACAGAGATTTATGAAACAACGACCCATTTGTTTGAAGATACCTTCTGTGAGTTCAGCAGCAGTCCTTTCAGAAATATGAGAATGACCACCACCTTCTATATGAACACAGCTGATTAACTCAGACATTTGATCTCTGTACGAAGCATCTGGAACGCCAGTAAAAAGAATTCCAAGCAGCCCCAAGAAGGGGGCAAAGTAGGTGGAAGTTACACTCATCCCTTCCCAGAGCGAAACTGAAATTATAACCAAATTATAGAACAATCAACATGAACAACCAACTGAAGAGTAGCTGAGCAGCTTGTCTTACAAGCAAAGATTAACAGAAGAAGCCACAGCAAGACTGGTAGGAAAGGCGGACACATGAAAAGGGCAGGCCCCACAGCCACGTACAGGGGAAGCTCCCTAGGAGATCTGGGCAGATCACAGGGTGTCACTGATAAACTGGGAGAGACAAGTACGTGGCATTGGAGCAAAGATCATTTTTTCACTGTGTACCCAACCACGACCACCATTCCCATGCATAGCTCTCCCTCCGCACAGCCAAATCTTAATCTGTTTTAGCCTCATGAACTCTACTGGCCTCACCCTGATGACTCCCTAAGACCCTGACCCACCATAGATGTCCACAGACCCAGGGAAGTGGCAACTGGCCTAGATGTACGCTGAGAGTTTTGCTGATTGGCCTCAGACCCAGCACTGCCACCAAGTTTGAATCTGTATCAACCTGGTGAATGCCACTTGCTCCTTCCTGGTATGCTCATGCTCACTGTGAAACTACCTCATGCCACTCATGTACTGCTAAGAGTCTCTTTCACTGAGTGAGCCTAACAGGCAGCTGTCAGGCAGAGGCAGACCTCAAGGATCCTTTCAGCCTTTTGCTGACCTGTGTCAGGCTTGGTATTGGTGGAAGCCAGCCTCAATACACAGCCTGGCTCTCCCACATGCAACAAGGCCCAGCAGAGGCAGCCATCAACTATGGATCACTTTGTAGCTGCTCATAAGTGGCCCAGGGCCAGTCAAAGGCACTGTCTGACACTGATGTGCTCCAGAGTCTTTCCCAAGAAGCCCCAAAAGCAACACACCCAGTGGTGGGCTCCACAGCACTTCAGAGCACAACACAGTTAACTCCACAAGCAGCACAGCCAAAGGGAGATCTTGGCGGACACCAGAAACTGCTGTGACAAATTCCACTTTGTGGGGTCAACCCCCCAAAAGCAGCTCATACACTGTAGTCAAGATCATTCCTCACAATCAGCCAGCCTGAAGGTCAACTCCACTCACGATAGGCCGACAGCAATCAAGACACAACTACAACAGGAGGGCTCACAATAATGCACAGAAGGAACATTCCAGGAGTACCTAGCTCAGGTGACAATGGAGACAGTGCCACTGAGCCCCACAGGACACCTACTACCTAAGGCCACCATAACAAGACAAGGAGACATAACAGATCTACCTAATATGTAGAAACCAATACAAAGAGGCAGCGAAAATGAGGGGACAAAGAAACATACTCCAAATGAAAGAACAGGAGAGAGTCCTAGAGAAATAAGTAAATTAAATGGAGACAAGCAATCTACCATATTCAGAGTTCAAAATAATGGTTATAAGAATGCTCAACAAACTAAGAAGAATGGATGAACTCAGTGAGAACTTACACAAAGAGACAGTAAGCATAAAAAAAGACACAGTAACCATAAAAAGGAATCAGTCAGAAAAGAAGAATATGCTAGAAGGAATAAATAGGAGCTAGACCAAGCAGAGGATTAAATCAGCAATTTGGAAGGTAAGGTAGTGGAAAATACACAATCAAAACAGCAAAAAAGAAAAAGAAAAAAGAAAAATAAATGAAAATAGCTTAAGTAACATCTAAGAAACATCAAACATAATAACGTCTGTGTCATAGGGGTACTGGAAGGAGAAGAGAGAGAACAAGGGATTGAAAACCTATATGAAAAATGATGACCAAAAATTCCCCTAACATGGTAGAAAAAAAAGACACCA
Organism: Sturnira hondurensis; assembly: GCF_014824575.4. Lineage (NCBI taxonomy): Eukaryota > Metazoa > Chordata > Mammalia > Chiroptera > Phyllostomidae > Sturnira > Sturnira hondurensis. The sequence continues at coordinate 11,955,313 of NW_028093845.1, read as the reverse complement.
AAGCTTAGGAAGCACAGAGAGTTGCAAACAAGATGAACCCAAAGAGGCCCACTCCAAGACATACCATAATTAAAATGCCAAGGTTAAAGACAAACAGAGAATCTTAAAAGCAGCAAGAGAAAGGTACCTACAAGGAAGTTCCGATAAGCTGTCAGCTGATTTCTCAACAGAAACAATTCAGGCTAGAAGGTATTGGCATGAAATATACAAAGTAACAGAAAGCAAGGACCTACAACCAAGACTATACTACCCAGCAAGGCTACCATTTAAAATTGAAGAAAAAAATAAAGAGCTTCCCAGACAAGAAAAAGCTGAGTTTGTCGCCACCAAACCAATATTACAAGAAATGTTAAAGACACTTAAGGAAAACAAGGAAAAAGGAGGAAAATAATTATGTATAGCAAAATGGCAACAAATTCGTACCTGTCAACAATCATTTTAAATGCAAAAAAGATTTAAACACTCTCATCTAAAGACATAGGATAGCTGAACGGATAAGAAAATAAGACCCATATATATTCTGTCTACAAGAGAACCACTTCAAACTGAAAGACATACACAGACTAAATATTTTGTAAAGGGATGAAAAAAAGGCATCTCATACAAATAGAAAAAATAAATGCTGGGGTAGCAGTACTAACATCAGATAAAATAGGCTCTAAGGCAAAGGCTATAACAAGAGACAAAGAAAAATGTTATACAGTGATGAGGGGATCAATCCAACAGGAGGATACAACCCTTTTATGGAGGGTTGTAGTTATGCACCCAACACAGGAACATCTCTCTATATATATACATATATATACATATCAAATCTTCATGGACACAAAGAGAAGAGACTGACAGTAATACACTCATGGTAGAGGCCTTTAAACGCTATAGAGTTCAATGGACAGATCTTTCATACAGAAAATCAACAAGAAAACAGTGTACTTAAATGACAAACTAGATCAGATGGATATAACTGATATTTACAGAGTATTTCCCCCCAAAGCGGCAGAATGTGCCTTCCTTTAAAGTGCACATGGAACCACGTTTTCCAGTATAGGCCACATGTTAGACCACAAAACAAGTCTAAATAAACTAAGAAGACTGAAATCATATCAGGCATCTTTTCTGACCCCAGTGGAATGAAACTAAAAATCAACTACGAGAAGAAAACTGAAAAGCACGCCAACACACGGAGGCTAAATTACATGTTACTAAACAATTCCACTTGCAGGGCACCTTTCCCACTACCACTCACACACAAAACTTTCTCTCTTGTTTCAAAATCAATTTGGTTCCCCAAACTGATAACGCTGACTTTCCCAGACTCCCACTCTAAGGTCCCTCTTGAAATGTACTTGTTTGACAAAATTTATATCCCAACACTTAGCTTTTATTTTTAATTAATTTTTTAAAGTGCCTGTTGATTTTTTCGTATATTACCTCCCCTCATACTTACACTGTTTGCCCCAAAGTCACTCCTTTCAACAACAAAACAAAAATTCAGTCATCAAGACATTCTCCCCTCCCTGACAAGTGTAGCTCAATGAATTCACGTGGGTTGCAAACCAAAGGATCGTGGATTCAATTCCCAGTCAGGGCACGCGCCCGAGTTGTGGGCCAGATTCCCAGCAGAGGGCACATGAAGGTAACCACACACACTGATGTTTCTTTCCCTCTTTCTCCCCCACTTCCTTTCTGTCTAAAAATAAATAAAATTAAATCTTTATAAAAGACATTCTTCTCTGTTCACAGTGAAGCGCAACCAGCACTCTCCCCGCCCTGCAGGCCTGCATCCTTCCTCTGACCCGATATATCTCTGCTGTGTGGGCTGCACCCACAGCCTGTCACTTCCCCAAGGCCTTGTCTAAGGCAGTTGTGTTCCTGTCTTGGGACATACTCAGAACATAAAACATTAAAATCTCAGTGAGAAAGACACAAGAAAGATACAAAAGTAAAGCAAAATGGATTTCAATGAGGTATCTTTAAAATAGGAATATTTTTGCGTAAACCAAGTCCCTGGGAACAAAGAAACCAGGATGCAAGGGCCATGGAGGAGAGCTAAGTGGGGACCACTGATGAGAAAACAGAGTTCCCTCCAACACGACACTGCGTGGGTGGCGGGCACGTGAGCATGGGGAGCAAAGGTGAAATACAGCCACTGAGTGGAAGGCAGTTTGGCACCCTCTGTAGAAGATGAACCTAAGCACACCCTGCGAGCCAACAATTCCACTTCCAGCAGAAATGCTGTATGTACTCCAAGAGCCACATCGATAACGTTCATAGCAACATTACTCAGAAGAGCAAAGACTGGAAAACACCCAAACCGCAACAGCAGCGCGTGTGATACTATACAGCAATGTAAATAAACATAGTAGAGCTATACAGAATGGCATATTTAAGAGTCAGAAATAAAATGCTGAGCCAAATTAGCCAGACACAAAAGAATATATACTATGTGGTTCCATGTATGTAAAGTTCACAAACAGGCAAAAACAAGCTACAGTGTTAGACGTCAGGAGAACGGGTCGGGTGGGCGAGCCTCACAAGGAGCCGGGGCTACTGAGGCTCTAGTCCAGTTGTGCTCTTTCTCGACCAGTGCTCATCTTGTGATCATTCATTATGTGTTTCGGCTATGCTCTGTGCACTTTTCTGTGCATGTATTATACTTCACAACAAATAAAGAAGAAAAAGAGATACCAGTCTGACATATTCCTGCCAAATAAAGGCTGGAAAGGAATCAAACTAGGAGCTTCCTGCCACGACGCAGAGAATGAAAGCAAGCAGCAAATTTCTGGCTTGCTGAAGCACTGGCAAATCTGGTATCGTCTGAAACACTAAGAAATTTAGGACTGGTAGGAGACTGAATTCCCTGGAAGGGTGAATTAGATAGTATATCTCTTATCAAATTAGGCATTAATCTGTACTTTTTATCTAAATATCGAAAGCAAACATCAAGTCCTGAAACTTGCAAAAAATCATTCCAAATTTTACATCCTTCTGGTGTCTTCTTCTGGGGAGGCAAGAGACCGTTCAATCCAACCTCTACTATCCCGATCAAATGGACATAAATACTATTCAAAGTTCCTACTGCAAATGAATTCTGAGATGCCTTGGTTACCCGCACTGGTATAAACGACCTCAACTACCGCAGCTCCCAGCCTCTCCCGGGGGTCGTCTCCGTCTCACATGCTCCACTCCCCCGACGCCTATCCCACTACAGATGGACGGGAAAAGGTCGTGAATAACAACTTAAGGAATTAGCAAACATGTCCTCAGCTCTCCTTGAAGTTAAATTATCTTCCTCCTTTGTCCTCTCTCCTTTCATCACTCTCACAGCTCTCCTCTGAACCTTCTAATGAGCAGAATGCAAAGCCAACTAAAATGTTGCAGTATGGCTTTAACAGGTGAAATAAACTAGTCCCTTAAAATTCTTATATAATATACCACTATTGCTCCTAGGACATTTTAGAAATAAGAAGATAATTTCAAAAATGATAGCAGAGAAAGATACCCAGTGTGGGACTCAAGCCTTTATCATACAAGGGATTTAATTAGGATGTATACAAGCAGGGTAGGCAGAAAGCCCAGAAAAGAATCTCAAACCAAACCACATCCCCACGACACCTGGCAAAACACCATCGAACCAGTCCATCCCATCACACACACGAATCGGCAGCTGCTTCAAGGTGAAGGTATTCTGACTCTCAGAAATTATGCTGAGTGAAATAAGCCAGGCAGTGAGAGACAAATACCATAGGATCTCACCTTTAACAGGAAGCTAAACAACAAAACAAACAAGCAAGCAAAATATGACCAAAGACACTGAAATAGAGAACAGGCAGACAGTGACCAGAGGGGAGAGGAGAGGGAATTTCAGGAGAAATAGGGGAAGGATTTACAGGAACAAGTATAAGGGACACATGGACAACTACTAAGGGGGGGTGGAAATGGGAGGGAGGTGGGGAGCACTGGGAGGGGTGGGCTGGGATGGGAGTAAAAGACAGAAAACTGTACTTGAACAACAATTAAATTTTTAAAAAACAGTGGGTTTCCCCAAAAAATTTACATAAGCATCTGTAAGAAATACAATTGTTTATATGCTATGTACACAATATTTTTTTAAAAAGAGAGAGTTTCCGATCTCCCTGGGCCCTCCGCGCTGCCTCCCAACCCCAGGGTGCTGCCTTGGCCCTCTCGAGCACTTTTTCACAGGGGCGATCTCAAGGCTTCCTTTTCCTCCACTTTCTAAACTTGCCCCTCCACCCCATTCCTCTCCGCAGGCAGCACTACCTCCTAATTCCTAGGAAAGGAAAAAGTAACCTGACCAGAAGAACTCCCTAAAATTTCTCAGGTTCATGTTTTCCTCCTTAAACTCTACGGAAAGAAGAGTTTTCCGTTCCACGTGGTCCCTTAAGTGGGACCTACAGATCTTAGGTGGTCCTACAGATCTTCAAAATTACCTCCCTCCACAAGCGCTGCCCTTTCGTCCCCAGGACAACAAAAGCGGAGCCCCTCATCCCCAGTGAGTCTACCCTCCCCCACCTGACCCAGGACCCTGCCCCAGCAACAGTCTAGTTTTGAGCTGTTGTCAGTCTTTCCCTGTCTGCTGACCCCTTCCCATCAGGATTTTATTGTGTTACTTTTCATTTTCTTAATTATGTCCCCTGTGTTGAAACAATGTCAAACACATAGAAAATAAGCAACGATAGTACAAAGAATTCCCAAGTGCCTGTCATGGCAGAGATCCCATTCAAGTTTTGGTAGTTGCCCGATAACACTGTTTATGGGGGGGGGGGGGAACAGGCACTGCACCCAGCTGTTACATCTCTCCAGCCTCTTTCTATGTGGAACAGTCCCTCGGTTTCTCCTTGACATTTTTGAAAATTACAGTAGACTGAAGTAGACTTGAAGATTTTTGCTAATGGAGCTCAGTCTGGGATTGTCTGATGCTTCCTCGTGATTCGACTCAGGTGATCTGCTTTGGCAGGATGAGCACAGAAAGGCTGCCGGATCCTTCCCATCGAGGCTTGATGGGTGCACACCAGGTCACCTTGTCTGGTTGGTGGTGACAACCTTAATCACTTAACTAGGATGGTGTCTGCTGGGTTTCTCCACTGTATTTTTCCTCCATTATAATTAATAAATATTTTGTTGAGAGATGCTTTAGTCTATATAAATGTCCCATATTTCATGCCCCTTTACCCTCCAGTTTTAGTATGCATTCATATTTCTTGCCTGAATTACTTCTAACTATGGTAGTTATCAAATGATTTTTATTCTAGTTCTATTGTTTCTTCTACATTTATTAGTTGGCATTCCACTTTATTTATTTTTTTAAAGATTTTATTTATTTATTTACCTTTAGAGGGAGAGGGAGAGAAACATCAATGTATGGTTGCCTTTTGTGCATCCCCTGCTGGGAGCTGGCCTGCAGAGAACTGGCCTGCAACCCAGGTATGTGCCCTGACTGGGAATCGAACTGCGATCCTCTGGTTTGCAGGCCTGTGCTCAATCCACTGAGCTACACCAGCCAGGGGCATTCCACTTTAAAAAATAACTTTCCTTTTTCTCACTTACTTATGTATTTGTATCGGTGTGCACTCGAAGATTGTTATTATGTTAAATGGGTTATAATCATTTACTGTCACTCTTCATTTTAATGCTGACATTCTCTCAGATTTGGCCATTGGAAGCACATTAAACTGACTCCTGTGTCCTCTTGACCTGGTCCATCATTCTTGAGTAGCTTCTTAACTTTCTAGGTAGCAAGACATTCTAGGCTCCAGCCCCCAACTCAGTCATTTCCCTCAGAGTCCTCTTGTAGAGAGTAGTATTTAAAAACCAAGATTTGAACAGTATCTCTGATCGCTGCTACTGGAGCGCCACTGTTTCCAGGCCCTCTGGGAAAGCCTGGGAAGAGCTGTACATTTATATCTCTGTTTATTTCTACGTCTATCTACATACACTAAAAATCATGAGTTCACACTCTTAGCTCAAATTCCAATCCATTCTAGCATTCTCCCTTTCTATACAGGTACATCACCTTTCTCCATTCATGAAAAGCTGGCTCTCAGTACTTTAATACACTTGCACAGTCCCCTCTGTGTAGCAGATTCCTGACCCCAACCAGCCATCATTACCTCCTGGCTCATATTAAACATTCTTCACGAGTTGCCTGTGCTCACTGTCTCTACTTCCTCACCTTCAGTCATTCCTCTACCTTCTGCTGATTCCATTCTGGTCAAGGTCACCAGTCAACTCCCTGTTGCCAAATCTAAAGGATCTTTCTCATTCTTTTTCTAACTGGAGCTTGCTACACTACTTTACAATCTTTGAACATCCTCTGATTTAAAATACTCTCTTCCTCTGGCTTCTGCGACTCCCCCACTCAAACTAGTTTTCTACCTCACTGGCCATTCCTTCTTAGATTCCTCTATGGGCTTATTTTCTCCTCCCATGATTACTTATTATGATTCCCTGAGTTAGCTTCCCATGGCTACAATTATCTATACTCTGTTGACTTACACATCTACAATTTTAACCCACATGTAATGCCTGAGCTCCAGACGTATATAATGAAATGCCCGTCAAATACTATTCCTTGAGTATCTCTCAGTCACTCCAGACAAAACAGACCTAACGCAGAAATAATTTCCACCCTATCACACTCCTCTAACCTGCTCTTCTTTCTGAGTACTTTAAAGAATAGGGCTGTAAACTGTTCAGGGGTCCAAACCAGCAATTTAAAAACCATTCCTGCTCTGGCTGGTGTAGCTCAGTGGATTGAGCGCAGGCCTGCGAACCAGACAATCGCAGTTTGATTCCCAGTCAGGGCACGTACATGGGTTGCAGGCCAGTTCCCAGCAGTGGACGCATCAGAGGCAACCATACATTGATATTTCTCTCCCTCTCTCCTTCCCTTCCCCTCTAAAGATAAATAAATAAACAAAAAAAGAAATATTAAAAAAAAATTTTTAAAAAGAACCATTCCTAACTCACTCTTCTCTCCCATTCCCGCAGCATCAAGCCTAATGGTAGTACTACCTTCTAATCTCTCCCAAATCTATGTCCTCAGCAATCCTACAGAGCAAGCAATCACCACCTTGTGTCTGAATGACCACCATCATCTTCCAGCTGGCCTCCCCCTACTGTCAATTTTCCAATCTGATCTACACAATTAGCTAGTACGGTCATTGCTCTCTCCCTAAAGCCCTCTGAAGAATTCCCATTGCCCTCAGAACAGCCTAGTTCCTTCCTGTGGCTCACAAGGCCCTGCATGATGAGCCTGCCCTAACCTACCTTTACAACATCATTTTCAAACAGGCGCACTGCCATTTCTTTCACCTCTACAAACACGCAATGCTTCTTTGAGTTCCTGGGCCTTGACATATTCTTGCCCCTCTGACTTTGCTCCATTGCTTGGTCAAATTCTACCTATTCCCCAGGACACAGACATCACCTTCTCTGGGAATCTTCCAAGAATGCCTCCACTCTGTGTTTCCACTGTGCTCTACAGTTCTCTAGAATAAAGTGCTTGCCACACTTTATTGCAGTTTCTGGCATAATTATTTAACTTCCCAACCAAATGATTAGCTTTATTATGATCTCAGAGAGAAGTGGAAACAGTGCCTTATGCACTGCTCTATCACCAAAGCCCAGCAAAGTGGCTGAAACACATGAGAGCTCCCTAACTACTCAGTGAATAAGTGAGCCTCACAACTAAACTCCACAGCACTCACAGCCACGGGCACATTTCACAAACACGCACTAACACGAGGCCTGGGGCAATACATCTTCCTTCCCTCCTGGTCAAAGAGTGTCATTTTAATATGCAGCACCCATATGAGCTTGAATGAAAAAGAAGTATTTCCGCCCTGGCTGGTGTAGCTCAGTGGATTGAGTGCGGGCCTGCGACTCAGACAATCGCGGTTCGATTCCCAGTCAGGGCACATGCCTGGGTTGCAGGCCAGTTCCCTGCAGGCCAACTCCCAGCAAGGGATGCACGAAAGGCAACCATACATTGATGTTTCTCTCCCTCTCTCCTTCCCTTCCCCTCTAAAGATAAATAAATAAAATCTTTAAAAAAAAAAGAAGTATTTCCCACAAACAAATAAAAAAGAAATTCTCTTTTTCTCTGTAGTAAGTTGGATCAACTCTATTTTTTACTTTCATGAAGGCAACAGACAAAAAACTCAACATGTGAGAGAGCCAGAAGGGTTGGAATAAAGGTTGAGCCTCTTTAGGCAGCTCTAGAATAGAGCTGTGTATGGTATGAACACACACATACCCACAATGTCCCAGAAAATACAGAGCATGATTTTAAACAGGAAAAATAGACAGTGAACTCCTGAAGGGTATAGCTCCAAACTTAGCATGGAGTCTGACCCACAGGAGAGGTAATACAAAACACGAGCGGGGACACCAGAGTACAACCCGGCCAACTACCAACCCCGGAGGTCGGTGTCCGAGGAAGGAGGAAATCTGTGAAGGAGACTCTTACCACTACTAATTACTATACACACTATAAGCCAGACCCAGGTTACCTCACCTTTACAGTCCAATGTGACACATGAGAAAACGGCACATGAAAGAGGTAACCTACAGCTGCTAAATACCAAAGCATTGTTCTTCCCAATCCTTACTGCTCTATCCCAAACTGGGCAGAAGCTAGGAATTTCTTTAGACTAAAGTCAGATTTTTCCTTTCACTATCCTCTAGGTGAGGTCACCACACGGCTTATTTGTGAATTTAGAAGCAAAACAGGTGGTTGTGGCTTCAAGGGGGAAACATTTTTACGGTATTTTTTAAGAACACCAGTCCTGACGGACGGCAGCTCGGAGGGAGGACTGGCCCTTCTCCACAGGCACTCTGGAGAACAGGCACTGCTTTCCCCACTGCCCTCTCTGGGGAGCTCCGGCTCCAATCCTGGCTCACTCAATTTTACGATTTTTAAAGAGACACAGAGAGGCAGTTTTGTCTATAATGGCTTACAAAATGCTTTATTCTAAAAGCACAACTCAACTTCATTGTTTGGAAGAAGGGTTTTTGAAGCCTGCCTATCATTTTGCCTTTCCTGATCAGAGGCTAAGGATACAAAGCCAACTATGAGAGGGGAACTGAGGAAATTCTATGCTCCATGGTAAGAACTTCAATGCCTGCTTCTACTGGACTTGCAGAATGGGAACAACGAGTCTTATATTCCCCAAGCAAGAGACTGGAGAATGTGTTCACTGGCAAGGCTAAACAAATACACACATGCACACCACACACACATGCATACACACAAGATCTAATAGCAACTGACAGGTGGGCATCACCCCATGACAGTGTTGGTTTCCACCTGAATTCCAAACTTTGAATCTCATATGGGGCTGCTCATCTGCATATCTGTGGCTTAATCTTCAGCATGAACGGACACCAAGGCAAACAGACCTTAAGGAAAGTCTCTAAAAGGGGAAACAGAGACCAAAACAAAGAAAAGAAACAAAGGAATGTGGACAACAAACACAATGCAGAGAAAATACTTATAATAATAATTAACATTCTAAGAAAACGAGAAGATATTAAAACCATAAAATAGAAATAAAATATAATTTTTAAAATAAAATAAAAAACTGTTTTTAAAATTTTTTTAAAGAATTTTATTTATTTATCTTTAGAGGGGAAGGAGAGAGGGTGAGAAACATCAATGTATGGTTGCTTTTTGTGTGTCCCCTGCTGGGAGTTGGCCTGCAGGGAACTGGCCTGCAACCCAGACATGTGCCCTGACTGGGAATCGAACCACGATCCTCTGGTTCGCAGGCCTGTGCTCAATCCACTGAGCTACACCAGCCAGGGCTGTGTTTTTAAATTTTTAAGGGACAAAATAAAATACCTAATTTCAAAAACTGAATATAAAACCAAGGCAATCTTTCAGAGGATAGAATAAAAAATAAGATGAAATATAGAAAAGAAAAATCTAAGAATATTGCTCAGTCCAAGAGGTCCAATATCTAATTAATAGTTCTGCGAGAAAAACAAATAAAAAAGGTAATAAGTGAAAAATTACTTTTTAAAATACAAGAAAATTTCCAGATTGAGTTTCTACGTGAGAAGAGCTCACAAGATGACTAGCACGGCAACAAAAACCTACTCATTCTCAAAGTTTCAAATTTTAGATATCAGAGATCAAGAAACCCTAAAAGTTTCCAGGAGCAAACAAAAACAGTTCTATATAAAAAAGCAGAAATTCGACTGTAAGCATATTTCAAAACAAAAATACTAACAGCTAAAAGAATTGACTTCAAAATTCTAAAGGAAAATGAATTCCAACCTAGACTTCTAAACACAGCCAATTATTGAGTAACTATGAATATAAACTTTATATATTTGCATAATATCAAGTTTTTAAAATGTCATTTTCCACATACCCATCCTCAGGAATCTATTGAAAAACGTGTTTCACAAAAAGCGCAAAGTCAAAAAAGAAAATGAGAAACATGGGTTTAACAAAATAGGGTTCCATGTCTAATCCAGGAGAAAGATGAGGGAAATGCCTAAAATTCCTAGAGGACAGATGAAGGTAATTCCTATAATGAAAATTTAAAAAACTTCCAGGACAACAGTCAGGTATTAATAGAAGATCCAGAGAGCAACCAAACAAGATCAGAGAAATGAGAAAAAGGCCCTAGGGGAGTTTCAAGAAATAATAAAAGTTAAAAGAATGATAACAGTAATAATAAACAATGGATAGATTACCTAATGACTATGGCTATATTTAAAACACATTTCAAGTGCATCAGAGTGTTTGTGTATGATGTAGAGGAAAGTAAATAGAGAACAAAGAAACATGAGGCAATTATTAACTCTAAGGAAAACAGAAAGTTGCACAAAAAAGGAAATGCAATTTTAGTACACAATGAGGTTCAGCTTTGAACACTATTTTCATAATATAATCATGTAAACACCGAATGCTGAGTTAACAAGCGTGGCCACTGACTACACTGGGAGGCAGAGGGATTCGTGTAAGAGAGCTATGTCCCCCTCCTCTAGGTTGGAAGTCAATCGATAATAGAAAAGCAGAAAAATTAGAAAACACCTATAGAAGTATGTTATTTGGGGGGAAAAAGGTAAACAGCAAGAGAAATAAGTAAAAGTTAAAAAGTAGTGTTTCCGAGGAGTAGGAAATAGGAATAGAAAAGGCTGGGCAAGGGATCTTGTTTTTCATATAAGACTTTTAGGAATATTTTTGAGCTTCCAAATTACATACATGGAGGAGGGTTTGGTCACCAGAAGAAACTGCGGGATTCTCGGGCCTTTCCTGTTAAAGGGCCTCACACAGACTTACTCAGACTCACTTCCTTTGGGCTTCAGCACCGGAGCAGTACCTTAAAGAGCACCAGTGGCATATGGGGAGGAACTAAAGTATCTGGCATCAGGGCAAGAGCTGGGGGACATTTCCTCCCAGGCAGAACTACAGACAGCGGCCACTGTATCTTGTCTGAGCCCTCCCCCACACAGAGCTACAGTGTGGCGGCACCATATCTGAATCTCTTCCATCAACCTGGCTCACACAGTAAGCCCCACTCTGACGATTACCTAAGGGTCCATCCCATTTGATTTATGGGTCCACCCAGGCTAGTAACAGTAGCTTTTCCATGTGAAGCGCCAGCCACAGGCTTCAACCTTTCTAAATCCACTCAAAAAAGCAACAGCTGAGCCTTGGCTGGTGTAGCTCAGTGGATTGAGCACCGGCCTGCGAACCAGAGAATCGCGGTTCAATTCCCAGTCAGGGCACATGCCTGGGTTGCACATGCCTGGGTTGCACATGCCTGGGTTGCACATGCCTGGGTTGCACATGCCTGGGTTGCACATGCCTGGGTTGCACATGCCTGGGTTGCAGGCTGGTTCCCTGCAGGCCAGTTCCCAGCAGGGGACGCACGAAAAGCAACCATACATTGATGTTCCTCTCCTTCCCCTCTAAAGATAGATAAATAAATAAATAAAATCTTAAAAAAAAAAAAAAGCAACAGCTGAGCGCAGTCCCAGTACCTGTTGCTGAGTGGCCCCAGGCCCAGCACTAGCAACAGCCATCTCCAAATCACTTTATAGCTTATACCAAAGGGCCCCAGACAAAACACAGGTGGAGGCTGACCTTGGCTTATACCACCCAGGAAACTCCAGAGCCTGCACACCCAGCAAACAGTTACAGAGCATGTCAGAGCACCACCCAACCTCCTCCACAAAGCCATAGAAGGAGATGGTTGCTGGCCAGCAGTCGTAGCCAGTCCTACCAGCTGTCTGGACTAGGTAAATCCCTCCCACTGACCTGCTGACAGCAATCAACAGTCATCTATAAGAGGAGTACTCAGCCCAAATGAAGGGCACACCTCAAATACAGAGCATGAGAGAGAGGGGACACTGTGCCACTGGACCCTATAGGACACCTACTAAATTAGGCCATGCTACCAAGATGCGGAGTCAAAGCAGCTCTACCTAATGCATANCTTTCCTGTTAAAGGGCCTCACACAGACTTACTCAGACTCACTTCCTTTGGGCTTCAGCACCGGAGCAGTACCTTAAAGAGCACCAGTGGCATATGGGGAGGAACTAAAGTATCTGGCATCAGGGCGAGAGCTGGGGGACATTTCCTCCCAGGCAGAACTACAGACAGCGGCCACTGTATCTTGTCTGAGCCCTCCCCCACACAGAGCCACAGTGTGGCGGCACCATATCTGAATCTCCTCCATCAACCTGGCTCACACAGTAAGCCCCACTCTGACGATTACCTAAGGGTCCATCCCATTTGATTTATCGGTCCACCCAGGTTAGTAACAGTAGCTTTTCCATGTGAAGTGCCAGCCACAGGCTTCAACCTTTCTAAATCCACTCAAAAAAGCAACAGCTGAGCCCTGGCTGGTGTAGCTCAGTAGATTGAGCACCGGCCTGCGAACCAGAGAATCGCGGTTCAATTCCCAGTCAGGGCACATGCCTGGGTTGCACATGCCTGGGTTGCAGGCTGGTTCCCTGCAGGCCAGTTCCCAGCAGGGGACGCACGAAAAGCAACCATACATTGATGTTCCTCTCCTTCTCCTCTAAAGATAAATAAAATCTTAAAAAAAAAAAAAAAAAAAGGCAACAGCTGAGCGCAGTCCCAGTGCCTGTTGCTGAGTGGCCCCAGGCCCAGCACTAGCAACAGCCATCTCCAAATCACTTTATAGCTTATACCAAAGGGCCCCAGACAAAACACAGGTGGAGGTTGACCTTGGCTTATACCACCCAGGAAACTCCTGCGCACCCAGCAAACAGTTACAGAGCATGTCAGAGCACCACCCAACCTCCTCCACAAGCCATAGAAGGAGATGGTTCCTGGCCAGCGGTCCTAGCCAGTCCTACCAGGACTGTCTGGACTGGGTAAATCCCTCCCACTGACCTGCTGACAGCAATCAACAAGGCTGAGTACTCAGCCCAAATGAAGGGCACGCCTCAAATACAGAGCATGAGAGAGAGGGAACACTGTGCCACTGGACCCTATAGGACACCTACTAAATTAGGCCATGCTACCAAGATGCGGAGTCAAAGCAGCTCTACCTAATGCATAGAAATAAACACAGGGAGCCTGCCAACCTGAGGAGACAGAGAAACATGGCCCAAATAACTACCAAAAAACTTCAGACAAATAACTAAGCAGAACAGAGATAAAAATCTATCAGATGGAGAGTTCAAGTGAACTTAAGTGCTCACTTAACCATCGTTAAGTCACTAACAATGATAGTGAGCACTTACTGGTACACACACACACACACACAATTACACACTCTTAGTAACAGCCTCTAACTGTTACTAGTGATTATCTCTGAGTGGTGGGGTTACAGGAGTCTTGTTGATTTCTTTTCTTCATTCAAAGACCTGCATTTTTATTTTAACAAGAAATAAACCTTCTTCACAAAATATTTTAAAATATTTGCTTACCTTAGCTGATTTTTTAATGTTTAAGCCTTTATTCAGTTTAAAAAGAATCGTCATGTTGTACCCAGTCTGGCTTCCATGTCCATGAGGCCACCAAGTTTCCACAGTAATATTCTTTTGAGATATAATAAAAGTCATTCTAAGTAATCTGTGCCATATTTTAGTAAAATAATACACTGATTCAGAGTACTATATTAATTTCTCAGAGAAATTCTAGGTTTTGAAACAATATAAATCTCCCTCCCTATGATATGCCAAATTATACCACTCCATAGATAATATTTAAAGGTCAACATGCTAGGAGTTTCACGTAGATTAATTTACCAAAAGGGAAAGGAAAAAACAAAATAACATGGATTTGTTCCATGTTATTCAGAAACATGTTCCATGTTTTGTTCAGAAAAACAACTCTTCTTATTTCTATCACTCAAGCTAACATTTATTCTAAACTGTTAACATTTAGAATTGCATTTTGAGGTTAACTCTTCTCTTAAGCCCAGAACAGGAAACTGTTTTAAGTTCTTACTTTATCTGTACAGTTGCTGACTGTTGATTTGCTCCATTCTTTTCCATTCACAATGATCAATTAGAGAAATTTTAAAAAGGAAAAAGAAAAGGTAAAATCTAGCCTGATTCTACCCATGAAAGATCATGAAATTAGAATTCTGCACATAGAATAAACACCAATATTCAAACTAATTTACAAGTACCAAAAATAATCACTGTATTTAAATATAATGCTTAGAATGTATTTTGGATTTAGAATACTGCAAATACTGCAGAAAATTAAAACATAACACATCTGGTTCTTGAGCGAAAAGGATGCCAAATTTAGCACATATATTCCATTTTCTAAATCTTAAGATCTGGGAAAATTATTCTTTAATTCGCACTCACACACAAAAAGCTATGAGAGGCTAAAAGTGAAGGCAAAAATGGAAAAAGTACATTTTTCTTTTGGACTCAGATCCTTCTTCCTATTTCTTTTGAACAATATTGCTTTTCGTCTCATGCTTCTCAAAAAGTATCATCACTCACCTTGTTAATTTTCACAAAGAGCTTAACAATCCTTTCCCCAGGCTGAAGTTCAATGCTGTATGTCTGCTGTGTTTGCAATTTAGGGATTTCTACAATCACTTGACCAGAGACTGGCTTTGAGCTGACAACATCAAAAGAAGACTCTATTTCAAGATTCCACCCCTGAGCATGGTTATCTAAGGCATAAAGAGAAAAAGAAAAGAAAAAATATATATATATAATATGCCAACTATTTTTACTGAACTCCTTAGGATTCACTGAAGACCAAAGCAGCTTCTACACTAGTAAGTTCTGCACAAATGCTGCCATGATAAAAGGTTTAGTGGAAATTCTCTTTTAATCTTTAGTTTAATCCTTTATGCTAGAGAAGAATGATTAAAAGTATGCTTTTTACCCATACTCTATTCTAAAAAATATTACAATCACAAGCCATAAAAACTTTATAAATAGTACGCAAATAGAAAATTACAAGTGAAAAGACAGCATAAATTTTCTAAGATTGATAAATGCTTGTTCCTTTTTATAAAGTAAGGTAAGACACTACAAATTTTAAGCCACATAATAAGGTATAAACTCAGATTATTTCAATTATTCAAGCATGAAAAAAAATAGAAGTATATTTTAATGTGGATTATCTATCCGAGACATATTTACTAAGAAATTTCCATGTGCCATGTATTTTGCTAAGTATGAGAATGAAATGGTTGACCAGGATGAACTTGGCCCTACCCTCATGAACTAAGTCTAATTGGATATAGACAAGTACAAAAGTATACAAATATTAGGATGGAAAGAATAAATGGTTACTCTGAGAAAATATTCACGGGAAAGAGCACCTAACTTTCAGATCGTGAGGGAAGGCCTTTATGAAAAAGAGGTATCTAGCTACGCCCAGAAGGCTGCTTTAGCTACATTCAGAGGGAGACAACAAGAACTCTAGGCCCAGCAAAAGGAAGTATGAAAGGCCATGTAGAAAAATGAGCAACACTGTACCAAGGACATAGGCAATGATGAAGTGGTGAGGGAGACCAGCATGACTGAACAGGTGCACAAGATCCAGTTCACGTTGGATCATGTGAGGAGCCTGGCAACTTCATGCTAGATCAATAGGGAGCCATAGACAGTTTTTCATCATAAAGGATAACAGTATCAGATTTGTATTAAAAAAATCACTAGGGGCCCACCACAGTTGTATACCAGGAGCTCAACCTGTTAAGTCCCTTCAGTGCCAATAAATGGAAACCCTAAGACCATGGAATTAAAACACAACGCGAAGACTCACAAGCCTGTTGTGTCATCACCCGATTCCCTAAACCAGCGTATTTCACCCTCTCCACTTCTTCCAAAAAGAGTTCAACTGTTTCTTCCAGAAGCCATGGAGAATTTAAGTCTTCAATAGTTTAAGTTCACAAAACATATTTAGAGTCTTCAATAATCAATAATTTTCCTGGTATTACCTGTTCATTTCTTTTCACTTGCTAATTTTTTTAAGATTTTTATTTATTTATCTTTAGAGGAGAAGGGAAGGAGAGAGGGAGAGAAATGCCAATGTATGGTTGCCTTTCCTTTCGTGTGTCACCCACTGGGAACTCCTGCAACCCAGGCATGTGCCCTGACTGGGAATCGAACTGCAATCCTCTGGTTCACAGGCCCACACTCAGTCCACTGAGCTACACCAGCCAGGGCTTCATTTGCTAATTTTTAAATATATAATCCTATTTCCTCGTTAAGAAGAGCTCCCTCATAAATGAAGACCCATTTCTAGAATACAGCTCCCTACCCTATCTCTCCTAGAGAACACCTCTCCCCACCCCGCCCCCGCCCCACCCAGCTCTCCTGAAGTGGAATGGAAGATCACTTCAAAAATCAGCCAAGTACTGAGAAGGGGAAGAGGAAAGAAAAAAGATTCTTAAATGACTCAAAATTCCCTCCCATGACTCCCTCGCAACTACACCAAGTTTTACATCCTCTCCTCACCCTGACTAATCAACTCTGGGCCCAAACAGGATGGGAACTCTGTATCCAAACAGCGTAGACAGGCCAGGCTGACCTGCGCTCTCTACAGCTTGAGGTCTCCCTGGCCGGAAGCCTCAGTGATGTCCTAGCTGCTGTCCTGCTCCGTGCACAAGAGTCCACGGTGAACACTTGTTCCGTATAACCTCAACCAACCAGGAGATGGCAGATAATGTGCTTGTGCCACTGACTCATTTTCAGGTTTTTCCAAATCTGATTCAGTGAGGTTTCTTTAAAAATAAAAACAGCAAGAACAAACACACCAGCCACCGTGAGTCTGACTTGGATGGACAGGAATTTATGGGGAGAATCAGCAGCTACACAGCCCAGATGACTGTGTGCTGCTTCTCCATGCAAACAGTCTCCAAGACGGCTCCAGTCTGTGTACGTGTGGCCAACAGATGAAGCTTTAAAATCCTCCAAAACATGCCAGCTCCTTATCTATTCCTATACAGACCACTTCTTTGTCAAGATGTGGCCAGGAAGAAAACACAGCTTGATTCAGTTGTCTAAGAGGAAAAACAAATGTATAAGAAGACATGGAAGTAGAAAAATCAGAAGAGGGCTGAGTTACATTAATTCGAGTGTGTTCATTAACTAATGGCAATTGCAGAACTGATGGCAATTAAGCCTCAAGTATCAACGTCTTCCTGTAGTCATACGCCTAGCTTCAAGAAAAAGTGGGTTCTTCTGCACTTAGGCCCTCAGTGCGCCGTAATGCCTGCTGTGGTACACAAGTACAGGGGGAGACCCACGGGATGTGGGAGGCAGAGGAAACTTGGCAATCTTCTAGTCACCTTGCAGATGAGCTTGCTGAGGCCTGACCGCAGAATCTAGCTCTAAAGCCTCCAAGCCAATGGACAGGGGGAGGAGCCGAGTTTCCTGACTCCGGTGTTCCCTACCTTCCCTGCACCTCTCTCAGAGGTGCCTACCAAAAAGAAGACACTAGGGAACACACATACTGATTAAAACTGGTGGACGAACAATGAGAAAAACCAAAAGCAAGAGTGCTTTTTGCCTTTCAGAGTCTAAATCCAAGTGTCAAATATATCCAACGGGAAACAAAGCATTTGGGGGGATTGTAACAATAAAACGTTAGCCTCATCGTAAAAAAGAAAGAACACAGAATCTAAAAACAAGGATGTGTCTCACCCTCCACTACACGCAGGATTACATGGTGCCATAGTTCCCCCGTTTGTCAAAATACCATCTTTGTAACCTATGGAGGTCATGGCAATAGTTATGTGAGAATTTGTGTCAGTACTATAAATATATTTCTTGAATAATTACTTTCTGAAAGCCTTGACAAACACTGTAAATTACACCCCCAACTCAAAAAGCAAAGACGTTGAATCTACTTAGAGAAACAAAATGCACCCAGAGGTTACAGTTAAGAATCCTGATGGCATCTGGGGGGTTAAGAACTGGCGGAGAAATGGAAGAACATTAAGGTCAGCCTGGGACAGATCTGCAAACATGGGTAGGTTGCTTATGTAAGATAAAAAAGATGCTTCATCTATCTTCTTGGGGAGGGGGGAGCTATTCAGAGACAGCTGCCTTGATTAGCTTCGCCCTGCTGAGCTGCTCACAGCTCTTCCTCTTGCCGGCTCTCTTCCTGCATCTTTAACAGAGGATGAAAAGCTACAGTGAAAAGGTAGTCCTGCACATTGCAAGACACTGAAATGACAACAAGCTGAAATGACCAATCCACAGAATGTGTAAATTCAAACGCAGATTTTCCTGTGCTCCTGCTGGAATTATAGCACAGACTTCAGCAGCTGCTTTTCAAAGAGCGAACAGCTTGCATTAGCCTGAAAAGCAGGTTCACAGTCACAACAGCTGTCTTCCCCTTCTTTACTAAGCAGTAAAGATCTCCTTGCCTACTCAGCAGGACAAAATCCTCAAAGATGAAATCCAGGCAAAACAGATGCAAAACAACACCCCCCCCCCCTTAAATAAGGATAAATTGGTAAATTCCAGAGGGGGAAAAAACCTATTTATGCAACAAGGGAGCTAATCAGAGGAGAGATTATGCAAGCAATCTAGCTACCTATAAAGATATTTTCAAAGGTGAATGCTGTCATTTTCATGAGTAAATAATTCAATGATAAATGGAAGTGGTTCAAAATGAATGCAAAGAAGAAAATAAATGCATCAAACAAGGCACTAAGCAAGACTGACATATCTCTTTGCTCTATTGTGTTAAGTTGCAAGCAAGGGGCAGCACTGACCTTCAATAGAAGCTTCTATTGGACAGGCCAGGGTGGAGCTGAGAGCTACACTCACTCCTCCAGCTCTGAGTCTTGGAGAAGGGAGGAGGGGAGCTGCTTCAGGCGGAGGCAGCAAGTTAACTTGAAGAGGCTGGGGAAAGGCAGCATCTGTGAGATGCTGGGGCACAACTTAAAAACGCACAGCTCACCTCAGCTCAAGAGAGGAGTCGCATGCTGAAAAACATCTATCTCTACACTCTCTTTTCTATAACTGTGGCAACAAAAGATTAAACAATGTAGGATTTCAGCAGAACATACTTATTATATATTTAGACTTAATCTGTTTATGTAACCTTATGAAAAGCTTAAGAAACTAGACACTCATCCCTCCTTAATTCTAGGGAGGGCCCTCCCTCACATTAGGCCCTCCCACTAATTTTAGGGCCTAATGTGAACAATTCACATCAGATTACAAATATGAAAGACCTAACATAAAGAAAACAATCAATAAATGAACCCCTGCCACCACCCCCCACACATACCTTCGTCCAGCTCCTTCACCACCACCATCACCACCACACAAGGCCTGCATTTTGGGCCAGATTATTTGCTTGTAAAAGCCCAAATCGCTGGAACTGGGGCACTCCCACCCCCACAGACACCAGTTGTCCTCCCCCCCATCTCCCCTCCCTTCACACCTTAGAAACCCAAGTCCAGCCCAGACATTCCTCTCCCCTTCCCACACACATGGGGCTGGTCTTCCACTCCCTCCCCAAGGAAAAAGAACACCAGAATCTTGCTGGGTTTCCACACCTGGTAACAAGCGTCTGAGCTTCCCTTGTCAATACCAGGGTCAATCTTTCACAGTTTAAAATACTGAAAATATGGGTGCCCTAAAACAGCTACTGCTAATTAAAACCTGATTAGAACATTTTAGGGCTAAGGATGAATCATTCAAATAAATAATTTCTCATGAGGTTTCAAAGAAAGTCTCACCAATGCATTGGTATGCTTTAATACCTAGAAAAATGACAAGAGCTTAAGAGATAATGGAAGAAATTTTTGTTTTCCTTTGACGTCATTATATATATTTTTCCTATATAAATGTGTTTTTATTATTTTAAACATTAAGGAGATATAAAGATCATTTACAAAGCTGAGGTTAGAACAAAATCAAACAAATGACCATCAGATATTGAAAAGTGCTGAATTTTAGCAACAACTATTATAAGTACTGAGATACAGAAAAAATATTTATATATGATTTACTTTATATATGTGTGTGTGTGTATATAAGTAAACTTATTCACAAGAATTTCAAGTTATTTTCTTAAAAGTCTAACAGCCTTTTTTCTGTCATACTATACACAATTACATTGGGAAATTACGATTGGTCATTTGATCTTCAGGGGTAAGCTCACTGATCTTTTTTTTTTTAATTACACTTGTCCCTCACTATATCATGATTCACTTATTGCAGCTTCACTGTATCGTGGAGTTTTTTTAAAATATATGTCTAATTCTGTACCACAGAGTTTTCACTATACCACAGGATTTTGTATACTTCACTGGTGGGTACCCATATAGAATTTTATATGTTGTTAAAGTTACATAGGTTTAAGAGTGTAGAAGGTGTTTAAGAGCATAAGAAGTGTTTATAAGAGTGTGGGAAAGGTTTATAGGAGTGTGGAAAGGGTTTATAAAGCCTTAAAATATATATAAATAATAAAATATAATGCCGCTACTTTGTGGATTTTCACCTATGTCGGGGGTCCTGGAACCCAACTCCCACAATAGGTGAGGGATCACTGTACTTTATTGTTGTTCAATTACAGTTGTCTGCATTTCCCCCCTCATTAATCTTATATTAAGAAATAAATTGAACATTTAGAAAAACAAAAATGTTATCCCTTTCTAGCCTCAACGGGAGAAAGCAGAAAGTCCCACATAGTCAAATTAGTTTGACTATGAATCAGTTGGCTGAAATTACTAATAGATTCATTTGTTTTAGCTACTAATAGCTAAAACTAATAGCTGGACTTTGTCCCTTTCTATAGAAACAATATAGACTCAGTATCTAAATTTAGAAAACACAGTTAAGCAGAAGAATAAAATACAAACTATCTGTAGTATTAACACCGAGATAGTCACTGTGTTCATTCATTTTGACCAATCTCATTTCACACTAAATATTAAAACTTAATATATTCTATTTTAAATAAAAATTGTATATATTTGTTTACTATGAACTATTTTTATATATTTAGTAACTTTACAGTGCTCGCTTCACACTATATATCAAATAAATACATAAAAGTATCCAGAATATATAAGCTTATCCTCTTTATTATTTTTCAACTTTTAAAAATTTCTTTTGCTGGGGGGTGGGCTGGGCAGAGGGGAGTGAAAGGGGGAAAACTGGGACAATCGTAACTGCATAAACAATAATAAAACAAAATAAAACAAAAACTTCTATTGATTTCAGTGATGAAAAAAATTCTGGAAAAACTCCTAAAGGAAGTTCGGCTCCTAATGCTTTCACAAATTTACGCTTCAATTTTCTTTATTACATCAAATAACCAAATTGAAATCTATAAAATTAATGTAAACTATAAGAATTACTGCTTACTATGCTTAGGGCACATCTTCTGAACAAGAAGTGTATTTTACTCTATGTTAAGTATAAAATAAAGTGCAGTCATAAAACATTTAAAATGTAGTTCATGTGAACTGATTACATGGAATTCAATTAAATCTTAAACATCATTTAAATTAATTGAGTTAATTCAAATAAAATCCATTCATGTACTAGTGACTAATAAAGTGAATTCTAATAACTCATAGTCAGGAAGAAATGTTTAGCTTCAAACTCAAAAATTTTAACTAAACTAGGGAAGTGTTACTAAAATTTTTTCAGGTCTCTGAAACTCCGTACTTACTGCTAAGTTTCTAAACATTGATTAAGCTTCAAAACAATTAAATAAATGACTTTTTGAAAAATGAGACCCCTCCTTAAACTAGACTTCATCAGATACACCTGAGAAAAACTGTGTGCATGGATGGGGGAGAATGAACCAGAACCACTGTTTGATTTGAGTAGCACAACTCAGTTCAGCTCACACCTCTGATGAACAGTTTCAGAAACACTAAACCAGAGGAGCTAAAACAGCCACATTTACAGATGAAACTTAAATTAGATCTTTTAATGCCTCTTAACATTTAAAAATACCAGCAGCACCAAATGATCTCAACTACCAACTATCTCTGAATGGCTTTTGTCTTCTGTCTTCAGAAACAGACTTGGTTCGATTAAATAGCAGTCTAGAGTTGCCAGTGCCCTAAAGATAGCAGAACTCTTGTACTGACGTATCACATTCTTGTTGACTGATTTCATCAAGTTAGGCCTGCACAGAACTGGACTGAGCATCACGAGCTCACATTGAGGATCCCTTTTCTGGGGAGGGGGGGTGGTAGAAGAGGGGATAAAAGGGATGAATGGTGATGGAAGGAAACTTGACTTGGGGTGGTGGGCACACAATACAATATACAGATGATGTGTTATAGAATTGTACACCTGAGCCTATATTATTAACCTATGTCAGCCCAATAATTCAATTAAAAAAAGAAAAAAAGATCCACCTTCATTCCCTGTAAGGGACTGTTCCAGGTTCCACATGGGAATATAGTCTAGCCCACACTCAGAAAGGCCAGTGGGGAGCGAGGTAGGCACACAGGACCACACCCACAGACAGGTTCTCACATGGGGAATCAGGTCTGCATTGTACCTAGGCCGCTATGAGTCTTGCTTTTGCTAAAACTCCCTCCCCCTGGATTGAGGCAGCAAATGTTTACTGTGTATCTTTATTCCTAAAATCTGTGCTAAACCTCCCAACTATGGTGTGTAACCAGTTCAACCACTTTTTCCCTTGATCTGTAACATCCTTCTCTTTGAAGTAATCAGCAACATTCTCTCCTTTGTTATCTATGAAAGGTACTCACCTACAGTGAACCTGTGCATAGTAAATGAGGACCATCCTCAATGTAATGTGCCCAGAAAAGCAATCAAAGCTTATCCGGGGCCTTCTCTCTCACTTAAAGAGCAGTCATGCAGTCCTTTTTTCTCCAGAGGACTTCCATAGTCCGTGTGAATTTATTCATTGCAGCCACAACACACAGACCCTGCTGGCCAGGGTCCACATCAATTCCCTAACTTCTCAAAACCTCACTGATCTTTGATTTTCTGAACTACTGGGGCTGCCATCCCAAAAGACCATTACACAACATGTTTGGTTTGGTATTCCCTTATACCTCCCCTCTCTGCCCAATCAACATGCAGGAATGAGATAGGATATTCTTTCCTTTGCCAAACATACACAGTGCTAGGCCAAGAACTCAACAAATATTTGACCAGCTTTTAACTGACTCCCTGACATCTGTGAGATTTCTGAGCTTTTATTCGATGCTCTTTTCTTGTGACTAGTTCCTTCAACTGAAAAAGTAGTATAGATTACCTTACAAAACATTCTTTATGCCTTATTTGCCTTCCAGTTTATTTTTAAGTCTCAAAAAGGATGGTGTGTCCTGGCCATCAAAGGAGAAAATGTACAGTGATGGAAAGTCAGCCTGATAATTTGAACAAATCAAGATCATGGGACGGTGAAAGTGACCACAGAGGCAGCAAAAAGGAATACAAACCAGCAGGCCCAATGCTTTTAAAAAAGAACACAAGTTTTGGTTTCATCCCATCCCATTGTCTGCAGAGGCTGGGCTTGTGGGGCACTTAGAAGGGAGATTCCAGGTCCCAGCCTTGAGAAGAGGAACCTAAGGCCTCGGGAGGTAAAATGAGTTATTCGACATACACAGCTAATTAAGTAGCAGGGCTGGGATTAGAACTCAGCTACCCTGCCTTCCAAATCTCTGATCAGAATCATTAAAATGAGTCTGTGGAAGCAAACCCATAGTGATTTCTTTCTTTCTTTTTTTTTTTTAAGATTTTACTTATTTATTTTAGACAGAGGGGAAGGGGGGAATAAAGAGGAGAGAAACATTGATGTGTGTTTGCTTCTCACACGCCCCCTACTGGGGACCTGACCTGACCTGCACCCCAGACATATGCCCTAACTGGGAATCAAACCCAAGACACTGGTTTGTATGCTGGCGCTCAATCCACTGAACTACACCAGCAAGGGCCCCTAGTGACTTCTTAAAGCAAACTGTTGGACGACCAGTGGTAGTAAATTTAAATTCTGGAGTGGACTATCCTGGCTTGACCGGATAGCTACATGAATACAGCCTTGGAGCAGACAGAAGAATATGTAACTGGACAACTGAAGAACACGCGTATGGGGATGCACTTCCGCAAGGAAACAATGTGTTAAAAATAAGCACACAGAAGAGAAGGGAGTGAAGACATCAAGAGTACAGGACTTTTCATACTTGAATATTTTTTTAAATATAATTTGTCATATTTTGTAATAGTTGGTGTTTTTCACTAACATGTTAGTAAATGTATAAAATTGTGATGTCCTGGTTGGTGTGGCTCAGTGGATTGAGCGCTGGCCTGTGAACCAAAGGGTCACCAGTTCAATTCCCAGGCAGGGTACATGCCTGGGTTGTGGGCCAGGTCCCCAGTAGGGGGCACATGAGAGGCAACCACACATTGATGTTTCTCTCCCTCTCTTTCTCCCTGACTTCCCCTCTGTCTAAAAATAAATAAATAAAATCATTAAAAATGAAATTGTGAAATTAATTGTAAAGAATTCTTTTGTATTTCAGTTTTAGTCTTTTTCTTTTACCTCTATGTCAGTGTGCAACCTGCAAAAAAAGAACTTTTTTTAAAAAAGGAAACTCTTAAAAGAAAGAAAGAACAAACACTTAGCTTGGGAAAACTAGAGCAACTCATACTTTCATTCTTTTCAAAATATGTTAAAAGGTATCTACCTGCCTACTTATCTGCTTTATGTTACAAATTTTTACTACAAATCACAGTCTGTATATATTTTTCACTTTTGGGGATTTAATGTGTCACAAATTTTTTTCAAGTAAGTGTCTGAAAAGTAAATCTATATATTCAAATTATAAACCCAATTCTTGCAACTCAGAAGAGGCTCGAGAAAGTCAAAAGGAAGTCACATGTCTCAGCTTACCATATACAGGGGAAAACGTGAAGTAGTTCAGATGACAAGTGTTATAGGCTTCAATCCTAACATCTTTCCAGATGCCCTGGGTAGGAAAGGAAGGCCCCCAGTCCCAACTAAAGGAACACTGCTCCTGTAATTTCAAGGGGGAAAAAAAAGAAGATAGATACCGGTTACCATGAAATTGAAACATTATTTTTTTTAAAGTTTTCTTTTTAAGATATTATAAAAATATGTATTAGTTTGCTGGGGCTGCCAGAACAAAATACCACAGATTGGGTGGCTCAAACAACAGAAATTTATTTTCTCACATGTCTAAGAGCTGGAAATTCCCAACACCGAAGTGATGATTTCTCCTAAAGCCTCTCTCCTAGGCTCACAGAAGGTGCCTTCTCACTGTGCCTTCACTTGGTCATTATTCTGTGTGCTCGCACATCCCTAGTGTCTCTCTCTGTCATCCAAACTTCCTCTTCTTGTAAGGACTTCATTCTTATTGGACTGGAACCCACCCTAACTGTCTCATTTAACTTGGTCATCTCTTTAAAAACCTTATTTTAGATAAGGTTACATTTTGAGCCACAGAGGTTTAGGACTTCAACGTACAAATTGGGGGGGGGTTAAAAAAACAAATTTGGGGGGAAGGAGCACAGAATTAACTCCCTAAGAGTTCTATGTGTGTATGTGTCCTGTCCATAGGAACTAAAATGGCCCACAATACCCTGGCAGGGTGGTTCAGTTAGTTGGAGCGTTGTATACCTAAAGACTGCAGGTTTGATCCCTGGTCAGGGCTTATACCTAGGCTGCTGGTTCAGTCCCAGTCAGGGTACCTATAGGAGACAGCCATCAACGTTTCTCTCCCATCTATCTCTCTCTGTCCCTCTCTGTCTGCCCCTCCTCCCACCCGCCTTGCTTCCTCTCTCTCTAAAATCAATAAACATATCCTCAGGTGAGGATTAAAAAATAAATAATAAACAAAAATAAAAATAAAATGGCCTACAATGATTCCCTCCTAGTATTCATGCCCTTGTGGAATCCCCTCTTCTTGAGTATGAATTAGACCTAGCAAATCACTTCTAACCAGCAGAATACAGCAGAGGTGAGAACTTCCAAAATTTGGTTAAAAAGACTGCACCTTCTACTTCTACCAAGAGCTCACTCCCACTCTCTCTTGGCCAAGGGGGAAGCCAGCTGTCATGTAGACAGGCCCATAGGAGTGGGCTTGGAAGCTAATCTGAGGCCTGCCGAGAGCCCCAGGTGGGAACTTAGACACAAACACAGCCTGGAGATGACTGCAGCCCTGGTCCGCAGCTTCCCGGTAACCTCGTGAGTGACCTTGGGCAAAAGACACCCAGCTAAGCCACACCTTCCGGACAGAAACTGTGACAATAAGTGTCATTTTAAGCTGATAATTGTTTACATTATTTGTTACACAGCAGTAGATAACTAATATATCAACTTATGTAGCTAGTCATGTTTTGCAGAAATGTTCTAAGAACATAAAATTGAATTAGGTGCATTTGTCCTTCAAAAGCATATTACACTGAGGCAACAAACTAGTTACTTCTTAGACTTCTCAAAACTATCTCTCAACCTACCATTGTATTTACATGGAAAAACTATAGAGAATGTTGTGTTTCAATGAATAACTATAAAAAATGAAGAGACAAATTGGAAGATTAAAGGTTTAAAAAACTACCTAGACTTGCTAACCCCTATTTGCTCCAGTGTGAATTCAGAAGTAGTTGTTTCTGAACTTAGAACCCCAGAACGATCAGTTCACTGACGACACAGGTAGCCAGGGCGGACATTCTGTCCAGTCTTACCCAGCCTGGCTCCCTGTCTCTCTCTTCAGGAACATTTCAGTCTTCATATTAATTTACAAAGGTTCGAATTCAAAAGCAAGAGATGGTTGCCTTGAAACAACCCCCCTTTTAAGTTTCTCATTTCTACTTCTTAAAAGAAAAAATTATTTTTTAAATACAGTCCATTAAAATGTATGAGACAATGAGTTCAGCTTTTAGAAAGGAACAAGCACCAGAGGAAGTACTAGGATATTTTTGAAGGGAGCATTTGTGGAGTACAGCCTGAGGATTTGGCCAAACTGTTCTCATTTAAGTATTACTTCCCAAGCTCTGTATTTATCAGAGACAGAGATCAATTCATTTCCATTACAGGGAAAAATAAAGAATTAAAACCATTTCATAGCATCTGTACCTGCTGAAATTCATCAGGTAAGTATGAGATTGTCATGTTTGGAATGAAACCCACCATGGGGATATTTACTGGAAAATTTGTAAGTTCATATACATAATTCTTTTATCAGGGACAGGGAGAAGTAAGAGGACAAAAATATTAAACATCTAAAAATATATATATATATATATGTGTGTGTGTGTGTGTATTCAACATCTTCTACAGAAGACTATTTTCCCCAGCAATAGCTACAAATCATTTCTATTCATACAACCTCTCCAAATATGTTAACTACTTATTCAAAAAAAAATATTTGCAAAGTGGTTTCTGTGTGTCAGGCTGGTAGTACATCAATTTACAAATCAGACACAGTCCTTCTGTTTATAGCTCTCACAGTACAGCAAGAAATTCAAGCTCTGAATTAAAGAAAATCACAAATACAAAGGAAACACACAGGGAACAAATAATGGGAGAAGGAGACGTCAAACAAGATTTCCTGAATGACAGCAACTTTTATATGGAGACTTGAGGGTAAGTCCCACTTGTCCAGGGTATTTAGGGGAGAGGGAAGTAAAGCATCCCTTCCAGTAGTAACAGCAAGAAAGTGCGATGCCGCCCGGGAAACACAAAGAGAACAATGGGAGAAGTGGGAAGGCTGAAAAAGTAATTGTGGGCTAACAGAGCTAAGAACTCTAGGCTGTAGCCTAAAGGCAATGAGGAATGGTTGAAGAGTTTTTAAAAGGGGAAGCACTGTGATTTTTCTCTGAAAAGAACATTCTGGCTGCTCTCTGGCAAATTAACTGGAGGAAGGCAAATGAGGTTGTAGGGATACCAGGGCAATATTTCATGCAAGAAATGATGACAGACTGAACTCAAGCAGATAGCAGGAATGGAGCGTGGGCAGATTTCAGAGCCACTGAGGAGGTAACATCCACATTATCAAAAGACTGAGCCACGGACTTGAGGAGGGGAAAAATGAGACAGAGGAATCAAAAATAACTCCTAGGTTTTTGGCTTGAGTGACTGTCCTGTATGGTATTCCATTTAGCAAGACAGGGAGTTTTGAGAGAAGGGTTTAGATCCCAAGTGCAGTGTTGGACATACTGAGCTTCTTAGGTCCCAGTGAATCAGCCAAGTAAAGATGCCAAATAGGCAACTGAATATCAGGTCTGAATTAAAGAGAGGTCTGAACTGACAGTACAATATTAGAAGTCACTGGAAATATGACTGGTTATTAAAGAAACAAAGATACATGAGACAGACTAGAAAGGATACAAAAATAAAAAGAGTGTCTAGAACAGAGAAAAGACTGAATAAGTAAGACTTTTAAGAGGAGGAAGTTGGTCTGGATAAAGAGACTTCACAGGAACAGCCAAGGATGTCAATGGAAAGCAAGAAAGATGGTGTGGAATATTCCAAAGGTGGAGGTGAGGTGACGGATTTCACCACTCAAGCTGAACAGAGAAGGAAGCAGAGATAGTGGTGGAGAAAGCAAAGAGGTCAAAGAATCGATGGAGAGTAACATTTCCTCATTATATCCACCCTCCACCTCTTTCCCACTAACTTCGCACAAGGTAAGCTCTGAGGCATTTTGTCAGTTACACACTTAGAGGTCTGCAATTACAGAAATACGTCTCCAAAATAAATAATATTACCACCCTACATTTGAAATAGCTGTATAGCGCTTTATTATGGAAAGTGCATTTACATTAATATTTCACTGTATCTTCATATTAACAGTCGGGAAGGAAGGGAAGAGATTAGCTCTATACACAAATGATTCACTTGCCTAAGACCTTCTGGGTTTGCAAAGCCAGAATTCAGATCCACGACTCCTGACTTGCTGTCCAATTCAGGCCTCTTCCCACTGGATCAGATCAGTCTAGCCAGAAGCACACCCCAAATTTAGTCTCCCACTCCCACTGTGATGGTAGAAATCTGGATCTGATTCCTGATATTAGTAACAAAGGAGTTTGTTCTATCTAAATACACCGAAAGTGTGTTTTAAATGCCACAAAGTGACTAGCGGGCAGAGGGAAGCTACTACATGGATATTTATGTAACATATATATACCGGCATTGATGACCTGAAAAGTGAACTTGCACATGAGGATCCAGGAAGTCCTCCTTTCCATAGAAGGTTGAAGACAGAAGAGGGCAGGAAAGTGCAACCTCTAGTATGAAAACCACTGTGCCATTTGAAGCCAAAGGCAAAGAACAGAAGCTGATGTTTAACCAGAAGTGTAAGTGAGTTAAGTGTTCCATGGAACTCCTCACTACCCAGTCACTTCCTGTCCCAACATAGCCGAAGGAACACATGGTTACTGACACACTGACACAAATCCAGGTACATGGAGTAAAACGAGTGGGAGTTTAATTCTGACCTTAGTACTTATTTTAAGGAAGCGTGATTTAAGGGTAAGAGCTACTGAATTTAAATGATCAGAATTTATCACCTGCAGTTCTGGTCAATGAGTGCTGAAAAAATACACTTAGTATTTTCACAATGAAACCAATGATTACATTTGTTGTTAAAATTCAATGCTAATTCCTCAAAACATTTAAAATAGACATCATGCAATGCAGTCATCCCCCTTCTAGGTATGTATCAAAAAGAATTGAAAGCAAGGTCTCAAAGAGATATCTGTGTGTCCATACATAGCAGCATTATTCAAAATAGCCAAAGATGAAAGCAACTCAAACGTCCATTAACAGATGCCTGAATAAGTACAATGTGGTATATACATACAATGGAATATTTAAGAAGGAAGGAAGTTCTGACCTGTGCTACAACACAGATGGACCTGGAGAACATTATGGTAAGTGTAATCAGCAAGTCACAAAAAGACAAATACTGCATCATTCCACTCATATGAGGTATCTAGAGGAGTCAACCTCATAGAAACACAAAGCATGGTGGTTGTCAGGGGCTGGGAGAGAGTAAATGAGGAGTCATTTTTAATGAGTGTAGAGTTTCGGTTGTGCCGCATGAAAAATGTCCTGGAGATTGCTTTCACATCAATGTGAATGTGCTTAATAATGCTGAACTTCACTCTTAACAATGGCTAAGGTGGTAAATTTCATGTTATATGTATTTTAACACAATTAAAATAATTTTAAATAGAAAATAAAATAAAAAAACTAAGTATCACATAGAATACTAATTCAACCATGAATTAGAGTAAATCCAAGTTATATAGACTGATAATTAGACTCAAAGAAAAACATCCCCTTGTGCCTTTTGTTATCTGATGTTAGATTTTATTAGAACCTACCAGTAAAATATAAGAACATGTCAGCAAATATATTAATAATTACAGAAGGCTTTCTAGTAACAAGAACCACTAATAAATATGAACCTTATGGCCTGGTGAAAAATTTGGTAAACCTAAATGTTGAAAAATAATATGTAAAGTTACACCACTAGTCACCTATTTGTCTTCTTTTCCTGATGTTACCTAAGTTCTGAAACATGCTTCAAGGAAAAAAATCCAGAAAGACAAAAATTCTCCACACCAAAAAAATCGTATAATCTTTTGGTTCTTACTTTTAAAAACCTTCAAATCCCACTATGAGACAGGAAAGAGATGTCCAACTTCCCAAGGGAGTCTTCAAACAAGCATTTCATACACCACCAGCACATCCAACCCTCAAGCTTACAGCCCCATCCACTTTCGAGACCGTTACCTTTCGGATGAAGTTGACATGGCATTCTCCCTTCTGGACATTCGGAGGGCAGTTTGGGGGCACCTCGTAGCTAGTGTGGGCTTTGCTCTGCTGTTCCGCATACAACACTGGTGACTGGAAACGCAGCTCAATGGAGTTTTGGGGTCTGACCACTTGGGTAATATCAAAGCTCTGAATGAAAGGCAAAGAACAAATGTGGCAGTAGTCTTGTGTGTAAAAGGTTAGATATAGGCATGTATAAGACGGAAGGAGAGATGCCTAAAATAATTGAAACCTTTATGTTGAGACTTTTGGCAAGAGAAAACACTTTTCCAAAATAGTATAACTAAGTTGCCGACTATTAATTACAACTGAGTACATTCTCCTACCCAACGTAAATTTCTAGTTTTCTCATTCTGTTTGCTCCCAATAAACAGAGCGAGCAGAAAATATATTTAGCTCTGTAATGTCTGCCCTAGCTATTTACATATGGCCTTGAACTGCCAAGGATTTCCTAGACACTTCATGACTCTTTGGAATAAATAGCAAGTAGTGATAAATTACTTTTGTTTTGGCAAGTCTACCCTTGAAAGGGAAGAGACATCAGGATATGATCTCATAAGATAATTATTCCAGAAAGGAAGGAACATTTTCTTTTAAAATGGTGTGCCAATTGTCATTTCCCATGAAATTCTGGATCACCAAATAACAGAGAAGGAAATGGCATTTGTTGAATACTTCCCATGTGTCAAGAAATGTGCTGGTCATTTTCTGCCATTATCTTACTAAATTCTCACAATTACTCCACAGGATGTGCAGTATTTTTATCATCCTACAAATGTAACCACTGAGAAATAAAGCAACTTACGCAGTGCTTCAAAGAGCTTGTACCAGCCTGCATGGGCAAATATGCACCTACCTTTGTCTATTCACAAAGACAATTAACAGTAACACATATAAGTGGGGTTTTTTAACCTGCTGTTATTATGTACTTACGTATCTTTTGAACATGTTGTTTGTTTTCCCAATATGAACATTATTGAGCAGAACCTCTGCAACTGTATCGACGCCCTCAAAAACCAAATTTACTTTTTGCCATTTGCTAAAAAAAAGAAAATTAAGACAAGAAGTATAAAGCATTAACTTAGCTGTCTTTTATATCAGTTTAGAACTAAAGAAATAAGTACTTCACAGAAGATATATATCATCAAAAATCAGTTTCCAATGAAATTTCCAGAAACTTAATACATTTTATACCGAGTGACCCTTATCGTTCTTCATAATATCGTTCTTCAAATCAGGAGCACAATTTATAATTTCCAAATTCACTGACTTTTTCCTAGACCTTCACAAAGTACTTACAGAAACCAAGTTAAATAGCGGACACCAAGAGTTTTCACATAACCCAACAGTGCGAGTGCTAAGAGCATCAAAACACTAAGGTAACAGGCTTGATTCAGGTTCAGGAGCCATGCTGGGAACCCAGGGGAGAAAGCTGGACAAGTCTGCAGGGCGGGAGGGGGTGCAGGAGGTGATACAGGGATGGGCGACAGGAAGCAGTATTTCCACAGACAAGCAGAGAAGATTACATCTGATCTGCCAATCAAAAGGAAGAGACTGTTGTTATTCAGCAAGAACATCACGGTAAAAATCAGTATTTTCAGAAGATGAATGCACTGGAAAATAAGAAGACCAAGCCGTAAATTTAGTTAGGCAGTTTTGGCCTAATTCCAGGCATTCACTAAGTAAGGTATAGGCAAAGGTGAAAACCTGAAAACGAGGAAGAAGGGGCTGAATCAAGAAAAAAATGCTAGGCAAAAATTAACAAGACTCAGAAACAGACTGAATACAGGGAGATAAAGAAAAGATATGCTAAGACAAAAACTACTTTAGGCATAAAAGGTTGAGGAAATGGTGTTACGTCAAAAGAAACAATGAGGCTGTTAGAGTACAAAGTAGCTTTAAGTGGGAAAGTCAATTGGTTAAATTTTGGATATGTTGAGTTCAGGGTAAAAGAAGCCCTTAACGGGAAATAAGCCTAAACCACAGGAATGTTGTGATATTGAGCACCATAGTCTGGCTTTATTTCTCTTTTAAATAATTGGCAAAAAAAAAAAAAACTACAAAAGGGACAGACGGATTTTTTTCTTAGGCAATAATGATGGTAGATAAAATTAGGTTACATTCTGCTTCATAGAATATTATTGAAAACTACAACATGATTTATCTCATGGCCCCCATGACACAATATAAGGCCCATGTCCTAGTCTCAGAGACTGGTTAATGCCACACTAAACAAATGACATGTCTCTGATCCTACTTGATAATATCATAAATATATACACTCCATTAATTGCTGCAAGCAGGGAGAAGGACGTGCAGATAAAAGAACTGACCAGGTTTAGGTAAATCCATTATAATCACAGGAAAATGACTAAGACATAATAAGTTCGTGACTGATAATCAATAGCACCATTCTCATACACAAACCAAAACCTAAATTATACATTCACTTTTTAAAATTTCTTCTTTATTTATTGATTTTAGAGAAAGACAGAGGAAGGGAGAGAGAAAAACATTGATTTGTTGTCCCACTTACTTATGCATTTGTTGGTTGATTCTTGTATGTGCTCTGACCAGGGATCGAACCCACAACCATGGCACATTGGGATAATGCTTTAACCAACTGAGCTACCTGGCTAGGGTCACATATATAATATCATATATATGCACTTTTATAATAAGGCTTAGTCAAAAACCCTCTGATATGAAACCCAAAACAGCAAGAAATTATTGCAGAGACAGAAAAAGAAGAAAAGCTCAAATAATTATAAAAATAGATACACATACATACACACCTGATGTCAAAGGGGATTTGAAATTCCTTGCTATAGGTCCAGTTATCCAAGGAGATCCACCTATAGTCAAGGTCATTAAACCTGTAGTAAGGATCCTGTTGATAAAAATTATGGTAGGTGATTAAGTACGCAAAAAATAAATAAACATTAAATAAATTACTAATGATAGCTATTTATCACCTAATAATTAATGAGCTCTTGGCTTAGGAGTATAGGCATTTCACATGCCGGCACATCCCTCAAGGCTAAAGCTCCATCTGTTTGCAAGACCATTACCTTTCAAACAAAGTTGACATGGCATTCACATACCCAAAATACTAAACGATGTTTTTTTCAAAAAAGCCCAACAAAATACCTGAAATGAAGAGCTCTGAAATACAAATAATACAGTTTCACTATCAAAGAAGATTGGCTTCCCTTGTTAAAAACCAAACCCACCTCTGAGATATTAGCATTAAATGAAAGCCAGCACTTCTGAGGTGTAGCCGTCATTCTCTCACTGCCCTGAGGTTCTCGCTGTTGCTGCTGCTGCCACTCTCCCAGCTGGCCTCTGGGGACAAGGCATCCCCCCTCTGCTGCCCACAGGTCAGCAAAACTCCCAGTCTCTGGATTTACTTAGCAGTTCCAAAGTTATTTTTTTATTCACCTTTACTAAGTGAGCTCCAAAAGGATATCTACAGAGAATAACACACAGGAAGCACAGATACCATGAAACGTACAAACCTCAGGTTTCCTATATTACCCCAGACCAGGTCAGAGAACTACAGCCTGCAGGCTAAATGCAGCTCATTACCTGTTTTTGTGTGGCCAGCAAACTAAGAACAGACATGTGTCCATCAGTACAATTCTAGTGGAGACAGTTGTGCTCATCCCTTTACAAATTATACAGAGCAGCCTTCATGACATGACAGAGACCACACAGCCCTTGAAGTCTAAAACAGTCTCGAGCCCATTACTGAAAACAGCTGCCAACCTCTGCCCTAGGTGACTAGCCTGCTGGGTGTTCACAGTGCCATCCCACCTGCGTGTCCAGCCCCAAGTCCTCCGTCTCACCACCCTTAGTTCTTCTCCTGCTCTTTTTCCACCTTTGCCTCCCGGATGAGGGCTCCCAAACAGGAGGCAGAACAGAGAGTGGTAAGCAGAGCTTTTTGGTTCATCTTCTGTGCGCATCCCCACAGCTACAGAAGGGAAACAGTGCTGACTGGGAGGGCTTCTCCCCCTGATTGGGCCTCAGGCCCAAGGGATTTCCTCAGGGACTGCAACTCCAGATGAAGGAGGAAAAGCCGACTCTGTCTAAGTTCCACAGAGGTAAGGGCTGGATGGCCACGTTAGGTTGGCAAAGACCAGCTGGGCACTTGTCCAGAGCATAAACCTGTAAGGGACTCTACATCACTGAGTGCGTTTCAAGATGGAAAGAACGGTACATGCTAGAGAGTGCTGACTGGAAGAAAGACATATTTTGATAAGATACTAGGGGTGGGAGTGGTTGATGAGATTTAATAACAACCAGTAATCACCCAACTGACTTTTTTTTTAAATTTATTTTTAGAGGGGAAGGAGAGAAACATCAATGTATGGTTGCCTTTTTTGTGCATCCCCTGCTGGTAGTTAGCCTGCAAGGAACCGGTTTGCAACCCAGGCATGTGCCCTGACTGGGAATCGAACCGCGATCGTCTGGTTCGCAGGCCCGAGCTCAATCCACTGAGCTATGCCAGCCAGGGCCTCCAACTGACTTTTAAGGTCTGGTTTTATTCTGCTAAGCAGGGTGTTCTGAGCCAGCCAACTTGCTTTCTTTTCTGCTCTTCCCCACACGGGAACCAGCCTCTCCAATGAATAAACCTGGAATAAATACTTAAGGACACAGGTTTGAAGAGGCACCTAATTATTAGCCTACCCATGTGTCTCCATCCAGCCCTATTTATAACTTTACACTGTGGACTGGGTCCAATGCAGTTAAAAATACCATGATGAGGAAGGTGTGAAGGCTAATGCAGTTGCACCATGTCTGAGTTTTAAGCATCGGGGCTGCTGATGACCTGGCTCTCAGGGCACAAGTCCCCTTCCTGCCCCCCAGAACCTGGAAGGAAGCTGCATGTTGAGTTTGAGGGGGTCATCTTCTCAGGGATATGTTTTCTAGGCAAATAGAATTTAAAACATTAAGCGTTTTTTCTTAACTTAAAATGCTGATCTGAAAAGGCTACACACTGTTTGTTTGATTCCAACCACGGGACATTTTGGAAAGGGCAAAACTACGAAGATAGTAAAAGGGTCCGTGGTTGCCAGGGATTAAGGGGAGAGAGACATGAATAGGCAGAGGGCAGTGAAATTACTCTGAATAATGCGGTAGTGGTGGGTCCACATCATTATAGAGCTGTCAAAACCCACAGAATATACTGTGTCCAGAGTGAATGGTAACATCAACTACAGGTTTGGGGTCATAATGATGGGTGCCACTGTAGGTTCACTGACAGTAAAAAATATACCAGCGCTCATGGGGGATGTTGATTATGGGGAGGCTGTGCATGCAAGGGAGTATATGGGACCTCTCTTTATTTTCCATTCAATTTTGCTGTGAACTTAAAATTGCTCCAAAAACTGAAGTCATTTTAAAAAGATTCTCTTACTATGGGGAAATACCTTATTGTCTCTAAAATAAAAATTGCAGACTTAAATTACATTTGTAATAACTATTCCAAATGCTAAGCAACTGGCTTAATTTGGGTCCAGATTGGTCTGACCCCCTTTGCTCATATTAAAATTCTGAGTCCTATTTAAAACTCTGTACAAGACATGATGCGTGAATGGACATGTTGTCATGATGAAGCTGCCAATCACCAGTTGCCCATAGCTGTGGCCTTTTGAATCATCCAAATAGTTTCCATGGAGGAATGTTCAAGCTTAGTATAAAATTTGATACAGATTCGTTGCTCTACTCACTCAGTCATTTTGAATGCAATGACCACACAGTACACATGCTCACTCAAAGGCACCTATAGCCCCCACTGAATAGTATACTGAAGTCATCATTATTCATGCATGCACATTCCAGTCCATTCTCCTTGGCTGCCAGGTTACATTGATGTTATGCAAACCATTCTCATTATATTAACAATGGCTGGACTTTTTCCTAACAAACCTCGTACATGAAAAGAAAAAACAAAACAAAATGGCATTGAAATTCTGGGTTTCATTCACTGAGAAAATATTGGTGCTTCTATTATAAATAGGAGCAATCATAAAAATTAAGGATTGGAAGGACTGAGAGAAGAGATGTTTGAATATACTGAGTTTTAATATACCCTGAAGACATTCAGATTAAAAAGTGGAGCAAAATTCCCAGCAGCAAATCAGGAGACAGTGGTAGTTAGAGATTCAGGCATTTGAGTAATTCTGAAACAAAGGTGATGACTGAAACTCAGAGACTTCCAAGAGACAGAGAATAGACAGGTAATGACCTTCAGGAAATGCTTGCATTTATCAAGAAATTTTAGCAAATGGGATGCTTTTAGTGGTATTATTTTGGTTCTTCATTATATTATATTGATTATGCTATTACAGTTGTCCTGCTTCTTCCCCCTTTGCCCCCTCCACTCAGCACTCCACACTCCTTCAGGCCATCTCCCACCATTGTTCATGTCCATGGGTCATGAATACTCTTTGGCTACTCCATCTCCTATACTGTACTTTACATCCCTGTTGCTACTCTGTAACTACCTATTTGTATTTATTAGTCCCCTTACCTCTTCACCCATTCCACCACAACCCCCTCCCATCTGGCAGCCATCAAAACACTCCCCTTATCCAAGATTCTGTCTCTGTTCTTTTTGTTGGCTTAGTTTGTTATTTAGATGCAATTGTTGATACATATGTATTTATTGCCATTTTACTGTTCATAGTTTGGGTCTTCTTTTTCTTAAAAAACCGCCTTTAACATTTCATATAATAATGGTTTGATGATGATGAACTCCTTTCGTTATATTTTATCTGGGAAGCTCTTTATCTGCCCTTTGATTCTAAATGATAACTTTGCTGGGTAGAGCAATCTTGGCTATAGGTCCCTGCTTTTCATGACTTTGAATATTTCTTGCCAATCCCTTGTAGCCTGCAAAGTTTCTTTTAAGAAATCAGTTGACAGTCTTATGGGAACGGCCATGTAGGCAACTAACTTCTTTTCTCTTGCTGCTTTTAAGATCTCTTTTCATCTTTAAATTTTGGCATTTTAAATATGATGTGTCTTAGAGAGGGCCTCTGTGTATCCATCTTTGGGACTCTCTGTGCTTCCTGGATTGGCATGTGTATTTCCTTCACCAAATTAGGAAAGTTTTCATTCATTAATATTTAAAATAGAATTCCAATTCCTTGCTTTCTCTTCTCTCTCTGGTACCCCTATGATGCAAATGTTGGAACGCTTGAAGTTGTTCCAGAGGCTGCTTATACTATCCTCCTTTTTTTAGATTCCTTTTTCTCTTGTTATTCTGATTGGTTGTTTTTTGGTTCCTTATGTTAAAAATCATTGATTTGATTACTGGCTTTATCCACCCTACTCTTATTTCCCTGTAAATTATTCTTTATTTCAATTAGTAAATCCTTCATTTCTGACTGGATCTTTTTTCTGCTTCTGAGGTCCTCACTAAGTTCCATGAGCATCCTTTTAACCAGTGTTTTGAACTCTGCATCTGATAGATTGCTTATTTCCATTTTGTTTAGCTCTTTTTCTAGAGCTTTGATCTGTTCTTTCATCTGGGCCATGATCTTTTGTCTCCTCACTTTGGCAGCCTCCCTGTGTTTCTCTATGTATTAGGTAGAGCTGCTTTGACTCCATGTCTTGGCAGTGTGGCTTGATGTAGGAGGTGTCCTGTAGACTCCAGTGGCACAGCCTCCCCCATCACCTAAGCTATGTACTCTAGGAGCACCCATCTTGTGGGCTGAGTACACACCCCTTTTGTAGATGAGCCTTGGTTTTTGTTGGCAAATCAGTGAGAGGGATTTACCCAGGCCAGTCAGTTGCAAGGATTGGCTGTAACCACTGACCACCAACGTCCTGCCTCCATGGAGGATCAGCTATGCAGGGGCAGGGTGACGTTGCTCCAGTGTGGTCTACAGCTGTCCACTGTGCTCTGGCCGCTGGGGTTTCCCAAGTGTTACACGCAAGGTTGGCCCCCACCTGTGTTTTGCCCAGGGCAACCCTGCCTGAATAGCAATCTCAGATGGCTGGTACTTGTATGGGGCTTGGAGATATCAAGAGGAAGCCAAGCTACAAATGTAGGCTGGCTGCTGCTAGTGCAGGGCCTTGGACTCACTGAGGCCAGCTGTTGCTTGTGAGACAGGATTTAGTAAGTTGTGAAGTATGAGCCAAGACCAGCCATTCATATGAAAAAGCAGCTTGGGTGGGTCCATAAGTGGGGTGGGGCAGTATCTCTAGGGTTCTCCAAGGTGGGTCAAACAGTGTTATCCACATTGATGAAGTTTCAGATATGGCACCCGCTTGCCAGTTCTGTGGTGGGACGTATTAGAAAAGGGACAATGGCCTCTGCTTGTCTCAATACCAGATACTTCAGTTCCTCCTGGTATGCCACTGGTGCCTTTCAAGCGCCTACTCCAGTACTGGAGCTCAGAGGGAGTCTGAGTAGGTGAGTCCACGTGTGGGTTCTTTAAGAGGAACTGCTTGGGGCTCCAGATGTTTCTTCCACCAGATCAATCAGTGCTAGTTTTTACAGCCAGAATTTGCAGTAAGTTATCTTTCTGGCACTGGAACCCTGGGTTCTGGGGTCTGGTGTGGGGCTGGGACTCCTTGCTCCTGAGATATCCCTCCTGAATTTTTATCCACCACCCATGGGTGAGGGACCAGCCTGTTCTGTGTCTGTGCCTCTCCTACAAGTCTCAATGGATGTGATTTCCTTAATTCTGTAGTTGTCAGACTTCCAGTCAACTCAATTTCTGATGGTTCTGAGTGATGGCTGTTCTATATTTTAGTTGTAATTTCGATGTGGTTATGTGAAAAGGTGAGCCATGTTTGCATATGCCGCCATCTTGACTGAAAGCCAGTGGTATATGTTGAGCATTATATTGTGCTCTTGTCATTCTTTTCACTGGACATCTTTAAACAGAAAGAATCATTGTTCCCTTTGCTTACTATTTATTCTTATTGCCAACAAAAATGTAGGGTGTGAAAAGAATTGGGTTGAATCTTTGCCCCCACAATTTACCAGATGTATGATCTCAGGCCGTAACTTCTCTGAGCCTCGGTCAATGTGAATAATTATACCAGTTCCACATGGTTGTTGTGTGAATTACATGAACAAACGCACTTGAGAGGGGCCAAGGACAGGGCGTTAAACATAGAAGACAGCAAATGAATACTGTGTGAAGATGATGTTCACAGGTTAAGTTGACTACAGACTTACATGTGATAAGGAATACATGTAAGGACTAACATGTGATAAGCCAGCACTCACCTAAAGGTTCAGTCCTCAGATAATCCTTTGATTCCCAGTGTTTGGTCATCAGAAGCAAAGCCTCCTGTGCCCTAAACACACCCCACTTGGCATCAAATGAAGAAACATATGTTCAGGTTTAAGAATCAACAACTTTTTAGGTTACCTTTTTTAAAAAAAATGATGGCTTAAAAACCTCATGCTTCTCTCTTCCCCAAAATTGAGTGACATTATTTATTGATGATTATTTCTGTTCACATTTAAATTTCAAATACAAAGTCCTTAGCTAATTTATCTCCTGTGTCACATGGTTTAATTGGTCAAAGTTTTAGAAGAAAAAGATACACAGATTTTTAAATGGTACCTTTCCTAAAACCTTTTGAAATCATTTCACATCATAAAATGAACAAATTAAGTCAAACAGTTTATTCTTAACATGAAAATTGTACCCTTTGCAACAGTATGGATGGACCTGGAGAATATTATGGTAAGTGAAATAAGCTAGTGAGAGAAAGACAAACACCATAGGATTTCACTCACATGTGGAGTCTAATTAACAAACTGAACTAACAAGGAAAATGGGGACAGACTCAGAGATGGAGAACAGGCTTGACAGCTAGTGCAGGGGTGGGTACAGGTTAGAGGGTAAAGGCACTAAGCAAAAAGGAAAAAGGACTCATGGACATGGACCACAGTTTGGTGATTGCTGGGGAGTGGGGGACATACAGGAACTAAAGGGTAATGGAAAAATATATAACAAATATTTTTAAAAATTGATAAACCTTTAACCAGACTAATCAAGAAAAAGAGCGACAGGATCCAAATAGATAAAATCAGAAATGAAAGAGGAGAGGTAACAACTGATAACAGAAATACAAAGGATTGTGAGAAATTACTATGAACAACTATATGCCAAGAAATTGGACAACCTGGGCAAAATGGATAAATTCCTAGAAACACACAATCTTCCAAAAATGAATCAGGAAGAAGCAAAAAACCTGAAAATAGAGCAATAACAACTAGCAAAATTAAAGCAGTAATCAAAAAACTCAAGTCCTGGCATACAAAAGCCCTGGAGAAGATGACATCACAGGTGTATTTTATCAATCATTCAAAGAAGAACTAACACCTACCATTGTCCAACTATCCCCAAAATTCAACAAGTAGGAAGATATCCAAACTCTTTTTACGAGGCCAGTATTATTCTAATTCCAAAACCAGGTAAAGATACATACAACAAGGAAAGAAAATTACAGGCCATTATCTCTGATAAATGTAGATGCTAAACTCCTCAACAAAATATTAGTAAAATGGATCCAGTAATACAATAAAAAGATCATAGACTATGATCAAGTGGGATTTATTACAGCGATGCAAGGATGATACAATATTAGCAAATCAATAAGCATGATATATCACATAAGCAAAATGAAAGACAAAAATCACATGATCATATGGATAGATGCAGAAAAAGTATTTGATAAAGTACAGCACCAACTTGTGATAAAAACTCTCAGCAAAGTGGGAACAGATGGAGCTTATCTAAACATAATAAAGACCATATACAAAAAACCTACTGCTAACGTCATACTCAATGAGCAAAAACTACAAGTGTTTCTCTTAAGATCAGGAACAAGACAAGGCTGTCTGCTTTCACCATTCTTATTCGACATAGGACTGGAAGTCCTAGACACAGTAACCATGCAAGAAGAAATAAAAGGCATCCAAATTGGAAAGGAGGTAAGAAAACTGTCATTATTCACAGACAATATGCTAGTCTACATAGAAACCCTATAGACTGGACCGAAAAACTACTTGACCTAATAAATGAATGCAGCAAAGTAGCAGGATACGGAGTCAATACCCAGAAATTGATAGCATTTTTATACACCAATATTAAACTATCAGAACAAGAAACTAAAAAAAAAAAAAAATTCAGCCTGGCTGGTGTAGCTCAGTGGATTGAGCGTAGGTCTGTGAACCAAAGGATCTTGGTTCGATTCCCAGTCAGGGCACATGCCTAGGTTGCAGGCCAGTTCCCAGCAGGGGACACACGAGAGGCAACCATACATTGATATTTCTCTCCCTCTCTTCTTCCCTTCCCCTCTAAAGATAAATAAAATATTTTTTAAAAATCACATTTACATAGCAACCAAAAAATTAAGTACCAGGAAAAAATTNCAATATGCTAGTCTACATAGAAACCCTATAGACTGGACCGAAAAACTACTTGACCTAATAAATGAATGCAGCAAAGTAGCAGGATACGGAGTCAATACCCAGAAATTGATAGCATTTTTATACACCAATATTAAACTATCAGAACAAGAAACTAAAAAAAAAAAAAAAATTCAGCCTGGCTGGTGTAGCTCAGTGAATTGAGCGTAGGCCTGTGAACCAAAGGATCTTGGTTCGATTCCCAGTCAGGGCACATGCCTAGGTTGCAGGCCAGTTTCCAGCAGGGGACACACGAGAGGCAACCATACATTGATATTTCTCTCCCTCTCTTCTTCCCTTCCCCTCTAGAGATAAATAAAATATTTTTTAAAAATCACATTTACATAGCAACCAAAAAATAAAGTACCAGGAAAAAATTTAACCAAGGAGGTAAAAGACCTGCACTCAGAAAACTATAGAACACTGAAAAAAAATACTGGGGAATATACACAT
Organism: Sturnira hondurensis; assembly: GCF_014824575.4. Taxonomy (NCBI): domain Eukaryota; kingdom Metazoa; phylum Chordata; class Mammalia; order Chiroptera; family Phyllostomidae; genus Sturnira; species Sturnira hondurensis. The sequence goes on along the minus strand of NW_028093845.1, from coordinate 11,912,155 downwards.
AAATGGAAGCATATACCATGTTCACTGATTGGAAGAATTAACATAATTAAAATGTCCACACTACCCAAAGGAATCTATGGATTCAACACAATCTCTATTAAAATACCAATGGCATATTTCACAGATCTAGAACAAATATTCCAAAAATTTATATGGGACCAAAAAAGACTCAGAATAGCCTCAACAATTTTGAGGAAGAAGAACAAAGTTGAAGGGATCACAATACCTGATATCAAACTATATTACAAGGCCACTGTTATCAGAACAGTCTGGTACTGGCATAAGAACAAATATATAGATCAGTGGAACAGAGTAAAGAGCCCAGAAATAAATCCATGTCTCTATGGTCAGTTAATACTTGAAAAAGGGGGCACAAGCATACAATGGAGTAAAAACAGTCTATTCAGCAAATGGTGTTGGGAGAACTGGAGCAGTACAAGAAACAAAATGAAACTAGACACCAACTTACACCACACACCAGAATAAACTCAAAATGGATAAAAGACTTAAATATAAGTCATGACACCATAAAAATTACAGAGGAAAACACAGTAAAATTTCAGATATCTTGTGTAGCAATATTTTTGCCAACAAATCTCCTAGGACAAGGGATATAAAGGAAAAAATAAACCAATGAAGCTACATCAAATTAAAAGCTTCTGCATGAATAAAGAAATTAAAAGCTTCTGCACAGTTCCCTTTTCATCATCACAGTGAAAAGGGAACCAACTGTATGGGAAAACATATTTGCCAATGATACATCAGATAAAGGTTTAATCTCCAAAATGTATAAAGAACTCATATATAAAGGACTCAACACCAGTGAGACAAGTAATCCAATGGGCAAAGAACCCAAATAGATGCTGCTCCAAGAAGGACACACAGATGGCCCATAGACATATGAAAACATGCTCAACATCACTAGCCATCAGAGAGATGCAAATTAAAACCACAGTGAGCTATCACCTCATACCTGCTAAAATGGCCATCATTAATAAACCAACAAACAAGTACTGGCAAGCAAGTGGGGAAAAGAGAACTCTAGTGCATGCACTATTGGTCGGAATGCAGACTGGTGAAGCCACTGTGAAAAATAGTATGGAATTTCCTCAAAAAATTAAAAGTGAAACTGCCTTTTGACCCAGTAATTCCACTTTTGGGAATATATCCTAAGAGTCAAAAAAAAAAATCGAAAGAATGTATGTCCTCCAATGTTCACAGTAGCACTATCTACAATAGCCAAGATCTGGAAACAGCTTACATGCCCAACAGAAGATGAGTGGATTAAAAATGGTGGTACATTTACACAATGGAATACTATGCAACAAAAAAAAATCCCACCTTTTGCAACAGCATGGATGAAACTGGAGACTATTATGCTAAATGGAATCAGCCACTCAATGAAAGACAATTATCATATGATCTTACTTACAAGAAGAATCTAATAAACAAAATAAACTAATAGGCAAAATAGAACCAGAGGCACAGAATTATGAAAAAGACTGACATCTGTAAGAGGGGAGGAGGCAAGTGGGAACTGATTGACAGAAGGTCAAGTATTAGTCAAAGAACATACATGAAGGACCCATGGACATGGACAACTGTGTAGAGATTGGCTATGGAAGTTGGGGGTGAGCTGGGTGAAAGCAGGAGGAAAGGGAAAAAAACTGGGACAACTGTAATAGCATAAACAATAAATCATTTAAAAAAGAAGAGCCAATAGGAAAATAGATAAAAAATACATGAATAAGTAACCCTAAATCACCAATAAGCCTATAAAAATATGTAAAGTGTTTAACCACAATAGAAAGTAAATTTTTTTTCAAAGATTTTATTTATTTATCTTTAGAGGGGAAGGGAAGGAGAGAGGGAGACAAACATCAATGTATGTTTGCCTTTCGGGCATCCCCTGCTGGAAGTTGGCCTGCAGGGAACTGGCCTGCAACCCAGACATGTGCCCTGACTGAGAATCGAACCGCGATCGTCTCAGTCGCAGGCCCGCGCTCAATCCACTGAGCTACACCAGCCAGGAGAAAGTAAATTTTTTGTTTTTAAAAATAATACACCTGGCTGGAGTAGCTCAGTGGATTGAGCTCGGGCCTGCGAACCACACAATCACGGTTCAATTCCCAGTCAGGGCGCATGCCTGGGTTGCAGGCCAGTTCCCAGCAGGGGACTCACGAGAGGCAACCATACATTGATATTTCTCTCCCTCTCTCCTTCCCTTCCCCTCTAAAGATAAATAAATAAAATCTTTAAAAAATAAATAAGTAAAAATAATCCACACTTGCACCTAAAATAAGCACTCAGATAAAATGACGATGGAAGTGTAAAGCTGATACAACTTTTATGGAGAACAATTTGAAGTTTATATTAAAAGACTAAAAAATGCATACCTTTTGAATCAGCAATTCCACTTCTCAAACTTTGTCTAAGAAAATAAGGATTTCCATTAACTAAAATTTACTTAAAAGGATCTTCATCAAAGAATAGAAAAAATGGAGTCAGATAACTATTCAACAATAAATAACTGATAATAAAAGATGGCAAATGCACACAATGGAATAAAATGAGAGCCATTTAACATGGTTTGTAGAAATAGATTTTTGTTGCCTGTCGGCTCAGTTGGTTGGAGCGTCAAACCCTGCAGCAACATGTTAGAGGTTCAATTCCTGGTCCAGCCACAACTAGCTGAGCTTGTGATCACTGATCTGAATGAGTACGGAAGGCAATCAGTCTTTCTCCTTCCTTCCTTCCTTCCTTTCTTCCTCTCCTTCTTTCTCTCCTTCTTTCTCTCTTTCTCTCTTTCTATATTCTCAAGTGAGGATTAAAAACATATACATATATTTAGTATTAAAAGGCTGTGAAAGTGTATATTTAAATACTTATCATAAATATGTATACATAGAAAACTTCCAAATAGATATAGTGTATTTTTAAATATCAATAATAATTATATCTGGAAGCCAGGCTTCCACATTTTCTTTTTCTTACCTCCCTCTATTTTCTAATTTGGGCCCACTGAGAATATCTTTTATTAAAACTGGTTTTCAAACTTATACAACTGAGAAATTGCACAGGAAAACTGAGAAAATTCCTAAGAAGTGTCCCTTAACTAAGTATTTATCATAAAGTTATTGATTAGGTTGTAGTTAATCTGGCCTCCCACAAAATAGGAACTGGGTCTTACTCATTTCTTTTTTATTTCTAATGCCTCTTTTAGTGTATGGCATAACAGTAGGCTGAATGACTGAGTGAGAACCTTTGAGAGAGAGAGAGAGAGCTAAGACACCTAAGCCTCTCAGTAACTACTAACTCCATTTAGCCAACTACATGCACTGAAAAAATACCTCAAGTTTTTCTTGACTCCTCTTTCTCTCACACCTCACATTCAATCCATTAACTAATCCAACTAAACAAATCCTATTTGTTCCATGTTCAAAATGTGTTCTCACAACTATTCTCACCATTTCACTGGTACTACCCTGGACCAGGCCAAGAATCATCTCTTGCCGATGCAACTATAACAGTCCCCTACCTGGTCTCCATGCTTCCATTCTAATGCACTGTAGTCTTCAAGCCAAAATGACCTTCTAAAAGGCATATCTAATCATGCAAGTCCAAGCTCAAAACCCCCAATAGCTTCCCATCACCTGTAGAATAAAATCCAAAGTGTTTCCCACGGTTTACAAACCCTGCAGGATCTGCGCCCCTCCTCCCCCCCATGGGCTCCTGTCACACTGGCCTGCTTACTACTCCTGGAATGTCCAAACATGTTCCCACCTCAAGGGCTCTCCCCTCCCCATGCCTGTCTTTTTTTCCTCCTTGGTGGGAATGCACTTCTCCTTAAAACTGACCTCATCAAAAAGATCTCTGCTTTAAAGGTCACTTTATCAAATGGCTATCTTTAATTACTTTTAAAAAATAGCCACCCTTCCCAGTCAGCCTTCTCTTTCTCTTCCTCTAACCTGCTTTATTTTTATTCAGTGCACCACCTGTCATTACATTATCTATTAATTTGTTTACTATCTCTCTCTTCCACTAGAACGTCTATCAGCCCAAGACTTTGTTTTCTTCACTATTTGACATCAAGCACTTGGAATAGAGCCTTCCACATTGGAGGTAGTGAACAAATACTTATGAAATAATTAGGGGAATGAATAAATAAGTGAATGACTTCGGCAAGATGTGGTTCAAGTTGTCATGAAAACACAGTATTTGGGCTCGTGTCTGCTCTAAACTATAAAATATTTCCTGAGGTCAGCACCAAAAAGTAATGTGGTAATAAAGCAGGTGCCCTAACAACATCACAGTGTTCAGTAGTGATACTGACGATCATTACCGTCAATGGGCCTGGAGTTCCCTGAGACCCATAAAATGCCCCCATCTCTCATCCCACTATCATTTAAGACTCACACCCACCTTACTGAAATTTAAAGTTTTCCTAAGAATTTAGGAACAGATTTAAGAGAAACTGAAAGTTATTTTCATGAGGAAAAGTCAGTTATTTCATATTTTGAGCAACTTCATTCTCATTGACTAGTTACCGAACATTGTTCCCTGATATTGGCCCTAGAACACGGAACAATAATCTGACTTGCTAAAGCCACTAATGAGTTCACATTGTCTTAATTGTACCAGTGAAATGAGGCAAGGAGAGCCCTTGCAAAATGAACACAGGTGCTCTCAAAGCATGTGTAAGTGAAGCCTCATGGTGCCAAAGTCAGCTGTGGTCCATGTCACAAGTTTGGCAACTAAAAAATAAAGTACTTAAGTTTGAGAATTATTTACTTAAAAATAAACTGGACTGTAGTGTCAAATAAACTTCCTTTCTCACATACATTCTTGGAAAAAAACTAATGCATACCAGATCAGAAACTTTGCATAACCCCAGCTGATCATCTTGCCATTTAAGTAAATTTTGAATAACACTCCTGACAGTCAACCACAGTGCTTCAAAAACACATGGTTTTTAAAAACACGGGGGTAGGTGTAGCATACTGCAAAACCCAGGCTGCAGCTTGAGGCCAGTATGGGTCAAAATACATTTCTGCTACTTAGTTGTTGTGTGATCTTGGATAAATTCTCTAACTGCTCTGGACTCCTTAACACCATATTATCCATAAAATGCAAAGACATATTCCATAGAGTTCTTATGAGAATTGAGACAATGTATGAAACTATTTATCAAGTACATATTACTCAGGCAAAGACAAAGAATGGGAAAACGACCGGCAGCAGGTGGAACCACGAGAACAGTGGAAGGTAAAAGTCTGTTTGCAAACTTCTGCACACAAACAGGAAAACGTCTTCCAAAAGTCTGTAATTTGGAGCATCTGCTAAGAAACACACACATCACACGCCCTGAGAAGAAAGAGCACCTTTCCCCATATCCCAATCAGCTTTAAAAGTTATGTAGCCTTTACACTCATAATGACAATCCTACCCTTACATTGGCAGGTTTGTCTACTCAACCCATGTGCTGCAAAATCCCAAATCTGACCCTCTGAGGCCTACCAGAGGAAATGAAAAACTGAAAAGGAAAAGAAAATGAAAACTTGAGACATTACTGAATACAGTAAACATTTACTTAGCCAAAGACTATCGCCCTCTGCAGTGTCTAGATAGTTGAAAAAGTAAGCCCTGCCTTAGGCTTTGTCAGTGACAACATGTTCTTCCTACCCACGCTTCGGCGGAGAACTATGGCAATAAGTACACCGCAAGTAGCAAGACAGTTTGCCCTGAGAAAACTTCCGCTTTCCAGTTACTGAGGTCCCAGCGCGGGTCAGTCGATCTCCATCCAGCCGGGTTCCCCTCGGTTCCTCCCTCCGACAGCGCTTGGCAGTTCCCCCCAAAGACAAGCTGCGGAGGAAGTCAGTGCCCAATCCAGGAGAACAGCCCGGGACAGGGCGGGGGGAGGCTCTTAGGCAGTTCCTGGGCCCCTCACCACGAAGAGAACGCGAGTAGTCTCGCGGTGCAACCACACACGGTACCTGGATGAAGTTCTGCTGGAACAAAGCAATGTGCACGCAGCCGGGGACCTCCCCGGGCAGCTCCAGTGACCCGTTCCCGCTGCGAACCTTCCAACTTCCCCGCAGGCTGAGACTGCGCGCAGCGGCCGAAGGGTGTGCACCGCACAGCTGGAGTAGCAGGAGCAGCAGCAGGCAGAGCTGCATTTTGGGACCCAGAGTATGGGTCCCTGTTACCGAGGGGCAGGCGGCCTCGGAAGCCACAGAAGGCTCGGGAGGAGCCCAGAAGTCAGCCTTCCTAGTCCGCTTCCCGGCCCCGCCTCCTGGCCCCGCCCCCGCCTCCCTCCCGGTCCAGGGCTCGAGGCCCTGCCTCCAGATCCGCTAAACTGCAGGGATGCCCGACTTAGGTGCCTGCGAGGGAACGCTAGCCCCTCCGCACCGCGGAAGGCTCCTAACCCTGGGGTCTACGCCATCCTAGGCGTTCACTCCCGCTGTTCCGGTGCCTGAACGGGAGACGCAAACGTGCAAGGTAATCAATACACACAAATCTCTGGGCGCGGGGTGGCGCCAAGCCCGGGGGGAGCTCTGGGACAGACAATAGTATGAGGACACCACAGCTAGAGAGGCTCCTCATTGCTTCAGAGAAGCGAAACCCCGTGACGCCCCCATCACTTTCGTCCCCCAGATTTCTCCACACCCCTCACCACTCTGCAGGGTCCCCGCGCGGTGGTGACGCCCGCCTCCCGCAGCTCCACGGTGGTCTTATTAACCAGCCCTTCAAAGAGTAAGCAAGCACTAAAAGGGCCTAATTCGTAGGGTAGTTTTGAGAGCTGAGAAAAGCTGTGTACAGCGTATAGGAGGGGCCTGACTCACGGAACCCCCAGCAGGTTAGCTGACCGTGTCAGTGGACTGAGACCTTCTCTTCTACGATGCTCCGCAGAGGAGGCTCCTGGGTTCCGGAACCCTTCCCTACATGCGCAGGCAAATTTAAAGTCGGTCGCTATGTGTGGAACCTGGCAAGCCACAAAATCTCTAATTACCTCTGTTTCCTGAATTCGAAAATGTAGGCAGCAGTTTTTCATGTCGTTATAAGCATAAAATGAGTTAAATAGATGGTTGTCTCTAACGATGCGAGGGTACCCCCAAAATACCACAGGTTTATTCCAGGTCTGCTAGTCACATGACCTACTTGACTCCCGTTTTTGCAATAAGTTTTAACAATGATCCTAGGAAGCTGATAGAGGCAATTTCACATTCCATAAAATAGACTGGCTTATTCCTGTGTGATGTTACCTGCCTTATTTCATTATTTAGGAGAAAGTCTTTGAAAAGTTCTCCCTTCATGAAATCCAAGCTTTGTTTTGCTGTATAATGGCTCTGGAATTGCATGAATCTGTGTACACAGGACAATATTTTACCTTTTCAGAATCAGTATTTTTCACAAGCCTAGTGATACAGGGTGCAGCCGGTGGGGGGGGGGGGCAGGAAAGATTTGGAATGGTGTCCAGAACTCAAAGTGTATAGGAATATTGGAGGAAATATTATTAAGATGTCCTCACCCCACCCAGGTGTCAGTTTGGGGAAGGGACAAATGGAGCAGGGCCATTGATAGTTGTTTTGCATAGCAACGGTTTTGCAGCTAACCTCTGGAATGGTCATTTAACATATCTATAACCTTTAACTGGTTTCATAGATATGTTAAATAGCTGTGGCCAAGTTTTGGGCCAGGGATAAGTGAGTGGCTGCTACCCAGGATGTAACTGGGGGCTGATGCTCAGAGAGAGGGCCTGTGAGAGAGACATGCGGTTTCAGCAGAGTTAGGACCCCCTCTTCTAGCCATGAAAGAGAGAGCCATGTGGTTTTGCCAGAGTTAGGACCCCCTCTTTCCCAGGTGAAAGGGAAGACCACACAGCTTTGCCAGAATGGAGATCCCTGCGGCCAGGTGAAGAAGAAACACACGCTTTTGGTTGAGTGTGGCTTTGGTAGAAGAGGCCCACGCAGCTCCGAAGTGCTCCCTTTGGCTGAGTGGCCTGGAAACCAGGAGAGACTTTGACTGGAACTTGGTACAAAGAACTCTTGCCAGTGAAAGGTGCCACATGACTTTGGATTAATTGGAGATCCTGCCTGGACAGTGACACAGCCCACAGTGCCAGTGACCTGAAAAACGGATGTGTGCTCTTTTCCTGATTTATGGTACCCGGAGTTGGGACAGTGGGAGAAGGGAGTGCTCTGTGTGTGTGTGTGTGTGTGTGTATGTGTGTGTATAGGTGTATACCCTTAAAGACTTTAATATTTTAATGAAGGCATTAGGCCTGAATAGCATTAAATAAACATTTTGTTTCCTTTTCACAAATCTCTGGCATTGAGAGATGTCTTTCCAATTTGCGGCAGACAGAAGAGCCCAATAGATATTAGTATACCGTCCTTGGGAGGGGCCTCTGTTTTCTGAAGCAGTTTTTGGCATCCCTGGGTGGGCCAAGTATTGCCCCCCCTCGGACCCTTGTTCGATAACACTAGCATTTGGCATTAGGGACACTATGGATTATATAGCTCAACCCTTTGGCTCTACAGCTGAGGTAATGGGGGTCCAAAAGTCAGACGACTTGCCTGTCATACAGTGGCAGACAGGACCAAAACACTCCTCTCCTGGCTCTTCGTCTCCTTGCAGTTGAGTCCTTTGATATTAAAGGAAAAAGGTGCTTGCTGATTCAAAGGCTTTCTCAGTCCAGAAGCATCCTTACTTTTGATAGAACAAAAGTCTCACTTCAAATAATATACCATAATGAGTGGCAATAGACGGCTATCCCTGGTCTGTTCAAAACTGATAACATGACTTAGGGCTGCAAGAGTAGCAAACAAATTTTTTCATAAATCCCAGAGATTCTATTAAGCCAAGTCAAAGGAAAGTTCATGCCAGCAAATATATTTGGATATATTCTGCTGTTCCATTAAGAAATGTTTTAGGGAATCTATTCTTTAAAAAACAAGAAATAGAGATGTCATTCCTTGTTTAATTCCAGGACACAAGTACATGACATCATTTGGATTACCTCATATTGAAAATAGACAGCTTAAATCAAATGCAAAGCCCTAAAAAGTATTCTGCCTAAAATTGCGTTTGACACAGATGACATGATGTTTTCATTTTGTTACAGGATAATTTTTTGTCCATTATTTTCAGGAAGAAGAAATCATTTTGGAATAGTTATAAAATTTCTCAGCTTACATAATTTAAAAGCACAACATCAAATAAAATTTTAAAAATAGTCACCCATTTCTATAACCTTATACTGAATAAATGGATGTTGGGAACCTCCCTGACTGGTTTCAGAAGCGGAAACCCCCCCATGGCTAAGGCTGAGTGAGAGACCTTGGAACCCTAAGCCACTAAGGAGACAAAGCTTATCTCCCTGGCAGGAACACCTCCTGTGCCCCCTCTACTTCACCCTGCTGGGCCCTGAGCAGATGATGGGTTAGCCAATGACAGGTAAGATTCCTCAAGGGAGAAATGACCTAAGACAGGCATGGTCGCGAAGGGGCCTGCAGAGAAGGACTTGTGGGGGGGGGCTATAGAAAAAGGGGGTGATGGACCCTCGACCCTCAGCTTTGACATAGCCTGAGTCCTCATTTTGTGGGCAAGAAGTCTCCTAATCTCTTGACTGCCTCCCTTCTCCTGCCTGACTTAAGCCTGAATGGATGACAGAGGTCCATGCAGTCCTGTACTCAAAAGGGTTCCAAAGGGTGGGTTCCCTGGGGCTATCAGGCATAAGACAGAATGTTTAAAATCCCGTGAAACCTGCTTTGTTAATACCCTCAATTTAAATGATAAGGGTCCAAGCATTAAATGAGTTTGTTTCCCCAAAGTTTTTTTTTTAAGATTTTATTTATTTATGTATCTTTAGAGGGGAAGGAGAGAGGGAGAGAAACATCAATGTATGGTTGCCTTTCATGCGTCCCCTGCTGGGAGTTGGCCTGCAGGGAATTGGCCTGCAACCCAGGCATCTGCCCTGGCTGGGCATTGAACCGCGATCCACTGGTTCGCAGGCCTGTGCTCAATCCACTGAGCTACACCAGCCAGGGCTGTTTCTCCAAAGTTTTATGGCCCTTTAGCTATCTGACCCTGACTCAAAATAAGCCCTCATAGTTCTTTTAATGTTATCTGTTGTTTTATCACTACTGCCTGACAATGATTGATGAGCTTTACGTATACACCCTGAATTCCTATGCAAATGAAGCCAATAAAAGTCTATTGAGGAAAAGGCTCCTTGCCTTTCCCCTCTGAGAGTTCAGCCACCTTTCATCCCCAAGCAAATCATGTCTTGGTAGACTTATTCTCATCCATAATAGCCAGGGGCCCTGCAAGTGGAGCACCCCCACAAATGGACTTCATTTTGATTACCTCATTTGACGCTTCCCAGAATTCAGATTATTTAAATCTAGTGATAGTGTCCTGGTTTAAAGAGACTAATAAAGCCTACACAGGTTTAATGACATGTAGGGTCAGTATTCTGCTGCAGGAGGCCAGTGAGGTTTTTTGGTCCATCTGACCATACTGCCATTCCTAAATATATGAAGTTGCTAAGTAAACACATTAGAACATCATGGTATACCAAGGCCAAGAATGTTTCAATGCCATGAGATAATCTCATCAATTATAATGAGGAAAAAAAGACTCAGAATGCTTAATCCCCAAAGGTAGGGACAATGGGCCATAAGTTTCCCCCTTTAAGTTATACAAAAAATTCTAAAACCCCAAAATAAGAACACAAACAACTCAACTGAAAAATGAGGTAACAAAGACATACAAAACTATGATGAAATATCTATCACTCTGCATCTGTCAGAGTGGCTATCATCAATAAAACAACAAACGACAAGTGTTGACAAGAATGTGAAGAAAAGGGAACCCTTTTGCATCATTGGTGGGAATGCAGACTGGTGCAGCCACTGTGGAAAGCAGTATGTAGATACTCAAAAAATTTAAAATGGCACTGTCTTATAATGGCACTCTGCTGAACACATTAAACTAATACAAAATAATATTAAATGTAAACAGCAGTTTTTAATAAAAATTAAATAAGAATGTAAAAAGTAAGATACACAGTTGGCAAAGAAACATATGAAAAGATCCTCCAGATGCTGAGCTTAGACTTCCAGCCCAGAAGGAGGTATAGGTAGATATACTTTGCCTCCTCACACCACCAAAAGAAGGAAAAAAACATATTCAGAAATAAAACAAAACCAGAACTGCCATAAAATTGATCTGTATAAAAGTCTAACCACCAAGGAGTTAAAGAAGAAAAATTCATCTGGACCAGTAAGAGGAGCAGAGATGGGCAGCTAGGGCACGGAAGACTTGCAGCAAGGTAGATAGATCAGAGGTCCCACATTTGCATGTGGTTAAACCAGGAGGAACAACTGAGGAGCCAGACAGACCACGCAACTGAGGGTTCCAAGATGGGGAATAAAGGCTCAAAACCTCTGACTGAAAACTTCTATGGGGGTTGAGGTGGCAGGAGAAACTCCAAGCCTCACAGGAGAGATTGTTGGAGAGATCTACAGGGTCCTAGAATGTACAAAAATTCATCCACCATGAATCAGAACCAGAAGATATGTTTGTGGGTAGTGGAGGAAGTGACTGAAAGCCCACCAAGAGCTGAGCAAGTGGCATTGAACCCTCTTGGACGCCTACCCCAAAATAATACAGCACCAGAACACAGCAATGTTGTGAGTTGACCCAACCTGGTGAATACTTAAGGCTCTGCTCCTTACTACATAACAGGCATGCTGAGATAATATATATATTCCAAATGAACGAACAGATCAAAGCTCCAGAAAAAATACAACCAAACAATGAAGAGATAGTAAATCTATCAGATGTACAGTTCAAAACACACTGGTAAGGTGCTCATAGAAATGGTTGACTATGGTCACTAAATAGAGGAAAAAGTGAAGGCTATGAAAAGTGGAATATAGGAAAATGTTCAGGGAACCAACAGTGACAGGAAGAAAATCGGGACTCAGATCAGTGATTTGGAACAAAAGTAAGAAATAAACATCCAACCCAAGCAGAATGAAGAAACAAGAATTCAAAAAAAAAGTGAGAAGAGGCTTAGGAACCTCCAGGACAACATTAAATGTTCCAACATCCAAAACATAGGAATGCCAGAAGGAGAAGAGGAAGAGCAAGAAATTGAAAACGTAATGAAGGAGAACTTCACTAATGTGGCAAAGGAAATAGACTTCCAGGAAGTCCAGGAAGCTCAACAAGTTCCAAAGAAGTGGGACTCAAGTAAGCACACACCAAGACACATCATAATTACATTAGCCAAGATTAAAGATAAGGAGAGAATCTTAGAAGCAGCAAGAGAAAAAGAGATAGTTACTTACAAAGGAGTGCCCATGAGACTATCAGCTGATTTCTCAAAAGAAACTTTGCAGGCAAGAAGGGGCTGGAAAGAAGTATTTGAAGTCATGAAATCCAAAGACCTACATCCAAGAATACTCTGTCCAGCAAAGCTATCATTTAGAATGGGAGGGCAAATAAAGTGCTTCCCAGATAAGGTCAAGTTAAAGGAGTTCATAATCACCAAGGCCTTATTATATGAAATGTTAAAGGGACTTATCAAAGAAACAGAAAAAGATAAAAAATATGAACAGTAAGATGATAACAAACTCACAACTATCAACAATTGAACCTAAAAAAACAAAAACAAACTAAGCAAACAAATAGAACAGGAACAGATTCACAGAAATGGAGATGACAAGGAAGGTTATCAGTAGAGAGGGGGAGAGGGAGAATGGAGGAAAAGGTACAGGGAATAAGAAGCACAAATGACGGGTACAAAATAGAAAGGGGAGGTTAAGAATAGTATGGGAAATGGAGAAGCAAAGAACCCATGGACATGAACTAAGGTGTGGGAATGCTGGTGGGAGTGGGGAGTACAGGGCAGAGGGGAATAAAGGAGAAAAATGGGACAAGTGTAATAACATAATCAATAAAATATATTTTAAAAAACTATATAAAGACAGATATAGATTAAAAGTAAAGGAAGAGTGGGTACCTGGTCACCTGGTGAAAGTAGTGATAAGGAAGCTGCTCTCCTTGTGACCCGTGTCTAGTTTGTGGCCCATAGCATCCAGCTGCTTTGAACAGAGCTCTAGTGTGGGGTGCCTCAGAGACTAGCTCCCGGGCCCTAAAACAGGCTGCCCCATGCCCTGCAGCTCCTGGCAGGAAGTGATCTCTCATGTGAGAATGGCTACTCCTCCATATAAGCCAGTGGCTGAGATTGATGTTGGTGCCTATGGGACAATGTACAAGGCCCGTGATCCTCACAGCGGCCACTTTGTGGTCCTCAAGAGCATGAGAGACCCCAATGGAAGAGGTGCTGGAGGGGGCCTTCCCATCAGCACAATTAGTGAGGTGGCCTTACTGAGGTGTCTGGAAGCTTTTGAGCATCCCATTGTTGTTCCACTGATGGATGTCTGTGCCATTGCCCAAACTGACCAAGAGACCAAAGTGACCCTGATGTTTGAGCATGTGGACCAAGACCTAAGGACATATCTGGACAAAGCGCCACCCCTCCACCACCAGACTTGCCAGTAGAGACCATCAGGGATCTGATGCACTATTTTCTAAAAGGCCTGGATTTTTTTTCATTACAAATGCATTGTTCACCGAGACTTAACACCAGAGAACATTCTGGTGACAAGTGGTGGAACAGTCAAGTTGGCTGACCTTGGCCTGGCCAGAATCTAGAGCTACTGGATGGCACTTACACCCATGGTTGTTACACTCTGGTACCATGCTCCAGAAGTTCTGCAGTCTACACGTGCAGCACCTGTGCACTTGTGGAGTGTTGGCTGTAACTTTTCTGAGATGTTTCGTTGAAAGCCTCTCTTCTGTGGAAACTCTGAAGCTGACCACTTAGGCAAAATCTTTCACCTGATTGGGCTGCTGCCAGAGGAAGACTGGATCCAAGATGTGTCTCTACCTGGATGATTGTTTCCCTCCAGAGAGCTCCACTCAGTGCAGTCAGTGATACCTGAGATGGAGTCTAGAGCAGAGTTACTGCTGGAGATGCTGACTTTTATTTTTTTAGGTATATTTTATTGATTACCCTATTACTGTTTTCCCAATTTTCCCCCTTTTTCCTCCCTCCACGCTGCATCCCCCAACCCTCCAGCATTCCTCTCCCCGCTTAGTTCATGTCCATGGGTTGTACATATAAGTTCTTTGAGACCTCTGTTTCCTATACCATTTTGAGCTCTCCCTGTCTATTTAATGCCAGCCAGTTATGCTTCTTCTTCACTGTACCTTTCCCCCACATTCCTCCCTTCCCCCTCCCACTGAAAACTCTCCATGTGATGTCCATTTCTCTGATTCTGTTCCTGTTCTGGTTGTTTGCTTAGTTTTCATTTTCATTGTTTTCCTTTCTTTCTTTTTATTTAAGGTTCATTTGTTACTAGTTGTGAGTTTGTTGTCATTTTACTGTTTGTATTTTTTATCTGTTTCTTCGATAAGTTCCTTTAACATTTCATATAATAAAGGCTTAGTGATGATGAACTCCTTTAACTTGACCTTATCTGGGAAGCACTTTAGCTGTCCTTCCATTCTAAATGAAAGCTTTACTGGATAGAGTAATCTTGGATATATGTCCTTGCCTTTCATGACTTTGAATACTTCTTTCCAGGCCCTTCTTGCCTGCAAAGTTTCTTTGGAGAACTCAGATGATACCCTTATGGGCACTCCTTTGTAGGTAACTCTTTCCTTCCCTCTTGCTGCTTTTAAGATTCTCTCTTTGTCTTTAATCTTAGGTAACTTAATGGTGATGCATCTTGCTGTGTTCCTCTCTGGGTCCAACTTCTTTGGGACTCTCTGGGCTTCCTAGATGTCTGTTTCCTTCACCAGATTAGGGAAGTTTTCCTTCATCATTTGTTCAAATAAGTTTTTAATTTCTTACTGTTGTTCTTCTCCTTCTGGCACCCCTATAATTTGGATATTGGAACATTTGAAGTTGTCCCAAAAGTTCAAAAGTCTCTCCTCATTTTTTTTGAATTTTTGTTTCTTCATTCTGTTTAGATTGGTTGTTTATTTCTTCCTTTTGTTCTAAATTGTTTCTTTGAGTCCCGGCTTCCTTTTTGAAACTGTTGGTTCCCGGAATGTTTTGATTTATTTCATTCAGGGTGTCTTTCATCTGTTCTTTCATTTTTTGACCAAGCTCAATCAGTTCTGTGAACATTTTGATTACCAGGGCTTTGAATTCTCCATCAGATAGGTTGGCTATCTTCTCATTGCTTCGCTCTTTTTCTGAGGTTTTGTTCTGTTCTTTCATTTTGACCCTATTTGTTTGGGGCACCTGTTAAGTTATAAGGGGGCGGGGCCTTAGGTATGTACTAGGGCAGGGCAACCCTTCTTGCGGAGCTGTGGGGCACTCCCTGTGGGGGAGGGGCCAGAGGGAATATTGCAGCTCTCCTGCTCCTTTCTAGCCCACTTTCCAACTAACTCTCCTGAGAGACTGGGATTTTCTCTCACCATGGCAACCACTGCAGTCAGCCAGCTCTGAGTCTCAGTTTCCCATTATGTCAGCCCCACCTGCACAGTCTGCCGCCTAGCCTTGGGTTCTTACTGGTCTGGTTGTTCTGTTTGACTGTTCAATTCTGTGGTTTTTGGAGTTCTATGCAGTTTGATTTTCTGGCACTTCTGGTTTTTACTGATTTTAGATGGGTTGCTACCCTCCTTTTGGTTGTGCAAGGAAGTGAAGGATTTCTGCCTATGCCTCCATCTTGGCTGGAACTCCCCTGGAGGTGCTGACTTTTAACACACATAAGTGAATCTCTGCCTTCAGAGCCCTGCAGCACTCTTACCTACAAAAGGCAGAAGGTAACCCAGAGTGAACAATGGAGTGGCTGCAACAGAACCAAAAGAAGCAATCGTTTACCTTTTTAAAAATATTTTCTTCATTTATTTTTAGAGAGAGAGGAAGGGAAGGAGAAAGAGTGGGAGAGAAATATCAATGTGTGGTTGCCTCTCATGTGTCTCCTACTGGGGACCTGGCCTGCAACCCAGGCATGTGCCCTGACTGGGCATCGAACCAGCGACCCTTTGCTGCACAGGCCCATCATTTACCTTTCTTTAAACACTGGAGTGAACTGGAGAGCCCCCCACTGAGAAGGTGCTCTGTTCCTTTTTAACTCTGAGGCTGTGGAGATCCTCCTCCAACTTTTTGGAGAATATCTTGCTAGCTGGTTTAAAGACATTCCCCTCCCTCGCCTCCTTTTGAGGCTTACCTTTCTCCTCCCCTTCTATTTCACCATACACCAAGGTCTATGTCCCTTGTCCTCTCCTTCCTTACCTTTGTATTGGGTTCCTTTTTTATACAGGGAAAAAAAACAAAGGGGAAAAAAGTAAAGGAATAGAGAAAGATATATCACACTTATATTAATTCAAAGAATGCTGGAGTAGCTATGTTAATTTCATAGTGAGCAGATGTCAGAGCAAAGAAAATTATCAGGATAGACAGGCACTAAATAATAATAGAGTTGATTCTCTAAAGAGACATAACAATCCTTAATGTGATGTGCCAGACAATAGGGCATCAAAATATGAGTTAAAAACTAACGTCCAGAAATAAAGTTGGTGACTTCAGTGTCCACCTATCAATAATGGAGAGATCTAGCAAGCAGAAAACCAGTAAGGACATAGTGGAACTCAGCGGCACCATTACTCAACTAGATGTGTTTGACCTGCACAGACCACCTCCTTCAACATCAGCTGATACACATTCTGCTCAAGTTCACATAGAATGTTTACCAAAATTGACCACATTTTGGATCATAGAACACACCCTAACATGTCTAAAATAATAGAAATCATACAATGTATACTCCTAGGCCACAGTGGACTTAATCTAGAAATCTAACAGAAAGTTAGCTGGAAAATCTCAAAATATTGAGCAATTAAACAACTCACTTCTAAATAACATATAGCTCAAAGATGAATACTCAAGAGAAATTTAAATATTTTGAACTAAATAAAAATAAAAATAAAACATCAAAATTTGTGATATATAGTGAAAGCAGTACTTAAAGGAAAAATTACATCATTGAATACATACATTAGAAAAGAGGAAAGATCTAAAATCAAATATCTAATCTTCCACTTAGAAAACTAGAAAAAGAGCAAATTAAATTCAAAGTATGCCAAAGAAAAGAAATAAATATTAGAAGAGAAACCAATTAAATAGAAATTAGGAAATCAGCAAAGCCAAATCTGTTTTTTTAAAGATCAATAAAATTAATAAGCATCTAACCAGGCTAACTAAAGGGAAAAAAGATAGAAGACACAAATAATATCAGAAATGGAAGAAATGACATCACTACAGATCTCATGAACTTTTAGAGGATCATAAAGGCATAAATATTATGAACAACTCTATGCCCACAAACTTGATAGCCTATTTGAAATGGACAAATTTCCTGGTATACACAACATACCAAAACTTACACAAGGAGAAAGGGACAATCTGAATAGGACATTATTTGTTTAAGAAATTGAATTAATAATTAATAACCTTCAATAACAGAAAGTATCAGGCCCAGATGGGTTCACCAGTGAACTCTACAAAACATATAAGAAAGAAATTATACCAACTCTCTACAGTCTCTTCCAGAAGATAAAAATGGAGGAAATACTTCCTAACTTATTAATGGAGTCAGCATTGCCCTAATACCAAAACCAGACTAAAATATTACAAGAAAAGAGAAGTACATTTCAAGATCTCTCATGAACATTAATCAAAATCCATAATAAAATACTGGCAAATCGGTATTCTATAAAAAGAACTATAGACCCTGGCTGGTGTAGCTCAGTGGATTGAGCATGGGCCTGCGAGCCACACTATCGCGGTTCGATTCCCAGTCAGGGCACATGTCTGGGTTGCAGGCCAGTTCCCGGCAGGGGACCCATGAGAGGCAACCATATATTGATATTTCTCTCCCTCTCTCCATCCCTTCTCCTCTAAAGATAAATAAAATCTTTAAAAATAAAAATAATAAAAAGAACTATAAGCCCACGACAGAGTGGGGTATATTCTGGGTGTTCAAGGCTGATTAGTCACTTGAAAATCAATTATTGTAATTCATCACATCAACAAGCTAAAAGATAAAAATCACATGATTTTATCAGTAGATACAGAAAAAGTATTTGACAAAACTCAACATCCATTTAGGATAAAATAAAAACCTCTCTTCAATTTAGGAATACAGGGGAATTTCCTCAACTTTATAAAGTATATCTAAAAAAACTACACTTATTATAATCAATGGTAAGAAACTAAAAGCTTTTCTGCTAAGATCAGGAACAAGGCAAGGATGTCCTTTCCCACCATTTGTTTCCAGCATCATACTGGAAAATCCTAGCTAATGCTATAAAACAGAAAAGGAAAATAAATAGCATACAGATTGGGAAGAAAGATAGACTATCTTGTTTGCAGACCACATGACTGTATGTGTAGAAAATCTAAAACAATCAACAAAAAAACTCTTGCTTGCAAAAACCCTCAAGGTTGCAGCCTACAAAGTTAATATACAAACACCTATCATTTTCCTGTCTACCAGCAGTGAAAAATTAGAATTTGAAATTAAAAATACAATACTGTTTACTTTAGCACTCCAAAAAATAGTGAAACACTTAAGTAAAAATATGTAAGAGCATATGAGGAAAACTACAAAACTCTTATGACAGTCATCAGAGAACTAAATAAATGAAGAGGCAGGCATTCCATGCTCACAGATAGGAAGACTCAGTATTGTCTTGACAAATTGATTCTAAAGTTTATATGGAAAAATAAAAGAGGCAGAATAACACAATACAGAAGCAGGAAGGAAGGAAGGAAGGAAGGAGGAAGGAAGGAAGGAAGGAAGGAAGGAAGGAAGGAAGGAAGGAAGGGCGGGCACAGGGAGGAGGAAGAGGGAGAGAAGAAGGAGCAAAAGAAGAACAACAAAGTTGGAGGATTAACTCCTACCCTATCAGGAGTCAGCTTAGCTGGGAGGGAGAGCTGAGCTCACAGGTGTTGGAGCAGCTAATTAAAGCAAGAAGGAGCCAAAGATAAAAGTAATAGTGAAGCCATTGCTCCCTTACTGCAAATAGTATAAGCATAAGTCTAAAAACTGGAGAATTTGCCAACTCTCCCCTGTTTCATTCCCCTCATAAAATGGCAGGCACACTGGTCAAGGATCAGTTGAATCCGCACAGATGCGGGGGTTGGTTCACTTTTGAGGCAGCCCTTAATAAACAGGCTATTGCTATTTTATAAAACCTGGGATGGGGGTGAAGGTGTAAAGAATGAGGAGGAAGGGCAAGGAGTGGACAATTACTGTGTACTGAGTCCCTGTAGGGATAAATGTATTCAAAGTGTCCCACTTCGCCTCCCCCATAAGATTTCAGCAGATACACCTAAGGAGGACCTCTGGCTAACACCTCAGGTAAAGAGGCGTAGTAATGAAGGCACTGGGGCTAGGAATGTAAATATGTGAAGGGCATGAGCAGCCAGAGGGGCCTCAGTAATACTTCACTGCAGCTCCCTTTAGAGACTAATACTTTGGCTGTGCTCCAGGTCTGGTGTGGGAAGGACAGCTTTCCCCCATGAGGCCTGTCAGGTAACGCCTTTGTAGTTGCCTATGGTCAGGCCTCAAAAATCACATTTATGTCATGTGATACCCAAGATCTGATCGTGCCAGAAGTATCCGTGAAGGATATATGGAATGCTGGGCAAACTCCAGTAGAAAAGACACACTGTACACCTTATTCTGGAGCAAGGCTTTGCACTTCACTGTAGTCAACTATTTTTTTTTTAAATAGGTCCTAGTGTGTTACTGGGTCTTAGTAAAGACCAAACATCTGACCATTGTATACTCACTAGGTGGCTATGAAGCCTGGACTGAGGATTATTCAGTCAACCAAGTAATAAAGCTAGGCAAGGGCAGCAATGTTCCAGTGTGTGTAGGAAATGATACATTCAGACTCAAGCAAAGTCCAGAAGACCCATGTAAATTACATGAATAGCCCTCTGTGTTACTTATCTCTGTTGCACTGCTGACCACCCTTATGACGTCATGGGGCTTTCCTTGTGACCAGTTGACCTGTGACTGGTTCACATATGGGTTAGTACAATATTTATGGAGCTAGCCATAAACAGACTATCGTTACATAACAGCTCCATTTGGGATTGATCCTGAATGACACCAGTGAAGGGAGATTTCCTAGTTCACAGATTTATAAGACAGGCACTTAATTTTTCAATTCATGTGAAAGAAGAGATAGCCTGACTTACAGTTCTATATTAACTCCTCGGCAGAGCCAAAAGTCTTACTTGGTTCATCAGGGCCTTAGAAAAAGAGTGGAAGACAAGTAACATAGAGGTCTGGGTGTGTATTATGCTGATGAACACTGTAGGAGAAGGCACAATACATGCAGTTTCTTTGTCTCGCATTAATGCTCCCAAGAGAACACGTACAGAGGAAACTCTCGACAATCAAGCACACAGGCAGATGGTCCTATGGATTTTAGCCAGCCTTTCTATGTACTGCTCCAATTCCTGACATTGAGAACATGAAGAAAGTTACCACGGTAGCAGGGGTGAAGGCTTTGATTGGACCAAACAACAGCTTTCTCTTACCAAGGCTAAGCTCATTGGATTGGCCAAAAAGTCTGTTGTGTTAAAAAAAAATTTTTCTTGTGTGAAATAAGACACACCTTTAATTTTCACCAGTAACTTTATTGATTTGGCTATTGAGACTATGTTGGCTATCTCTCACTATTGGCTCCTAGTGGGTAGAGGCCAGGCGTGCTGCTAAATATTTTCCAACATATAAGACAGCCCCTCAGCAAAGAATTATTTGGCCAAAATGACAGTAGTACCAAAAAACTTTGCAAATTACTTTTGAAATGTTTGATCAGTCACAGCACCTTCTTCATACACTGCACAAATCTTTTTTTAAAAAATTTTATTTATTTATCTTTAGAGGGGAAGGGAAGGAGAGAGGGAGAGAAATATCAATGTATGGTTGCCTCTCATGAGTCCCCTGCTGGGAACTGGCCTGCAACCCAGGCATGTGCCCTGACTGGGAATCCAACCACGATACTCTGGTTTGGAGGCCCGTGCTCAATCCACTGAGCCACGCCAGCCAGGGCTCACAAATCTTTTTTTTTTTTTTCATATTTATTTTTTATTTTATTTTACTTTTTTAAATATATTTTATTGATTATACCATTTACAGTTGTTCTATTCCCCCCCTTCAATCCCCTCTACCCACACCCTCCCTCCCCCACCATTCTCCCCCCCTTAGTTTATAACCACGTGTCTCAAGTTCTTTGGATTCTATATTTCCCCCACTATTCTCACCCTCCCCCTTATCTATTTTCTGCTTACCATCTATGCTATTCTCTGTGCCTTCTCCCCTCTTCTCCCCCTCCCACTCCCCTGTTTCTAACCCTCCATGTGTTCTTCATTTCTATGGTTCCACTCCTGGTCTAGCTGTCTTCTTGGTTTGCTTTTGTTTTAGGTGTGGTTGTTAATAACTGTGTGTTTGGTGTCCTTTCACTGTTCATCTTTTTCATCTTCTTTTTCTTATATAAGTCCCTTTAGCATTTCATATAATAAGGGCTTGGTGATGATGAACTCCTTGAACTTGACCTTATCTGAGAAGCACTTTATCTGTCCTTCCATTCTAAATGAAAGTTTTGCTGGATAAAGCAATCTTGGCTGTAGGTCTTTGGATTTCATGACTTGGAATACTTCTTTCCAGCCCCTTCTTGCCTGTAAGGTCTCTTTTGAGAAATCCGCTGACAGTCTGATGGGTACTCCTTTGTAGGTGACTGTCCCCTTATCCCTTGATGCTTCTAGGATTCTCTCCTTCATTTTGGTCTTGGCTAATGTAATTATGATGTGCCTTGGTGTGTTCCTTCTTGGGTCCAACTTCTTTGGGACTCTCTGAGCTTCCTGGATTTCCTGGAAGTCTATTTCCTTTGCCAGACTGGGGAAGTTCTCCTTTATTATTTGTTCAAATACGTTTTCCACTTGTGGCTGTTTCTTTCCACCTTCTGGTACCCCTATAATTCGGATGTTGGAACGTTTAAAGATGTCCTGGAGGTTCCTAAGCCTCTCCTCATTTTTTTGAATTCTCATTTCTTCATTCCTTTTGGGTTGGATGTTTTGTTCTTCCTTCTGGTCCATTCCATTGATTTGAGTCCCAGTTTCCTTTCCATCACTATTGGTTTCCTGTGCATCTCCCTTCATTTCAATTAGTTTAGCCTTCATATATTCCTCTAATTTGTGACTTTGTTCCTCTAATTTGTGACTATAATCAACCAGTTCTGTGAGCATCCTGATAAATAGTGTCCTGAATTGTGCTTCTGAGAGGCTGGCAATTTCTTTGTCGCTGAGAGTTATTGGCTCTTGGACTTTGAGTTCTTCTTGTGCCATCTTTCGGGTTCGTGCCTGTTCCATAGCAGGATCAGAGCCCTAAAATGTTCACTAGAACAGGGTAACTAAGTCGCTGGGTTGTGACGTTGTATGTGGGTGCGGGGTCAAAGAGCGACTCTGGCGTCCCGTCTGCCGCCTGTGGCCCTGGCCCTCACCGGTGCTGAAGGGCAACTAAGTCGCTGGGTTGTGACGCTGTATGTGGGGGCGGGGTCAAAGAGGGACTATGCCGTCCTGTCCGCTGCCTGCCGCCACGGCCCTCACTGGTGCCGCAGTTGCTGCCGTCACCGGGCCCACGCGATTCGTCCCACTGCACGCGAGTGTGCCACCGCCATCAGCCCTCGCCCCCTGGGGCCTGCGTGGTCTGTCTCACTGTGCGGAAATATGCGCCCACGGTCTGCCCCGCACCCCAACTGGTTCCCGTCTGCCTGAGTGCCTGGGTCGGGGGCCCTGTCCTGCCCGACCCTGCTCGCTGCTGGCTCCGCTCCTCTTACCGTCCCCATTGAACGGTTAGATGTAGTCAGACTTCCGTATAATTCAATTTTCTGTCCTTTGGTTGTGTCTTTGTTTCTCCAAACCTTTGTTGTATTCAAACTTGGTTGTGGGAGAAGGCACAGTGTTTCCACCTATGCCTCCATCTTGGCGGAAGTCCCAGATCTTTTTTGCTTTTATCTTTCTTGAAATAAAGCACAATGCTCTGAAAATGCCATGTGTCTTCTTCCATCTTCAACATTAAAATGGCTGCACAATTCACCAATTTGGATGAACTTTTTTTTAAAAAATGCATGCCGACATGACAGCCATCACAATACAATTTAATAAAAAATTTTTGAATGAATTTAAAGACTAAGCACTACTTGAGCCATGGTACAAAAAAAAGGTAATGGACTTTTTGGCCAACCCAATGCTTAACTGCCTCTGTTAATTAATTGCCCAGCTAGACAGAAGCAGAGACTGACATTCCATTTATTTAGGACTCCTTTCTTTCTGAAGTTTTTTGTAGTTTTCAGGGTACAAGTTTTGCACTTCCTTGGTTACATTTAGTAAGCGTTTTATTCTTTATGATGTTATTGTAAATGGAGTTTTAAAATTTCAGATTGTTCATTGATATTTATACTTTGCTGAATTCAACCAGCCCTAATAATTTGATTATTCTTTAGGATTTTCTATATCATGTCATCTGTGAATATAGTTTTACTCCTTTCTTTCCAATTTGGATGACCTGATATTTTTAAAGTCTAAAATACTGCAAACGGATGGCTACTACTCATAGAGCTACATTCCCTTGTACTTGTTTCTCCAACCCCAACTGTGAGTTTCTACAGAGTATTTGCCTATACCAGCTTCTGGTTGCTCGGATTTGGAACTACTTCAAAAGTTAAATCTTGTTTAAGCTTTCTGGGACAACCTATGTAGTGTTTTTATTTGCCTCTACCAGCTTCTGGTTGCTTAGATTTGGAACTACTTCAAAAGTTAAACCTTGTTTAAGCTTTCTGGGACAACCTATGTAGTGTTTTAGGGCTGCAAATCTTCACAAAGGCCAAATTATTCTTACAAATTCTGAAAGCTAAATATTCTCCTGCCGCTAAGGTTCAAAGCATGCAGACTCTGCATTGTGTTAGGTATGGGTTTCTCCTTTTTGACACCACTCTTTGGATGCATTCTGGGCTTTACAAGGATCACAAAAAGGTAAAATATGACTCATTTGGGTTTCTAGCATTTTCAAGATGAAAGATCGCTTATTGTTACAATTTGCTTCCTCTTTGGGTTACTGGTTTCAATTTGTTTTCGGCGTGACAGTACTCCTATTATTGACAAAATCTAAAAAGTTTCCCTAGCATGTGGTAGCTGCTTTTTCACAGGAGAGTTGGTCAGGGTAATCATTCATACTAATAGAAACAGATATGTCCGTCTACTCACAGTAGTAGTATTTTACTTATAGTAGTCACAGAGCAAAGAATGTCCCAGTTTTTCTATTGTATATTGCAGTTGTAAGAAATACATTTGGGAAAGTCTCCAATCTAGTGCACAGTCATTACTGAGTATGTGACCGCTGTAACAATGTGCCAGGCAGTCGTCTAGGCAGAGGGACATAGCAGAGCAGAGGTGAAATTCCATTTCTATTTATAGAACTTACATTCTGGGGTGGAGTTGAGGAGGAAAACTACTACTACGTGTAAGGTGGCTAATACTGAATATGCCATTGTGCAGGCTATAATGGTGGTGCTGTTACATAGAACAGTCAAAAATCACTCCTGACATTTGAATAGAAATCTAACAATTAGGAAAGAGGTACCTACACAGTATCTGAGGTAAGATCATTTTAGTCAAGGCAAGAGCAACGGCAAACACCTTAAGTTTCACACCTTAAGTTTCAGCAGAGGCCTGTGTGAACCTAGCTTAGTTGGGGCAAGGATGTAAAATAAGAGTGATCAGATCAGAGTGATCGGATCAGAGGTGGAGACAAGTTAATACAGCCTGTGAATTGTTTAGCATTTTGGCTATTACTCTGAATGAGATGGGAAACCATTAGGTTTGGAGCCAAGGGATGACATGGTATGACATAGTTTAAAATAATTAGGCTGGGTGTTGTGTGGGACAAACTGCTGCCAAGTAAAAAGCTGAGAAATCACTCAGGAAGCTATTACCATAATCCAAGAGATGATGGAGACTTAGACCATTGTGGCAACAGTGTATATGGTAACCAGTAGCCTCTGAATCAAGTTTCAAAGAACCCATATTACTATTTAACTTGAAGGTGGAGTGAGAAATCAAGATTGATGCCTAGGTTTTGCAACAGTGCAACTGAATGCCTACATTTACTGAGGCCAAGGACGTGTGTGCATCATGTCTGTGTGTAGAAATCAAGACAATTTTAAGACATCTTAAAAGCTACCTTTAGGTAGCCTGGTGGATAATGAATAGGAAACTACACAGTTCAGGAGAGCTGGGAGGTCAGTAAATGACTGTTCAGCTGTGTTCATAAGTAACTAGGGAGCATAAAAGCTCTCAAATTGTTTGGCCTTATTTAAACTTAATATGTGAAATTGAAAATGTTAATTCATAAAACTATTTTCTACATTATGGAAAAAAATTAAAGAGGGCTCAAACAAAAAAATCCATCCAGAAAATGTACAAGTTGGAGATAGCATTATACTTAACTATAAAAAACTTCTTCAAAATGAGGGAAGAACAAAGCTGGTAGTATAGGGTAGCAGAAAAGAACGCAAATGGTAATTACTAGGGCCCTAAAGAAAATATTCAGCTAACTTCTATCTTCCCAGACTTCTAGAAAATTTTAGTTTTAATCTGTTTCTCCCTAAATTTTGGGGGGGAGGAATGTGTCATTGTTTTAAATCCTGTTTCCAAACATCTTTACCATTTACTTTCCCCATTATTCAGGTTGAAAAGGCTTTATTAGCTGCCTTTGGCTGTATTTAATATTAATTTCAGTAACACGGCAAACACTCCAACCATATGTAACATTTGTACAAAAAAATACAAGAATTGAAAAAGACCACAGAATGAGACCAGTGTTCAAATCCGTATTCAGCTAAACTACATTTAGCAGACTTTTGTACCTACTCTTTAAATAGTACCTGGACATTGGTTGAATTACACATAGGTGAAAATAAAATCAGACACAAATTTGAATGTCATGGTGCCTAGCTATTACTCAGTTAATTGTAGGATATTAATGTTATCTTAAATGTGTAAATCAACCTACACTATTCATCAAAGAACTACATACTTGTCAATTATACACAAATGTAGTACTTGAGCATACAATATAACTGAAGTTCTTATAGCCATGAAAGAGGAAGACTTGTAAAAATAACTCTAGGGTTCAAGGGTTACTGTGTTACCAAGGGGAGCTAGAATTTAGTTGACTTAAGACATGCTACTGGGTGCCACACTGTTTCTGAATCAGTAGTGGTCCTGCCGTGAAGCCTGATACTTTCCATTGAAACAAACTTCCCAAATGATACTGATATTGCCAGTCTTGAGACCACTTCTGAGAACCACTGTCCTGAATTCTTTATAGTTTTAACTCCTAAATTCAAAATAGCATTTACAAACATTAAAGTGTGGATTTCACATTAGCTGGAATTACTGAGTAAGACCAGTGTGTCTTTAAACAGGCTTTAATGGTAACAATTCCTTTAAGCTCAACCTTAGCTATTACAAGTGTTATGCAGATGTTACTAGACATTTAGTGACTTGCACTGGGTTCCTCATAAAATAGAAGACATTCACTTAAAAGTATAATCAACAATCATTAACAGTTTTGTTATGCCAATACAAAACATGGCTAATTTGAGTCACCCCCCAAATCACTAACACAGCATAATCAGTATCTGAAGCGTATTTCAACTAAGCCATTAAAAAAAAAGTGAGTGTTCACTACCCCTGAGACCACTAGTTAACTGTGGTTCATACTTTAAAAAAAAAAAAAAAGTGAGTACACCCACACAAGAAAGCTAGTTTGTGTGTTTTGTTTTTTTTTAAATCTGATTATCACATTGCAAACTTGCCCAGGAACAAAAATGAGTCACTTACATAATTTGCCATTAGTAAGTCAACTGGACTGTAACTCTCATAGGTTAATAGAAACTAAGTATTTGAGTTTGTGCATTAAGATACAGAAAATATTTACGAAGAACCAAAATCAATTTTTAATCTGCTAATATTCACTAAAGTCCTACACATGGCACTAGTAATGTAATGGGAAAAAGAGGGCAAATTCTTGGATTCTTTCGAAGGATTCATTGGAGATGAAGTCCAGTGTCCATACACTCTAAACTGTTGGTTTTCCAGGTACTTTTTACTATTCCCTTAAACCTGGAGAAGCCTTTATGGCTTATTCCCTTAGAACTGAAACGAAAATGTTGTAGAAAGCATTGTCAGATACAGAGAACTGGACACATCTTTAAACCACCAATATTTTAAATAAGTAATCTCTATAAATACTTAAGACCTATGGCTAAAGAGGTCAATTTGAAAGCTAATTAGCAACCCAGAAGCTATTTTATTGATACTTGATATGCCCACTAAAAAGCTGTTATTTTTATGATTCTCAGAATTATTTTGATTAGAGCCAAAGAACAGTATTTCTTAGTAGCTTGGAGAGCAGCATGTTACTAATTTATCACTTGTAATCTGAATCTGAAAGTTTCAATAGTTATGACATCTACTCAAGTATTTAAAAGCAAAAAAGTGGAAAAAAAACAAAACCCCTCACTCATTGAAAAATTGTATAGTTGAATTATTTCTCAATGCTTATTACAGAATTAACAAAGCCAGAACATTTTTGGAAGGCATGCATTTCACTTCCAGTTTAGAGAACCTTAGTCAATAAATCATGTCCAAACTACATATTAAAATGTTTATAAAAATCAAGCTTTAACATTTATTTTATATCTAGCTTTCCACATCTGTGCAGACAAGGAGTAAGATTGCACATAAGGTAAGCAGTGCAAAAATGTGGAAGTGGAGAAAAGTCACAGACGTGCTACAAATTGAATACAGGATTTTAAAGAAAGCAATGGACAAATCAAAATAACTAGGAAAAAAGTAAAACTATATGGTGAGAATTAGGAAGGGTGAAGAAATGATAATGCCCTTGTTACTACAGAAATTAGTGGCACACATAGCACTTGTCAAACAAAAAATTATCCAATAGCATTGACTTTTATTCATTCATGTTAAGTCACCTGAAATGATATCTGTTGCATTTAAATGCTCATTAATGTAAATGGCTGAACAAATCCATTTCAATGGATACTCAATATCCCACATAGTTAAAAGTTACTTAACACAGCCTCATGACAACTCCCACACCAAAACAGTACTTTATTTTGTAAATTTAAACCCATTATTACTCCCATGTTATGGTTTTTTAGCTGTCAAGTGTACAAGATAAAGAAAAAATTTAGTTCGATGGGGGTTGCACCTGGAAAATAAATTTCCTAAACTCCATATACATGTCCAAAACTGCTGGGTCCCAAGTCCATCTATGAACTCCAGGGTTGCCGGTATCATGTGCAGCATACTAAAGCTACACTATCCGAATAGCTTATTAATTCTGCAGAAATCAGGTCAATCAATGTGTCAACCTGTAACAGACTGTGCACTTTTAACTGAACATGGTAAAATATTCACTCTTTTGAACTTTACATCATCATTTGATGTCAAACAAGGAAGGAAATCCCAACAGTATATACAAAAACAGTTTTGCATTTACAAAAGATTGTTTCCCATACTGATTAATCCAGGCGGCTAACTCATTGGTTTATGCAACTTTATTGAAGAAAAATAAATCAATTACTAGCAGAGCTATTAGTTGATCACTCATCCATTGACAACTTGCATCATTTATTCAGTGCTATATTAAACAGTGTATTGGAAGATAGATTAACTAATAGCTCCAAGCCTCCTAACAATTTAAATGAAAATTACAAAATGTTTGAGACCCTATTTTGGAATACAAAGGGTGTTTGACTTCCAATTTCCATTCTCTGTAGAACAAGAACAGGTCATTCCTTTATTGACATGCATAAAATACATCACATTTTCTGTTCTGCTGATGCTATAAATTCAATACCAATTCTCCAGCCACATCAGTTATGAGCATAAAGTATATCATGTAACCTCAGATCTCTAACAGTGGAAGGCTTATACAAGAATGGATGCTGCTACAACAATGCTGCTTCCTTTGAGGCGACAACTGAGCATCCATCTCCCTCCCCCTCAGATGATTTCTTCAGCATGTTAGAGCAGTGAGGAATGGTTTAGTCTCATAACCAAGTTAGAGTGAAGACATTGGCCACATAATACACATGCTCCATTTTTTAAAAAATTCTGAATCTTGGGCAACTGTTCTCTTGTAACTACTTTACAGTTTCTAAAAGCAGTTATTGTCCAAAGCTGGAAGAACTTAAGTCTTCTCAGATGAGCATGTGAATGAATGGAGGGAGGTAAACAAAAAATAAAATTAAAAAAGATGAGGTCTGATAGGGGAGCAGCCGGATAAGAAAATCAAAAAAGGAACAGTAATTTAAAGTTTATTCCAGCTATAATGCAGGTTATTCTGACTTTAAGGTAGCATCACATGGCATACTTCTGAGTCCATTCCCGAGATATTCTGTTGTACCTGTAAATAAAGAATGTTATTTTAAAAGTTAAAATAAAAAATACTTAAAGGAGAAAAACTTCTATTTTACCTCCAGACTTGTCGTGGAGCCAATCTAATGGTTATAGTTGAAATAAAGCTAACTGGGAGAATTAATATTGGCACTCAAAGCATTGTGGGAAATGAGAACCTTATGCTCCCCGCCCCCGAAAATGCCCCCCCACTACAAGTATTTTACCAAACAAAATAAAGTGGCACTGACATTGGGAAGGCTAATAAAAATGAAAGACCTTTTATCTGAGCTAATGTTCTTAGAAAATCTATAATTAGTATCTATTCCAATAAATTTTAACATTTAAAAAATTATTTTCCAGTTCATCATGGAGTTATGCCAGAACAGTATACATTCTATACATGTATAGAAATTTCCATCAAAGCCAAGAACTGTTAACTAAACCATTTTACCTGAATCCTAGACTTTACTTGACCTTGGGTAATACCAGAAGAGAAAACGCCTTGGAGATTGGCACTGGCAGAAGATTAAGAAGACATTGGGGAGTACGGTAAAAAAACAGTTTTGAAGAGGAGGTGGGTATGTGAGGTATGATTCATTAGAAATGTGTCATTTTTAAATAGTCTGTTGATTGTGGAGATAACAAGCCCCACTCTTGAGATCTGATGAATGGGAATGTGTAGGAGTACTACTAGAAGCATCTTCGCTTAAAAAGATCAACAGGTAATTCACACACAAGCAAGGTTATTTATTCTTGAGGAGGATCACTAATATTGATCGATAAATATCATCATCTCTCCCCTTTTCACTCTCTCATGCCATAGTCTTACTTACCAATGAAAAAATGTAATGATAACTAAGAAATGAATATACATACAGGGGCACAAAATAACTTTTAGATATTTATGGTTTGAACTTTATAAAGTATTAACTTCATTTCAAACCAAGAACTAAACAGGGTTGAACCACTTTTCTCAACTTAAAATATAGTTCTCTCCACAATTCATGGTTACCTTTAAGGATACCCTCTCAAAATGCCAGCACTTTAAAATGATGGTTTCATTTAGCATACAGGGAGCCACAACGTAGAGCTGACACTAATGCATGCATGTCAGTAATGAAGATTTAGTTTAAATGCTTAGGCTTAATTAAAAGTTTTCCCCTCACATTATTATCTTGGCAAATTTGAGCTACATCACCACATTCCATACAGTATTGGTATAAAGTTTAAAATATAACAATTTGAAAATTAAAATTTAAACACCTTGGAGTTTTGAAAGATACTAAATTTCCACTTCTTACTAGTGCTATATAACTGCTGTGTCATGCAAAAATACTCTCAAGCAATAATAGCTACTGGGTATGCTTTCACGCTAAACAGATCAAGCAGTTAAAGGAACAGTTTTCAGAAAACTGCCACATTGGTTACCTTTTGTTAGTTAATACAATACAGTGCCTTAGAGCATGCAGCACTCAAGTGCTGGCAGTACCATAATAAGCGCACCATAGAGTGCAGATCCTCTTACCCTACAACATAGCGTATTTCTCTGTCCACTCTCTTGCTAACCTATTGTACCTAATTGAACAAGTATACTTTGCATTAATGATAAGACAAAAATTATAATGGCGAGGCTGTACACAAAAATAATTCAAATATTTGAGAAATTTAGATGAAATTTTTACAGTAGTACCAATATTTTTTTCAAAAACTTAATTGGGGTGAAGAATTGCTTTCTTCCCAAAGCTTAATAATTCAGGTGACAAAGTATAGAACAGGTTAGAAAAACAAAACATAAGAAAAAAAAGCTTTATATTATTTTCTTAAATTACTACATACTTACTTATCTCTGTCTGTTTTATAGATCCGTGCAATCTCTGGCACTAGGGGGTCATCTGGGTTTGGATCACATAGCAGTGAACAAATGGATAAAAGAACTGCAAGAAAACAAATGTCACTCATCATCAGGACAGTGGATAAAGAAGAGTGTATTTAAAAACACTATTAAAAAAAATAAATAAAAATAAAAACACTATTATACCCATTTAAATCAATGGACAGATCATCCAGATGAAAAAATCATTAAGAAAACAATGGCCTGAAATGTCAACAATTAGATAATTTAAGAACATTTTATCCAAAACAATAGAACATACATTTTAAGTGCACATAGAACATTCCTGATATATTTTAGGCCATAAAACAAGTCTCAATAAATTAAAGACTGAAATTTTATGAAGCATCTTTTCTGACCACAACAGTACGAAATTAAAAACTTATAATCCTCAAAATATTTTTATTAACTTGTATCTTAATCTCAATGAGATAAAGACTTACAGATATTTTACTTCACAGGAGATAAGCTCCTGCTAAATAAATGCTAAAAACATAGCTTTGTTGGGATCAAGTTTAGTACTAGCTATAAAAACTGCCAAACTCAATATAGTCAAATAACGGCATATTAGTTTGTTATCTTTAAAAATAATTAAGCAGAATTAGAATATAAGTCACCGGGGTTTCTTGGTACTCTGAGGGTGAAAAATAACTGGAGTAAGAATATTCGGAAAACATCCTTACCATTTTATTCTTAGCTAATCAGCATAAGAAGGTATCCAGTCTCTATCCTATCCTACTCCCAGGGAGGTTCCACAAAACTGTGTTTTGTTCCCTTGAATTTGTAAGGCGGAAGCCATATACCCAAGAGTATTGGCTAAGTCGAACAACGCCAAGATCTATTACTAACTGAGCTTTCAATATCCTATCTAATTCATTTTAAATGCCTGTTGGGTGAAAAATCATTAATGTAATATACTACAGAAAATGTAACTTCACATCCAAGTGCTGGAGCAAGGGACACATAAAAACTGGAAAACTAGTATTTAAGGTATTCACAATACCAGATATTGGTGGTAAGAGAACCTAATTTGAAAGAAAACGGCAATGTATCCAAGACAGTGAAAATAAGTCTAAAACTATGTCATACTTGAAAAAAATTATGGCAGCATTAACCGAAATTGTTTTTCTCTCCACTAAAAATGATTCTAGTTTTAAGTTTGAGAAATGCTATACCTACCACCCCTTAAAGAGAGTCAAACGCACTGTACAAACAAATGAACCTAAGTAATGCTAAGCCAATACCATAAACTGAAAATTACTGAAAGCAGACTTCCTTCCCATTAGTTTTGTGATATGTGTTTTTATCTGTGGGGTAAAAGTGACATAAAAGGCACCAGATTCATTCAAAAAGGTGAGAGAGATACTCTATTTCCATCTGGGATATTCACATGGAGACTGGGCAACTTGTTAAGATGACACACAATACAATAAATCCCTATTAAAAGTAAAAGAACAGAATTAATCTAGATAGACTTCCAAGAGGATTCTCTCATTTTCAGACTATTATTAAGTAGGAACAACCTACTATGTCCACATAATACTTTCCTAAAATTTTTTTTAAAGGCTTCAAAATGCCTTCTATTGGAAAAACAAGTAGACAAAACCAAAAATGTCCTGCAATGGAAATCTCAAGATATAAAGTGTCCTTTAAATTTAGGTACACCATTTTAGTTAAGACAATAAGTAATCAAGTGAGATGTGCAAGTAGCTTCAGATGGAAAAATACTACAGGAATCAATGAAAAATAAACTTTGCTTTTAATATTTGCTATTATTTGCAAATATTGCCCCAACACCCTAATTTGAATTTTAACTTAGCCCACAAAATCTCTTCAATCAATACCGCTAAAAGAGCAGAGCAATTCAAGACTATTCCTCTAAAAGTATTTTACCTTTAGAAATAGTTAAAGCAGGAGACCACTGTGATCTTAGAATATCGAGACAAATGCTGCCATTACTGTTAATATTTGGATGATAAATTCTTGTTGTAAATGCAACCTAAAATTAAACAAAAACATAAAACTTTAGGTTTTTCTTCCAAATAAAAATAAGCATCTTAAATTTAAGTAGAATATTTTTAGCAAGACTAAAAATATTGTCACAGAGAAAAATCAAATGTCTAAAACCTAACTTATATACATAAAAAGACCAGAAATTATAGAGACTGGTTTTTATATTCTGACCAAGATCCCTCAAGGGCTCCCTCTTATTAAAATTAAAATGAAAAATACAACTTTGGGGCAAAATTGTTATTCTCAATGACATGGTGGTATGCTTTGAAGGTTAACTTTGACCCTCTTTTTATTTTAACATTTATTAAAAAAGGAATTGCTGATTGTAACACAAAATTTACAGACCAGCTCATTTAAGATACCAAGTTGCAAAAGTATATTTGCTTGCGTTTCCACTGTACATAAAATATCATATTCTAAAGTAATGTCATACTGCACCCATAAGATGAAGATGATCATAATTAAGAGCCAATGTTCTACATCTACATTATCTCCTATAGTTTATTCATATAGGTTGAATTTGTGCCAAATGCTTTGAAAAGCCAAGGACCATGTTTTGATACCTGTAAACCAGTCCACTTCAGTCCATTTAGCAAATCAATGTTTTGATAGATTTATTCAGCATGTACACAAACTCAAATCCCAAAATGATTATAGTCTGTATCAACTCTAACACAACCACAGTTTAAATTGTAGCCAATATATTTAAATGTATAGCCCTGGCTGGTGTAGCTCAGTGGATTGAGCACAGGCCTGCTAACCTAAAGATCGTGATTCGATTCCCAGTCAGGGCACATGCCTGGGTTGCAGGCCAGTTCCCAGCTGGGAACGCATGAGGCAACCATACATTGATATTTCTCTCCCTCTCTCCTTCCCTTTTCCTCTAAAGACAAATCAATAGATAGATAGATAGAAAGAATGAATAAAATAAAATGTATAGTGAAGTTGAACACTAGAAATCTTTAACAAAATACCAGGGTTAGTAATACAAATTTTGTGTAAAAAAAAGGGAGGAGGGGATTCCACACAGCATATTAGAAACTTACAACATTGAAAATAAAGCAATTCTTATCTCCCTTTACAAAGTTCACATCCAGGTTTAGTTGTTTTAACTGAAGATTAACAATCAGAATTCTATTTCAGTGATTCAATTCAATATACACTCAACCTCATTTACTCTTATCCATTATATACACATATACCAATTTAGCCTTAATCATGCAGAAATTTAATTTCTCTTTTCCTTTTTATTGAAATATAGAATGACAGTAGTTAATAAAATTATATAGCTTTCAGGTGTACAATTCTATAACATATCATCTGTATATGGCATTGTGTGTTCACCCCAAGTCAAGTCTCCTTCTATCACCATTTACCCTCTTCTACCTCCCCCACTCCTCTTTCCCTCTGGTAATGTTCCCTTCCCCCAATCCTTTCATCACCTTTTCCACTCAGCCCCTCAACCCTTCTCTCTGACAGCTGTCTGTCGGTTCCCTATTTCTAAGAATGTTGTATTACTCTGAAATAAAGCATAAATCTATACTAACAGATTTGGGGGGGGGAAATTTACCTTAGGTGGTTTGAAGGGGTAGTCTGTAGGAAAATGAATTGTCAAAAAGAATACACCGCCTTGATATGGGCTGTCGTTCTGTGAAAAGAAAAATATGCTTAACTGATATTTAAAATATTGCTAAATAATCCATATATAAAAATTCCATTTTCTAAGCATCTCTCATACAAAAGAAATCACCTATTTACACAGCAATAAAAGGCTAAATTGTCTAAAATTCAGTTTACATTAATGGAAAAACAATCACAATTTACTACAGAACAATGAACCCTAATTTACTTAGATCCCATTTTACATAAATCACCAAAAGTATTTTAGAAATTATGCAGAATGCAAGTGTTCTAGGTCTTTATTCTCACAAAGGAAAAGTACACCAAGCAATAAAGTCTACATAATAATATATTTTAACAAACTATAATTTGAGAATAAATTCTTAGATCTGTAGAATGATAGTCAAATATTCACAGATGGCTTTGTACTATTCTGGCCACTGGCAAACCAAAATATTAGCTATCGTAGGTAACTATGACAGAACTACTACTACTTCATACAACTACTTCAATAGAAGCAGAAGAGAAACAAACTGCTTTTTAAATAGTTTAATTCTCAATTGGCCCTCAAACTCCTCATTTGAAACCATGGAAATTTTTTCTTCAAAAGTATACTGAATTCTCCACAGTAAATCAATACACAGGATTACTAGATTTGGAAAACAATGTGAAATGTTCATGTTTCCATTTTAACAGAAAACAAATTTCACGCTATAGCAGTATTCTTTCTCCTCTGCTGTTTTGATTATAACTTGATTATGAAAAACTCCCTTGGCAAATAAATATCACATACAATTTCAGTATGAAGCAACATTTGAGTGAAACTACTTGCTAGAACTTTGTATTAATTCAACCAATACCAAGAAAAAGATAACACTGTCCTTATTTTATGGATGAATAAAATGGGGCTTAAACAAGTAATTTAGTCATGTGTACGTGTATCACAGAACCAAGATTCATACCCAGGTCTTACAAAAACTGCTAATCAACACCAAGTAAATAGTGATGACAGAAGTTAGTGACCTAATCAATGATTTTAAGGTAAAAGAAAATACGAAATTGTTTTATTACCCCTGGACAGGCAAAGATGTATGTTAAAATGTAGAGTGACTGAATTATTACCAACATCCACCCCACTCCACTAGAGTATGCATAGCGCGCTAAGAGCACCTTTTCAGTATGCCACTTTCTGGGTGTTAGGTTAAGTAAAAACTTTTACAGTTCTGACACTTTAATGTACCTCAACCCCAAGAACGCTGTAAAATAGTTAAAATACTACTTGAATTAATCTCTCTTCTATATACAAGGGACACAAAGAGAAATTCCTTAATACTGATAGGCTTAGAGTCTGGTAAAGAGACATGAAATGAAATGTTAGATACA
Source organism: Sturnira hondurensis (assembly GCF_014824575.4). Taxonomy (NCBI): domain Eukaryota; kingdom Metazoa; phylum Chordata; class Mammalia; order Chiroptera; family Phyllostomidae; genus Sturnira; species Sturnira hondurensis. Next base: position 11,875,652 of record NW_028093845.1, on the reverse strand, counting down.
AAAAATGAACAGGATATACACCTACTTAAAGTAAGGTCAAGCTACTGATGAAGAATCATTCAAAGAAACATACAATTAGGAAATAAAAAACCTACAATTTAAAGTTAGTCCTTCCTACACCAAACTCCCTCCTTTTTGTATTGTTTATAAAAACAAACAAAAAAAGCCCTAAGACTGCAAAGCTGTATCTGAGAAGTATAGAAAAAAAAAATCAATGTAAAACATTAGAAACTAAAATGAATTTATTAGATTAACATCTTTGTTAATATGGCTATATTAACTAGGAGTAAATGCTTCAAGTAACATACTTTTGTAACATAAGGTAATACTGAAAAATGTGTCTCTACTGCATACAGTGAACAATTTTTTTAAATCCTTTTTTAAAAATAAATAAATAAAACCCAAGTCCAAAAGTTGTTTAAGCTTTCATTCCAAGTTTCATACAGTCAAGTGCTACATCTGCTTCTGAATAAAGGTTATCTAATGAGATTTAGGCAAAGCCAAAATTCACTTCATTTCAATTCAAAAAAAGAATTTATAAAATGAAAGTATTTCAAGGTTACAATTTAACACTAAAATTCCACAAAAGCAAAGAGGAATAACTGGTAAAACCACAAGATGCAGAAGTAATCAAACTATGCCACCTAAAAATCTGAAGCTATACATCAAATTTACCATAAACTGTCAGCAAACAGAAAATACAACAAAGAAAAACAAAGAGGAATAATTTTATTGGTAAATTGACTGAAATCTTAGAAATCCAAAGCTTATTATTGGATCTCTTCTTTCAAGACCTTCTACCCTAGTTTTGCTCCATCCATGCTGCTCCTTCTCAGTGTCAGTCATCTTGCACTATGGCAACCCTTACAATGTTAATATCCACACAGACTCATCATCTTTTCATCTCCTGACCCATACTTATTTTTGGTAACTCTTGAGTCTTTTTCTAATGTAGCTATTCATCGCAGGACATATATTCAAATGCCTACAAGTATTTCTACTTGGATATCTCATGTGTCCAAAACTCCAATCACAATCCTAAGGCCAGAAATCAGGATCTCATTACTGAGTGTCTTATCTCTTCAAAGTAGTTACTGAATTGTAATGAGCCTTAAAATCTCTTGAATTTATCTATCCTACTCTCCCCTTTATACCCCCTGCTACCGTTACTTAGCTCAAGATATTAACTACCATAGCTCCTCGCTTGTGATTTCAGTTCTGCAGTGTTACCCAGTCAGAAAATATTAAATAGAAAATTCAAGAAATAACCAATTTCATGAGTTTTAAATTACATGCTATTCTTAGTGTGCTGCCCCACTTGATCCCACCCCAAACATGACTCATCCCTCTGTCTAGCATACCTAGACTGTATATGTTCCAAGTCCACTAGTCCGTTGGTACAAGATCATAGTATCACAGCACTTATAATCAAATAAGCCTTACTTTACTTAGTAATGACTCCAAGAGTACGGATACTGAAATTTGGGTAGGCCAAAGAAAAGCCAAAAAAGCACTCACTTTTACATGAAAAGGTACACAGTACAGTAAAATATTTTAAGAAAGTCCACAATTCAAATAGCTTTTTAATGATATACTGTATAATTGCTCTATTTTGTTATTGTCCTAATCTTACCGTACCTAAATTATAAATTAAACTTTAGCATAGATATGTATGTATAGGAAAAAACCCATAGTGCATGCACGTGTGTGTGTGTACACACACACACACACACACACAGTCTGGCACTATCCATGACTCCAGGCATCCACTGGGGGTTTTGTCTTAGAAGATATCCCCCCACGAAAAAGGAAGGACTACTCTACTGTTTGTCTACCATTATGGCAATGACTTGCTACTGGTATTCCTGCCTTCACTCTGGCTTTTTCCTCTAATTTGTCCCACACCCTATTGTTTAAGTAAGTGGTCATCTTTAAGACACAAGTTATTCCCCTGGCTTGAAATCTAGCATAGTTTCTAAGATAAAGTTCAAACTCCTAAATGAATGTTTATGATCTGGTTCCCAGCAATCCAAGTCAGTTTTATTTTCCACCAAAATATTCTCTCATTGCTTCACATAAAATAATTGTTTCATATTTTCTTTTTTCCACTGGTTGAAATATTCCTTATCTGCAAGACCTACATAAATATAGCCTTTCCTTCAGTCCAATCTGCTGGCTACCCTTCTCATACCTCTGGTACGTACATTTTAACACACGTATCTTTTCTTACTTTTTAAACTTTTCCTTCCCTCTTCCACTCGACTACAAAGTTTCTTAAATAGTAAAGTACTGAAGGAGAAGAGTTTTTATGTATCATTACACTTTACAGGAAATAACATAATACACTTGACATAAATGGAAGAAATAATGCTTTGGGACCAATAAAATACCAACAAACCAATTTTTAAAATTTCAGGTGGGTTTTTTTTAAGCTGATTCTGCTCAGGCTGTCAAAGGTTACAATATTCAGTTATGGTACAGGCACACCTCATTTTAACAAAAACAAAACAAAAACAAGTTGAAGCCAAGCAGAAATGGTATTTCTTACCAGCAGAAAAAATACAACTCACTTTGTGATACCAGCATTATTGACGTGATGTGGAACTGAACCCACAGTATCTCTTTAGTATGCCTGTACTTTCTTCTGTGGCTATATCATAGATTAGAAGTCACAGTGTGGTTCTCCAAATAATTTTAAAATATTTCTTTCTGCCAGCTTCATTTCCAGTTATTAAAGGAAAATCAAGCATGTAACTATTAAGAATAGGTAAGGAATTTAATTTCTCTTCAATGCATCAATTCTTAGAAGAAATTGCCCGTAATATAGTACTGAAAAGCCGACCAAAGTTTAAAACCCACGTTAACCAGCAATATTCTCAATTATTTCAAAAGTTTAGCTTTTATGAATATTTGTGTTTCCACCTTTAAAAAGAATAAGTCAGCCTATAGTTGTTAGAACCAAGCATTTTTGCCTTTTAATAACCAAGAGCATTCCCTGACTATAATTCACTAAAATTCCATAGTTTTTATTAGAACTTAAATTAGATGCTCTATTCCTTAGAAAGTCAGGAATCTAGTTTTGTGGCAGTCATCACTCTCACTGGCCTGAAGACATACTATTCCAAAGCAAAAACAATGTATTCTTCCAGCAAATCCGCAATTACCAGTTATTACCCCACTGGCTGTTGTTTTGGGCCACATCTACATCCCACAAGGGATAGCATACTAACAAAATAAAGTAATATTTACCTAATCAAACTGTGATGTTTTGACATACAGGTGCAATTAAAAGCCAAAATAATAACACAAGATTTTTCACTGACTACATAGTAAGGGTCCTAATCTTACTGTAACTATTTACAAGTTACTATTTACAAGTCAGCATCTGATCTTAGATGCTCACTTATGAAGAGCACAAGACTGGTATTTTGTATGAGTTTTTATAACCTTTGAATCCTCCTTAAAATTACACAGTGAGAATTAACCTCTCTAGAAAATAAGTACATTTCAGGGAATAATGCAGCAACTGCAGTTGTGGTATAAATGTATTTCTTGTTTTTGTTAATCAGGAAATATTTAAATAGTTCTAAAAATCAAATTTTTTCTTTTTAAGAGAAAACCGTTAGTCATTAAAAAATATCAAAAGACATAATCGGAAAAGTATTTAAATAAACCTTTTGAAAAATAAAAGCTAATTAAGTAAACAACTAAAAAATTGTCCGGATAAGCAATTTTTATATTCTATTCTCTGAAAAATTACTAGTATAAACTACTCATTTATGCTTCACTTTCATTTCACTGTAGGTATACACTTTAACAACAGTTCAGTAAAGTGAAGCCTCAAAAGTCAAGCAGAAAAACTTCACACTGGTTTTAAGAGTTGGTTTGTTATGCACACCATCCAGCTGGAATTGATTACCAACTCTCTTTTGTATTAGTACTGACAACTAATTTTTATAATGAGACTATGTTAAAGCACCCACAAGATTAAAAAAAAGAGCTTTATTTGTACAAATATAATAAGGCATTTTATTGAATTCTTTGCTTTCAAAATTAGTGATAATGGAAAAATTCTAAAAGATGCAACTTTAAGTGCCTTGGGTAGGCAACATGGAGATCTGGTAGAAACCATGACAGACAAACTCCATCTAAAAGTGGGAAGCAGCTACTGCTCTACCCCAAGTTACTACTGCTTTTGAGAATGAGAGGGCCTAGTCGGAGGCTAGCTGGCTGGCTGGCTGGCTGATTTGTTTGTTTGAAATAAAAACATTGCCAAATTTTAAAACACTTCATGGACCAAAATGGGTAAAGCCACTTGTTAAGTAATGTGTTACTAAAAATAATCTGTTAGCAATTAGAAAAAGCAGCACTTTAAAAGCAAAATAAAGTAAGTGCTTGAGATGGAAAATGAATAATCCTGACTTTGTAGTTTTTATTGGAATCTACATATACTTCACATTATTAAATTAACTATACCACCTTCTCCTCTAAATCTGATTTAATGTTTCATAATCTTCCTACCTCTAGGTCATAATATTTCATAATCATTCTAAATCATCTCTGCTTGTTTCCCATAAATTTCTTCTATTAAGCATTTTATACATATTACTTAGTTCCCATATTTTAGTTGCCTGCCTCCCAGTAGATTTTAAGTTTCCTAAAGATTGAGAGGGATTACGTCTATTATGTTCATTAGCATCCTTCATGGCTGCACATAGCAGGGGCTCACATTAGTTGAGATAGAAAAAAGGATTAAAAATGTCAATCAGAACTGCTGAACAACAATTGCTGATCCAACTTTTCCAAGGGCTATTCTCCTTTTAAAATTATAAACATCTACTTAATGACCATTATCTCACCCTAACACATTATTGCCATTTATGCTGAGATTAAACCATTAAAAAAAGAAGAAAGCAGAACATTCAGTAAGACACACATATAACTTAGCATAGAAATCTGAAAGTGCCTTCTAAGTCAAAAAAATAAATAAATAAATAAAGTTAAGTATTGTGCAAGATACAGTCTTACCCCAGGATGTTTTACTGCGTTCTAATTCTGTGAAATTCTTAGATGGTATCCATAATTCTGAATATTCAATTATCCAGCATATACAGTTTCTTATCTACCCAGGATAGAAAGGAATTTTGCTGTATTCAAAATATCACTTTCTACCTAAAGATACTCAAATTTTGTATAAAACTAAAGTTCCAGAAAAAAAAGTCAAATATCAAAATAACACAATTAAAGCTAGATTTGGGGCAATTACCCAAAAAGAGTAGAATCTTTGAATAATACCATACTAGAGCCAGTAAATTAAATGGCTCCATAAATAATATGAAGCTCTGTGACAATGCTTTATATTGCTATGAAAGAAAAGTAGATTGATATGAAGAGATATATGATAAGAGATGCTGTTCTCTAGAAAACAGGGACAAACACATACAATATGTAAAACAAATGAACAATTCTATGGCATATCCAAAACAGAATTATGATGTAATAAAAGAAACCTAAAGACTAAATTAAAAATAGCACCTAGATAGATGCTAAATTTTTGATTAAAAGCAAAAAATTTTAAATTCTTAATACTTACAGGTCCCATAATTGTGGCTTGCCAATGAAACACTAAAAAAAGAAAAACTCTTATTATTATCTAAAAATATACAAGCTTTTATGAAATTAGTCATAAAAATCAACATGAAAGTTACTTACTATCATCCCCAACTGGACCTGCAGAACATTGTGCTGGAGGGTCACGGGCCAAATCACTAAGTTCCTACACCAAGGCAGAAAACAGTAAGTAAAGACAGTCTGCTTCCAGTTCATTTTCGTCTCATTCTTGTAAGGACACACAATCACTATTCACAAAAATAACATACTCTACTAGAAGAAAACATTTTAGTAAAACTAACCCAGATCCTGGGATATGGTAGGTATAGTTATTTACCCAAGACAGTCACCTTGGCTAGGGTTCACAAAAGTATATATACACACCAATATGAAAAATTTTATTACATGAACAAACAGCTGTCCTCTTACAAATAAAAAAAAGCATTGTAATCACATACTTTCATAGCTTAAAAATGTACAAAAGACAGTTCTCAATAGCTGTATCATTTGCTCAACTTGCAGACCATCTGAGAGGCCCTCATTTTTACTGTTTTAAATCCTCTCTTCTTTCCAAATCAAACTAACCACAGACCTCATTTTCCACTTGAAAAATTTCTCTGGGGGCTAGATAAGTACCCTTTTTATAGTTGGATCTCATTGCCTTGGCTCAACCTTGTCTTTTGCTCAATACTGAGTAAAATCACATCTCTAGAAGTACCTATCTCTTTAGGTAGAAGTCTTCTCTTTAGCAACTACCATACAATTTCCACAATGCCATCTGACCTTATATTTACAAAAAAGATGTACTTAGCCCTTCCATGACTTGTGCGTAACAAATACGTATTATCTAGTAAGAAAATAAACTTGTTTCTTTACCAGGTTTTTAGAAATACATTTAAGACAAGTAGCTACATATCTACATATAAATCCCTACAGAAGTTTATAGTCTCACAAGATATAATAGGCTTCTAAGAACATTCAAGGACTATACAACATTGCAGGAAAAGAACTACAGCAACTTTTGCCTTTATTGTATGATCAAAGTACACTTCAGAAAATGGCTAGTTGTTCTGGAGTGATCAGCCTGGATTCATTCCATTAAAATAAAATAAAAAAAAACAATAATCAGTGAAGAACCATTCTTACAGTAATCATTTCCAATACACACAGATCAAATTAGTTATGTTTACATCAAAAACTAATGTTATATGTCAACAGTACCTCAAGAAAACTGGAAAAAAATTGTTGATACACTCTGCCAACTTGCCTCTGAAACTCATACCACAACTACTTATAAAGGTTATCAAGACAGCCAGAGGTCCCAGGACTCAAAATGTGAGGATGACTGATGTAAGATCAGATCAGACCTTTATGCTTACTACATAAATATACCCTCTTATGTTTAACATAGTTATGAACAGGAGAAAATTTGTGCCGAACGTTTCTGATTCTGATCAGTAGGAACTACAAGAACTCTTATCCCAGAGTTAAATAGTGCATTAAAAGAAATCCTTATGTTTAAAATAAAAACCTTACAAAATATAAATTAATTCTGAAACATGTGAGCAAAAATGTACTGGTAACTTGATTTAATCAACTATCCATTACTGAGCAAACTACTGTTTCACAGGCTAGATCAAGTCTTATACAATGATTATTTGCATTCCACAATTAGCCACTTCTTTATAATGGCAATCTACTTTAATACCATCCCATAGTCTTACATGACCACCGAATTTTCCTATGCTCCAAAATGTATACAGCAAGTTCTATTGAATAGCCTACTGAAAAGAGAGAAACCAGAAGCTAGTTTATGCAGCTTAATTTCCTCCTTATGTTCCCTTATGGAATGTAAAAAGTTTACTTCAAGGTTAAAAACTTACCTGATACAAAACCATCCCTCTTTCTCACAAAAAATAAAGATGTGAATTTTCAAGAATGCTACTAAAAGCCAAATACAAACTTACATATATAATTCAAACGCCCAGTTGTATCATCCTGAAATAAGGACATTGAGTATGTATTCCTTGAACGGTGTATCACTCTGAAATCTGACTTTTAATCCAACTTAGACCCACTATTTCCTAAGTTTATATCATCACCTGTACAAATGTGTATGTGCACAGAGTTTTGAGAAAAATGAATGAAAGTTAAAGCTCTTTGGCACAAAACCTGGCACATGATATACTTAGGTAATACACAATCATACCACTTGCATACCACCCCCATTCCTAAAGCAAAATTTTCTGGGTAAAAACTCATATCATTTGTTTATTAAAAAGCAAAATTGATTCATAAATAGGCTACATATTACAGCCTTAGCCCATATGAATTTTCCGCCTACGTGATGAATCTTTATGCTTAGCTGTCTGTGATGCAGTCATCTAGCAATTACACTGCATTAGTAACACAAGGTCAGCAATTCAAGGAGTATCTGTTGATGGGGCTTTAAAGAAACCTTATTATTAGCTTGAGTTGTATAAAACTACTAATATTTGGCCATATTTGAACTACAAAAACTGCAATTTCATGTGGTTCAACCTAAAAATGTCCAGTAAAAACTTGAATTCAGTTATTACTAAAATGAGTTTCTTACACTGATCTACCCCAAATTATGTACTGAATACATTATGTTCTGAATAAATGGATTTACTAAAAATGCCTGAAGAAAATACCCAGCAGTTAATTTTATATAAAAACCAATTTAATGATGGCTGGTATAACAAAATACCTTACAGTGATATAAACACAACTTTATTATAAATGAAAGCTCAGTAATATGAAAGCTGACATAGAATACACTAATATCCTACTTGAAAGTTACATTTTAATTATGAATAACATTAAGAAAAATATTTAAGTTTTTCTGCACACTGATATTTATAAACCTTTATATGTTGACATTATCACTCTTTTAGAATTAAGGTATAATGTCAGTTACTTAAGCACTGAATTTCAACATTTTACTCATGTAACTGTAGGCTCTCACTGCTCATATAATTTCTAAATGCCTTATTTTGCATGACCAAGTCATCTCTGAAGTATTAAAAGATTTAAATAAAAATCAGGCCAGTTAATTTATGTACTAAAATCTACTTTAAATTCAACATTGAAAAATGACCTATGTAAAGTTTCAAAACAGGTTTTTTAAATCAGGTTATCAGCCAGCATTCAATTCTAAGATAACAAACAATAATCATATTATTATTATGTCCATAGCACAAGAAAATAAAATGTGATTTGTCAGCCATCAGAAGCCAATTTATTCAGGGCTAATCACAAAATTTTTCCCTTCTGCCTCAGTAATTAGCTCAAAGATTTGGAAAGTAACCAAAGCCAAGACTTGGTTTTATCAGCCTGTCCATTATACCTGCCCGATTCTTCAAATTAAAACTAGAAAAGGTCACTTCTTCCTTCTCTAATTAGGACCTATGAGGATGTGACCTAGAGCTGTTGGCAGGCACGTGCCCTGAATTTTAGTTTTAAAATACACACACACAGTGCCACACTGGGTGATTGAGAAAGCAAAACGCTGGTTTGACATATAGATAGGCAATTTCCGGCTCTGAGATTATAGCTTGCTCTGGTTCCCAGAGCTACTATTGGCTGTCTAGTAAAGAGTTAACTTTCAATCTATTCACAAAAACTACATGTTAATTTAAATCCATTCCTAAAATTTAAAGTGTTAATATTAGCTAAAGCTTCACCATCAAAACATTTATTCACTTATGAGACTACCTTTTTGGTGTCAAGCATGTGAGGCCTGAAAACAAAGAAAACAAAACAAACAAAAACAGACAAACACCTGCCCCAACATAATGAGCTAATAAAAAGCAGGCACAATGCAAAAACAAAAAAATTACATTTCCAAAAAGGGCTTCTGTTGTGAGTGGCACATGCAAAACAGCTTGATTGTTCTACATGCGGAATCGACATCAAAAATTACATTTCCACAACCTAAGTGCTTAAAATAAAGGCATTCAATTGCATCATGAATCCTGAAAAGCTATCACCAACCTTGCCTCTAAAACAGTGACATTTGAGCTGTGTCCTTGGTAGGAAAGGTAAGCATTCTCAGTAAAGAGACTCATTCAAAGTCAGGGGTGTGAAAACTTGCCAGTATTTTGGTATACCAGAGACACAAAGTACAGTATGGGAGTAGCAGTTGTGGCCAGAAAGTTAATCAGAACTGGATCATTTTCGGAACTTTGAATATCATGTCCAAGATGACCCCAGAGGGAATGGGAAGTCACTGATAATTTTTAAGCAAAAGACAAATAAGCTGTCTTTGTTTTTTTGTCTTTTGGTTTTTCAATGTACCTACTAGTACAGCACACCAGAAGTGATTCTTACAATTCGTAAAATTAAGTCATGGCCTAAAACTACCCATGTATCTGTGTATCCAGCTTGGTAGTTAAGTAAAAGCTTACCATTTTTACTGTACTTCCTTCAAATTTAAGAAATGCTCCAGATATAACTGAAGATCTCTCATATACTTCCCAGATTTTCTTTCCCAAGAGGTAACAGAGTATCCCAAATTTGGTTCCTGCCACTTCTCCACATTTTCACACACTAAGTATGCATCTCTTAAGAATATATAGCATTGTTTTGCAGGTTTTCAGATTTTGTAATATAAAACTATACATAGAATTTAGAACAGTGGTTCTTAACATTATCTATAACAAGGACTTCTAGGAATCTGATAAACTGTTGACCCACAAGCCCCTAAAATGCACATGTCCACAAAAAAACATTTAACTTGTGGGGTATCACAGACCTTCCTCACCATCATGTTTGTAGGTATTCCTATTATAATACATAATATATAATTATTACAGATGAACAGATAACCACATTAGGAAGCTCCAGCAGTAATTCAGTTGAGAGAACATCCACTAAATTCCCGGGCATGAAACATCATCTCAAATACAAAGCATTTTACCCATATACCACCTTACGAAAATAGGCCTTATTTCCACAAAGGGAAAGAAAAGATCGAGTCCAACTATATGGTATGCTAAGCTTCAGTACGGGGAGGAGAGCAAAATAGTCTACCTACTAGACAACTTGAAAAATAGGTCTAGAGATAGGTTACATAGAGGCTGTTTTCTCAAGAGTATCCTTGTTATCAAAAAATGTATTTAAAAGAAATTGATACAGCATTTGGCAAAATGACCTAACTCTTCATTCCACTGAACAAACAAATGCCTCAGAATGAACAAGATATGGAAAACTGACATTTTCTTAGGATCAGCTTCTCCATAACTACTCGGTTTGCACCTACTACCAGTCAATATGAATCTACTGTTTGAAGCTGCTCAAAGAATTTTCAAAAGTAATCTTTTCTTTGGTTTTCACTTTATGAAATGACTTCAGAGCCTGTTTCATGTACTTTAGGAACAAAAATCAATTTATAAAATGAACTCTTTACTTCCTAGTAGAGAACAGTGGCAAAGACCTGGAAGAACAGCACACAAATTTAAGATGTAAAATCTTCATACTCTGTTGCTTTCTTCTCCAGAGAGGACAGCGTTACTTGAGTGGGCTCCTAGACAATTATTAAGACCAAAGAAATATGAAAATGATGGCAGGGGAAGATTGACACACTAGTAATTAGTATAGGTTCCCCTTACCTTGAAGAGACACTAAGATGGATTGAAGGGCATACAATTAGGATACAATGCTAAAAAACTGTACTGCCATGAAAAAAATCTAAAGTTAGACATCTATGCCATGGTGTGCTTTTGAGAAATGTTCTCCTTTTGGGATCTTCCCCTGAATTGCATCTCCTGAACCCTCACACACACCTGGCTAGTGTGAGAACTCAGACCTTCCTCCACTGGGAAATACTCCCTTTCCCTTTAAAAGCCTTAAACAGACACGAAGGAAAAGGAGTCAATCAAATCTCTCTAAAAGGCAACCAACAGATAGAATTTAAGCCAGTGAATGTTGTCTCATTGGGAGGCACATGACCAAACAGTAAACTAAACAGAGTCTGACTGTTCCTTCTGGAATGGGGACTCACAAGAAAGAACCTAGCTTGAGGAAGACACTTGCTTTAACCACTATGGGACATAGGGTCTCTATGAGAGTTGATTGTTGGAGTTATAACATGAAGACTGTGACACTGACCTAGAAGTCTAAACACAGTGCTAAACACTTAATTTTTTTCCCTTTTCTATTTTTATTAAAGGCCTGAAGGAAATTGGGAAATATAAGCAGTGACCGCTGCCTCCAGAAAGGTATAAATTGGAAATAACAAGATTTGTGACTAATAAAGCTATTGGACAGCCAAGTTTTACATCAGCCTCTTGTAAGATTTAATGGCTCTCATAATATTTAAACATTCTGCTAAACTTTCAATGACAGCCATCAACATAACCAAAAGCAAACATTTTTAAAAACAAAGTTTCTAGTACCACTCTTGCTAATAGACTATAACTCTCTAAGTAACTTATATTCTAGTTTGTCCAAGTTCTATCATTCTTTCAAAGACTTGCAAAATTTTAACTCAGATGATTACTGTGGTTAAGTCTACGTTTATGGATTCCACCTTTATGTGCTGTAAACATCACTATCACATTTCACAACCATTTGTTATCCCAATGGGTCATCCACCTTGTACTTCATCACACAAAGGTCATAATAGCAGTAGTATAAATTATTTCCTACCACAGCTTTTGGGAAAATTTAAAGCTCATGACATTACTGAAAGGTAATTTCTTGAATTTTATTCAGAAGCCCATTTCTATCAAAACTTCCACTAGACTTAGAGAACCATATGACCATGCAAATCAGCACTATAAAGACAGCCCTTGCCTTTAACTTAAATCTGTTTGAGCAACATAAAATACTATCTTGAGGACTGAGAGAGATCAAAGCATGAAGTGGGAACAAACACAATAATGCCATTTATAAGAAATTCTGAGGTAGGAATCACCCTCAAGTACCATTACTACCTAGCAACATAAGGGTATGCATTAGACCAGTAAGAGGCCAGAAGTCAGTACAATTAATTGTCCACTCAGGCAGACAATAACTGCTCTAATTATTCTTATAAAGATCAGATTTACTATGTACTAAACAAAAATTTTAAACTAATGTCGTGGAATTTCCACATGCCACATGCACAAACAAACAGCAAGGAAGGAAAACATCTAAGAAACCTATAGTTATCAGATGTTATTTCAAAAGAATAAAACTTGGCAAAATTTTGGGATCTGAACAATTTCTTTAAACTCTAAACTTAATTAAGAATGAAAAAACAACTAGCTCCTTTAGCCCTGGCTGGTGTAGCTCAGTGGATTGAGTGCGGGCCTGTGAAGCAAAGGGTTGCTGGTTCGATTCTCAGTCAGGGCACATGCCTGGGTTGCAGGCCAAGCCCCCAGTTGGGAACACACGAGAGGCAAACACACAATGTTTCTCTCCCTCTCTCCTTCTTGTCCCCTCTCTCTAAAAATAAATAAATAAAATAGTTAAAAAAAAAACCAACAAAAACTAGCTCCTTTAAAATCTTTTTAGTTTGGAATGTAACTTCTTGTGAGAAATCCTGAAAATTGATCTTGAAGATTAAGGGGTAGGTGCTGCGTGCATACCATGTGGCATTTACATCACTGACAAGATACTAACTTCCTGTTTAGTTATAATTATAGATGAGACAAGCATGCTTGATCATTAGTCAAACTACAAAGAATGGCTTAAATGAGTTAACACCAACATTTTCTTTCTTTAGATCACCATTAAAGATGTTATTATTCAAAGCTCTTCTTTTGTAGTATTATCTAAATGGGCAAAGACAGAAGCAAGATTTAGGTTCTACGCTTTGATCCATGGCAACAAATAAGGCATTTTTAGATATGAAAAACAATAATAGTGGTGAAGTAACTGAAAATATTCAATTGTATATTAGCCATGAAATTTTAAAAAGGTTGGGTTTACACGAACAAGTACTCCATCCTGCAAATGAAAAAGTACCTAAGCAGTGTATTACAACTGAGGCCTAAAAGGTCAAAATTCAACTATGAAAAGTTGGTTGGAGATCACTGAATAATATGAGACTATGTCTGGGCAAAAATCAGATGTCTGGGCAAAATATAATATATTTTGAGAATAAATCTTATCTAACAGGATAAATTGGCTAATAAAATACTCACTAAATGTATCTAAATGAAATCTTTGCTCTAGTAGCAAAACCAACTCAAGAACACAAAATTCCCAGTTTAAAAATGAAAATTAATTTTGCTAATTTAAAAACACTGGTTTCTTTTGGCAAAGGGAAATAAAATTAGCAGAGAAAAACCTCACTGTAACAATGACAAAATGTAGTGCAATAAAGATATTTAGAATCTATCTTTATGGGTAAATCTGATATGTGAATGAAAACAACTATTATAATTTCTTTTAAATATGTTTTCCCTACTTGTTACATAATACTATAAAAGTTGTATGAAGTGCAAACATCCTGTGTTTGTTTATATGCTACTTCTGCCACTCAAAGCAAAGATTCTCACAGGTAATGACAGGCTTCCTTATTTTTTATCCCATGGAACTACACTACTGTGCCAAACCCAGAAAAACCTAAGTATTGATTAAATGATCATTCCCTATGTGTGTGGTTCTCAACCAGAGAGAAGCTCCAGAAATGTCCCTAAGGAGTACCCGAAAATTATGCCGTTCCCAGAAAACTCAGTTAAGTCTAATAAGACCTCACCTGTGTACCTACATTTTTCAAAAACTCTGCTATACATTGTAACATATAAATGTAATACACTACATATATGATAGAATGCAAAACCTGGTTTAAGACGTAATTTTAATCTGAGAACATTTTAATCTCAGTACTAGGAACCTACTCTCCTCTGTAAGTGAAATGCTTCGAGTAATTCTCTAGAATTAACTGTATCTTAGATAACCAGTGACACCTAAACTCATGAATTAACACAAACTAGCAATAGGTAACCTAATAAGTTTTCCCCCTAGTGCTAGCAAGAGTTTTCAACTGTCTTTATACAAACAACAAAACTCGAATTAACAATGTAAGTGAATATGATGAAACCAAAGCGCACAGTACTAGAAAGTCAGTCTTCATTATTCAAATTAAATAATTTTGTTGAAGTCATTATATGATCAGCACCCCTCATACAACTGTCCTACAAATTAAATTAGCTGGTAACAGACAAGTCTTGAGGATCTTGTAAGAAACGCATGTAAGATATAGTTTGCAATCTAGTTTAAGATAACCCTAAGTCATCAGGTAGTACATATAATAGTTCCCAGTTCCTGAAGAGACGAGACAAAAAGAAATGCACTAATTCTTTCAAAACTCATGTTAGCTAAAAACTAAATTCACAAAAGTTACAACCTAAGAGTAAAGTTAAATCCCATTTGAATGCTTAGAAGAGACAGCTTATTTCAAGTAGCAATAACTAATGACATTCACTCACCTAACTATAAATCAAGAAATGAAATGGTTCAACATAGCAGCATAGAGTTTGAGTTGAGAAAGACTGATCTGAATCTGTCACTAGCTGTGTGACTACAGACAAATAACTTAACCTCTCTGAGCATGTTTCCTCATGTATAAAATGGAATAACAGCATCTATCTCACAGGGTTGTTGTAAAGATGAAATGAGCTGATACTCATAAAGGGTTTAGAAACAGTGTTTAGTATGTAGCATATGCTAAGACCAAGTTATTATTGGAATGACACATACAAAACAAAACCTTTTTGAATACCAAGAACCTAAAGAATGACATGACAATGTAGTGATTAAGAGGACACCCTGTGGAGTCAGACTGCCTAGGTTCTAATCCCAGTTCTGATATGACCCTGGTTCTTTTTTTTTTTTAAACCTGTGTCTCAAGATTTCTAATCTCAAAATGGGGATAATAGTACCTGCTTCCTTGGATTGCTGTAAAATCAACTAAGTTAACACAAGTGTTTCAAACAGTTCTGACACATTGTGAATACTCAAAGCATGAGCTATGCTTTTAGGCTTGGTTCACACTCTATCTTATATAACATAAAATTCTCTAAATTTCCCCAAAACATGTAACTATAGTTATTTTGTTTAATCTGAGTAGTAAAATTACTATGGCTCCCAAATACCATCAACCAACTTGGAGTTCCCAGTCTTGATTATGTTGTTTAATAAATTGCCTCATTAGACTAAACTACAGCTGGTCTAAATAAATATAAGAAAAAGCACAAAAAGAGTAAACTGTCTGATAAGGCTGCTTGGTCTAAGAAATATTCAAACAAAAAATTGCAAGAACATAAGCTTTAGAACAAGACAAACTCAAAGGCTTGATCAAAGGAACTACCAATGGGTAGGTAGTGTGACAATAAGCACTTCATTAAAAATAATTACATCTTAATATTTGGAATTGGAGGGTTTTAGAAAGAATTCAAGATAAACAGGTACATGACACAAAAAGTACCACAAACACATCATGCTTATTTGACCTCATATTGGTAGAACAGGTGTACCCTCTCCCAACAGTTGTCTCCTTGCTAAAGTTCTTTTTTTGGATCTGGGATTTTTTAAAGTTTCATTGTGTGATTCTGACAGTAACTTCTGAAGATGAAACTACATACAAATCAAAAATTCTCTATAGGTTAAATTTAAAAACAAAAAATAAAAAAACCACAAAAACACCACTGATATTTTCCAATGTACAAAGTATCACATCAAGTTTCTGTAGTATACAAATCTTCAAAATATTTATAAGACAACCAAGTATTAACAAAGAGTAGTAGACTAGAAAAAGTTCTTTAATAAAACTTCTAAAGATTAAAGTGATATCAAAATAGTAATCTGAGTGTCACATGCCAGGGGCCTGTTCAAAGCCACACATTAATCTCAAAAAACTAGAATTCTAAAATTTGTTTTGCTCACTATTGCATCCCCAGTTCTTGCTACATACTAGGCACTCAACCATCTATTGTGAATATAAAACAAATATTCATTTTATATAAGCACACAGATAACTTCTCAGTCCTAGAATTCTAACTGGAGCATTTCTGCTCCAAAGTTCACATTCTTAACCATTATATTGCCTTTCTAGAGCTTTTAAATCATTACAAGTGGTGCCTCAGCAGCTGGTTATCACCTGCAAGAGAAAAAAAATCAATGAGACCTTCCTTTAAAGTGTACTGTTCCACATGTATAAAAAGCTATGGATTTGAAGTTATTCCACCACATTTCAGTGGCCTGAACTCCCAAGTTAAAAGTGGTTTTGATTTGCACTAGGTAAACAGTAAGTACTTTCTAATAACTATGTTGTAAAATATGTAACTATCCTTCTCCAATGTGTTGCTGGCCTTCAAAGGAGTCAAAGAAAAGAGTACTGAAATATTAAGTCTTAATTACTAATTTTTCTCTCTACTTTTCAATTTCCTCAAATACACAAAGACAAGTTTATATTTACATAAACAGACAATGACAATGCAAAGATGGCCCAAAACAAAAATCAACGACTTCAGGATCAATACACCGAGTATCTCTAAGTTAAGATAGTAAACCATCATCTTCAAGTAGGCCAGTTTTGCCAATTAAACACCAAAATCACACGTAAAGTTAAGCAGTATATCAGGTCTATCTTAGCAAAGCCAGGACCTCGCATTTCCTTCCATTTGAATTTAAAAAAAAAAATAACTCATCAAACCAAAGATTCTAACCTACAACCTTCCCTGTCTCCTAATTTTAGTAAGGCTGAATTTATTCCATTGCATTTTTTTTCTTCAAGTTAGCTGTAAATACTCCACCCTCTTCGATTGTGCAAGAACCAACACACTACACATACGCAAGTTACAAAAAAGGGAAATACAGTCTGAGTTTGAATATAGCAAAGTATTGAGGAGGAGGTCTTAGGGCAGTGTACAACATAACATAAAAGTTAACATTTAACAAAGAGTATTATTTCATATTATTACAAAAGGAGATGTCGGAAAGAGCCTGAACCAGTAAAAGCAGCCGCCATCTTAAAATGCGGGATAGAAGTTAGAGCAAGAAAATGAGACTAAACCACCGGAGGTGGAGGTTCCGCTCGCCCCGAGCCAAACAATATCCTATTTGTTTTTTCAACTGAGATGGACAGGTTAGTATCAAACCACGTTTTATGTAGCAAAACAATCTTCCCAAAGGGTGCTATTAAATGGGCTGAGGCTAAAATAGGCACACCTAACCTTAGCTTACTGCCTTCGCACCCCGTCCCCCCCCGCCAAGCCAAAACAGAAAGGGAGCTTCCAGAAGGCTTTTGCTTTTACATCAGTTCCCGGTGTGCTTCTGATAAACAGCCTCGCGTGAAAAACCTGAACCATAGGAAGTGGCAACACTGTGTCAGCCCATCTCCTCCCAATCCCACTTCTTCTTGTGTAACTTGCCGGAGTGATTAAGAGTTTTTGACTACACTCATTCACTACTCTCCGGTGGCAAGACACTTCTACCCCAACCCCTAGTCAAGTTCGGGGACCCGCTGGATTTCTGTGATCTTCTCCCTGCTGGAATTCCCACCCTTCTTCGCCCTACGAAGCCTAGAACCTTGATCTCACAACCGAAATAAGTTTTCAAGCACCGAGAATAGGACGCATCATGACATCCTCGTCTCTTCCCAATTCTGACCCTCAGACGGGACTGTTCCCTCAGAAACAGAACCGAGGAGCTTGAAACCATTCTTCTCATGCCCGAATTTGAACCGATTTCACGGAAACATACTCAAGGTACCCCAATCGCTTCACAAGTCTTGTTCACTAGCTTTAAACCTCCTTTCTTCATCAAGTATACCCGAGTTCCTCATCCCCAATGGAAGAATGACCCAAGGAAGGATAGTTTCACAATCATACTTCCCCCACCCCCATGCTTCCTCCAGGTCTGAGCCTTCCTTTCCTCTCACGACCCCATCCCCTAGGGCTGTAAGGGTTACCTTATTAATCCGTTTCAGCGCCATAGTCTGTGCTTTGCGTCTGGCTCCTCACTATCTCGGTCTGTGCTCCAAGGTCCGGACAAAACTCTTGATTATCCCGGCGGCAGGGAAGGATTGTCTCTTCGTCTCACACCGGCTCTGCCAGACACAGGCGCCTTTTGCAAAAACGGAGCAGATCAGCACTCCCACAGGCCCCGGAGAGACCCCGATGAGTCCAGGTCCCTCAAAACGGCCGGGATCCGGGGTGGGTGGGGTGCGTGGCAAGGCCACCAACAGCCTCTATGCCGTGTTTCGGCCCGAAGAGGGGGCGAGTGACGGGAAGAGCGGAGGGGTGGCTACAAGTCTGACTTCCCGGCCTCTCGAAAGGAAGAGACCCGGGTGGGAGAGGAAGAGGCGTAGGAGAAAGGGGTGGGTGCGGGGCACGGTCCAGAGCCCGGCAGAGGAGGAGCCCGGGCCTAGTCGGCGCTATGCTGGCGTCACTAGGGCAAAGAAAGGCTGGGGGGGGGAGGGGAAACAGGAGGCTCCGGACGCCGGGTTTCTTTCGGTTTCTATTCAAAGATGCGTCCGGGGAGGGGAAGGAAATAAAGAAGAGAGATTTGATGTGTGCAACTGCTCCTGCAGCTAAAGCTATTCTGTGTCGCCCCTGACGCCACCGTACACTCCGCCTTCCAGCGCGTCCCCGTGAGCGCGCGCGCCGGCCTAGCTACCGCACTACACGCCCGTGCGGCCCTAGAAGCTCCGGCTTAGGCGCGAGGACGCGCCCATTCCCCCTCCCCCTTAAACTGGAGAGGCCCCGGCTTCTCAGGCGTTCCCACCCTACTCCACCCAACAGGCTAGTTACTCAAGCCACTCAAGGCCTGTTTCCCCTCTTACCCGGCCGGCCAGTGAGCCAACCTCCCTTCCCTTCCCCTAGCCGTCCACACCCACGCGTACAGAGGGGCCGGGGCCTCCCTCGAGCTGCGGCCTCGGCCTCCTCCCCGCGCAGCAGCTGGTGCCTCCCCGGCCCTACGGGGCTCACGCGCACGACACAGCCACAAGATGTCCGCTCTGACGGAACTACTGCCAGCTGCCACGCTCCGCCCCTCCCCCCTCCTCCTGCCTCTTCACCGCCGCGTATCAGTCCGCCAACGCCGCCGTCGCGAGCACAGAACCACTCTAAGGGAGCAGGGGGACGGCGTACTTCCCACGTCCGGGACCGAGTGTCCGTGCTACCCACGTTTCCTTTTTTTCAGAACAGCACCTTCTTATTAAACAGATCGGAGGTTGGACTGGGAGGGCGGGGGCCGGAGGCGGGTCACAGGTTGGGGGAAGGGTAGACGGACAGCGGAAATCCTTAGACTCAGAGAAGCATCGAGAACCGGAAGGAAACCATGGGAGGAAGGTAATGGAAACGGCAGCTGCGCGGTACAGCCCCACGCCCCTCCCCGCAGCGTCTTCCCCAATTTCCTCACTTGGTATTGAGGCGCTCTCGCGATAACCTCGTGGCTGGTTTACAGGAGCAGTTGATCTGCAATGACTTAAGAGCAGTTTTGTGCGCTCTTCCCTATGGGGGCCCGCCCACAAACCCACAAACTCTCGCGAGGTGTAACGAGGTGCCGGCTGGAACTGGGGCGGGCCGTCTCCTTGAAGCCCCGCCCCTAAACGTTTATACGTGTTGGGAGGGAGAGGAAATGGAATTCCCCGGCTTGGTAAGAGCGCGCGCGGTCACGTCCCTCTTACGCGCCCAATCAAGAATTTGCAATGGGAGGTGCCTTGGACTAATTACTAGATACTTAAGTCAGGTTGACCCAGGCTTTTGAAGTTTCCGGTGGAGCAGGTGAGAGATATTTAATCTCCTGCCGGTAACCACCGGGCAGAGATGTCCCTCAAACTGGGAATCGGCATTTAAAATAGAATCTAGCGGGGCCACTGATCGGCGCCACTCCCCACCCTACCTTAATCTAGTGTATTTCTGATCATGGTGGATCAGTAATGACATCAGCAGGCCCATAGCGTAGACCTCTTCCCCAGTATTAGAGCAGCATAGAAATGAAGCTCACCTGTAAATCGATTAGCATGGAGGGTAGGGAGATAAAGGCGGCCTGTTTACTGGCCTCTAATCTATTGGCACCATCTGCCAAGGTTTAGGTCTGGGAATAGGTTTACTACTAGCTTTTCCCACTGGTATGTTTCCATTCCTAAAGCCACTGGCTTGCGAAACTCACGACGAGGTTTTGGGTCAGAAAACAATACTTAGTGAAACATCCAGGGGAAGAAATTTTAGGATAGGATTGGTTTGTTTTAATTTTCTGGATGTGAAGTGTAGAGGGAGAGTTTGCTCTCTAGTGTTTCCTTCAGCCAAAGGTTAGTAAAACATTTCTTTTTTAAAAGAATTTAAAGGTAAGTACTGATTTGTCTAAAGTTTTCTAACATTTTTTAACGATCCCACTTAATGAAGTGAAAATCTTTAATAGTGAAGTGGAAATATAAACTGGCTTTTAAAATACGCTTTAAAAAGGGAAGCAGCAACTTATTTCCTGTTACAAGAAAGTATTACCTAATAAAAACTTCATAGGCCTGTGATAAATGAGCTAATGTATACTGTTCAGGAGACCATAACATAATGTCATTAGAGCAATTCGTGAAACAGTGCTTCTTGGGCTACTGTATTTTGCTGTGTATGAAGCGCACCTACATTTTTGGCCCAAACTTTCAGGACAAAAATATTTAGTTTAATTTTTAATTTGATTATTTATTTATATTTAGATACTTGTTTTTGTATTATAAAGGAATTTTAGCATTTATTTTTGTACATATTATGGTACAAGAAATTTTATGTAACAAATAATTACAAAATGCAGGAACAGATACAAGGTATTTCAGGTACTACCCATGTATAATGCTCATACTTATTTTTCCCTCAAAAACCGGCAGAAAAGTGCATATTATACGTGCCAGAATACGTCTGTGCAAAATCATCTAGAGATTTTGATGAAAATGCAGGTTTTGACTTAAAGGCTGGGATGAAGCCAGAGATTTCTAATAAACTCCCAGGTGATAAAGATTATTTTAGTCAGAGCAACTCATGCGTACTGGACACCTGCCCCCTCCCTTTCCTCCTGGTAATCTTTTCTATGTTCTTTTAACCATTCTAACAAAGGAGAAACACATATAGGCCATTGGAGTGGAAGGAGAAATCCAGGTTTGATTTCTGGCCCTATCACTTCCAATTTTTTTGATATTGTGTGGTTTCTTAGTTTTTTCTACTCTAAGCTAGGCACAATAACAGCTGTCCTTTCTCACGGGATTATTGTGTCATTCAGATGTCATAATGTATGTGAAAGGACACTGGATTATAGTGCTGTATAAATGTAAATTACTAACTAGTGAGACATTAACTAGTTAATGTTTAGTGTGAAACAAATCTGTAAGAATATAATAATACAGGTAATATTTATGGAACACATCATGTACCAGATACTGTGTTTGTTAATCCCCTATACAAATAAAGAAACTGATGCATATAGAGATTAGTTACCATCCCAAGGGCAAACAGCTAATAAATGGCTACAGTAGTAGAATTTGAACCCATGCAGCTGACCTCAGAGTATTTATTGAATGGAGTTTTATATTGTCTTAGTTTAGAAAGTAGGAGAGTAGAATATGTTTCTACTTTCAATGCCATCTGCATCTTATTTTAATCATTTCTCCCTCTGTTTTGTTCTTTCAGAAACCAGGGTTCAAGGTTGGCAGGAAACATTCTTACCTTGAAGAAGCCAATTTGTGTTACTCCAATTTAAACAATTTTCAGTACAAAAGTATAATGAAACATGTTAAAGCTCCGAATTAACAGCACAGTGGACTGAGACTGATTTGAGGTCAGAGTTCTTAAAATTTTTTGGTGTCTCAAACTACTTTGATAGTCAGATAAACCATGGATCTCCTCAAAATATTATTTTTAAATTTATGAAATAAAATTTATAACACTATAAAAGAAAACATTTTGAAGTAGTCTCAAAATGTTAGAAAAACAAATTTTTGACATAGGAATATTTCTGCTTTATTAACTCAGATCAAGTGATGAGGCTAGAAAGAAAATATTTGAAATGATGAACATAAATATTTCCAGAGCTTGCAACAGTTGTGATATAAAGTATCTGTGATTCCTATTGGTGACACTGACAGTTACAGCTGTTTGTTGCTTACATTCAAAATGGAAGGAATTGCTAATTTTCAGTTAGACATTAGTAAAAAACAAAGATGTAATTTTTTTTCACATCCAAATTCACACACACCTTGATTTCTAACTACATGTTACAAAAATCAGGCAGAGGCAAGTAGGCTTATTCTTGTTATTCATCAAGAAAAAAGTTTAATTATCAGCAGTATGCTCTCCCTAAGAAGGCATGGAAGTTTGCGATAGGATTAGGAAATAGTTTTATTCTATTTGTTGATTTTTTAATATCTAATAAAGTTACCTTATGAAAAATTTAACCTGTTCAGAAGAATTCATTTCCCAAGCATTCTGGATAACTTAGATTTTACTATACCATTCTTATATATTATGTAACTTTGCAAATAAGATGTGGTGGAAAAATTCAAAAAGAAAAAATCAAGGATTAAAGAAATTAAAATACTGTATATTTAAAATTCTTTTTTTTTTTAAAGATTTTATTTATTTATCTTAGAGGGGAAGGGAAGGAGAGAGAGGGAGAGAGAGAAGTATCAATGTATGGTTGCCTCTCCTTCGTCCCCTGCCAGGAACCGGGAACTGGCCCAGTGTAGCTCAGTGGATTGAGCTCGGGCCTGCGAACCACATGATCGCGGTTCGATTCCCAGTCAGGGCACATGCCTGAGTTGCGGGCCAGTTCCCAGCAGGGAACTCACGAGAGGCAACCATACATTGATGTTTCTCTCCCTCTCTCCTTCCTTTCTAAAGATAAATAAATAAAATCTTTTAAAAAAAGAACTAAAAAGTAAGTGTTATATGCTGGATCCCTTAAATCTTTATGTCACAAATCCCCATTATACAGATGAAACACTCAAGTTTATATCATGAGGTAGTAGAGTCAGGGTTAAACCTAGGCAGCTTGACCTCAAAGCTCACATTCTTAACTACTAAGCTCCTTGATTATTTTTTAACACTTTCACTATTAGCCAGCATTAATTTACCTATTAGCATAAAAAATACACATTTGGTCATTGTTTGCATACCTTAGTATTCCGAGTTCAGTTCTGTCCAATGACTAAAAGGAATTTTCTAAATTTTCCTTATCCAGTAGTATTGCTTAAATCCTGCACTGCCTATAAGTGGGCTACCCTTGGGGCCGGAAGATAGTTTGTTTTTGTTGTAATGGAGTTTTGCCTAAAGGCTAAAGAAATCTACTTATGCCTTTCCCTGCCTTACAAACGTGCATCTGAAAGTTAAACCTTTTTTTTTATATTGACCACTATCAAGATTGTATATAAGAAATTACGACGTGAGTAAATCCTAGTGTACGTCACTTTATCCGTGCTTAATGGAGATAGGTGATTATCTAATCCCAAATACATTTTTTGGGGCATGAAGGTGAATGTATTGGTTGATTAGGTCTTTTATTTGTTTGTTTGTATTTACACCAGCAAACTTAACAATTCTACTAAGTTTTGCTAAGTTTAAAATTGAAAGGAACATGGCCATGATGCTTAAAGAGTAGCCTAGGATTAGCTCAACTTTAAAAGACTATTCATATGAAGTGTTATAGAGAGCCCACTTTGAAATTTCAAATAAATTAAAGCTGACTTTATTCACTTGATTGATTTGATTTACAGCGGTAGAAATGTCTCCATATGAAATAAAGAAAATAACTTTTATATCGCAGTTTGCAATGTGCTAAAAAGATAGTTTTTTATATTGAAAGAAATATTTACATTAAAAAATTAATTCAAGTACAAAAAGTAGAAAAGATGAGCTAAAAAGAATCCCATCCTTCTTAATGAATATTATATTGAAATCTCAGAAACTTTCTAATTATAGTAGATCAGATTTTCCTGCATGAATTGACATAAAACATGAAAAAACCATAAAGGATCAACAAAAGTATTGTTAAAGTGGAAATGAAATAATTCAAATAAGGTATGCCAAAGTCTTAATATTATGTGAATAAGTTAATGAAACCACAGTTGGAGTACAGGGGTTAATTAAAATGTGAATAAATGTAGTTAGCGTGTATTAGTAAATATACCTTTCTTTAAATTATATTTTCTTAATTATGCTATTACAGTTGTCCTGACTTTTCGCCCTCTGTCCCCCCTCCACCCAGCAGACCCCACTCTCTCAGGCAATCCCACCACCATTGTTCATGTCCAAGGGTCATGTATATAAGTTCTTTGGCTTCTCCATTTCCTACACTGTACATACCCATTGCTCTTCTGCAACTATCTATTTGTACTTTTATTTCCTCCACCTTTTCACCCATTTCCCTATACCACCCTCACATCTGGCAACCATGAAAACACTGTCCACATCCATGATTCTGTCTCTGTTCTTGTTTGCTTAGTTTTTTAGAGGCAGTTGTTGGTAGAGTTAGAGTTTTTGCCATTTTGTTGTTCATAGTTTGGATCTCTTTATAAATAACGGCACTTAACATTTCATATAATAATGATCTGGTGATGATGAACTCCTTTAGTTTTTTCTTGTCTGGGAATATCTGTCTGCCCTTCAATTTTCAATGATTTTTAAAATCTTTGCTGGGCAGAGCAATCTTGGCTATAGGTCCCTGCTTTTCGTGACTTTGAATACTTTTTGCCAATCCCTTATAGCCCGCAAAGTTTCTTTTAAGAAATCAGCTGATAGTCTTACGAAATTCCTTTGTAGGTCCCTTCTTTTCCCTTTCTGCTTTTAAGATTTTATCTTTATCTTTAACCTTTGGCATTTTAATTATGATGTATCTTGGAGTGGACCTCTTTGCATCCATCTTGTTTGGGACCCTCTGTGCTTCCTGGACTTGCATGTCTATTTCCTTCACCAAATTAGGAAAGTATTTATTCATTAGTTTTGAAAATAGATTTCCAATTTCTTGCTCTTTCTCTTCTCCTTCTGGCACCCCTATGGTGCTAGTGTTGGACCTCTTGAAGTTGTCCCAGAGGCTGCTTATATTGTCTTTTTTTAAATTCTTTTTTCTTGTTGTTGTTTTGATTGGTGGTTTTTTGGTTCCTTGTGTTCCAAATCATTGATTTCTTTCTTGGCTTCATCCATTCTACTGTTGTTTGCCTGAAATTGTTCTTTATTTCAATTAGTGTATTCTTTGTTTCTGACTGGATCTTTTTTCTGCTGCTGAGGTCCTCACCAAGTTCCTTGAGCATCCTTTTAACCAGTGTTTTGAACTCTGCATCTGATAGATTGCTTATTTCCATTTTGTTTAGCTTTTTTCTAGAGTTTTGAACTGTTCTTTCATTTGGACCATGATTCTTTGTCTTCTCACTTTGGCAGCCTCCCTGTGTTTCTCTATGTATTTGGTAGAGCTGCTTTCACTCCGTGCCTTGGCAGTGTGGCCTGATGTAGGAAGTGTCCTGTAGACTCCAGTGGCACAGCCTCCCCTATCACCTAAGCTGGGTACTCTAGGTATACCTACCTTGTGGGCTGAGTACACACCCCTTATATAGATGAGCCTTGGTTTTTGCTGACAGATCAGTGGGAGGGATTTACCCAGGCCAGTCAGTTGCAAGGATTGGCTATAACCACTGACCACTATCCTCCTGCCTCCATGGAGGATCAGCTGTGCAGGGGCAGGGTGATGGTGCTCCAACATGGCCTGTTACTGTCCACTGTGCTCTGGCCCTGGAGTTTCCCAAGTGTGTCATGAAAGGTCAGCTCCCACCTGTGTTTTACCTGAGGCGACCCTGCCTGAGCTGTAGAGCAATCTGAGTGGCTGCTACTTGTACTGGGCTTGGAGATACCCAGATGAAGCCAAGCTAGGAATCTAGGCTGGCTGCTGCTAGTGCTGGGATTTCAACTCACTGAGGCCAGCTGTTGCTTGTGAGATAGGATTTAGGAAGTTGTGAAGCGTGAGCCAAGATCAGCCATTCATATGGAAAAGCAGCTTGGGTGGGCCTGTAAGTTGGGTAATGGGGAGTCGCTGGGGTTCTCCAAAACTGGTCAAACAGTGTTGTACACGTTGATGGAGTCTCAGATAAAACACCATCTTGCTGACTCTGAGGGAGAGGGGGAAGTTTAGAAAAGGGACAGTGTCCTCTGCTCACCTTGATACTAGATACTTCAGTTTCTTCCTGTATACCACTGGTGCCTTTCAGGCTGCTACCTCTGTGCTGGATCTCAGATGGAGTGAGCCTGAGTAGGTGAATCCATGTGTGGGTTCTTTAAGAGGAACTGCTTGGGGCTCCAGAAGTTTCTTCCACTGACTCAATTCCCACTGGTTTTTGCCACCAGAAGTTATGGGGACTTATTAGCATTAGAATCCTGAGCTTAGTAGCCTAGTGTGGGGTTAGGATTCCTTGCTCTCAAGATATCCCTCCCGAATTTTTATATACCACATGCGGCTGAGGGACCAGCCCATTCCACATTGATGGATGTGATTTCTTTTATTCTGTAGTTGTCAGACTTCCATTCACCTCAATTTCTGACTGTTCTGAGTGATGGTTGTTCCATATTTTAGTTATAATTTTGGTGTCGTGCAAAGAGGCAAGACATGTCTACCCACGCTGCCATCTTAAACAGTACATATTTTATTTATTAATATTGCATCTGCGTTTTCAGATTTTTGTAATTTTCTCATAATTTGTTTAACTTGGTAATGACACTGAACAGTGTATTAGTTTAATTGAATTGTAAATGCTGTGGTCCAGATTTTATATTCAGAATGCACGTTTACATGTTCTACTTGGAATAGGTAATTTAGAACGCTAGTCAACCAAAGTTACATTGTTTGCGTGAAAATCAAATTAGTTTCTCTAGCTCACCTGTTCAGAATCTCATTTTTATGATTAAGACAAGTTATATGGTTTAGGAAACCACTTTATTTTATATTAAGCACATCATTTTGACCTTAACATGGTTTTTGGCACATAATGAACCATGCACGAATGTTTATGCTAAAAATAAATTGTAATATTTTCCATGTAAAAATTTCTATACATTAATGTTCAAGTAGCTTTATTCATAATAGCCAAAAAGTAGAAACAATTCAAATGTCCATCAGCTGATTCACGGATATATAGACTAGAGCATACCCATATGATGTAATAGTATTAGTTAATAAGGAACACAATAGTGATGCACATTTATCTTGAAGCTTGAAACTATTATAAGTGAAAAAAGTCAGATACAAAAGGCCACATATTGTGTGATGCTATTCACATGAAATAACTAGATTAGGCAAATCCATAGAAACAGTTTGGCAATGATGCCAACCAGTTGGCAAGGACCAGGGGCAGGTGAAATGGGGAATGACTGCTAATAACCATGGGGTCTTTGGGGGAGAGGTAATGAAATATCCTAAAACCAGGTCATCTTAATGGCTACGACAACTCTGAATTTACTAAAACCCAATGCACTGTACTCTTTTAAAAAGGTGAATTTATGGCATGTGAATAATCTCAATGTTAATTGGGATCTAATGAACAAACAACTAACAAGCAAAATAGAAACAGACTCATAGAGAGCAGGATGACAACTATAGGGTGGTTAGGTTTGGAGGGATCAAACAAAAAGGAAAAAGGACTCATGGACATGAATAACAGGGTGGTGATTGTAGGGTGGGGATGGGAAGGGGTGTATGAGGGGGATAAATGGTAATGGAAAAAATACAATAAAAATAAACATACAAAAAGAAAAGGAAAAAGTTTTACAAATTAATGAGAACTAATATGTGAAATTAGTTTGGAAACTTATAACTTGTTGAAAGTTATTGAAAACTCAATATTTTCAATATCATAATACTTCTTAGGTTACTGATAATGAATAAGATTAGCATCCTTGTAAATGTGAAACATTTACAGACAGCAAGGAGTTTTTCTTTCAGTACAAACAACAGTACAATTTAGATTTGGTTTTAATATAATAATGACTTTGCTGTCAATTAGTCTTAAGTTTGGAGGTGTTTTCATCAATATTTGCTTAATGAAACTGATTAAAATTTATTTTATTTTTAAAGATTTTATTTATTTTTAGGGAGGGAGAAAGAGGGAGAAAAAAAATCAATATGTAGTTGCCTCTCATGCACCCCCTACTGGAGACCTGGCCGGCAACCCAGGCACATGCCCTAACAGAGAATCGAACAGGCAACCCTTTGGTTTGCAGGCTGGCACTCAGTCCACTGAGCCATACCACCCAGGGCTAAAAATTAATTTTAAAAAGTATTGTATTTCACTGAAAATTAAAGCTCATAATTAGGGCCAGAAATAGGAGAATATACCAATTTTGGCCCACTCTATAGAAATTTTTTAAATTTAAAAATAAGTCAAGTAGGTTGAAAATTTAGGCTAAATCATCTAGATAAGGATTTTGAGTGAGATACTATCAAATAGCAAAATTAAAATATTTGAGTAATGAGTTTGATATCCTTTATTCAAGGGAAAACAATCCATGTATTATGTAGTACAGTGCCTCACAATCAGCGGGGGCACTGCTCTGGAAAGATTTGGGGCAGGAACGAGTTTTATAGAGCACTAGAAGCAGCGATATAGAAACAGGGCATGACTGGCCAGAAGGTTGGTAATTTCCTTGTCAGGCTAGCAGGTCCTATTTCCTAGAGAAAGTCAGCTCTCTGAATGGCTGAGTCGGGGGATCGTTTGTGATTGGTGAAGGGTAAGTTTCCTTGATAGGTGTTTCCTGAAGTGCAGGATTACAGGTTTAGATTTGTGATGTGGCCAGGCCCCTGGAGAGGTCACCTTTTTGTGGGTCCCAGTATATGAATTAACTTTATAAGTACTTAACTAAAAATAAAGAATCAAAATTAAAATTGCTTTCCAGCCTTAATTAATTATACTATTTTTCTTCAATTACTATTAATTTTCTTAAAAGTACAAAACTAAACAGGGTATGATTTAGACCAGAAATGATCATTTTACCAATATTGTATTTGATTCTTTGAATATTTCTATGCAAGATTTCTTCAGTAAGGTAGTGAAGATAAATTTATAATTCTTCTGTTAAAGAATTTTTTTTTAATTTTATTTATTTACTTTTTATTTATTTTTTAATTTTATTTATTTGTTTATCTTTAGAGGGGAAAGGAGAGAGGGAGAGAAACATCAATGTATGGTTGCCTTTGGTGTGTCCCCTGCTGGGAGTTGGCCTGCAGGGAACTGGCCTGCAACCCAGGCATGTGCCCTGACTGGGAATCGAACCTCGATCCTCTGGTTTGCAGGCCCGCACTCAATCCACTGAGCTACACCAGCCAGGGCTTGTTAAAGAATTTTAAGTTAGGAGTGATTGTGGGAATGTTGTATTTGGTGGTTCTAAACAATCAGATCTGTACAATATCCAAGTGACTTAATGAAGCCACTTATGTGAGGCCTGTTGTTTTTAATACATACTATCAAGTACCTGTTGATTTTTTTAATTACACATAACACAAGGCACTAAAAGAATGAACTTACTAAGAAACATTCCACTACATCTGGGAAAAAAAAACACAATTTGGCTCATCTGGTATCGAAGAATTGTGGCAATTTCAGAGATATCCCCTCATCAAAGCATAGTAAATCTCACAGTTAGTGATTACATAATAATGACATTGAGCTTCACCGTATATACACCGGGTAAGAGAACAGCCTGATCTCCATCTTATGAAAGACCCATTCATCTATATATATTTAAAAAAGGGGGAGACCTGGTTGTTACAGTGCTTGAAGTTCAACTCTCTGAGACTAATGTAGACAACCCCCCCAAAAAAGTGCAAGTTGGATATAATTAGATATTCATAGATTTGTGTGAATTTAGCTTTACTTGCTTTCCTTCCTTCTATTCTCACTAATGGAGAGAAGGGAAAGATTACCTTGGAGCATTTTAGTGGTAGGCCTAAATGCCTGCCCTTGGCTTGGGAAGGTCTGTGATTAAGGGACAAAAGGAGGCAGGGTAAGACATTGAAGACTCCATGGAGAGATGTACAGAAAGAAGAGCAAAGGAAAATGTCAAAGGCAGACTGTTCTGGGGGGAACTAGGAATTAGAAGGGAACCTTTTTTCCTTTGCTTTGCTTAAGCACTACAAGATTTCCTACCCTAGAAAACAGAATCCAGGCTACCACCATTGTGGTTTTTCCATATAACTTAATTGCCTTTTTGTGCTTGCCAGCTTGAAATCTAGTCACCATAACATTGTTCACATACAATAGTGCCTTCCGAAAAAGCCTCCCTTGCTTACAAATACAGTTTAAAAAAACATCCATTTATAATATGGAACTGCTTTTGTTACAAGTTGAGGCAAGACCAAGAGACTCATGCAGTATGTCAATAAATGATATTTAGGTCCGACTGGGCTGAGAGGAGGTCTTTTAGTGTTAGGCTGAAGAATGTTAATATAATAGAGATGTGTTGACAGAGTCACTCCCATTCTCCTAAATGCTCATTTAAAAATTTTTTTGAAGGCCTATTACATGCTTGACCATAAGCTAGATGCTGAAGATACATCAATAAAAGACCTAGATGTTACTTTTAAGAACGTCTTTTGGAGATCATTTGACATCTTGTTTCCTGAACAGTGTCAGTTTGGCTAAAAAAACTCATTTTAAAAAAAGAATGTCTTTTAATTGGGGAGATTATTAAGGATCAGTCAATTACCATAGTGTGCTAATGCATGCACAGAGCAAGCTGAGGGTGGTAAGAAAGTTTCTCTGTTGAAGAGAGTTATCTTTAAACAAATGAAAAAAAAGGAGGCGTAGGTGGAAAAAAGAAGAAGGGGGCTCCCTGGCAGAGGGAACAAAGTAAAGTCTCAGAGAACTGGACCTGATAGGTCAGTTTCCAAGTGTGTTGGCTGCAGTAGTGTGTGAAAGGTGGGAGGGGGCTTTAGTGGTGGAGACAGAGCGAAAAAGTGAGAGATTAAATGAAACAAAACAGTTGAAAGACAGGGCTGGATATATTGGGGACTTTAACATGCCATGTAATGAGCTCAGATTGTCTTTTGAAGGGTATGAGAGGGTGAGATTGAATTTTTAGCATAAAAAATTCTTGATCAGATTTTATTTTTTTAAAGATGTTATTTACTTACTTTTTAGAGAGAGGGGAAACAAGGGAGAAAGGGAAACAACAATGTGTGAGAGATTGATTGGTTGCCTCTCACACACCTCCAGCTGGGGACCTGGCCTGCAACCCAGGCATGCAGCCTGACTGGGAACCAAGCTGGTGACCTCTCCGTACAATCCGATGACCCACGGATTGTACGGCCAGGGTTTGATCAGATTTTAATCACAGAAAGATAACTTGATAGCAGTGTTAGGAACGATGTAATGAAAGTGTGTTGGTGTAGATACTAGAGGCAAAAAGACTGCTTAGAACATTATTGAGATAATGTAGATGAGATGTGATTGTGAGAAAGACCTAAAATAGTTGCAGTAATTAATTACTCGAAGGACTCACAGGAGAGGAGGTAAATTTAAACTGAAACTAAAGTACATATAAGGTCTGGCAGAAGTAACACCCTTGTTAAAGGGTGTTATAGTATAGTAATAGTATAGTATAGTAATAGTAATAGTCTAGTCTAGTATAAATGGATGAGGTGTCTTAGTAACTTTAATAACCTTTGTGTTCCAGGTTCCTTGAAGAAAAATGGCCCATCAACTGACTAGGGAACAGAGAGTGCGAGCAGTGAAGCTGTACTATCAAAGCCAGTGCAATGGAGCAGCAACCGCTCGTTTGTTACGTGAAGAATTTGGCATACGACTTATACAGAGGCATAACATCACAAGTCTCATCAGAGAGTTTGAGGCAAGTGGTAGTGTGCATGATGCCAAAAGATCAGGAAGACGAGTTTCAGCAACGACAGAAGAAAAGGCTGCTGAGTTATGGGCATCGTTGTTACGAAGCCCTCAAAAATCCAGTAAGCATCTGTCAGGAGAACTTGGTATTAGTGACAGAAGTGTTGAAAGGTTGCTGGAAAAAATGAAAATGAAGCCATACATACCACGTTTGCTACACTCCTTACATGATGGAGATTCGGACAGAAGGGTAGAATT
The DNA here is from genome assembly GCF_014824575.4 of Sturnira hondurensis. NCBI lineage: Eukaryota > Metazoa > Chordata > Mammalia > Chiroptera > Phyllostomidae > Sturnira > Sturnira hondurensis. The sequence goes on along the minus strand of NW_028093845.1, from coordinate 11,842,969 downwards.
TTGTGAAAGATTTTTGGCCAAATTACATGAGGATGAGAACTTTCCAACCAAGATATGGTGGTCAGATGAGGCTACATTCAAATTGAATGGCCATATCAATCGCCATAATTGTGTGTATTGGAGTGATGTGAATCCACACATTATCTTAGAGAAAGAGAAAAACTTACCAGGGGTAACAGTTTGGGCGGCGGTATCAGTCACAGGTATAATTGGGCCAGTGTTCTTTGATGGTACTGTGAATCAGAATAATTACCTACATATCCTACAAACAGAATTGTGGCCTAGAGTTGAACATGACTTTGGAGTTTATTTCCAGCAGGACGGTGCACCACCACATTATGCATTGTGTGTCAGAGAATGGTTGGACATACATTTCAAAGGAAGATGGATAGGGCGACGAGGGCCACTGGAGTGGCCGGCTCGATCCCCAGACCTAACTCCGCCCGATTTCTTTTTGTGGGGTGTCCTTAAAGATCTTGTGTATAAGACCAAACCCCAAAACACTGATGAACTGAAAGATAGAATTCGGGACAAATTTGCTAACATTACTGTTGAATTATGTCATAAGGCTTGCTTGAGCGTGGTTGGTAGGGTCCGTGAATGTCTCGCACAAGATGGACAGCAATTTGAATATCTTACCTAAAATGTCATGTGGTGTGCTTAAGTGTAATATTGTTATGTTACAGAATTATGTGCTTATTATTGTTTTGTAATACACATTTGGTACAGATTATCAGCACATAAGAAAAGAGCATTATTTGCATCGGAGCCTGTATTAAGTGTGGGAAAAACATAAAAAAAAATAAAAAAAGTAGTATCTGCTACTTGATTTTTATTTTTTACAAATTAAATCACCTCTTCAAACAACAACAAAAAAACTTCCACAATTTGTTTTTTAAATTTGGCATGTCTAAACTATACTCTTTTCCGTTTTTATTATAACCTGTTTACTAGAACCTTTAGGAGACCTTTGTTTATTCTTTCACTGGTGTCATTTGGCTTTCACATTGCCAGGAAGAAGAATTTATCATCTATTTCTGTTCTTATTTGCCCAAAACAAAGTGCTATCACATGTGCCAACAAGATCATAAACTTAAACACAACACAGGCTCTGGAATCACTTGCTAGTACTTAGTTATAAGTGGGAATCAAGGTGACCTGGACTATGCTTATATTAATTATCATAGGTTAATGAAATAATTCACAAAAAGGAAAAAAATCTGGTAGGGAGTGCAAAGGTTCTAGTTTGGGAGACACCTGATGTAAAGGTTATATAAATTCTTTTTGTCATATACCTAAAGTCAAATTTGTTGTCTGATATTGTGACTCCTCAGTAGACCCAACAAATGCTAGGCAGGTAGGACAAATAGATAAATGGGATTATAAGGTGAAAGTAAAGGGGGAAAGAAAAGGGCCTAGATACATTGTAAGGTTACATTCCTGTTACGGAACTCAGATCATAATTTCTAAAAGTAGTTATGTCTTCAGGTCAAGCCACAAAGGACTATTCTCTAAATCCAACCTCTCTCTATTTGGTATGTCCTACGAGAGACGCTCCACAGTTCCAAACTGATACAACATGAACAACCTACCACCCTGCCCATTGGAATGAGCAACCTGCCTTTCTGTTTCGTCAGCAAGAAATTCTCCTAGCTTCAAACGAGTAGTAAATTCCCATGCTTTAGGGCAAGGGTGTCAAACTCATTTTCAGCAGGGGCCACATCAGCCTCATGGTTGCCTTCAAAGGGCCGAATGTAATTTTAGGACTGTGTACATGTAACTGCTCCGTAACAGGTAAGTGAGAGCTCAGCGCTGCCCCAGGTAGAAACAAGATAGATGCCTGCCGGATAAAACAAGGTGGAGGGCTGGATTTGGCCCGTGAGCGTTTTGTTTGCCACCTGTGCTTCAGGGCAAGTACTCAAAAACAAAGCAGGGCGATTTGGATTCAGGGTAAAATCATACCGAGTTGTTGAATGAAAGCTTTAGAAATTAGAGATTGATGGGCAAGGAATCTGTACTTTTATATTTGGCTGTCACTGTGTGGTTTAGGTTGATTCTGAGAGCCTCTTTGGTGGTTAGATTGGTTCACGCACACTCCCCTGCACTGCCTCCGCTACTGCTTTCCAACAGGAGCCAGCAGGGTGTACAGTCTCACAGGATTCTTTCTTACTTATACTTTGTTCCCAAAGAAAGTATGTACCATAAGTTCTCATAAAGGTTTTTAGTTCTGGTGACGGGACTAGTTCTTATACATAATTATAAGCAAGCTGCTGAGAGGATGAAGGTCTGCAGAAAAGTAGCTAAAGGGATAACATATCAAAGGACTCATTTGATCCCAGTTTCCTTCCTGTCATCACCCAAAGCCCCAACTAAACAAATGTGACTTGATAGGAAAGGTCACAAGATTCCATTATATTTTAAAGGAAAATTAGAGATGCTTACTGCAGTAGTTTCTTTGATAAAACAAATTAATACAAACCTTAGTGACAGTTACAGATTTGGATCTTGAAAGCCTGAAGTGGGTCTCACTGGCTCTAAGGTATAATAAACAGGGTTGGTTCTTTTCTGGAGGTTGTGGGGCAGAATCTGTTTTCTTGCCCTGTCCAGCTTCCAGAGGCCACCAGTATTCCTAGGCTCATGACTCCTTCTGTTTTCAAAGCCAGCAATGACTGACTGAGTCTTCCTCACACTGATCCCTCTAACACACTCTTCTGCCTCCTCTTTCATAAAGACCTTTGTGATTATAGTGGGCTTGCATTGATATCCCAGGATAATCTTCCCACTTAAAGGCAAGATGATTAGCAAACTTAATTCCATCCACAACCTCTGTTCCCCTTGCTGTGTAACATACCATATTCACAGGCTGGGGCTTGGGATGTGGACATCTGTGGTGGGGACAGGAGAGGGAGGGTATATTATTCTGGCTACTCTAGCTATAATCCATTGGGTTCTTGAGTTTAAGAACAACTTCTTCCTATCCCTCCATTGATTCCCACTTTGTTCATCCCAAAACTATTTGACCACCCATTCCAAATATCAAGAGTCAAATGGTAGAGAAAATTCAAATGTACTGAGGATTAGAAATTTTTCAGATTTTGTCACTGATGACTCAATTTCAGTGAAGTAGTGTTGACATAATTAAAATTTATGTAGGTTGGGAAGTGAATGGAAAGTGAAAAAAAATGGAAAGCATGGCCATGATAGGAAAACTAGAAGATAGGATATTAGCTTACAGCAGTGATTTTCAACCTTCTTCATCTCATGGCACACATAAACTAATGACTAAAATTCTGCAGCACATCAAAAGATACATGTTTTGCCAGTCCGACAAAGAGTAATGTATAATTTTGATGCATTCAACACATTGATGTGTTGGCTGTTGTCATTTTTGTATTTGACAATCTAAGGGAAAAGAGGTCAGTGCCCCTGACTAAAATAGTCAGGTATTGGGAGTTTAAAAAGTTCTTGCAGTGCACTGGTTCGAAATTGCTGGCTTAGAGGAACTCAGGATCACAGGAAGCTCGCTTTTTAGAATGGGAAAAATTTGAGTAAACAGTCTAGAGGGAGTGGAGAGAGATTATATACAGAACAAAGGGACCAATGGACTGAGCCAGCTTCTTCATTAGATGTGAGTGTAAGTCAAAAACAGAGTACCAGTCCCCTCAATGCAGTTGAAAATCCATATGTAACTTGAAAAAAATATTTTTAGAGCGAGGGGAAGGGAAGGAGAGGAAGAGGGAGAGAAACATCAATTGGTTGCCTCTCTCATGCACCAGTCAGGGTACCACATGTAACTTTTGACTGCCCGCAAACTTAATTGTTCCTCAGTATCCTCATGAGGTTTGTTTCAGAACCCCGCAGATACCAAAATTTGCAGATGCTCAAGTCCCCTTTATAAAATGGCATAGATCAATGCCTACGATTGGCCCTCTGCATCTACAGATTCGTAACTGGATTAAAAAATGGTACAAGTATTTATTGTGTATAAGTGGACCTGTGCAGGTCAAACTCATGTTGTTCAAGGGTCAGCAGTATTTCATTTTGAACAAGGGGTAAACCTGTCTGATACTGGAGGGAAGAAGATTAGAACAGGTAACAGTGAAGATAAATTTTAGGTGGGAGGAGACAGGAAGTTGACCATTTTTAGTGTTCTCAACTTTCTTAGTAAAATAGGAAGAGCTATTTTACTAAGATGACATGATGACATCTTACACGATGTCAATGAGCCGTGTGACAGAAAAGTAGGTGCCGGTAAGTTTGGAATCACTGAAGAGGAAAACTAAATAACTAATCAAAGAAAAAGGAAAAAAGCCCTTATTAAGGGCCTAAGGTAGGAAATCATGAATTTGTAGGGACAATTTTCCATGTGGTAGTATAATTTTCACCCCCTCAGCCTTTAGAACCCCATATGGGTGTGTTTAGTACCCATAGGACTTGTTATTTTATTTTTTATTTATTTTTATTTTTTTTGTTTAATTCTTATTCAAGTACAGTTTTCTGTTTTATATTCCCTGCCCTGCCCCCCCCCCCGCCAGGATTTGTTAATACAGGCTTTCATTGCTAATGCATAAATAGGTACGCAAATTCAGTCCTTTAAAAAAATGATACACTTTAGTACATTATATCTGTTGTTGCTTTTGTGTGTATGTAAAATCAACAGCTCTCCCTCAAAAATTAATCTCCAGTTCCCATCTCAAGAAACTCAAATGACAGAATAAGAGTTTATGTGCCAAATAAGTGACAGAGTGCAAAAAGAAACGAGAGGTATTTTGATTTAATCAAGATCCACCCAGATCAGGCTCCCGAGCTTATCTTATGGGTAAGACTTAGATGATTTTCATACCTTGTTTTTTTTCCCCAAGAGTCCTTAGGCCTGTAAAACTAAGATGCTTCTTGGGTTAGAGACCAACGCCTTGCACACTCAGATTCATTTAACAGCTTCCCCCGACTTCCACCTCCAATCCTCACTTCAACTCAGGATGTATCGGAAGGTTCTGTGCATGCCCCTAGTGTTCAGAATACACATTCTAAGAAATAACAGCAACAACAATGGTTTAGTGCACATTAATACTGAAGCCTCATAAGAGTAACAGTCATGTGTAAAATAATCTGATATATTAAGGGCAAATGTAAAGAGCGGCACTCAGAGAATCTGGCATAACAGCAGCCATGTGAGAGAGACGTGAGAATTTCAGTTGCCTAAATCTCAGTACAAGCCAGCAATGTACTTAGGGCTGCCCAAGAAGCTCTATGTACTGTTTTACCCTGAAAGATGGAATGTGCTGTCCAGAACAAAGCAGTTGCCTTTTCCTTATCTCACTGGTCAGACCACAAATGATTATGTTTTTTCAACAGCTTTATTGGAATTGCACATACTTAAAGTATACAGTTTGGTAAGTTGACATATGTATACACCCATGAAGCTGTTACCAGTATTAAGATAATACGTACACCACCACAAATGTCCTTCTGTTCTGTTTTGTAAACCCTTTCTCTCATAACTCCCACCCATCTCTCCCGTCATCCACGGGAAACTGCTGATCTGTTTTGTCACTATAGATCAGTTTGCATTTTCCTGAATTTTATTTAAACATGCATACATTATGCTTTCTTATCCTGCCTGGCTTTTTTCACTCAGCATAATTATTTTGAGATTTCTCTATGTTGTACGTCTCAATAGTTAATTTTTTTTATTGCAGATGGTATTTCTTCTATGGCTATACCATAATTTATCCATTCACCTGTCAGTGGACATTTGGGTTGTTTCCAGGTTTTTTCTACAACAATTGCAGTTGCTGTGAATATTCTTATACAAGTGTTTGCATGGGCACGTGCGTTCATATGGGTAAATGGCTAAGAGTAGAGTGGTTGAACCTTATTGTAGGTATATGTTTATTTTTAAGAAAATGCCTAACTTTTTCTCATATGGTTGTGCCATTTTGACCAACTGTGTAAGAGAGTTTCAGTTCCTCTTGATTTGTTATGATTAATCTTTTCAATATTAGCCATTCTAATAGGTATGTATTGGTATCTTGTTGCCATTTCAATTTGCATTTTCCAAGTGTCTAATGATGTTTGGCATATTTTCATGTGCTGCTTTGCTATCTGTATGTCTTCTTTGAAAAAAATCTCTTTTTCCCCTGTTGTTTATTGGGTTCCTTTCATCAGTGTTTATTTACAGGTGACACAGATTAAACATGTTCAGCAGTGTTAAAAGATTTTTTAAAAGTAATAAAGTCATAACAAGGTAACATATACATGAAAGAGTGTGAAAAAGGCATGAAGGACTTTGTGAGATGGTAGAAGTTATGGGCTGACTATGTAAACACAAGTATTAAATTTGCTTTTTTTATACTTAGCTAGTAGAACCACCTCAACTCACATTTGCCATTCCCCAAGTCATTTTCAGAAGTAAGAGTGTAGGCGGTAGTGTGCTTGAGCTGGCTTATGCTGCCTTGTAAGTGCCGATTTTAAATTTTTTAGGAATTTTGTAGGCCGACTGTTAAACACAACCATTATTTAAAAATTAATTATATAATTTCACAATTATATTAAAATTCAGTATGTAAGACTCAATAATAAATAATAAAAACTTTCTAATCATTTTACTATTTGTGTTTTTGTGGTTTTGTCTATTGTATCCACATTATAGTTTGATAGTATATACCTTTTTCCAATTCTACTTTCAGTGATGTACTGTGGTAGCTTGAAATTGGGTACAGTGGCAATACTAGAAATTTGCAAACACCACAATCAGCTTTTTTTTTCTTTCCTAGACAGCTAGTTGTCAAACATATACCAACACACCAGTAATAACAGGGCCCTCAAACTGCACTGGCTTACTGTCCATGGTGAGTAACTGAAGCTTCAGTTACATAGCGAATTCACTTTTGTAAAGCACAATTCCTCAAGAAAAGATCCATATTTTTGCTACAAAATAGAGCTTTCCTTGCTGCTTAGTTTCTTGTTACTTACGGGTTCCCTAAGGTTGAGAATGCCAAAGACCAATGGATAACGGAAGATACGGATCCATTATTTCTGAGGTCCAAAGTAAAAATACATAAAATATTCAAGTAGAACTAGAAGGGCTGTTAAATGCAAACAGTGTAACACAAAAATATAGAAAAGTCAAACAGCTCAGTACAACCAAATCTCAATTTATGTAAGGATGGGGGAAATGAGACCACAATGAGAGGAAGCAAACGTTGATACAAGAGGACAGTTTGTTCTAAACCCCCAATCAGCTTTTTAAAAGAAAATAAAATACGTTTGAAGTCCAAATTTACCAAAAATGGTACTGGCAATTTGAAGTTACAGATTCAGTAACATACTCAGTAGTCCAGAGATAATCAAATAACAAATTCTTACTGCAAAAGATAGAGCTACTGCTATGGTTTAGTGTCCTTACAATTTAATTTTTAAAAGTACTGGGAGAACTTCCGCCAAGATGGAGGCATAGGTGGAAACACTGTGCCTTCTCCCACAACCAAGTTTGAATAAAACAAAGGTTTGGAGAAACAAAGACACAACCAACGGACAGAAAATTGAATTATACGGAAGTCCGACTACATCTAGCCGTTCAACGGGACGGTAAGAGGGGCGGAGCCAGCAGCGAGCAGGGTTGGGCAGGACAGGGCCCCCGACCCAGGCGCACAGGCAGATGGGAACCAGTTGGGGTGCTGGGCAGACCGCGGGCGCATATTCGCGCACAGTGAGACAGACCACCCAGGCCCAAGGGGGCGAGGGCTGACGGCGGTGGCACACTCGCGAGCAGTGGGACGAAATGCGTGGGCCAGGTGACAGCAGCAACTGCGGCACCAGTGAGGGTCGTGGAGGCAGGAGGCAGAGGGGACGCCAGAGTCCCTCTTTGACCCCGCCCCCACATACAGTGTCACAACCCAGCGACTTAGTTGCCCTGCAATACCGGTGAGAGCCATTGTCGCTCTTTGACCCCGCCCCCACATACAACGTCACAACCCAGCGACTTAGTTGCCCTGTTCTAGTGAACATTTTAGGGCTCTGATCCTGCTATGGAACAGGCACGAACCCGAAAGATGGCACAAGAAGAACTCAAAGTCCAAGAGCCAATAACTCTCAGCGACCGAGAAACTGCCAGCCTCTCAGAAGCACAATTCAGGACACTATTTATCAGGATGCTCACAGAACTGGTAGATTACAGTCACAAATTAGAGGAACAAAGTCACAAATTAGAGGAACAAAGTCACAAATTAGAGGAATATATGAAGGCTAAACTAATTGAAATGAAGGGAGATGCACAGGAAACCAATAGTGATGGAAAGGAAACTGGGACTCAAATCAATGGAATGGACCAGAAGGAAGAACAAAACATCCAACCAGAAAGGAATGAAGAAATGAGAATTCAACAAAATGAGGAGAGGCTTAGGAACCTCCAGGACATCTTTAAACGTTCCAACATCCGGATTATAGGGGTACCAGAAGGGGGAAAGAAACAGCCACGAGTGGAAAACTTATTTGAACAAATAATAAAGGAGAACTTCCCCAGTCTGGCAAAGGAAATAGACTTCCAGGAAATCCAGGAAGCTCAGAGAGTCCCAAAGAAGTTGGACCCAAGAAGGAACACACCAAGGCACATCATAATTACATTAGCCAAGACTAAAATGAAGGAGAGAATCCTAGAAGCAGCAAGGGATAAGGGGACAGTCACCTACAAAGGAGTACCCATCAGACTGTCAGCGGATTTCTCAAAAGAGACCTTACAGGCAAGAAGGGGCTGGAAAGAAGTATTCCAAGTCATGAAATCCAAAGACCTACAGCCAAGATTGCTTTATCCAGCAAAACTTTCATTTAGAATGGAAGGACAGATAAAGTGCTTCTCAGATAAGGTCAAGTTCAAGGAGTTCATCATCACCAAGCCCTTATTATATGAAATGCTAAAGGGACTTATATAAGAAAAAGAAGATGAAAAATATTAACAGTGAAAGGACAGCAAACACACAGCTATTAACAACCACACCTAAAACAAAAGCAAACCAAGAGGACAGCTAGATCAGGAGTGGAACCATAGAAATGAAGAACACATGGAGGGTTAGAAACAGGGGGGTGGGAGGGGGAGAAGGGGGGAGAAGACACAGAAAATAGCATAGATGGTAGGTAGAAAATAGATAGGGGGGAGGGCGAGAATAGTAGGGGAAATATAGAATCCAAAGAACTTGAGACACATGGTTATAAACTAAGGGGGGCAGAATGGTGGGGGAGGGAGGGTGTGGGTGGAAGGGATTGAAGGGGGGGAATAGAACAACTGTAATGGTATAATCAATAAAATATATTTTAAAAAAAAGTACTGGGAGAGCCCTGGCCAGGTAGATCACTTTTTTGGATCATCCTCCTGATATGCCAAGGTTGTGGGTTCAATGCATGGTGAGGACACATATAAGAACAACCAACGAATGCATAAATAAGTGGAACAACAAATTGATGTTCCTCTCTCTCCCTCTCTAAAATCAATTAAAATTTCTTTAAAAAGTAAAAGTACTAGGAGGAACTATGGATTTCAGAGAGAATAGAAATCATTTTAAATTGCAGGGTCTAAATGAAAGGGACATACATTTAAAACATAAAAATCGATGCACATGACTTTCAATAAGACATCTGTATCTAACATGGAATTCAAACAGAAGCTGAAGAAAATGTTTGCCTGGATTTTAGCAAGTTTCTAGTAGCTTAAAGTATTAGTAGTGGCAACTATTTAGACTGATGTCCATAAGGAATATCAGTTTGTATCACGGTGGGGGAACCAAACGCCTTAGACTAGTCAACACCCTATGTAATCACTTTCCCAACAAACTGCACAAAATAGATGGAACTTTTTCAAACTAATCAGGTCCAGGCTTTTATAAAAAATTGAAAATGAGGAAATACAAATTTCCAAAGAGATAACTTCTCTCTTTCACTAGGAATTTCACATGTTATGAAGAAGAATGAATAATGTCCTGTGAAAAATACCTAAATATATGAAACAATAAATGTAACAGAGAACTGCATGCTGAACATTTCCACAATGAACATTAAATAAATCACTATTTTCTCCCTAATCTTTGTCCTAATTTCCAAAATCTGTTTCTCTTCTGACTGACCTATTTACATAAATATATTTTCTAGTCACCAAGATTCAATACCTTGGAGTAATCTTGTTCACCCTTCTCTTACCAGTTTCCATTTTTGTTTCTTTGGGCCTTCAAATGTAGACCACGGCTTTCATTTTGTAATGTATTTAAAAAGGTAATTCATCATCATATCTGCATAGCCACTCTGTGAGTCAAACAAAAGTTATTAACATTTCCTCATTCTGTTGAAGGCCTACAAGGTGATTGGCATGTAAATAGGAAGCAGAATCAGACAGGTTGAATGACTCGTCCAAGTTGACAAGACCAGTAATTACAAGTCCTGTGATTCTAATGTCAACATTCTTTTCATTACACTGTGATGCCCATCCTTAACTCATATTTGGTCTATTAGCGTAGATGCCTAATGGATTTCTTTGCCTCTATTCTCCTCTGGTCTGTCTTGCATATCCCTATCAGACTAATCACAGCTTTATTAAAAGGTGCCACAATAAAGTTTTCAGTGGTTTCCTATTGTATAGAGAATAAACATCAAAACTGTGTCTGCTTTTATATATAAAATCTCTAATGTAACTAGGCTCCTTATATTCCTTCGAACACACTTTTAACTTGCCTAAGACAATGCCTTTGTTTTCAACTGTACTTCCCTTTTGGGAATTACTAATGCCTAAGTAAAAGTTACTGCAGAGGACTTGGATATTTATTACATATTTTATGTAAATAATGTATATATAACATACACAAATACATTATGTTTGTTTATATTCACTTATAGTTTATCTACACTAAACATAAGTACTACTACTACCTTGTGTGTGATGGAGAGGAGAGGGGGCAGGGAGCATCCAGTACAGTTTCTGACACTGAAAATGAATCCTCTGCAGTTCCCCTTCTGGTAGGAAGAATGAGGTGGTTTTGATCATGCTTCCACTGAGAAAAACTAGAAAAGCTGTGCCAAAGCTAGAAACATCTGTTAAAAGGCATTGGAAAGCTACCTAATTGGTGAGGATTGTAGGGCCGAGGTTAGAAGAGAGAGAGAGGTGGTTTGGAGAGATGCTTGCACATGGTGCCTGCTTTCTGCTGAAGGTATTCATCTCTTTCAAAAGTAACTGAGAAGGTGAACACAGCTATCTACAAGCCAACAGGCCTGGATGTGGATGGGAAGGGAGACAAACTGGAGTGTAGGGTACACCAGGGAACAAATAAATAACTCAGTCATTCAGTTAAGATTCTACAGGGCTGCACCCTAGAAGACAGAGTGAACTGAAAATAGATGAAAAGTGGAAGGGACTGAATCACCTCAGGCCTTAACTACATTGTAGTTTAGCTGCATAATAGAAGGGAAAAAATCCTCTCAAGAGAAATGCTATTCAGAATCTCAAAATACCTCTACAATGTTCTATAAACAATACCCATCACATGTGAAAAATAAGCAAATATATGAAAAGATACAACACAGAAACAGAAGCAACAGACCATAGAAACAGAACCCTCAAGGATTATGAAATGAATATTTTAAAATACTATGATTAATATGATCAGGAATATAAAATATAGGAGTAAGAATGTAGAGTATGGAAATACAAAGAACCAAATGGAAATTCTATGAATAAAAGACATAAGTTAAAAACCCAATGAACAGATATAATAGACATACAGAGCTTAAGACAAAATTAGGATATTGGAAGAAGTTCAGAAGAAATTATGCAGATTTACAGAAACACAAAAAGATGAAAAAATGTTTTTTTAAAAAGTGAGAGCTTTTGGTCAAGGTGGCAAAACAGATAAATGCTGTGCTTGCTTCCTCCCGTGATTACATCAAAATTACAACCAAATTATAGAACAAATAATCAGGAGAACCATCTGAAAACTAGCTGAACAGAGCTCCAAAAATTAAGGATATAAAGAAGAAGCCACCTCAAGATTGGCAGGAGGAGAGAAGAAATAAAACGGGCTGGTCCTACACCCAGGTGCAGCGGGTTGAGAACTGCAACACTACCTTGGCTGAAGACAACCCCCCTGAGTAGTGAGGGGCCTAGGCCCACAGCACAGAGTGCCAGTGCTGGGAAGATGAGTCCCCACATCATCTGACTGTGAAAATCAGTGAAGATTCCATCCAGGTGAGACTGGGGGCTACTGGAATTCCAGGCATCCTCTTAGAGACTCAGAACTCACTCAAGCATTCACCCTAAACTCCAGTGAAGGAACCGCAGCTTGAGAGGAACCAGAGACATAAGGGAGAAACTGCATTGTGTGGCTTCAGGGTAAGGGCTAGAGTGACAGCACCATTATTCCCTGAGCCAGAACCATTCCATCCCCAAGGCCTACAGGTGCCAGTCCAAATCTGCATTAACCTGGTGAACATGGATAGACCCACCATGGTGACTCCCTGAGTCACTATCCCACCCAACTCATGTACTTCTAGAGGTTCCTTCAACAGCTCTACCTAACAGGCAGTGGGCCTTGGCCAATGCTATAGACTTTCGTAATAACTCTCAAGGGTCTGCAGGACCCAGGCAGGTGATGACTGGCCTTGGTGTGCCCTGTGCTCTTTTTGAGTGGTCCCAGGCCCCCTACTGGTGGCAACCATCGTTGTTTCTTACTGTGGCCTCTCCCATACCACTTAGGACCCAGCACAGGCAGCTACTAAGATCAGATCACTTTGTAGCTCCTACCAGGTGGACTCGGGCAGGAAACAGGCAGCTGATCTGCACCTGCACTGGAGCCCCTCACAAGAGGCCCCACAACTAACACTCCTAGTGTCCAGCTTCAGATACAAAGAAAGCACCACCCAATTAGCTCCATAAACAGTACACTCACAAAGTGGTCTTGGCAGCCACCAAAGCTCTGCTGAGGCAAATCCCACCAATGGGGTCAGCCCCACAGAGCATCTTGTATGCTGTGGTTGTGGCAAATCTTCAAAGCCAGTCAGCCTGAGGGTCAGCCGAACCCTCTTATATGACAACAGCAATCAAGACTCAACTACAATAGTAGATCACACAAAGCCAGTAAAATGGACACAACCAAAGCACCCAGCTCCAGTGATCAGGGAGACTGAGCCACTTAGCCCACAGGAAATCCAAATAAAGCCATCTTGACAAGACTGAGACATGCAGCAGCTCTACCCAAGACAGAGAAACAGAGAGGTTGCCAAAATGAGGAGACAACCATGTTCCAAATAAACAGGAGAAATCTCCAGTAAATTAACTAAACAAAATGAAAGGAAACAATCCACCAGACACTGAGCTCAAAACACTGTTATAAGGATACTCCAAGAACTTAGGGGAAGATTAGATCAACTCAGTGAGGATGTGAAAAAACAGTAAATATAAAAAAGGACCATAAAAAGAACCAATCAGAAATGAAAAATACAAAAATGTAATGAAAAATACATGAGAAGGAATCAATAGCAGATTAGGTGATGCAGAGGATCAAATCAATGGTTTGGAAGATAGTAAACATACAAAAAGAATCATAAAAAAGAACCAGTCAGACCTCAGATCTAGATGGTGGCATAGGTAGAAACAATTTGCCTCCTCACACAACCACATCAAAATTACAACTAAATTATAGAATAACCCTCACTCAGAATGGGCAGAAATTGAGTTGAATAGAAGTCTGACAACTGTGGGACTAAAGAAACCACATATATCCAGACTGGTTCGAGGGGCAGAGATATGAAATGGGCTCGTCCCACATTCACATGTGCTGGATAAAGTTTTGGGAGGGATATCTTAGGAATGAGGAATCCCAGGCCCCCCAGCTTGAGGTACCAGTGCCATAAAGATAACTTCCCATAACCTCTGTCTGCAAAAACCAGTGGGGACTGAGCCAGTGAAAGAAACTCCTGGAATCTCAAGCAATTCCTCTTTTTTTTTTTTTAAGAATCCAAACATGAAAATACTCAAAGTAACTCCCTTTGAGCTCCAGCACCAGGGTAGCAGCTTGAAAGGTACCAGTGTCATACAAGGTAGAACTGAAGCATCTGGCATCAAGTCAGTAGCTGGAGCACAGCTTTCTCCCAGACAGACAGGTGGCCAGAGCCACAGAGCTGGCAGGTGGGTGCCATAACTAAAACTGCATCAATCTGGCTAACACTGTTTGACATGCCCTGGAGATAGCCTGAGGCTCCATCCCACCCAACTTACAGCTTTTAACAGTAACTTTTCTATATGAATTGGCTTTCACTTCACAACTTCCTAAATCCTTTCATACAAGCAACAGCTGGCCTCAGTGAGCCCCCAGCCCCCATATGTCTTGCTAAGTGGCCCTAGGTATGGCTCTAGGAGCAACAAGCCTAGATTCACAGCTTTGCTTCATCTGGGTGCCTCCAAGTCCAGCACAAATATCAGTCATCTTAGATTGCTCTACAGCTCAGGCAGGGTGGCCCCAGGCAAAACACAGGTGGGGGCTGACCTTGGCCTGCACCACCAGGGGGCTAACCTTGACCTGCACACCCAGTGGATAGCTACAGAACATGTCAGAGGACCACCACCCTGCCCCTGTTCAGCTGATCCTCCATGGAGGAAGGAGGTTTGTGGTTAGTGGTCACAGCCAATCCTTGCAAATGATTGGCCTGGGTAAATCCCTCCAACTGACCTACCAACAGCAACCAAGGCTCAACTACAAGAGGTGAGTGTATTCAGGCCAAATGAGGGGCAAACCTTGAGTACCCAGCTTGGGTGACAGGGGAGGCTGTGCCTCTGGACCCTATAGGATACCTACTATATTAGGCCATGCTACCAAGACACTGAGTGAAAGCAGCTCTACCTAATACATAGAAACAAACATGGGGAGGCTGCCAAAATGAGGAGAAAAAGAAGTATGACCCAGATGAAAGGGCAAAACAAAACTCCAGAAAAAGAACTAAATAAAATAGATATAAGCAATTTATCAGGTGCAGAGTTCAAAACACTGGTTATAATGATGCTCAAGAAACTTAGTAAGCATCCTTATAAAAAAGATCCAGTCAGAAACAAAGGATAAACTAATTGAAATGAAGAAGAATTTTCAGGCAAACAATGGTAGAGTGGATGAAGCCTCAAATCAAGTCTATGATTTGGAACATAAGGAAGCAAAAATCAACCAATTGGAATAATGAGAAGGAACAAGAATCCAAAAAAATGAGGACAGTATAAGCAGCCTCTGGAACAACTTCAGGATGTTCAACATTTGCATCATAGGGATAGCAGAAGGAGAAGAGAAAGAACAAGAAATTGGAAATCTATTTTAAAAATTAATGCATGAAAACTTCCCTAATTTGGTGAAGGAAATAGACATGCAAGTCTAGGAAGCACAGAGAATCCCAAACAAGATGGATGCAAAGAGGCCCACTCCAAGACACATCATAATTAAAATGCTGGAGGTTAAAGATAAAAAGAAAATCTTTTTTTAAACATTTTTAAAGGTTTTATTTATTTATTTTTAGAGAGAGGGGAAGGGAATGAGAAAGAGAGGGGGAGAAACACTAATGTATGTTTGCCTCTCACATGGCCCCCACTGGAGACATGGCCTCCAACCCAGGCATGTGCCCTGACTGGGAATCGAACCGGCAACCCTTTGGTTGGCAGGTGGGCATTCAATCCACTGAGCTAACACCAGACGGGGCAAAAGAAAATCTTAAAAGCAATAAGAGAAAAGAAGTTAGTTACCTACAGGGGAGTTCCTATAAGACTGACAGCTGATTTCTCAAAAGAAATTTTGCAGGCTAGAAGAGACTGGCAAGAAATATTCAAAGTCATGAAAAGCAGGGACCTACAGCCATGATTGTTCTATCCAGGAAAGCTATTAATTAGAATTGAAGGGCAGATAAAGAGCTTCCCAGACAAGAAAAGTCTAAAGGAGTTCATCATCATCAAACCATGATTATATGAAATATTAAAGGGACTTATTTAAGAAAAAGAAGAACATCAAGTGTGTGAACGATAAAATGGCAATAAATACATATCTATCAACAATTGAATCTAAAAAACAAACTAAGCAAACAAGAACAGAGACAGAATCATGTATAGGGAGAGTGTTTTGATGGTGCCAGATAGGAGGGTGGTATGGGGAAATGGGTGAAGAGGTGAGGGTAATAAGAAATACAAATGAGTAGTTACAGAATAGTCATAGGGATGTATATTATAGGAATTGGTGTAGCCAAAGAACTTATATGCATGACCTATGGACATGAACAATGGTGTGGGGGTGCCTCAGGAAGTGGGAATGCTGGGCCAAGGGGTTCAAAGGGGGGAAATTGGGACAACCGTAGTAACATAATAAAATATAAATAAAAAGGAACCAGTCAGAAATGAAGAGTATAAAAGACTAAAATGAAAACTACATGAGAAGGAATCAATAGCAGATTAGGCTATGCAGGTGATCAAATCAGTGGTTCGGATGATAGTAAACATAAAAAGAATCATAAAAAAGGACTGGTCAGAAATGAGGAACACAAAAGACTGAAATTAAAAATACATAAGAGGGCTCAACAGCAGATGCAAAAGATGTATCAACATCTTGTGGTTGTTGATACAACAGATACAACAGATGTTGTACAACAGTGTTGTATCAACAGTGTTGATACAACAGATGATGCAAAAGGTGAAATCAGTGGTTTGGAAGAAATAGTAACAGAAAATACCCGATTGGAACAGCAAAAAGAAAATATCTTAATTGAGAGAGTTTATGGTACCTCTGGGACAACATCAAGGGTAACAATATTTGCATGATAGAGGTACCAAAAGGAGGACAGTGAGCAAGGAATTGAAAACTATTTGAAGAAATAATTACTGAAAAATTCTCTAACCTGGTGAAAGAAATACACATAGAAGTTCAACGAGCACAGAGAGTCCCCAAAAAGACCAATCCAAAGAGGCTCACACTGGGACACACCATAATTAAAATGCCAAAGGTTAAAGACAGAGAGAATCTTGAAAGTAGAAAGAGAAAAGCAGTTAAATACATGCAAGGGAACTCCCATAGATTGTTCGCTGTTTTCTAAGCAGAAACTTTGCAGAACAGAAAGGAATGGTGCAAAATATTCAAAGTGCTGAGAAGCAAGATTTACAACCAGGACTAAACTATCCTGAAGGACAGAAAAACAGCTTACCAGACAAGAAAAAAACTGAAGGAGTTCATCACAACCAAAGCAGTATTGCAAGAAATGTTAAAGGAACTTCTTTAAGAAGAAGGGGTAAATACACATAAATATGTGTAATAAAATGTCAATAACTATATTACTATCCATAATCACTCTAAATGTAAGTGGATTAAATACTCCAATCAAAAGACATAGGGTAGCGAATGGGTAAGAAAACAAGACCCATATTTATGTTGCTTACAAGATACCAATTTCAGATTGAAAATAGATAGAAAAAAGATATTTTATACAAAAGGAATGAAAAATAGCTGAGGTAGCAACATTTGTATCAGACAAAATAAATTTTAAAACAAAGGCTGTAACAAGAGACAAATATGGACATTTCATAATGATAAAGAGTTCAAACAGAATAAGAGGATATAACATTTGCAAACATTTATGCACCCAACATAGGAGCACCTAAATACTATATAAAGAAAATCTTAATGGACATAAAGGGAGGGATCAACCGTAATTGTAGAAGACCTTACCTTCTTATCAGAAGACCACTGATTGACATCAATGGATAGAACATTCAGAAAGAAAATCAACAAGGAAACAGTGGCCTTAAGTGATACTTTAAATAATATGGACTTAATATTTTTAGAGTACCTCAACCCAAAACAGCAGAATATACATTCTTTTATTTTTTTAAATTTTCTGTATTTTAATTGTTGACAAGTACAGTTTTCTGTCTTTTACTCCCATCCCAGCCCACCCACCCAGCCCTCCCTGTTCCCTCCCATTTCTACCCCTGCTAGTTTTTGTCCATGTGTCTTTTATACTCATTCCTGTAAACCCTCCCCTTTTCCCCTGAAATTCCCTCCCCTCTTCCCTCTAAACACTGTCAGCCTGTTCTCTATTTCAGTGTCTTTGGTTATATTTTGCTTGTTTGTTTGTTTTGTTGTTTAGGTTCCTGTTAAAGGTGAGATCATATGGTATTTGTCTTTCACCACCTGGCTTATTTCACTCAGCATAATGCTTTCCAGTTCCATCCATGATGTTGCAAAGGGCAGGAGCTCCTTCTTTCTTTCTGCTGCATAGAATTCCATTGTGTAAATGTACCATAGATTTTGGATCCATTCATTTACTGATGAACACCTAGGTTGCTTCCAGCACTTGGCTATTGTAAATTGTGCTCCTATGAACATTGGGGTGCATAGGTGCTTTTAGAATATACATTCTTTTTAAGTGCACAAGAAACATTTTCCAGGATAGATCAAATGTTTGGCCACCAAAGAAGTCTCTCTCAATAAATTTAAAAAGACTGGAGACTTCCGCCAAGATGGAGGCATAGGTGGAAACACTGTGCCTTCTCCCACAACCAAGTTTGGACACAACAAAAGTTTTGGAGAACTAACACACACCCAGAGACCAGAAAACGGAATTATATGGAAGTCCGACAGCTACGAACCGTTCAACGAGGACATAAGAGGTGGAGCCAGCAGCGGAGCTGGGTCGGGTAGGACAGACCTAGGAGCGCAGGCAGCCCAGAACTAGTCGGGGTGCGGAACAGACTGACCAAGGTCGCACATTCGCGCGCAGTGAGACGGACCACGCAGGCCCCAGGGGGCGAACCCAGTGGTGGAGGGCTGACAGCGGTGGCACACTCGCATGCCGTGGAGCAAGGTGCGTGGGCCTGGTGACAGTGATGGCTGCGGTGCTGGTGGGGGTTGCGGCAGCAGGCGGCAGAGGGAAGCCATTGTCCCTCTTTGACCCCGCCCCCACATACAACGTCACAACCCAGCGACTGAGTTGCCCTGCTCTGGTGAAAACCTAGGGCTCCGATCCGGCTACTTAACAGGCACGAACAGCCCAAAAGATGGCACAAGAAGAACTCAAAGTCCAAGAGCCAATAACTCTAAGTGACCAACAGATTGCCAGGCTCTCAGAAGCCCAATTTAAGACACTATTTATCAGGATGCTCACAGAATTGGTAGAGTACAGTCACAAATTGGAGGAACATATGAAGGCTAAACTAATTGAAATGAAGGGAGATGCACAGGACACCAATAGTGATGGAAAGGAAACTGGGACTCAAATCAATGGAATGGACCAGAAGGAAGAACAAAACATCCCACCAGAAAGGAATGAAGAAATGAGAATTCAAAAAAATGAGGAGAGGCTTAGGAACCTCCAGGACATCTTTAAACGTTCCAACATCCGGATTATAGGGGTACCAGAAGGGGGAAAGAAACAGCCACGAGTGGAAAACGTATTTGAACAAATAATAAAGGAGAACTTCCCCAGTCTGGCAAAGGAAATAGACTTCCAGGAAATCCAGGAAGCTCAGAGAGTGCCAAAGAAGTTGGACCCAAGAAGGAACACACCAAGGCACATCATAATTACATTAGCCAAGACTAAAATGAAGGAGAGAATCCTAGAAGCAGCAAGGGATAAGGGGACAGTCACCTACAAAGGAGTACCCATCAGACTGTCAGCGGATTTCTCAAAAGAGACCTTACAGGCAAGAAGGGGCTGGAAAGAAGTATTCCAAGTCATGAAATCCAAAGACCTACAGCCAAGATTGCTTTATCCAGCAAAACTTTCATTTAGAATGGAAGGACAGATAAAGTGCTTCTCAGATAAGGTCAAGTTCAAGGAGTTCATCATTACCAAGCCCTTATTATATGAAATGCTAAAGGGACTTATATAAGAAAGAGATGATGAAAAATATTAACAGTGAAAGGACAGCAAACACACAGTTATTAACAACCACACCTAAAACAAAAGCAAACCAAGAGGACAGCTAGATCAGGAGTGGAACCATAGAAATGAAGAACACATGGAGGGTTAGAAACAGGGGGGTGGGAGGAAGAGAAGGGGGGAGAAGGCACAGAAAATAGCATAGATGGTAGGTAGAAAATAGATAGGGGGGAGGGTGAGAATAGTGGGGGAAATATAGAACCTAAAGAACTTGAGACACATGGTTATAAACTAAGGGGGGGGAGAATAGTGGGGAAGGGAGTGTGCGGGTGGAGGGGAATGAAGGGGGGAATAGAACAACTGTAATGGTATAATCAATAAAATATATTTAAAAATAAATAAAATAAATTTAAAAAGACTGAAATCAGGTAAAGCATGCTCCTCAATGACAATGGTATGAAATCAAGTACAAAAAGAAAACTGAAAAAGACACAAACACTTGGAGACTAAATAATATCCTACTAAACAACCAATAGGTTAACAATGGTATCAGGGAAGAAATCAAAAGATACATTGAGATAAATGAAAATGAAAACAGCCCCAAATCTATGGGACATAGCCAAAGCACTTCTGAGAGGGAGATTCCTAGCAATATACATGTACTTCAATGAACAAGACAAATCTCAAATAAACAATCTAGCCTTACACTAAATGGAAGCATACACTGTGCTCATAGATAGGAAGAATTAACATCATTAAAATGTCCATACTACCCAAAACAATCTATAGATTCAACATAATCCCTATAAAAATATCAAGGACATTTTTCACATAATTAGAACATATAATCTTAAAGTTTATATGGAACCAAAAATATTCTATATAGTCACAGCAATCTTGAGAAAGAAGAACAACAGTTGGAGGTATCATACTACCTGATATTACATTACACTACAAGTCTATAGTAATCAAAACAGCATGGTACTGGCATAAAAACAGACACATAGATCAATGGAAAAGAACAGAGTCTAGAAATAAGCCCATGCCTATATGGTCAATTCATCTATGACAAAGGAAGCAATAATATATAATGGGGTAAAGACAGTCTCTTCAATAAATGATGTTTCAAAAACTAAACAACTTTATGCAACCCCTACCAAAACAAAACTAGACCATTTTTTAAACCATATACAAGAAAAAACTCAAAATGAATTGAAGACTTAAGTGTGAGACCCAAAACCAAAAAACTTCTGGAAGTCTACATATAGATATATATATATATATCAATGTCAAAGAATCTACTGCCTATGTAGATACCATGTACCATATATATATGGCATAGCTTCTCAGGCAAGAGAAGCAAAAGAAAAAATAAATGAACTACATCAAACTAAAAAGGTTTTGCACAGCAAAGGAAACCATCAACAGAATGAAAAGACAACCCACCCAATGGGAAAACATAGTCACCAATCATACATCTGATAAGGGTTACTATCCAAAATGTATTTAAAAACTTATAAAACTTAACATCAAAAAAAAGCAAAGAATCCCCCAAATGGGCAAAGGACCTGAACAGACATTTCTCCAAGAGAACATACAGATGGCCAATGAACATGTGAAAAGATGCTCAATGTCACTAGTCATCAAAATACAAATTTAAACCACAAAGAGATATCACACTTCATGACTGCTAGCATCAATAAATGAAGAAACAACACCTGTTGGCAAAGATGTGGAGAAAAGGGAACCCTTGTACAGTACTGGTGTGATTGGTGTGATTGGTGGAATTGTGGATTGCTACATCCACTGTGGAAAAAGTTATGGTTGTTCCTTAAAAAATTAAAAATAGAACTACCTTAAGTTTCAGAAATTCTATTCTGGATATTTATCCAAGAAAATCAAAAGGTCTAATTGAAAAAGACATATGCATTCTTAGGTTCACTATGGCATTATTTACAATAGTCAAGATATGGAAGCAACCTAAATGTCCATCAATAGACAACTAGATAAAGAAGATGTGATGTATCTACTCAATGGAATGTTACTTAGCCATAAAAAAGCAAAATCATACCATTTGCAACAAGGTGGATGGACCTAGAGGGTATTATGTTAAATGAAATTAAGTCAGACAGAGAAAGACAAATATATGATTTCAGTTATGATTTCCAATTCTGTGGAATCTGAAAAACAAAATAAATAAACAAAACAGAAACAGAATCATTGAAACAAAAGAACAAACTGATGGTTGCCAGATGGAAGAAGTGTTGGGGTTTTGTGTGAAAAAGGTGAAGGGATTAAGAAGAACAAACTGGGGAAGTTCTCCTTTATTATTTGTTCAAATAAGTTTTCCACTTGTGGCTGTTCCTCTTCCCCTTCTGGTACCCCTATAATTCAGATGTTGGACCATTTAAAGATGTCCTGGAGGTTCCTAAGCCTCTCCTCATTTTTTTTGAATTCTTGTTTCTTCCAGGAAATCCAGGGAGCTCAGAGAGTCCCAAAGAAGTTGGACCCAAGAAGGAACACACCAAGGCACATCATAATTATATTAGCCAAGATGAAAATGAAGGAGAGAATTCCAGAAGCAGCAAGAGATAAGGGGACAGTCACCTACAAAGGGGTGCCCATCAGAATGTCAGCGGATTTCTCAAAAGAGACCTTAAAGGGAAGAAGGGGCTGGAAAGAAATATTCCAAGTCATGAAATCCAAAGACCTACAGCCAAGATTGCTCTATCCAGGAAAGCTTTTGTTTAGAATGGAAGGGCAGG
This sequence comes from Sturnira hondurensis, assembly GCF_014824575.4. Taxonomy (NCBI): domain Eukaryota; kingdom Metazoa; phylum Chordata; class Mammalia; order Chiroptera; family Phyllostomidae; genus Sturnira; species Sturnira hondurensis. The sequence continues at coordinate 11,820,332 of NW_028093845.1, read as the reverse complement.
TAAAGTGCTTCTCAGATGAGGTCAAATTCAAGGAATTCACCATCACCAAGCCCTTATTATATGAAATGTTAAAGGGACTTACCTAAGAAAAAGAAGATAAAAAATATGAACAGTGAAAGGACAGCAAACTCACAGTTATTAACAACCACACCTAAAACAAAAGCAAACTAAGAGGACAGCTAGATCAGGAGTGGAAACATAGAAATGGAGATCACATGGAGGGTTAGCAACAGGGGAGTGGGAGGAGGAGAAGAGGGGAGAAGGTACAGAGAATAGGTAGCATAGATGGTAGGTAGAAGATAGACAGTGGGGGAGGGCAAGAATAGTATGGGAAATATAGAATCCAAAGAACTTTTGACACATGGAGATGAACAAAAGGGGGGGAATGGCGGGGGAGGGGTGTGCAGGGTGGAGGGGAGTGAAGGGGGGAATGAGACAACTGTAATGGCATAATATATATTTTTAAAAAGTAGAGAATAGGTAGGAAACTACCTATTCAGCAGATGAGAAGCAAGGTAGAAGAAGACTAGGCCACGGTCATTCCCTTGAAAGGAAATTGTTGTTTCTGACCAGGATTCCTCCAGGACAACAGTGTCCCAGCGTTATTTGGGAAGCTTTTAAAAAGTAAATATTCAAGAAAGTGACCATAGCCCTACTAAATCAGAAGCCCCAAGCAGGTAGGTCCAGGAATCTGCATTTTTTTGATTATCAGACATCTTTAATAAGCTCATTCTACACTATGTTCATTTCAGCATTATTTACAATAGTCAAGATATGGAAGCAACCCAAATGCCCATCAATAGACAACTGAATGAAAAAGCTGTGGTACATTATGGAATATTATTGTGGTACATTAATGGAATATTATTCAGCCATAAAAAGTTTTAAAAAATTTAGGATCCCAATATCTGTGTGTCAGCATTGATGGACCTAGAGAGAATTATGCTAAGTGAAATAAGCCAATCAGAGAAAGACAAATACCACATGATTTCACTAATATGTGGAATCTAAAGATTAAAATAAACGAATAAACAAAACTAAAAAAAGAAAAAAAAGAACAAATTGGCAGTTACAAAATAGTTATGGGATGTAAAGTATGGCATAGGGAGTATGGTCAGTAATACTGTAAAAGCTATACATGGTGCTAGCTGGGTACTAGATATCAAGAATCACCTTGTAAACTATACAAATGTCTACACCTGAAACTAATGTAATATTGAATGTCAACTGTAATTAAAAGAAAAAATGGGAAAAAGCAGAAGTGACATAGGGCATAGGGTAAAAAAAATCCACAATTAAGAGCCAGAAGGAGAGGAGTTAGTGAATGTAACAAAGTGATACTTGAAGAAATATGTAAATAAGGAAAAGGCATTAATGCCTCAGATTCAAGATGCACTGTACACCATGAGCAAGAAAAAGGCAAAGAAAATCACACCTAAGCCCATCACAGTCAAACTACTGAAAGCCAAAGAGGACATTTTTAACCACCCAGAACAAAAATAAATTACTTTATCAAATAAATGGCAGTAAGAGCACTAAAAGAAAATAATGCCAACTTAGAATTCATATTCGAATAATGGAACATTTACAAATTAAGGCAAAGTAAAGAAGTAAAGATATTTTCAAACACAGAAACTGAGACTTTGTCACCAGCGTTTCTGTCTTAGAAGAAAGAGTGACTTTTGAGCAGTGAGAAATGGAAGCTCTCGGATTCTGGAAGGGATGAAGAGCAACAAAAAGAGAAATTATATGGGTAAATCTCAATGAATGTTAACTCTACAAAATAATGCTAATATACTGTGGTGTTAAAAACAGACATTTAAACCATAATGATAATATAAGTTGAGAAGAGAGGATCCATAAAGTCAAAGAGGTGTAAGGTGTTTACATTGTCCATTAAACGGATAAAGTATTAATGTATATAGGGCTTTCAGAAGCCAAGGATGCATGTTCTCATTTCCAGAGTGATTAAAAGAATAGTAACAGAATACATATTGAAAAGGTTAATTAAAAGAAAAAGAAGGAATAATAATAATGATAAAGTTGTTGAATCCCAAATAGGGAAAAAAAAAAGGTGAAAAACAGGTAGAACAAAAAACACAATGTCAGCTTTAACTCTCTATATATCAGTAATTATATTAACATAAATTGATTTTCCCAATTAAAACACAAAGACTATTGTAGGATAAGTGGAGGCAGTCTGGCTTCCTTACCCAGGTGTCTGGGTAACTAAGGGAAGCGGAGCTCCCAAAGCCTTGGAGGGGCCTGCTAACCGGTGTTCTCATATCCTTGAGACTGGGTTGAATAAACTGTTCCCATAACATGAGGTAGGCTCACATGCACAGAATTATGTTATGTTATGTAATGTTCTGGCATTTTTCTGGCTTTGTTCCCCTCTAGTACTTAAACAAGTAGGAGCTTCTCACTAGTGAGACACACAGCTTGCAGCATGCATGGCTCGACCACCCATGAATAAAGGTATGTCAAGCATCAGCACCCTTCCATGCCTTTTCTTCTGTCTCCCAGAAGCGAGAGTGGGTCTGGCTGGCTTTGATCAGCTACAACACAATCGTCGGCGGCGGCTGGATACCCACTGTAGGAAATGGAGGAACCCATGGGATCTTCCCAGGGAAGTCTCCACAGATCCCTTGATCCCAGGAGGCCGTGGCAACTGGTGGCAAGCCTCTTGGCCTTGTGGGCCCCACCAAGGGAGTGGCCCAATATCAGGGCCACACCTGACACTGTGGAGAAAGCCCTACAGGAGGTCGGGGAGACCCTGGAGTGGCCCAGTGCTAGTGCAGCTTTTCGAGCTATGGCAGCAACCATGCTCCACGACAGTCAAACTACAAGAACTCCAAGGACAAGAAGAAGCCCTGGAAGCCAGAGTTGGAGCCCTGGAAGTTCTGAGAGCAGGCGGAACAGTGACGCAGAAGTCAGCGGAAGATGACCTTGATGCAGAAGGGCAATCCCAGAAGGCCCACCCCATAGTGATACAAAAGATGAAATCCCAGCAGCCTCTCACGCCTTGGGGGAACCAGGTGGGTCGTGTGCAAATGGTGGAATGTACCACTTATAGACTACATACACAAGCTGAGCTGGTTGATCTCGCCAATCAGTTTCGCTAACCACCTGGGGAGCCTTTGACTGCGTGGCCCTTGAGCTTGTGGGCCGTAGGGGTAGATAGCATCATGTGTCCTGACGCTGAGATGGAAAAGTTAGGGTCCATCACGACATACCACTCCCCGTGCCAGCAGCTGCAGAATACTTAAAGGCATGGTGAGGGGCAGGGCTCACATTTTTTGATGAAATGGGCAATGGCGGCCATCCGTACTGTCTGGGCGAATGCCGGTGATGTGCCAGATACAGTGAGCTAGTGGCAGTGCTTTACAGACCTAGTGCAAATCTTGCGGGAGTTGGGCATGCGCCAGGCCATGTTCAATCCCAACACACAGGGCCCTGATGATGAACGTTTTCCAGCTGGAATGAGATACCGTGCTCAAGCATGCTTCCCCACTCCTCTTTTGGCTTGTTGATGGCGATTCTCACACCATTTGTTGGCTGTCGCATAAGTGACGTCATGGCTAGCCTGGGAGAGGCAGAAAGCTGTTTGCACTGTTTCTCAGAGTCCCTCTGGTTCCCTGCAGAACAGCGGCCTTTTTCAGGTAACTAGAACACAGATGTGGTCAGATCTTTTAGGGGCTGGAGTCGATCTCACTAAGATTGACTGGAAGCTGAATGTTAGAGGTCCGGAAGCAGCTGCAAGCTGACCAACCTTTCCTGCAGCCCCAGAAGAAGAAGAAGCTGACAGGGAAAGCTGGAGGTGCGCCCTGAGAGCCCTGGGAAGTCTCTTCCGTCCAGCTGAAAGATCATCTGGCTGTGTCAGCCTCCCCAAATGAGGGCGGAGATATCCTTTGGACCTTTGGCTACGATCAAGGCCAAGGAACCCATCTTCAGGGAACAGGTGGGACCAGAGGCCACATATTGAATTAATTATTGGTCCCTGCAAATGTGCAGCGAGTGTTAGCTCTTTGTACTGACTGGAGCTGAATGTACTCTTTTAGATGGAAACCCTGAGAAGTTTCCAGTTCCTGAGGTCTCTATTGATGGTTATGGGGGTCAAAGTATAAGGGTGAAGGTTGTGCAGCTTTCTCGGGGTATTGGGCATTCGGCCCTTGTCGTGAATACACTGCATACGTCTCTCCCATTCCTGAGTTTATCCTGGGGTTTGACATACTACAGGGTCTGTGGCTACACATGACTGCAGGACATCGTGTAGCCACAGACTCCACAGGAGCTCATTACCTGGGGGTGTGAGTGGTAAAAGCCATTTTGTGGGAACATGCTAATCATCCTCCTGTGCAACTGCCACCCTGTGATGGGTAACAGCAGTGAAATAATATCAGTTGCCTGGAGGACATGAAGGAATTACAGCATCCATAGGGGTGTTGGAGAAGGTGGACATAATTAGGGCCACCCACAGTCCTTTAAACTCCCCTATGTGGCCAGTAAAAAAGCCAGATGGTAGATGGAGAATGATGGTAGATTACTGGGAGCTCAATAAGGTCATTGCTCCAATACATTCAGTGGTCCCTTCGGTGATGGACTTGATGGACTGGTTAACTAACGAGCTGGGACCTTACCACTTTGTAGCTGACCTAGCAAATGCCTTTTCCTCCATTGACTTTGCTCTGGAGAGCCAGGATCAGTTTGCCTTCAAGGCTGACAGTGGACTTTTACAGTGCTCCCTCAAGTGTATTTGCACAGCCCAACTATCTGTCACTGGCTTGTGGCAGAGGACCTGGCAAAGTGGCCACAGCCTACAGAGGTGATTCTCTTGCAGAATTAGAGAAAGCAGTAACTCAAATGCTGTCACACCTGAAATCATGTGGCTGGGCAGTCAATGAAACCAAGCTGCAAGGGCCTGGATTATCTGTCAGAATCTTGGGGGTTGTCTAGTTGGGTAAGACAAAAGTGATCTCCAATGAGGTGATAGGTAAGATTCAGGCATACTGGACCCCTCCCACTGTGAAACAGCTCCAGACATTTTTAGGCCTGTTGGGGTACTGGAGACCATTTGTGCTCCATCTAGCTCAGGCTGTTCATCCCTTGTATTCCTTGGTGAACAAGGGGGTGAACTGGGATTGGACTCCAACCTCAAATCAAGTGTTCCAAGGAGTAAAGTGCATCATTAAGCACTCCTGGGCTTTACATGCTTTGGATCTTGCTAGACCCTGTGAAGTAGATGTGCATGCAACACAGGAAGGCTTTGGATGGGGTTTATCGTAGTGATAGGAATGGCTACGTCAACCCTTGGGTTTCTGGTCTCAAGTATGGAAAGGAGCAGAGGTATGGTGCTCCTTGATCGAAAAACAGTTGCCTGCATCATATGCTGCCCTGTTGGCCATGGAGGCCATAACAGGAACTGCCCCTGTGACAGGACCATGTATTCCATTGCAGTGTGGGTCCAGGACTAGATGGTCAAGCCTTATAGTGGGATGGCTCAGACACCCACATTAGCTATATGTGTGTGCGGGCTTATCTGCAACAAAGGAGTACTCTGTCTACTAGCCCTTTGCAGACTGAGCTACAGGAAGTGTTAGGTCCAGTTATTTATGTAGATGATATACTTACTATCCCTGTCCCTATAGAAGAGATGGAAGCTAGCCCTTTCCAGGAAGGGCAGACACCTATCCCCACAGATGCTTGGTACACTGATGGGTCCAGCAGCCTGCTGTGCGGACCACTGTGGCAATTCTACCAATCAATCTGGTTTGACGCTGGTGTGGGACAAAGAAGCTAGTGGGCAAAACTTTCAGCTATATGGCTGGTGGCAGTCAGTGAAACCCCGCCCTTGACTATTTGCACAGATAGTTGGGTGGTGTACAGGGGGCTAATATTATGGATCTCTACACAGCATACAAATAAATGGTTATACATAGACCATTGTGGGGACAGGCTTTGTGGTAAGACTTGTGGGAGTCAGGTCACCAGAAACAAATCACTGTGTATCATGTTACTGGACATGTACCTCTTGCTTCTGGGAATGATGAGGCTGATACTCTAGCCAAGGTGCAGTGGCTGGAAATAGTACCCCCCAGTCCCTCAGGAAGGGAAGAAGCCCAGTGGCTACATTGGCAGCTCTTACATGCTGGGTAGAAGTAGGCCATGTGGTCCACTATCAAAACTTGGATATTACCTGGTACATTAGCAGAGGCGCAAGAAACTTGTGAGACCTGTGTTGTCTGCTTGTGAGAGCATCCCCGAAGGCTTGTGGGAACTTCTGGACAAGTAGTGCGGGGACAGGTACCGCTGAATTGGTGGCAGGTGGATGTAATTCAACCCCTACCTAGTTCAAAGGGATGTAAGTATGCTATTACAGGTGTGGACATGGCCACAGGACTTTTAGCTGCTTATTCCACATGGCACCCAGATCAGAAAGCAGTAATTGCTGCGCTGCAGTGGTTACGTGCTTTTTATGGGTGACTGTTAATCATTGAAAGTGATCAGAGAACGCATTTTACCAGGCCTTGGTACAACAGTGGCTTTGAAACTTGCAGATTGACTGGAAATATCCTCCTTAAGCTACTGGAATGGTTGAATGGTACAATGGTCTCTTAAAGCAGGGCCTGTGAGCTGCAGCTGCCACCTGTATGCTGAGGGATTGGATGAAATGCTTATAGACTGTCCTCCTGACTCTAAATGAGAGGAATTGGAGGGAGGGCCCAGCTCTGGTGGAAGCGTTACTCCACTGGACTGCAGCTCCGATTCAGCTGCAGGTACAGATTAAGGATGCCTTGCTGAAATCAGGCATCAGAAAACAGGGGAATATTCTTTTGCCCACTCCGGAGGGCCTGGAGCAAGGACAAACAGCCACTTGGACATGGCCTTGGGAAATAAAAGCCCACCACACTTGTTGGGTGGCTCTTGTTTCCCCGTGCCGCCAAGGGGTGGAGAGAGACTTACAAATAGTACCCTAGGTGATTGGAACATGGCCTCCAGTCTTAAAGGTGACATATTCTGGGCCAGAAGACCACGAAATGCTTCGTGGCACCTTTGTGATTCCCCTATGGCCCATTATGAGTTATCCCTTATTATTGCAAATAGGTGCTGAGCCCCTAGTTGAGGCATAAAAGGTCTGGTATTCATGTGCAGGAAGACTACCTCTGTCAGCTACTGACCAGAAGCTTGCTTGTATATTGCCAGAGGGTTGTGACTTGCCTTTACTGGTGGCTCTAACTGCTCTGTCTTTTTGCCCTTAGGGTGCAAAGTAACACCTTAGTGGACTGGGTTCATACCCATGCCTTAGTGGCTGACCAATCAGCAAGCTGGATTTGCAATGAACTCCCCCTGAGCACATCAGCTGGCCTCCCATGGTGCATCTCTCCAGCTTCTGTCTCAAACTGAACTTGGTTACAGCACCAGTGGAACAGTGAACATCCCTTGTGGATGGCTACCTGGATTGACATCTGTGCTGGGGCAAAGGAGCAGTATGACCAGCCGAGGTCATTAAATGGCTACTCTGTATGGGAGAGCTGAGGGTGGTTCACAGCTGAGGCTGGTACGCTGCCTGGACCAGCTCCCCTTTGCATTGAAAACCCCAAAGGACCAGCTCAAGTGGGTTGGAGTCTGACAGGTCTGTGTCAGACTCAGACTCTAGAGCATTTCCAGGGGGCGAGGGATGATGCATGGGCTGCAGTTCCTACTGGAGCTGTCTGGGTATGTGGCTCACAAGGGTGGCCTTACCTGCCTGGAAATTGAACCAGCTGTTGTACCTGGGAAGGCCCTATTTGCATTCAGAAACTCTAGTAGTCCAGCCAACAAATTGGGAAGCATTTAAAGTGTGACACTGGGTAAAGTGTGCTCCCTGGTGGTATTACCCATTAGCTATTTTTTCTCCTCAAGCTGCTTCTGTAGTCACTGAGGCTGAGATAACTGCTTTGGCTTTGCACTCTGCTCAGGCATTGAATGCAACACATGACTCCTTAAGCTTGTTAAATGAGGAATTAAGAAAAGTGGCCTTGCAAAATCATATGGCTTTAGGTATGCTTACTGCATCCCAAGGTCGGGTATGTGCCCTAGGAGGGGCAGAATGCTATGTATATGTTTCTGTTGTCCTCCACAATGTTAGTGAAGCCTTGAGGGCATTAGCCTCTGAGACCCGTGCCATTGAAAGCTGACAGGTGATCCTTTGCAGGAATGGTGGGCATCCCTGACAACTGAATGGCAGTGCTTGTGTTTGGCTTGCTTGTTGCTACAGCCTGTATTGCTGTTGTGGGTTATGGGTGCAAGGCTGTGCCCTTCTCATCAAGGGGACCTTGCAGAGGACATCCTGACATAGATTGTATGGTGAGGGACCAAGAAGGGGTGGATTATAGGGTAAGTGAAGGCAGTCTGGTTTCCTCACCCAGGTGTCTGGGTAGCTAAAGGAAGCACTGTTCCTATAGCCTTGGAGGGGCCTGACAAACAGTGTTGTCATAGCCTTGTGGCTGGGTCGGATAAACTGTTTCTATAACATGAAGAGGGCTTGCATTTGCGAAATTGTGTTATGTTATATAATGTTCTGGCATTTTTTCCAGCTTTGTTCCCCTCTAGTCCTTAAACAAGTAGGGGCTTCTCACTAATGAGACACACAGCTTACAGTGTGTGTGGCTTACCCACCCATGAATAAAGGTATGTCAAGCATCGTCACGGCTTTGTGCATTTTCTTCTGTCTCCGAGAAGCAAGAGTGGATCTGGCCGGCCTTAATTGGCTGCAACACAACTGTCTCCTTGGATTTATAAAGATACTTCTTTAGTCTGTTTCCAGGAGAAAAATCTTAACCAGATGAAGGGATAAAAAGCTGTGGTACATTTACACAGTGGAATTACCATTTGGCTGTAAAAGAAGAAGGAACTCTTACATTTTGTGACAGCCTGGATGGACCAGAGACTATTCTGATAAGTGAAATGAGCCAGGCAGTGAAAGACAAATACCACACAATCTCACTTATATGTGGAATCTAATGAACAAAATAAACTGACAAACAAAATAGACACAGAGGTACAGATACCTGGAACAGACTGACAGCGGTCAAAGGGGAGGAGGAGGAAGGGACTGGAGGAAAGAATGGGAAAGAATTAGCCAAAGAACATACATGCATGACTCACAGATACAGACAACAGTGTAGTGATGGTCAGAGGGAAGGGGGAGGGGCGAGGATGGGGGGAGGTGAGCAAAGAGGGGGAAATTGGGACATCTGTAATAGTGTAAACAATAAAAATAAAGTAAAAAATGCAGAAAAGCTTAAAGCGAAAAGATGTACAAAAACTAAGAAAACGATGGTGTGGCTATGCTAACATCCAAGTAGATTTTAAACAGGAAACAATTCAAGAGATTAAAAGCTTGTCAGAGTCCTAAAATGAAGTAAACAACACTCAAGATCATTTAAGGAAGGTTAATTTACAAAGCTTGTAAGTACTAATACATGTGTATGGTATAAGAATTATAAGGACAGTTCTTTAACCAGGGCTAACAGCACCACCCTTAGACCCCGGGAGACAGAAGAGGAAGAATTTAACTAGATTGTGGAAGGAGAGAGAATTGTGAAGGGTTCACTTTGAGAGAGGCAATGACCTTTAGTCATTATACATTTAATTCAAAGTAACCTCTAATGGAAGGAGCTAGGGGGAATAACTAGTCCAAAAAAGGACTTCCACTCACCAGAATGAATGTTTGGGTCACCCCACCTTGTAAGCAATCCCATTCAGTTTAGATGCAAGGAAAAAGTGAGAGAGACCTAGAATGGGTGGTGGAAGAAAACAGCTATGTTACAAATCTAGGACTCTTGGCCAGCTAAAAAGCAGGTTTTACAAAAATATAATTATTTTTTACTTGGATTATTTCTGCACTACCATATATGAAGAATTCTGGGGTGGTTTTTATTGGACTATTGGCCAAGAAAATACTAAGTAGCATCTCAGTGAATACATTCTATATTTTGTTCTACTGTATAAAACTATCCACTGTGCAGCAGCAATCCAGTTTCCTTCTGTCAGGGATCCCTCACCCCAGCCGTTAGATTTACTCCTTCCCTGTTGGTTAGTGACAGAAAGACCAAACTGGCCCACGTGCAGTGTCTACTTGTAATTCATTGAAACCATGTGTCCAAAGAAGCATTCCTCCCTTGAGTACTCAGATCTCCAAATATACTAAGTCCAAAGTTTTATGACCCAAATTTCTTCAAATGGCTTATTTGGTATAACAGAGAACACAACAAAAATGCATGCACATGTAGACCAAAAGATGACTACAATTATGTTCATAGTGGTACTCCTTATCATAGTCAAAAAATGGAAACATCTCCACAATATCAACAGTAGAATGGATAAATTGTGGTATATTTGCAAAGTAGAATACTCTAGAGCAATGAAAATGAATGAATTATCCCAGGTAACAATATGAATCAATCTCACAATGTTAAAGGAAGGACGCCAGACACAAAAGAATACATTATGTAGTCAATTTACTTAAAGGCTAACCACTGGCAAACCTAATCTTTGGTGTTAGAAGTTGGGGTAGTGATTATCTTCGGTGAGTTTCTAAGAGCTTTTTGTATATTATAGATCTTAAACCTCCATGCCAATATTTTTCTAAATTTACTGTATAAATGTAAACTTTATGTTTAGCTTTTTGCATACAAGTTATTATTTTGCGTACAACTTTTTTGAGAAGAATATATATTCTGTTGTTGTTGGGTCAAGTATTCTGTAAATGCCATTAGATTTAGTTGATGGATGGTACCACACAGTTCAACTGTAACCTCACTGATCTGCCTGCCTGCTGGATTTATTGATTACTGAAAGAGGGGTGATGAAGTCTCTAACTAAAACAATGTATTTGCTTATTCTCCTTGTAACTTTGTTTTTGCCCTAGCTATTTTAATGCTCTGTTGTCAGATTAATACACATTAAAGACTGCTACAGCCCTGGCTGGTGTAGCTCAGTGGATTGAGCGCAGGCCTGTAAACCACATGATCGAGGTTCGATTCCTGGTCAGGGCACATGCCTGAGTTGCAGGCCAGTTCCATACATTGATGTTTCTCTCCTTCTCTCCTTCCCTTCCTCTCTAAAGATAAATAAATAAAATATTTAAAAAATATATACATTTAAAAAAAGACTGCTACAGTATATTTTTGGAGAATTGACTACTTTATCATTGTGCAATGCCCCTTTCTATCCCTGATAATTTTCCTTGTTCTGAAGTGTATTTTGTTTGAATACAGCAACCACAGCTTTCTTTTTATTAGTTTTGACTTGGTGGATCTTTCTCCATTCTTTTAACCTGTGTCTTTATATTTAAAATAGGTTCCTTAAAGGCCCTGGCTGGCGTAGCTCAGTGGCTTGAGTGCAGGCCTGCGAACCAGATGATCACGGTTTGATTCCCAGTCAGGGCACATGCCTGGGTTGCAGGCCGGTTCCTTGCAGGCTAACTACCAGCAGGGGACGCACAAAAGGCAACCGTACATTGATGTTTCTCTCCCTCTCTCCTCTCTCCTTCCCCTCTGAAGATAAATAAATAAATAAAATCTTTAAAAAAAAAATAGGTTCCTTACACAGTTGAATACTACTTGGCTATATAGAAGGAAGTCTTACCCATTGCAACAGCATGAGTGGACATGGAGAGCATTATGCTTAAGTAAAATAAGCCAGTCAGAGAAAGACAAATACCATATGATTTCACTCATATGTGCAATCTAATGAACAAACTGAACTAACAAGGAAAATGGGGACAGACTCATAGATAGAGAGCAGGATGACAGCTGTTGGGGAGAGGGGTGCTTTAAGGGCTGGATGGAGGGATGGAGCAAAAAAGAAAAAACTCATGGACATGGACATGGACAGCACTGTGGTGATTGTTGGGAGGAGGTGGAGGAGGTTATGAGAGAATAAATGGTAACAGAAGGAGACTTAATTTGGGGGTGACAAACACATAATACAGTGTGCAGATGATGTGCTGTGGAATTGTGTACCTGAAACCTGTATAATTATGTTGAATAGTGTCACCCCAATAAGTTCAATAAAAAATGTAGATTTCTTACCTATGGTTCCTGAGAAAATGGAAAATTGGTAAGGACTGTTAGCTTCCTCCCTCCAAAAAACTTTGGCTAACTACAGAAATGAGGGCCTGAGGAATAATATCAAAAACTGTGAGGAAATCATAGTCAGGGTTAGGAGTAAGTTTTTAAGTATTGTTCCTACCACTCCCTTACATTGTTTTGGGACAAGTGCCAGATAACGGATTGCTGCAGAAGTCATCAGCAACAGCTAAGGCCTCCCAATGTAGAATAATATAACGGGTCTGTTGATGAGAGTGTGGACTGACCAGATACTCTAGAGAACTGGGACATTCACTCCCCCACCCCTTCCCTAAACTTCCACGGTTTTTGTGAATTACAAACAGCCTTTTGCTGGATTGTGAGCATCAAGGCAATTCTTTACCAGGAAAGTTTCCAATGAAACAGAATGAAATAGAGATAGAGCAATAGAGTTCATCTGCGGTGCCTGGAGCTCTCTACTCTCTAATTCTTATGTGGGAAGGGATAAAAACTAAGGTCTGCCCTTTTGCTCATCTTCCATATTCATTATCAGGAAGGTCAGTAGAGACATGAGCTTGTGCACCAAAATACCTGAGGAGTGTGTTCACTATATAATACAACAAATTAACATATGCCAATTAAAGCATAAGGAACAGATTAAATGAATAATTTATAAATTATGTCAAACTGTATATTTATCTAATTTATAAATTTTATGAAATTATAAATTTATGATTAAACACAATTTGATTATCCAACAAATATTTATTAATCACCTACCAAGTATCAGGCACTGAGGGCTCATCAGTGACCAGAACAGACAAAAAGCTTTACTCTTGTTGTAATGCACTTTCCAGTGGTGAGAAATGACACGGGGGACAGTGGTAAAACCATACAAACCGCCAGACAACTAATGAACTAACAAGCCATTTTAGAAGGTAATACTTGCCATAAAAATAAAACAAGGAGCTTTTATAATAAAACTAAAACTAAAATATGAGTCAAGAAGCTGAGTGGGAAGTTAGTAATGTATAAAGGAGGAACAAGAAATCGTTAGAAAGTCATGTTAGGTATGAAAATGAGGGTTTTTTTAGTTTTTTTTTAAAGATTTTATTTATTTATCTTTAGAGGGGAAGGGAAGGAGAGAGGGAGAGAAATATCAATGTATGGTTGCCTCTCATGTGTCCCACACTGAGAAGTGGCTTGCAACCCAGGCATGTGCCCTGACTGGGAATCTAACGGAGATTGTGTGGTTTGCAGGCCCGCACTCAATCCATGCCAGACATGGCAAAATATGAGTTTAGAGAACATCACAGATGGACAAATAACAGGGCGAATCAGATTTTATTATGCTTTTAAGGTACTGAATTTTATTATTTTTATACAGGTAAAACTCCTAGATCTTTTCCTTTGTGGTTTTCAGTGCTTTCATATTTGAGAAGCCTTAATCCAGAGGTTTATTTTTATTTTTTTAATCTTCACCCAAGAATATGTTTATTGATTTTTTTTGAGAGAGAGTGTGAGAGACAGACAGATATTGATGTGGGAGAGAAACATCAATGGGTTGCCTTCCATACACTATGCAACCAGGGATCAAACCTGCAACCTAGGTATGTGTCCTGAGCAGGGATTAAACCCACAATGTTCTGGCATACAGGAGGACACTCCAACCAACCAGGCCACGGGGCTAGGGCCAGAGATCTGTTGTTTCAGTTTTATAATTAAAATATTTTAAATTATAAAATGATATTTGTAGATGGTAAGAAATTTAAACAAAATAGAAGTAGAAAAAAATCTCGTCAACTCTCCCCATTCTCCTTTCCACAGAAGTGATCATTTTTCCATGTATCCTTCCAGAAATTTTCTATGTATAATCAAATATGTATATAAACATAAAACATGTATATAAACATGGTTTTAAAATTTTATAAATAGGGTACTATACATATTTTCTGCAGTTTGATTTTTTCCAAACATATATGTGCAGATTTACTTGAGATTGAGGTTTTAAATGACAGTCAAAATTTCATTTAAAAGGCAAAATTAGAGATAATACAAAGATTAGTGGTTGTCAGGGGTTCGCGTGTGGGGTTTGGACAGTAAAACTATTCTGTATGCTACTATAATGCTGGATACATGACATTTTGCATTTGTCAAAACACACAGAACCTTACAACACAAAGAGTTTAGTTAATTATTGATTGTAACAAATGTATCACATTAATGAAAGATATTAATAGGAGAAAATGAGTGTGCATATATGTGTGTGTGGGTCATATGGGAACTCTCTATTTTCAGCCCAATTTTTCTGTAAACCCAGAACTGCCCTAAAAAATAAGTCTATTTAAAAAAACCACCATTTAGAAAAATGACTTTTAAACATTTGTAGTGGATATTTTAGAGTTGGAGGCTAGAGTTGGCTAGAGTAGCTATTTCAGAGTTAGAGGTCAAATACCATGTAGATTATTGTTATGGTCCAGGCATAAAATGATTAGTACTACGGTAGCAAATGAAATGTTACCAGATTTGATAACACCCAAGAAAATTTCATGTTTGAAAGTCTTAAGTGGAATTTAAAGTTTCTGATTTAAAGAAGTAATCTATCAAACATAGTATGTTAATCAAGATTAGCAAAAACAATTACTTAATATTTATGTGACCAAAAGGGAAATGTGGCTGAAGAGATATAAATACCGATAATTGACATGTTCATTTTTTTAAGTTAACATGACTTGGAAGAACCAGAAAATTATTTACTATATACTTGGCATTGCTTATGTTCTTAAATTGTTTATTTCCAGATTTTTATAACCCCTATATATTTTTTTAGAAATCAGCCATTAACAAGATATTGGGTACTTTTTATCTGAATAGCATTATTTCATCCAAAATGTAACTATCTCTCAGTTTACAAGCTCAAAAGCAAAATATAAACAAAAAGTTAACATAAAGCAACATATTATCAAATCTCAATTTTATTCTACACCCAACAGCGGTATCATAAACCACTGATCAGAGTACTGTTTTCTTTAATGCCTAGTTCATCAGCACTTGGAGTAGTCTAGTTCCATAAACTTTTGAGGTAAGAACCTGCCCTACTATTTTAACGATTATATATGAAAATTACGGTAAGCATGGGATTTCTATGGCAAAAAAATGGCTTCTAAAAAAGAAATAGAAACTTCATAGATCTACAAAATTATGCTTTTTACTATGTATACATCATATATCTATGCATATATTTACTTCCTAACTGTAATCTTTTTTTAGTCAGTGACTGCAAAAGTGGCCTCTCAATATACACTCACAGAATTATAGGCTAGAAAGAATTTTGCAGAGTTCACTCTATTCTACCATGTGTCTAGGGATTTTCTATCAGACAATTCTATATACTGCTTGTTTTTAGTACCAGAAAGTATTGTGAAGTAAGATTTTAAAATACTTTGTTTTTAATTTACAGATCCCAGTTTCTTTAAATCAAACTTAGCTTTTATTTCCAGTTTGCTGTTTCCTCTTAGAATTGTGGGTAAGAGAAGGCAGTTAAAATGTGGTTCCTCTTAAACAAAGGGGAAGTATAATGTAAGAAAGGCCCCACACCCAAATAAAAATACTGTTTAAAGTAAGTTTTATCCCTTAAAAATGTTTGAATAGATTTAATAATATATTTTTAATTTGCTTACCTTCTTATGTAATAATCATTAATTTAACCTCAAACTATAGCTCAGGAGAAGTCTCTTGATTTGTTCAAACATATTTGTTCAAACATTAATTTCATCTTACTGTTCCAATCTGCCAATAAGCAATTCCTTTTACCACTCTCTTATTTGGGATTTCCTATTTCCTTGATTACATATCCTACTTTTCCTTGGCGTAATCTTCATTTAGCTGGTAGATATCCTCCATTAGCTTCTTGAGAAAGATGGAATGTGTATTTTTTTTTTTAGATCTTTTAGTTTGAAAATAACTATTCTAGCCTCACAATTGACAGACTGGCCTGTATAGAATTCTGAATTAGAAGTAATTTTCCATCATTAGTTTCAGCACTTGAAACTTGATTTTTTCCTCTGTATAAATTTGTACAATCTATTTTGCCTAATTGTTACTTTTGTAGAGTAAGGAGAAATGTGAGATATGCAGAGAGGGAACTGCAGGAACCTGCATCGAACACCCTTCAGCATTTTATACTTAAAGAAATCTTTTTTCATTAAATTTGTTGGGTGACATTGGTTAACAAGATCATATAGGTTTCAAGTGTACATTTCTGTGACATTGTGCATGATCTGTGTATTGCATTGTGTGCCCATGAACCAGTCAAATCATCCTGTCACCATGTTTGACCCCCCTTTACAGTTTCCTAACCTCTCATGACCCTTCCTGTCATAACCACCATAATGTTGTGTGTCTCTAAGTTTCAGTTTTATATATCCCACATGTCAGTGAAATCATGTGGCTCTCAGCTTTTCCTGATTTATTTTGTTTAGCATAATAGTCTCAAAGTCTGTCCATGTTATCACAAATGACATTATTTCATCTTAGGGCTGAGCAGTATTCCACTATATATATATATGCACCACATCTTCTTTGTCCAGTCATCTGTCACAGAACACTTTGGTTAACCAGTTTCCATGTCTTGGCCACAGTGAATAATGCTGCAATGAACATAGGGGTGCATGTATCCTTGCAAATAAAGTTTTCAAGTTTTGGGGTGCATACCCAGAAGAGGGATTGTTGGGTCACATGGTAACTCTACTCTTAATTTTTTAAGGAATTGCCATACTGTTTTCCATACTGGTTATACCAGTTTACACTCCCACCAACAGTGAAGGAGAGTTCCTTTTTCTCCACATCCTCTCTAACATTTATTATTACTTATATTTTTTTAATATAGAGAAAATTTCAATTTTTTTATAAACTTGCCTTGTTGATAATAGCCATTCTAATAAGTATGAGGTGGTATCTCATTGAAGTTTGGATTTGCATTTCCATAATAGCTAGTGAAGTTGAACATCTTTTAATGTAGCTGATGACCATCTATATGTCTTCTTGGGAGAGGTGTCTGTTAAGGGGCTCTGCCCACTTTTGAAATTGGATTGTTTGCTGTTGTTGAATTGTATGAGTTCCTTATATATTTTGGGTATTAAACCCTTGTTGAAACTGTTGTTTGCAAATATCATCTCTCATTCAGTTGGATGCCTTTATTGGTGGTTTCTTTTGCCACACAGAAGCTTTTTAAATGATATAGTCCCAACCATTTATTTTTGCCTTTACTTCCCTTGCCTTTGAGGTCAAATTTGTAAAGTGTTCTTCATGTCTAAGGTTTGTAACTTTAGTACGTGTTTTCTTTTATGTAACTTATTCTTTCACATCTTATATTTAGGTATTTAATCCATTTTGAATTAACTTTTGTACATGGGGACAAACTGTAATTTAGTTACATTCTTTTGCTCTGGCTTTCTAATTTTCCCAGCACCATTTATTGAAGAGGCTTTCTTTTCTCCATTGTGTGGTTTTGGCTCCTTTGTCAAAAGTCACTGGTATATGCAGTTTTATTGCTGGGATCTCAATTCTTTTCCATTGGTCTATGTGTCTACCTTTCCACTAGTGCTAGGTTGTTTTGATTACTGTAGCTCTGTAGCATAATTTGAAGTCAGGTAGTGTGATACCTCTGTTTTTGCTCATTTACTTGTTTTCTGAACTCATTAAACTGCCTGTGTTTTCTTGCATCCCGTTAAGTTTTTCCATAACTGTAATCTTGAGTTCTGTCATTTAAACCACATATTTTCAGGTCTTTAAGCTTGTTTTCTGGAAATTTTTCATTTTCTTTTTAAACTGTCTCATTGTTGTCACAAAGTGTGCCTGGTGCTTGGGTAAAAAGGGACTATGTAGTACCAGTTCTTGGGTCTTCAGATGATGTGCTCTGTAACCCTACACAATGGATGGATAGAGGCAAGTTCTGGGAGTTTAGGGGGTGGCCAGGCTCCGTGGCTTTCTCTATGCAATGCTGATTTCCAGACAACCATGGCTACAGATCTGTGCTGTGTCCCTTCCCAGGTCACTAGGCTCTGCTGCAGCTCATGCTGCCCACTTCTGCAGGAATGCTCACTGAATCTCTTTGCTTCTCCCATCCAAAGGGAGTGCCAGCTACAACCTGATTTTCCTCCTCTCTAGGCTAAGCCTGGCAGTGAGCTCCTAGCCGCGGGGTCATGTCCATCGCCCCTTTGAGCTTTTCTCCCTTCTTGCCTCCTTGGTTAGCTCCTACTTGCCCATCTTTAGATGGTTTAATGCACGAATCTCTCAGACATTTTCAGACATTGAGCAGGAAATCCTTCCATGAATTATAGCTGTTCAAATGGTTGAAACTTCAAGGGGAGAGACCAAGGAGATCTCTCACACTGGCATTTCTCTGATGTCACTCTCCTGCACAACAACCAGTGCAAAAACAAAATGAGAAACAAAACCAGGGGCAACAATAATAAAAATATGTGTTGACAGTGATGTAAAAATCATTATGATGATGAGAACAGGTAGCACCACTGTGCATGTTTGTGCCAGGTACTTTTTTAATGCTTTATATTAATTCACTGAATTCGTACACAGTATAACCTTAAGAGGCTATGCAATTTACCCTGCAGAGCCAGAATTCTAGTGCGAACAGGTGCAATCTAGGCCTAGCCCCAGACCTAGCCCCTAGGTCTGTACTACAGACTGATATACTACTTTGCTGTACTACCTTATAGTAGTATATGGATGTATTTTGTTATATTGCATTTATTTTTTTATTGAATTTTAGTTGCATACAATATTTAAAAAATTGAATTACAGTTGACATACAATATGATGTACTGCTTTATTTTAAATTTTTTCTTACTGTTAGGATAATCTAATTGAATTTTTTCCCTTTTTATTTATTGGAGTGGCCCCCATTACAAAATTACACAGGTTTCAGGTGCACAATTCTAAAACACACCATCTGTACACTGTATTGTGTGCTCACAGTTAACCCAAATCAAGTCACCACCCATCACTATTTATCCTCCATAGACCCTCCTNCTAAACCCCCCCCCCCCCCCCCCCCCCCCCCGGCAATCACCACACTGTTGTTTGCATCCATGAGTTTTTCCCCCTTTGTTTTTCAATCCCTGTGTCCCTCCAAACAACTGTCAGTCTGCTCTCTGTCTGAGTCTGTCTTTATTTTGCTTGTTAGTTCAATTTGCTCTTTAGATCCCATGAAATCATGATATTCTTCTTCTCTGCCTGTCTTATTTCACTTAGCATAATGCTTTCCAGGTCCATCCATGATGTTGCAAAGGGTAAGATTTCCTTCTTTTTTACGTCTGAGTAGTATTCTGTCGTGTAAATGTATCACAGCTTTTTTATCCATTCAGCTATTGATAGACACTTGGACTGCTTCCAAATCTTGGCTATTGTAAATAATGCTGCAATGAACACAGGAGTGCATACATTCTTTTGAATTAGTGTTTTGGTTTTCCCATTCAATGGGTTGTCTTTTCATTTTGTTGATGGTTTCCTTTGCTGCACAAAGCTTTTTGGTTTGATGTTGTCCCATTTTTTCTCTTGTTTCCTTTGCCTGAGGAGATGTATCAAAAAAAAAAAAATAATGGCACAAGAAATATACAAGATCTTACTGCCTATGTTTTCTTCCAGGCTTTTTACGGTTTCAAGTATAACATTTAAGTCTTTAACCCACTGGAGTTTAGTCTTGTGTATGATAATAAGAAGGCAGTCTGGTTTCAGTTTTTTGCATATATCTGTCCAATCTTCCCAATACCATTTTTCAATAAACTATCTTTATCTTTAGCCCATTGTATATTTTTGCCTACTTTGTCAAATATTGATTGATTATAAAAATGTGGGTTTATTTCTGGGCTCTCTATTCTGTTCATTGATCTATTTTGACTATTATAGGCTTATAGTATAGTTTGCTTTTAAATATTTTTTAAGTTGGCAACCCTGTATTTAATGTCTCTTTGAAAAAATGTATTGATTGGTGAAATCTAAAGGCCTGGAAGTCACCATTTTATAGGGCCAGTAGAGAGCAAGAAAATGGAAATTCGGGAGAAGATGACTAATGGAGCAGGGTCTTGGAAGATGAACTCTAGAACACAGGGAACAGTGAGACTTAAAGAACAGGGCAGACATCAAGCATAGGAGGAACTCTAACCACATTTAGAGGTGATGGTAAGGAAAATTTCTCTGGTAACTAAAAAGCAAGATCATATTAACTTAAAATAAGCCTGGTTGTAGCAGTTAGGTTTAATAAATAACATAGAACAGTGAAAATTTGGAGCAACTTTTGCAAAGAATGGGAAAACAAATAAATCCAGGAATGAAGCAACAGACTAAAAAAATGGAGATGGTGTCAACACTAAACATCTTGATGAAGTCAAATAATTAATTTAGTGGAGGTAAAGAAGTAGAAGACATACACAGAAATATAGGAGGTGTGGTCAGAAGGTAGAATTTCTGAATTTGTGATCTTAAAACCAGAGTAGAGGCTCATTCACTGATGATGATACTAATATTAACCATTCTTTAAGCACCCTAAAATTAATTATATCTAATCATAACCACCATTAATACCAGCATATTACAAAGGAGAGACTGAGGCCATAATGAATTTTTAACAGAACTCATTTTTGTTTCATTATGTCTTAAAGAGATACTTCTGAAATTCATATAGATAGTAAAAACCTTGCATTTCCAAGATAATTTTGAAGAAAATACATTAATATTAACTGTTCTTAATATCCTGCTGGGAATTAATACCTATTTTAAAGCTGTAACAATTATGATGGTGTGATACTGTCATACAAATCGACCAATGGAAAACAGTAAACAATCTATGGATGTGTGGAATACTGATTTGAGATTAGTGACATTACAAAGCATAAGAGTTAAACCATTCAATAAATGCTGCTAGCACAATTAACTGTTCATATGTAAAATAAATAAAATAAAATTAGATCTCTACCTCATGCACAAAAAACAGGTTGATAAAAAAACCTAAATATGAAGAATAAAATCTTAAGATGTTTAGCAAAAAGATAAATGAATATCTTTGTGATTTTGAGGTAGGAAAGGATTTCTTAAACAGGACTCCCCAAAGCACAAAGTATAAAGGAAATGATAAATAAATCTAACTACATACAAACTAAATTTCAGTATAAGACAAGACACCATAAACAAAGGTCAAAGAAAAGGCATAAACTGGAAGATCTATAGAAGTCATACAAATATAAATATGGTATTTTTATACAGAAAACACAAATCAGTGACAAAGACGAGCAAAGCAATTGCAAAATGGGCAAAGAAGCCCAGAGATGTCCCAGAGACATTTGGGATTACAAATCTGGACTGGGGATAGACATTTGGGCTACATCAATTCATTGATCATATTTGAATTCATGGGACTGGATGAGCTTATAGAAGGGAAGTGTGCAAAGAAATTAGACTCTAGGCCTTGCTGGGACAAAAAACAAACAATAGATTCCTGATCCTCACTCAAGTTTTAACTGTAAATAATAACACCTTTAACTTTATTCACACATTGAGTATCTTGCCTGGCCTTTTTGGACCACAGGGTATCTTTATGTTTTTTAAGAATTCAGTCTAAATATAAGATTTAATATTAATAAAACCAGATTTTTTTTAGATACTGTCAGAACGGAGATAAGCCTATCACTTCTGTTTAGGACAATATTATCTTCAGCCCATTTCATGTATTGCCAAGAAGGCAGAATTGTGGAAATGAAATACAAATTTTAAAATGAGTAAAACTGGACATAAATTTAAAGTAAAAGGTATCTAAGAAAAAAATCCCCTATAATCCACAATAAAGATTTTTTTAATTGATGGGGTTAGAAACTCTCCTTTTATACATTAGCATAGCTCACACAGTGCTCCACAAATGCCTAATGAAGGCACCCACATCTCTAAATTAAAAAATAAAAAATGTTTTATCCATCATCCATACAAACTTCCAATCATTAGATTTCTTCTACTTGGAAATACCAAACCACATAAACGCTCTGGGAAAGTAAGTCACACACACATACACAAAAACTACATTCTGCCTAATTCCTTTTATATGAAGTTCAAAAATCTGCAATGCAAGACAGAACAGTGGCGGCTAGAAGGGGCACAAAGAAACTCTCTGGGATGGTGGATATAGTCTGTCTATCAATCTATCTATATCTACCTACCTACTTACCTGGGTGGTGGTCACGTCCAACTGCACATTTGGCACTTGAGCATTTTATTGTTACTTCTCTTAATTGAAGTATATATATTTTAATTCCTTTAAAGAAAAACTCCTTAGAAGCCTTAAGAATCTCACTCAACAAAGCTTGTTTTACCCTTGTCAAAACCACAAAGCCCCTACCCTGGTTGGTGCGGCTCAGTGGATTGACTACCAACCAGCCTGTAAATCAAAGGTCAATAGTTGATCCCCAGTCAGGGTACATGCCTGGGTTGTGGGCCAGGATCCAGTTGGGGGTGTGGGAGAGGCAACAGTTTGATGTTTCTCTCACATACAGATGTTTCTCTCCCTGTTTCTCCCTCCCTTCCCCTCTCCCTCTAAAAAAGTAAATAAAAATACAATCTTATTAAAAAATCACCCCCAAACCTGTTATATTTAGTGGCATTCTTCAAGCTTTTCTTCCCCTACTGGGCCCCACTCCCAACCTTTGTCTACCTCAACCATCTCCCAAAAGGTGTCACTATATTTGAAGAGCGGAGATTAAAGATAATGGCCAATGCTGTTCTACAGGACAAAGATGTTTGAACTCATCATATTCAGGATAAACTAGCTCTACGGTCCTTCCTTTAAACCAAAAGAAAGCTCGCAAAAGGAAATTGAAAGGAAACCCTAATATGCATGCCAACCTTTCAATCACCACTTTGTATATCACATTTATATTGCTCAAGCTCATGAATGTGTGAACCTGTATCTAAATACCTTAATAGAATTTCCATTGTAATTGTACTTTGACAGTTCTGAACAGGGTAAAATGATATATAATTAGTTTATTTAGATTCCAATTAACTCTTACTGATCGTTATTTTTTTAGGCAGTGACCATCACAAACATTAAATTTAAACAATAAAACAAAAAGTTGCTTTAAACAAAGTCTCTCCCTTTTCCACTTCAAAATGAAAATATCAAGGGAAAAATATAAAAAACAAGTACTGTATTTATTACAACTGGCTGTTTATATTAAGTGAAATGAAATGAAAACTGATCAAAGTTGGCAAGATCAGAATTGTAATGAGACACTGAATTAAGATCACAGGACATAAATAACATGCAATCATCAAGTGGGATATTTTACTTCAAAATAAAAACATGAAACAAAGTCATGTCAACTAAGGTGTTTCAATGGAGTAAAGCTATCTCTTTACATCCCTTAATTTTTAAAAAGATGTTAATAAAAATAACAAAAATGAAAGATCTTCACAGATAGTTCAGATTGTAGCAGAAGCCCAGCAACAACATACAAAGGAAAACCCTAAGGCTTTCTATTTTTTTATTATGTTCCAATTTCTAGTGAAATGAAAAAAGAACTGATCTGCCGAAGGAATTGAAAGTATCTAAGGAAGAACTATCACGGGTTTTGTCTGAGTAGGAAAAACCTCAGGGCCTCAGGGCAAGGTTGCACTAAATTACGGAGGCGCAGAGCTATAAGCATTTTAGTTTAGGCGAAGTAGTTTAACTTCTTTTTTAGAAAACCTGCATTGCCGGGGCGAGGGAGCAGAGTTAGGGGCCGTGGGGGTGGCGGTTCTCTTAGGTGTGTGTTCAATCCAGCCTTTTTTTGCGAGAGGCCAAGGAGAGGGGCAAAAATAAAGAGAGTCATGGAGAGAATCCCACTTTTGCAGGGGCTCTCACAGAGCACTCTCACATGGTTTTAGCTCACCCGACACAATATCCTTTCTGCAAACCTCCAGCGTCCACGGACATAAAAAGCCTAATGCAAAGGCCCTCTTCAAAATCGAGACCCTAGGAGATCCCATTACACACCCGTTCCGCGACCCCGAAGCCCACGGCCTTCCCAGGCCCCCTCGCGGTCCTCCGGCCGGCGTACACGTCACTCGCCCGCTGCCAATCAGCGCCGGGCAGGTCACCTCAACCCGGGCCCCGCAGCCCCGCCTGCCGTCGGTAACCGGACTTCAATCTCCCGCTGGCCAACACCGCTTTCTGCGCACGCGCAGCAGCTCGGCTGGGGAGGCAGAACCTCGGGAGCGGACGCCGCCAGCGAGAATGGTGCTGGAAAGTGTAGCCCGCATCGTGAAGGTGCAGCTCCCTGCTTATCTTAAGAGGCTCCCAGTCCCCGAGAGCATTACCGGGTTTGCCCGGCTCACAGGTAATCCCCACCTTTAGCCGGTGCCCATCCTCAGCTCTTTGCCAGGTGGGGGCGGGGCTGGGGAGGTGGGGGACGCTAGACGTCTTCGGGTCAAGGGGCGGGGCGGAGCTCCCTGAGTTGCGCGGTGCCTCGTGACCCTGAAAGCGCGCGCTGGCGCAACTTCCTTGGAGCTTCTGTGACGCCACCTCTACAGGGTGGTTGTCCTAGTCCGTGGGTCCCGCGTTTTTCCGTGGTGCGAGACCATTTCTTTCCCAAGAAGGTGTTGAGTTGGGACCTGGCTTGTCTTAGCCATCGCCATCACTCTCCGCAGTTTGCTTTATTTTAAAGCAGAATAAGTCGTTATCCAAGCCGCTGTGTATCAGACAACAACAGTTTTCCGCTGGATTTTGCCCTCAGTGTGTGGGTGTGAGTGTGAGTGTGGGAGAGAAGTACAGGCATACATGGAATATATGTAAGGCAGTTTTGTTTAGTAAGAAAACTAGAAATTGATCTCTATTCCTATGGGGAGAGATTATCTATGAAGAGGGCATTTGAGGTCCCCTCCATTGGGGCGTGGAGGCAGTTGAGGTTAACTCACGTTGTGCGAGATACACTTAGCCGAGTGTTCATAGGCCAGTACAATGGTCCAAATTTTAGAAAATGAAATTTAAAGTATATCTGCGACGTTATGTACTTAAGGTCCCTCCTTTACAAAAACAAACAAAAAACAAACAAAAAACCCACAACTCAGGACTTAAAGGGTGAAGTTTTCCAGAATGAGGGCAATGCTTGGAAGATTTTGTTGTATTCTGAGCATTACAGTGTAAGTGGGGTATTTGTAAACCAGACTTGATAGAGTAGGATGATAAGGGGGAAAAAGCCATATCGATTCAGCAAACATTGAACTCATGTTCTGAGCATCAGGGGGTGTTAAGCATGAAGTAGTAATTTTGAAGTGAAGAGGCTTGCTTAGCTTGGAGCAGTTTGGAGATCTTTGTTAGCTGACTTAAAATACAGCACTTGGAAGGCTGACTGGATGATTTGTTTTGTGTAGACCAAAAGACAACTAGGAGTAAATTAGTGAAAATTGGAGATGGATGTCGACTCCAATATAAGGAAGTTAAAACATTTTTTTTCATTATGCAAAACATTCCCCTAATAGGGTGCCTTGGGAGATAGTCTGTCTCTCTCAGAGATTTAAGAAAGAAAAAAAAAAGGGCGAAGTCTGGTAGGCAGATAGGTTTAGATGGGGAAACTAGATAACTGTTACACATCTAGAGATTTTTTGGATTATGGACAGACACAGTTGCTCTGTAGATAAATGAATTGTGAGATGTTAACATTTTAGATGTTAAAGGTTTTGGTAATTGAACTGAATAGAAACCATGGTAACTGAATAATGGGCATTAAAAAGAAGTACCTAAATACTAGAAACCACAGAAAAGTAATATAAAATGAAAAAACTTTCAAGGCAAGTGTTTATAAACATCAAAGTCATCTTTTGATCCCACCAGTTTATTCTGATAGAATTGCAGCAATTAGGTATAAAAACTTTTTCCCCTTTATCATTTCTTTTACTTAAGTACTTTACATATTTTAATTTATTCTTCATCTTGTTCTAATAATTATGTATTCGTATTTTAAATTGAGATCACAGTATGCCCAATCATTTCCCTGCTGCTGGAAATTTGGAATGTTTACATAAATACATTTTTTGTTCATAATGTTTATTGGTAAGTAGCCATGTACCTATACCAATTGTTATTTTTTGTCTCTTTTGAGTTATACCCTTGGGTGTATTTGCTAAAATAATAATACCAGGTCAAAAGGATATGATTATTTTGTGACATTTGTTCTCTTTTGCCAACTTACCATAATATGGCAAAGTTAATAATTTGCATAAGTTAACTGCTGAATTTTTAACAGTCAGGAAAGAAAAATGACCTCTTAATTCCCACCCTAGTCCTGAATTTTGTGTGTTAATTCTAGTTTCACTTTTCTGTTGATACAGTACAGTTGAAGCAGATTTAAAAATATGATATTTGATTTAGTGGCCAGAAGATTTTACAAGTGTGTTTTTTTCTTGAAGATACCTCATGTCAACAAATATTTAATTTCTATTAAAGGCAGTAAGGAAACTCAACCTAAATTTTTTCTTAAATCAGTAATATATAGTAATTTCCTTTTTAAAGCTGTTAAATATTTAATGTGAGGACTGTTTCTCAGAAATATGAAAACTCTGGTAAATATATTAATGGTACATATGTAACTTAAGTCCCATTATAGTGTCTACATTTCTCACTGTATTGCTTATTTGTTTGGGAAACATTAACATGTATGTAGTAACTGCTTTATGAAAAAAAAAGATATAGCCTGTTTCACACTAGACAATGACAGTTGTAGCAGTTGTGGAATCTATTTTGAGGTACCATGGAAAAAAAGCAATGTTCACTATATGAGTCTCCACTAGCTAATGTCAAATAGCTAATGACATTTGGCTCTCTTGAATGAGCTACTTTTTGAATTCACATTTAGGCTTCGTTGAAATAAAAACCTGAAAGATAACTTTCAGCAATTGTGTAAATATCTAGGAGATGCAAATGTTTTCATTTTCTATCTGAAAATTGGGGCAAAAAAGTTATAGTTCACATTATTGCCTGTTTTTCCTTCCCTATTTAGATCCAGTGGTTTAAAAAAAACAAAAAACAATTGTCCCTCATGATGACACTGCATTCTTAATTAAACACTTGGAGACCCTTTACCATACTGTTTACAGACAATCCTTATCTAGCAAAAACAACTTATCTGTTTTAGTTTAGGTCACATTTTTAAGAGTGAGGTTTTAAAGATAAATTTGTATAGTGTATTCTAATACTTTAACCATTGGAAAAATCTTTCCCTCTTATATAAACTTTTAAAATAGAACAACAAAAAACATCTCCCCATTCTAAAGTCAGAAAATTATTTACTTCTAGATTTAAAAACTAGCTATGAAATTTTAAATATTCAAAATTCTCCCCCACTTGCATTAGTTTGCTGCTTTGAGATGAAATGAGTTGGATCCTAAACACAGTGTTTTTCCCAAAGAAACACAAACATGTCAGAGCCGACAACTTTAAGAGCATTGGCTCTATTTATCTCGAAAGGGCCAATTTTGAACAGAATTTAGAAGTGCAACAGAGGTGAAAATATGTTTCCACAAAAAGACATACAAGCACCGCTCATAGCAGCCTTTAATGTATAATAGCCCTAACCTGGAAGCCACCCAAGTATTACCAACAGGGGAATGGATAAACAAATTATGGTATATTCATAGAGTAGAATGCTAGTTAGGAGTAGAAAGGGATGAATTACTGATTCACTGTAGAATGAAAAATCCACTTTATTTTGAATGAAAAGAGCTTTGGTTATAGAAACCAGTCGTGGGAGATAGACTAGAAAGGGGTAGGAGAATCTTTCTGGGATGATGGAAATATTTTACATATTTTTACACATTTTTCAATGGAGGCTACAGGGTTGTATTTAAATGTCACAAACCAAAATTAAATGCTTAAGGTCAGTTTATTGTATGTAAATTGTACCTTACTTATTTTTTAAACAAATGGAACCAAAGGTGAGTTTTCTCAATAAGAAAATGTAATAAATAAGTTCAAACTGAAGAGTTGCATTTGTTGATAAGTAAATAATAAAGGTTATTTTTGAAAGAAGAATTTTATTTTAGAAAACTTTTTTTGAGAATTTGGGAACATACTTATATCATTCTTATAAGTTGTGTTTTTCCCACTCTTCCTAATTAGACCAACTAGAGTTAAAAGTCAATGTAATTAAAGATTATATTAGCCTGTGTAGAGAACATTTTTGATTTAATTAAAACATTTTTGTCCATATAACTACTTTGCAATATAAAATTCCTCAAGTCATCAGGTATTTATCGAGTACTTACAATGGGCCAAGCAGTGTTCTGGATACAGCGACACTGTTCTGTTCATAAGGGTGAATGGGGAAAAAGATTTAAAAATTGATCATTACTTTCATTGTATTGGCCCTCTGGTCTTGAATAGTCTGTATTAGGTTTGAAGTGGTAGTGGTAAAGCCATCCATTGAAAATATTTTACTTTCATCTTTCTACAATTCAGAAATAGAAGTCATTTGTCTGTCTTTACCTGTAAATGATACATAAGAAAATTTATAAAATTATAAGCAATGAAATTGCCATATTATTTTTATGGTGTCATTATATGGTACCTTTTGAAAGGGGAAAAAATCTGTCTCAATTCCTTAGAATATAATTCTTCATTGAGAAATGTTTTTATAATTGTATTTGTTTATATACCTTGTGCAAGAATAGGATGTGATGTTCGCCCATCTACGTAAAATGTTGAATCTGCCCCTTCTTAATTCTATTTCTTCCAAGGAGTTACTTTCTTTTAACAGTATGTAAACTTTCCGAAAATTGCTATTATTAAATTACTTGCTACTCAAGTTGCTTTAAAATGTTCTTTCTGTAAGTGTGGTGCTGATTCTTTCTCTCTACCTTTTTAGTCTTTGTATTTTTTTTTATCTTAATAGTGTGAAATAGAATTGAACAAAATTTAATATTAGAACCCTGCTCAGTATTAATAGTATTAATGTGGTTTGATTTTTTAAAAAAAATTAGAAACTGGATTAAAAAAAACAACTGGAAATAGGAAGACATCACTGATAGAGGAAGAAAATCTATCAGAAGTGAAAATAATGAACTAAGGGAAAATTTTTAAAGAAATGCAACCCTTTTACATTTAAACGAGTAAAAAAGTGTCACCAACTGGGTACCTTTTCCAGGGACTAAGTGTTGAGATGGAACTAAGCCACTTCCATCTTTGACTTAACTGTGGCCAAAATTCATCTCTTCTTTCTGTCACTCCTGATTTTCTCCCACACTTTTATCGTCAAATTCTGAGTTGTCTTCTAAAACCTATAATACTCGAGGAACCTTCTTTCCATAAGTGAAACAAAGCTCTCTTTGAGGATACTACTAATCCTCCAGCTCCCTCAGTGGTGTCTTTTCTTTTTCTATCCTTCCTTCAGTTTGTGGGGTAAGTGAACAGAAGCAATGGGCATTTTTAAGGTTCTGAAGAGCTGCTTCCGCACTGGAACTGATTTGCTCTCTTTCAGAGAAAACTGTGTCTTCTGCCATCCTTCATTATTTCTTTTTTGCTGGTATCACTGAACTTGAGTCTCTCTCTTACATTGTTTAAGTATGTTGACCTCTCCTATTTTCTTCTTCTACAATACTGCACTATCTTCTTGTGCTTGAAGACGCTCTTCTTGTATTGTTTATTTTTTTTGAATTTTCATTTGAGGCCCATACCAGCATACATCCAGATAATGAACCCAGAAATCTAGAAATCATGAAGGAGCTTCACTTCCTTTATTTACCTTGTGCTCCATACTTAATCATCAAATCCTATTGATTTGACTACCTGACTTAACGGTTCTTATGTTTCAAAGTGAGTGAGGATTGATTGCAGACCTACTCTGAGATCTGAATGAAAGCTTCAGACTATTTCCTCAGAAAATGCATGTGTGCACACACACACACACACACACAATTCTGGGGCATCTATTTGTCCTCTCTCTGCGTTAATGGCCAGTGCCTTAGTTTCAGCTCACAGTATTTTTTTCTAGGTTATTTCAGTGGATTTTCAACGGGTTGCCTGTCTCTTAAACTCCCACCACTAGTCCTCTCTGCTCTTCCTCAGTGTTTCTCCACTAATCCCTCTTACATCTAATACCAGTGTAATTTCATAAATGAACAATTTTCCAGTTACACTGATACTCAGATATTTCAGTGGCCCCCTTTTATATCAGAGCGTTTCATAATCTGGCACCTGCTCACTTCTACAGTGCCTCTTCTGTTTCATTCTGTCCCAGCAATTCTGTAGCACTTAGTTTCCTACACTTTCCGTGTATGGCATATCTCTGGGCCCTTGCCTGTTCTGTTTCTGCTGTGTGGAGTGTAGCTAGCTCCTCCTCCCATCTGCCTGTGGATTCCCATACTCTGACTCATCTTTCAGAAACTCCTCCTCTGTCTTCAGCCCTGCAAATAGTTAATCACTTCATTCTCAGTATTGCTTATTTATGATTGCACATACTACACAGTACTATAATCCCTTTGTATAGATCTGTACTCTATACTAGATGGGAAGCTCCTTGGGGGTAGGGGCTGCGTCTTCTAATCTCTTCTTATACCCTATAGGAGCAGGGCCTTATCCATCAGCCTGTATCCCCAGCACATAGTACAATATTTGGAA
The DNA here is from genome assembly GCF_014824575.4 of Sturnira hondurensis. Lineage (NCBI taxonomy): Eukaryota > Metazoa > Chordata > Mammalia > Chiroptera > Phyllostomidae > Sturnira > Sturnira hondurensis. Next base: position 11,789,606 of record NW_028093845.1, on the reverse strand, counting down.
TGTGGTGCCTACTTGTCTTGCTGAACAAATGAATGAATTACTGTTATTCCTATTTTACAGACCAAAGAAACCTGACTCCAAGTATATGAAAATCTGGATTTATACAACAGATAAACTGTGAATTAGTTATTTGAAATCCTGCTCTGTGCCAGGCACTGTACTAAGCACTGGGTACATAGAGACAAAAAGACAGTTGCTGCACTTGCTTGTAGCACACTATCTTCACATAATAGGTACTTAATGATTACATAGTAAAAAGTTGAAAAGAGATTGTTTAACAAAATAGCATATTGATCAGATTTCTTCACTCAGATGTATTTATTGGGCATTTAAATTGATGAAAGAGCTCAGAAAGAAGGGATTGTATACGAGCAAACTTTACAGAGTGATAGAAATACCATATATTTTGTTGTAAGTGATGTTTACAGGTCTATATAGTTGAAAAATTCATCAAATTGAACATTTAACACAAAGCTCAGCAGCCTAAACACTAAATTATGCCTCAATATAAAATAAAATAACTTGAGTCAAAGATTATTTAGACACCAAGGTCATAGTGGTGATGTCCCTGCCCTTGTAGGCTCCCTGTTGTGATTGGGGGCCATGATAGGTGGGCATAGCCCTTAAATTTATGTTTCCAAAAGATATTAAGGGATTTGAAAATGCTTCTAATATAATATTAAGTGAAAAAAGTAGGATATGAACTGTATGTACAATATGGTATCAATTTTGCACAGTGTAGAAATATGACAATATGTTACTCTTGATCGGTGAGTTGAAAGTTACTGTTTTTATTTTTAATTTTTAAAAATACTATTTTTGATCATCCTAAAACAAAAATATACTGTACAAGATGTACATTATACCTAACAATTAGGTAACAGTTTTTTTCTTCACAGTATCTATAATATCTGCAGTAGTTCAACATCAAACAGGTCCATGCAGCTGGTCTTAAAAGTTTTTTTTAAAGCTTCTTGTTTGATATATGTGTATTTCATATTTCTTTACTAAACTCAGCATTAATAAATACAGTGATTTCTAATTTAGCTTTATAGACTGTATTGTTTTCCTTTATAAAACTTTTCTGTAGTTAAAGTGAAGTTTATCATTTAAAGAAGCAGATTGTACTAAAACTGTTGTGTAAGTTATTACTTTGTTGTAGGAGATAATAGTATTTTTCATTACTTTATATTAGTGATTTTCAACAGGTGTGCTGCAAGAATTTCTAAAACATGCAAAGAATTTCAAAACCTGACTATTTAGTCAGGGGCACTGACCTCTTCCCTTCAATTGTTAAATAAAAAATGGCAGTCACACAGCAATAGTCATCCAACGTGAATGAAACAGAATTACACCTGTTTTGAGGGTTTTTTCTTTGTCAGATGGGCAAAAAATATATATTTGGTGTGTGGCACAGAATTTTAGTAATTAGTTTATGTGTGCCATGAGGTGAAAATGTTTGAAAATCACTGCTATCTATATGTGTAAATATATTTATATTTATATAGAATATGTAGTGTTTTACCAAGGACATAAGTGTGTCAAAAGAACATATTCTGTAGTAGATTTTAAAATAGTATTAACACCATTTATTTCCTGAGATCTGTGGGCTAGGTAGGAATAGTTAAATACTATACTTAAGAATCCAAGGTTTTCATCTCTATATTCTTACTTCCTTTTTTTGTTGTTATTTTTTTCACTCATTTACTTTTTGACTTTGAGTCATTTTGCCTCTTGTGACTTAATTTTGTGATATACAGTATAATACTTATTCTACATCCAACACACATCTATTGAAGAACTACTATTTTAAGGTAATACTGGCTGTTGGGGCCAACATCAATATAAGAGTTGCGTGATCTAGGAGATAAGTGTCCATAATTACAGTACAATGTGATGAGTCAGAAAGGGACTGGCATTTATGCTGTACGTTATTTATTCATTGAGTCACTGATTAAATGTTTCTGAGGTGTCACTACTTTGTTCCCGAAGGATGGCACATAGCTCCTTTTCTTACAGGCTTATGGAAGAGTTAATTTTACAAATAGATAACAGTAGTGTAATAAAAGAACACAAGGAAAAGGGTCTTAGGGGTGCATTAGGAAGTGATTAATTTTGCTTTGTCAAGTCAAGGAAGAATTCCAGAGGAGGCAGTAGGTGACCCTAGCTTTGAAGGGTTTACATAAATGAGTCAGGCCAGAGGTAGAAAGGCATGGCGAACAGAAGGAATTCCTTGTGCAAAGAGCACAGGAAGGCTACCACTAGGTCATAGCTTCAGGGTGGCTTCAAGTGCATACGAGATGGGATGTTGGTGGGAGATGAAACTGTCAAAGCAGCCTGCCATGCTGCAGAGTCGGTACTTCATAAAAACAACAGTCTATAGCGGCACCATCCGCAAAACTCTCTGTGATGGTGGCAGTGTCCTCTGTGCTGTCACTTACCGTAGCCACTAGCCCCATGTGGCTATCGAGCTGCCAAAATGTGACTTGTGTGTCTTAGAAATTGGATTTTTGAGTTTTACTTAATTTTAGTTGTTTAATAGCCACATCTTTGTTTTAATTGTGTTTTTTACTTTTTATATTTTATGATGCTCTAAAATTGTGGCCCCTTCTAGGACCAGCTAACTCCTAGAGATAATAAACAACTCTGCTTGTGGAGATTACCCTTCATATGCAAATCAACCAATCCAAAAGCCTGTACCCCTGTACCTTAACCACCTCCTGTATCTAACTCGCCAATCAGGATTTCTCCTGCCCTAAATCACACTGGGCCAGGTATGAAACAACTAGGGACCACCCCAAGAGCCTAGAGCCCACTGATACTATTCAAGCTACCCAATCCTAAGCTGTTCACTATGCTCCACCTTGCTGTTTCCTGGAGGCCACAATAAAGGCTTAGATGCATGCTTTCCTGTCACCTACCTCCTGATCAACCCTGGTACTTTTCCATGTTTCCTGCATGTCCCCAATCTTGGGAACTGTAAGTAATAAACTTCTTTGAAGGCACTTGTCTCTATGTCATCTTATATGTGTTTAAAACTAAATCGTGGGCCCTGGCCAGGTGGCCCACTTGGTTGGAGCATCATTATGTACACCAAGAGATTGCAAGTTCCATCCCTGGGTACAGGAGGCAACTGATTGATGTTTCTCTCTTACATCATTTCTCTCTCCCTTCAAAAATCAAGTATATACATACATACATATAATCTCAGGTGAGGGTTAAAATTTTTTTTTGAATCTTGGGTACAAATCAAAACCTTACAGCTAGTGACTACAGTATTGCACAGCACAGACCTGCAGAGTCCTTCCTCTGCCCTAAGAAACAGTTGTCACTTCGGAAGTTGAATTAATTCAAAGGATCTATATGGAATGTCTCCACTTTGGTGATGCTAGCAAGCTTGACAGATAAGATTCTTACTGAGCTTCATTCTGGTGACTATTTAAAATATTATATCCCCCCAAATTTCTACTATATAGCATTAAGTTGAATTGGCAAAATATTTTTTCAAAGGAGTCGCTACTAATTTTCTTAGTCACTTAAAACCTAACATTTATTGTATATCTTTTATGTGCCAGGCACTCTTACAGGTGTTGTACATACATCAGTGGGTTGTTTCATTTAGAACTCATAACACCTTTGGCATCAAATTGTATCAAAAATTGTTTCATTTTGGAAGAGTTTGTATTAAGCCAATCTTTCTTCCAATAAACAGTTATCTCTGGAGAGTAAGTTTTACCAAGAGAAGAATAGATAAAATGTTATGGGTTGGCCAAAAAGTTTATTTCCATAAGATGGCTCTATTAGTGCTTAGTTGTCTTTAACTTCATTTGAAACAATTTTGTTAGGTTGTATTGTGACAGCTGTCATATCAGCATGAATTTTTAAAAAATCAAATAGGTGAATTTTTGTGTAGCCATTTTAATACTGAAGATGGAAGAAAATATGCAACATTTTTGGCATATTACACTTTAGATTTTTTTTATTTATTTACCTTTAGAGGGGAAGGAGGGAGGGAGAGAAACATCAATGTATGGTTGCTTTTTGTGCATCCCCTGCTGGGAGTTGGCCTGCAGGGAACTGGTCTGCAACCCAGGCATGTGCCCTGACCGGGAATTGAACCGCGATCCTCTGGTTCGCAGGCCTGTGCTCAATCCACTGAGCTACACCAGCCAGGGCTAGATTTTTTAAAATGGTAAAAATGCAACTGAAACGCAAAAAAAAAGTTGTGCAGTGTATGGAGAAGGTGCCATGACAGGTTGAATGTGTAAAAAGTGGTTTGAGAAGTTTCTTGCAGGAGATTTCTTACTGGACGATGTTCTGTGGCCATGTAGAGCAGTAGAAGTTGATAGAGATCAAATCGAGACATTAATTGAAAACAGTTTTATACCAGACAGCATATAGCCGACATACTCAAATATCCAAATCAATAAAGTAATTGGTCAAATGAAAAAATGTGCTTTATATTTTATGAAAAAAACTAAATGGGCTTTTTGGCCAACCCAATTTATCTGTTGGATTTGATTCATGGTGGTTGAGAACAAGCTTTGGACTTACTGTCTTGGACTAAACCTGCTTAGGCTACTATTTACCCACATGAAAAATGGTAATAATAATGGTACCTACTAAATACAGTGTTGAAGCTAACAAACTATTAAGTGAGATCATAATATTTGTACTCTTAGCACAGTCTAGTTCATTATCATTAACATTTATTAATATGCCTTGACACTTAATCTTCAGTTTTTCTCTACTAATCTATTTTTACATAGTGCTTAGCAAGGTGTCAGGTAGGCCCTCAGGGAAGGATGTCAAATGAAAACTCTTTATAGACGGAAAGAGTTCCTTAGAGAGCCCAGCAGAGGCTGCACACTACTATCAAACAGTTCATACATACATGCGGAAACATTTATCTTAGTTTCCTGGTGTGTTTGTCTCCAGAGTCATAGGGACCATTTCATTGATACCAGTTATATTCCCTATGCCTCAAGACAGTGCTGCGTACTAAAGAAGGCACTTAAAGAATGCCTGTGGAGCCCTGACCAATGTGGTTCAGATGGCTGGGCATTGTTCCTCTAAGAGAAAGGTTGAAAGTTCAATGCCTGGTCAGGGCAGACACCTGGGTTGCAGGTTATGTCCCAACTCAGGCCAAGTGCTAGGGGCAGCTGATCGAAGTTTCTCTCTCACATCTGTGTTTCTCTCCCACTCTTTTTCTCTCCCTTCCCCTCTCTAAAAATAAAATCTTTTAAAAAAAAAGAACACTTATGGAATAAGATGGACCTAACAATGAGAACATTCAGTATATGGAAATTTCAATTCTTTAACATAATAGCTTCTATACAAAGTTCAGGTGTTTCTTTAAGAATCAGTGTAAAAAAAAAAAAAAGAATCAGTGTACCTTACCCCAAAATGTAAAGCATTGAAACTAAAAGAGATTAAAACATGTTCTCTCCAAAATTACATATGAATGGTAAAATAAAGATATTCTGTTGTATGCTTTTAGACATGGTGGAAATAACTTTCTAAGCCTATAAAATATATCACGTTCAATTTTATTTATAACTAGGGGTCATAATTCCTGAAATAAAAAACACAAATATACCAGGGAAAATGACAGGATATTTGATATAGGACCTATTTTGGAAAATTTTATTTTCTATTTCACAAGTCTCAAATTAGCCCACAAAGGAAACAAGGTAGTCCTAGGTAAAAGGTCTCTTGATTTACTTATTCATGGTTTTAAAGATGAATAGTTAAAGTGAGAAGTAAAGAATAATTAAGAATAAGCTCAAGGGTGAGGCATGCTATTTGAGTTGTATTGCAAGAGCGCAGCAGACTAACAAATCTGTCCATGTTCAGTTTCAGAATGGCTCCGGTTACTGCCTTTCCTCGGTGTACTTGCACTACTGGGCTACCTTGCAGTTCGTCCGTTCCTCCCAAAGAAAAAGCAACAGAAGGATAGCTTGATTAATCTTAAAATACAAAAGGAAAATCCCAAAGTGGTGAATGAAATAAACATTGAAGATTTGTGCCTTACTAAAGCAGCTTACTGTAGGTGTTGGCGTTCTAAGACGGTAAGATGTCCATTTACATGTACACTACAGTTTTGCGTAGTTAAAATGTTTTCCGTTTGAAATTCTCAGTTGTGAGGTTCTGAGAGATGAGCGGTTCTTCCGTAGTGTTCAGTACTGAAAGTCTATGTCCTAAATTAAAGTTTGCCTTTTATGATCCATACTACTTACATTAGAAAAGTGAGAGCAGGGAGGAAGGATAGAAATCTGTTTTTTTTTTTGTATTACCGTGTTTCAGCAATTAGCTAGAGCAACTCATAGTTTAAAAATACACCTATGAGAGGGCATAAGGGTTAGTTATGAGAGGATATAAGGGTTAGTGAAGAGTTTAAGCTTTAGAGTCTGAATAAATTGTGTTCAAAGCTGATGTCTGCCACTTACAGTATGACTTTTGGCAAGTTACTTAATATTCTTTGATTTTTAAATCTGATAATATATCAACATCATAGACATTTTCAAGGATTAATGGGATGTTTGTACAGGGCACAATAGCATGAGCCAGTAAATGTCTTTATGAGATCTGTGTTCTTCTACTCCTTTGACCAGTGGTTATTTGAGATTTTAAGTACAATAACGTTCATCATGTCATCCTTTGTAACAGCAAAGTGTTAGAGAGAATCTAGAATCCGATAATGGGGATGATCAAAGTATGTGTAATAAAAAGGATGGGATGTTAGGAAGCCACTACAAGTAATATTTTTAAAGACTGTTTAATGACATGAAAGCATAATGTAATACAACTAAGACAAACATATTTCTGTACTCATTTTTGTTTAAAAATGCAGAGGAAAAATATACTAAAATGTTAATTGTTACCAATGACTGAATTTTTAAATTTTGATTTTTTTGGAAAATACTACAATTTGCATGCATTTTATAGTAAAAAACACTTTGACTATATTTTGAATTTATTGTACTTGAATTTAAATAAGTAAATAAGTGAGCTCAAATTTAGAGCTCCACAGAGAACAAAAGCTCCTTTTGATCCCCTTTTAAACAAATTTTATTGACTCATATGGATATACCAAATACTGAGTATTTAAAATTGTTAGATTTGCTGTGGTATTGGAATGTAATTAGGCCAAATGTAAAGTATATCTTTTACTTAGGAAAGCTGTCTGATTCTTTTTTTAAAGTAATTGCTTTCTTTTTAAGAGCATTTCACAAATATTTCTACATATTGAATCATTTTTAAATTAACAATTGTAATTCTTTTTCCTTTCCAGTTTCCTGCCTGTGATGGTTCACATATTAAACACAACGAACTGACAGGAGACAATGTGGGCCCACTGATACTGAAGAAGAAAGAAGTATAGTAGTAATGAATTAGGGTTAAATTCAGTGGTGTGCTGCAAAGTCTTATAATGTTATTTTTTCATTCTCTGTGCATAGATCTTTCAAATGGTGGTCTTAATTATTACTACTGATTGAGTGATTGTTTCTGCCAGTTTATTTTCTTCTTACAGTACTGTTTATATTTGATACTTCATACGTTCAATCATTTATATAGAAATTAAATTGCGCAGCCCTTTTCTTCTTACTTCAAAGAATTAATGTATCTTCCCACAATAAAACCAACACTTCTGATTTTAATTAATTGAGAAAAATATAAGTGTTAGGCAATGAATCCAAAAGTATTTCTTTGAATATCAACTTTTTTCAACAGAATGTGTAATTTAAATTTCTCTCCCTATTCTATTAAATATGTTACTTTACAGTTCTCTTATGTTTTGGTAATTTGAAGAGTTTGTTTATTTTCCGGTCTCCTGCCCTCCATTCTTTTAGGATGAATAAGAAAAATATTGCTGTCAAGAACTAGTTGAGTTTTCAAAGAGGTGAACTCTTTGCTTTATAGAGATCGTTGACTAGTAAATATAAATATCCCCATTTCAGGAGAGCCATGAACTGGATATGAAAAGTTCCAACAAGGAGCACGGATTTACATTATACAAGTTGTGTTTACTTTGCAGCAGACTTGTTTGCATCTGTTGAGGCGATGTTGTGTGTCTGAGCCATTGGACTCACTGATGAGGTCAAGTGAGTCATCTCCTGAGCTGCTGAAGTTTGAAGGTCAATTAGAAATAAATATTAAAATAATAAGTAGTTGTCAAAATTATGTTTATGTGAACATTTTTCTCTTTATAACAGTGTAAACCAATAAACAGGATACAAAGAGTTTGCAAAATAAACTTGCTGGAGAACCTTTAAAATTTTTGTAATTTTTTTACCTGAGTCTATTTAGTTTTATTTTATATTACAGTTCTTGTATTATTAGCTTTTCTTAAGTCTGTCTGTTTAAAGGTAGAATCTAGTCAGTTCACTATGCCGTTTTTATAGATGAAGAAGGTACAGGAAGGAGGCAGACATACGGAATTCTTCTGTCAGTTAGAATCGAAGCTAGTAGTTATTGAGCACTTACCCATAACAAACACTGCACCAAGCCTGGGACCTCGATTTTTATTACATGTAATGTCAGTAGGTTCTGTCGTGTGATCCTTACTTTCACATGACCAATGTCAGGAATTTTAAAGTCAGGTTAGTTGTGCTTTTGAGAAGTTTTACAAGGCGTAAGTCCAACATTGTTACTCTTCCCTCACCTGGGAGGAGGGATAAATATAACACTGCTCTCACATTGATTCTGGGCATTTTTTCCTGAGACATTTTCTTCTAAAGGGGCTTTACCATCTGATGAACCATTTATTTTTACACGGTCGGTCACAAGATTTTGGGAAAAATCCTCCTCACCAAAAGTTTGACTAGCCAAAATCCTCCTCACCAGTTTGGTCTGGGGTGCATTTTTAAATGCTTTTCTTTAAAACTGTTCACTGGCTCACAGCAAAATGCTTACATTTAGATGTCCTAGTGGTTCCCATACTTAGATTTCATAGAAGAGAAAATTTCCTAAAAAAGTGGAGACTAAAATGAAATTATCAGCTTTAAATGTTGTCAGATTCAAGAACATTTAAAAAATTGAAAACACCATCTCATAAAAGGTAATTTTCACACCCGAAAGGTAAGAGGTCCCCTCCCAGTAAAGCCTCCCCCCCAACCACTCACATTTTTCAGTTGTTTCTGGTGAAGAGCTGTGCCGAAATAATTTTCCCACCTATGCAAATTTTTCAGCAGCCTGGGGCTGGTAGCAAAAAACTTTAAATGATATTATGCATCATGATTAGTTGCTATCACTTCTGCTTATAAATTCACAGAATTCCATCATGTCTTCCTTAAAAAATAGACATCTTATAAGCAACTGCATCTAAATTAATACTAAGATAACTTAGCTCTTGAAGTACATATCTTGAGTTTTGAAACCTTCGAGAAACAGCGCTTGTTGTTACTGTGTCTCATGATTGTTTGGAGGATGGCTTCTTGCCCAGCAGACACTCATCGCCTGACTCAGCAAATGAGCACCGCCAGTACGTAAACAGGTAGCCAAAACTGTTGAGCAGGCTGGAGTTATTAAGGATTCATTCATATAGATAATTAAGGAAGTTGTATGATGAAAAGCACATTACAAATCAGTTTTGAATTCAATGCCTCATGACTCATTAAATTGCTTAATGTCTTTTGTAGCCTAATTTGTTAATTTATGCAAAGCTAATGAAGCCATCTGCTGATCTGTGTAGTTCAGCCTTATATAATCTTTAGAAATGTGCTATCAGACTCTTCCTCTGCAGAGGGAGTTTTACTTTCTCGAAACTCTAGGGTTCAACAGGGTCCTTAAATTATGGTGGATATATTTTTAAACATTTTATTTAATTTTGGAGTCGGGGGAAGAGAGGAAGAAAAGAGAAAAGTCAATGTGAGAAACATCCATTGTTGCCTCTTCCAGGCCCCCAGCTGGGGACCTGGCATGCAACCCAGGCATGTGCTCTGACAGGGAATTGAACCAGTGACCTTTCACTTTTCTGGAGGTAAGCCACACCTGTCAGGGTGGATATTTTATGTACTACCTGCCAGAAGCATCTAACTAATTGCCCTTCATTCATTTAGAATCCAGCTGTGACAGCATCACCAATCTGGAGAAGACCAGGAGAGATGGACTAGTAATACTCATGTGCTTTATTCAGAAGTGATTGCCTCGGGGCCCCATATCCAGAGTCTCCTTTTTCTTACCTCATACCTGGTTGTCTGATTCCTGCTCCTGAACAAATCCCAAGTGTCTGCAGGGTCCTGTTAGAGGTAGGGAAACAATGTAATGTGACAACTGACCACAGGGGAAGAGGGAACCAAAAAAAAAAAAATTAAATGGGAATATAAAAAGCATAGCACCTCAAGACCATTAAATACAGGATCCTGCACACCACAGTCCCTGAGAACATTACTGTCACCGTATCATACAAGTGATGTCTGATGATATATTTGAATATAAGTACTATATAATATTTAAGACAGGGTATGTGTTACATTTGATGATAGCGTGCTCCACTTCAAATAGTTAAAAGCTCCGTGCTTAGAGTGGCAGATACTGGTGGAAAATTAGTACAGAAAATAGCTTGACTCATTTCTTGCTCTTTGGAAGTTTATCATTGGAAGTTTTTCCATTCAACTGAAACTCTTCAAGTTTCATGATTGTAATCCACTACAAAATTTAATTTGTTAACATATGAGGAAAACTAAATAAAGGAATAGTGATTTACACTACATCAATTGTGTTACCCGACCTCCTTCCTTTTAGGAAGGATTAAAATCCTTTTGCTGTCTCACCGCTGGCCATTGCTTTCCCTTTGCACCAAAGATTGGAATGTAAAAAAACTCCCATAGCAGGTTTTTTTTTGTTTGTTTGCTTGGTTTTTTTTAAGCTATGCTACATTATCTCTGGTTGTGTTTTTACCATAAAAGTCTTTTACTGGAAGCTCATTTTCTCTCATGTTCACACAATCTACTTTTATTTTTTGCTTCAGTTTTGTAAAATCATGCATAGCAATCATTATTATAATATAAAAATTAGGCCATATTAGTTATTAGCCATTGTATTATGAAGTTTTGTATTCGTTACGGTCTTGAACATTGCAAATCTGTTAGATAGGCATATCTATGTCTTTTGGTCAGAAGACATCATTCTCTAACTCTTCCTTGGTTTAAGTGCTTGATTCTTTGCTTGTAAAAAAAGTATGCCTGTGATTCTGTTCTCATAGAGCACTGTTGTTAGATAGGTCAGCCACAATGTTAACAAATTCCTAATCTCTATTATAAGAGTGTAATTTTCCAAAATAATATAGACAAGGGGAAGAGGGCAATAAATTGCATAATTACAGAGATGAACACTGTACTAGTATGAAAATAAAAACGTTAACAAACAATTCACTAAAATTTTTAATTTCTTGTAATTTTTCATTAGTATTCACCATGTATTCCTCTACATTAACACACTAAATATAGGAATCAATAACATCCATTCAACAAATTTAAGAAACTCAAAACTTAGAAGTACAGAGTTTTCAACTACATTTAAATTCAGCCTAGAAGGGAAATAAAATGAAAATAGAAATGTGTTCACTTTAAAATGCTGTGTGAAACTGCACAGCAACACAACTGGAAACTATAGAGGAAATGCGTAATTCCCAGAAAAACATAAATGATGGAAAGTATCCCAAGGTGAAATTTAAATGTTAATGGAACAGTATCAAATAAAAATGAAAATGTGATTTTAAAAAAACAATCCATAATTTTAAAAGTGCTAGGGTTGCAGGAAAGATGATTCCAATGTTATTTAAACAATCTCAATTTTTTTAAGGGAAAAACTCCTCAATTAATTTAATTTGGCTTGTGTAACATTAGTATAAATACCTGAAAAACAAAAGATGAAAAAATCCATATACTGATGTAACTTGTACACATGGGTGAAAATACGAAATAAAAACGTAGCAACTTGTAGTCAAGATGGCAGCATAGGCAGACATAGCTAGCCTCTTAACAACCACATCAAAATTACAACTAAAGTATGGAACAACCATCATTCAGAATCATCAGATATCAAGTTTAATGGAAATTTGACAACTATGGAATTAAAGAAAACATCCATCTATACTGGTAGGAAGGGCACAGATGCGGAACAGGCTGGTCCCTCACACACATGGGGTGGGTAAATATTTGGGAGGGGTATCTCAGGAGCAAGGAGTCCCAGCTATGCACCAGGCCCCCCAGACCAGGAAGATAAGTACCCATAACTTCTGGTGGCAAAAACCAGTGGGACTTGAGTCAGTGGAAGAAACTACTGGAGCCCCAAGCAGTTCCTCTTAAAGAACCCACACACGGATTCACCTACTCAGACTCACTCCATCTGAGATCCAGCACTGGGGGAGCAACTTGGAAGTCACCAGTGGTATACAGGAAGATACTGAAGCATCTAGCATCAAGCTGAGCAGAGGCCATTGTCCCTTTTCTAAACCCTCACCCCACAGAGTGAGCAAGCTGGTGTTTTATCTGAGACTCCATCAATATGCATGAAACACTTTGACCAGCCTTAAAGATGCCCAGAGAGTCTGCATCGCCTAACTTATGGATCCATCCACTCTGCTTTTCCATATCAGTGGTTGGTCTTGGCTCATGCTAAACAACTCCCTAAATCCTTTCAAAGAAGCAACAGCTGGTCATAGTGAGCCCCACTAGCAGTCATCCTAGATTCAGGGACTCTCTAAGCCCAGCACAAGCAGCAGTCATCTCAGATTTCTTTATAGCTCAGGCAGGGTGACCCCGGGCAAAACACAGACGGCAGCTGACCTTGTTCTGCCCCAAATTCCTGGGCTTGTACACCCCGTGGACAGCTACAGACCATGTCAGAGCACCACCACCCTGCCTCTGCACAGCTGATTCTCTACAGAGGGTAGAGGTTGGTGGTTGGTGAGTGTTCACAGCCAATCCTTGCAGCTGACTGGCCTGTGTAAATCTCTCCAACTGACCTACCAATAGCAACCAAGGCTCAACTACAAGCAGAGGATGTATTCAGCCCACACAAAGGGTGTACCTTGACCACCCAGCTTAGGTGAAAGGGGAGGCTGTGGTACTGGACCCTACAGGATGCCTACTATATTAGGCCACATTCCCAAGGCACTAATTCAAACCAGCTCTACCTAATACATAGAAACAAACAGGGAGGCTGCCAAAACAAGGAGACAAGAAACAGCCCAAATAAAAGAACAGATCAAAAGTCCAGAAAAAGAGCTAAATGAAATGGAGATAAGCAATTCATCAGATGCAGAGTTCAAAATGCTGGTTGCAAAGATGCTCAAGGAACTTGGTGAGGACCTCAACAGCATACAAAAGATATAGTCAGAAACGAAGGATATACTAGTTGAAATGAACAATTTACAGGGGAAACAACAGTAGAGTGGATGAAGCCGAGAATCAAATCAATGATATGAAATCTAAGAAAGCAAAAAACAATTTTTCCAATCAGAACAAGAAGGGAAAAGAATCTGAAAAATGAGGATAGCATAAACAGCCTCTGGGACAACTTCAAGAGGTACAACATTAACATTATAGGTGTGCCAGAGAGAGGAGAAAGAGCAAGAAATTTTTCTATTTGAAAAATTAATGAAAGAAAACTTCTCTAATTTGATTAAGGGAATAGACATACAACTTCAGGAAAGACAGAGAGTCCCAAACAGGATGGATGCAAAGAGGCCCACTCCAAGACATATCACAATTAAAATGCCAGAGGTTAAAGACAAAGAGAATCTTAAAAGTGGCAAGAGAAAAGTTAGTTACCTACAGGGAAGTTTCCATAAGGCTGTCATCTGATTTCTTAAAAGAAACCTTTCAGGCTACAAGGGATTGGCAAGAAATATTCAAAGTCATGAAAAGCATGGTCTCCAGCCAAAGTTGCCCTACCCAGCAAAGCTGTCATTTAGAATTGAAGGGCAGTTTAGTTTTTTTCCTAGACAAACAAACAAAAACTAAAGGAGTTCATCATCACCAAACCATTAATATATGAAATACTAAAGGGACCCATTTAAGAAAAAGATCAAAACTATGAACAGTAAAATGGCAAAAAATACAAATCTATCAACAGTGAATCTAAAAAACAAATTAAGCAAACAAGAACAGAGATAGAATTATGAATACAGAGAGCCTTTTGGTGATTGCCAGATGGGAGGGTGTCTTTGGGAATGGATGAAGAGGTGAGGGTATTAAGAAGAACAAATAAATAGGTAGTTACAGAATAGCCATGGGGATGTTAAAGTACAGTATAGGAAACGGAGTGGCCAAAAAACTTACATGCATGACCCACAGACATGCATGACCCATAGACACGAACAAAGTGGGTGGAATTGCCTGAGGGTATGGAGGAGGTGCTGGGTGGAGGGGGACAAAGAGCAACTGTAATAAGCATAATCAATAAAATATAATTAAATTTGATGCCAAAAAATGTAGCACTGTAAAACACACAAACAAAGGCTAATGCACAATGGAAAAGAGGATTGTCTTCCAGAAATTCAAGCATTTTAATCTCAGTAATTCTATCAGCACAATCAATTATATAAAATAAGAAAAGGAGAAAATATATCAAAATATGCTAAAAGGGCTATTTTTAAGATTTGGCAGTTATTCATAATGAAGATTCTTGAGTAAAATAGAAATTGAAGGAAACTGAACACAATGGAGATTATAAAAAGCCTACAAGTGTTGAAAGTCATAAACTTTTAAAAATAAAAACCAGAATCTAGCAAGAATGTTAACTGTTATTATCTAATACTAAATATTAACCTGAAGGATCGAGTGGGTGATTGACAAGGTTAAAAAATGAAATAATCATTACAAACACAGAAAAATAGAAAACTTTTGTTGATATTATATACCTAGAAAACCTTGCAGATTAGGAAAAACAAAGAATTGAAAAACAATAAATATACACATTTTAATAGCAATAAGCACTTTGAAATGCTAATGGTAAAATATTTTGTTCACAATAGCAAAAGAAAAATATGATAATAATGTTAAAATAAATTTACCAAGAAATGTACAAGACATATAAGAAAAACAGCTATAGAAATCAGTTACTAAAAGCAATTGATTGAGGTTTAATAGCATGAAAAAATTGTAAAAGGGTCTCTTAAAATTAATGTATAAATCAATAAAATTCACATTAGAATAAAAAAGCATTTAAAATTGGATTAAATTGTCTTAAAATTCTTACAGAGTAGTCAGAAAATTGTACAAAAATAAAGGGAATTTTAAAGTTGAGGGGAATTTTACTCATGAGTTAGCAGCACATACTCGAAAGCCAATAGGCTTCAGTATGAAGTAAAGTCAATAGACTAATAATTGCATTAAATAAGAATAGAAAAGATAGAAGATCATTGAGATCAAGATATACATGAAACTATAATATTTGACAAATATGTTTCAATCAAAGAGAAAATATTGAAAGTCCAATTTGCACTAAAGGCTTTCATGTGACACACAAAGTGATTAAAAAATTGTTTTAGAGAGAGAGTAGGGAGATGGTACAGGGGAAGGGGATAGGAAACTAAAGACGGGACAACTGACCGTATTTTGCCATGTATAATGCACTCCTGTGTATAATGTACACCTGTGGTTTTGGCCCAAAGTTTCAGAAAAAAATCTTTCATTTTAATTTTTAAAATCAATTTCTAATTTATTTATATTTAGATACTGAATGTTTGTATTAGAAAGGAATTTTAACATATGGTACAAGAAATTTTATGTAACATAACTACCAAATGCAAGAACAGATACCAGGTATTTCTGGTACTACCCTTGTACAATGCACATCCTTATCTTTCCCTAAAAAACTTGGGCAAAAAAGTATGCATTACACATGACAAGATATTGTATGTGACAAAAAGTAACACATGCAACAAAATAGAAACAAAGTCAAATATCAATAATACATAATAAATATGGGAGAAATTTCAATGTGGGTTACAAAGAGTTAACACTAATACCATACAAATACATATTATGTAATATATAATAATACATACTGAACAATTGTGGGGGCAACTTTGCCTGCAAAGTACCCCTGTCCACCACAGATGAAAGTGAAACTACCAAGACATGATCTGCTTGGGGAGGAGAGGTGGCCAATCTCTCAGAGGAGAAAGGCCAAGAGCCCCTTCCTGAAGGGCTTTTATTGGGTTGTAATACACAGGAATATAGGTAAAGCTCGTCAATCAATGTCAGGTGGCAAAGATTAAACAGTAGGTAACATTTCAAAGAAATCTGAGAGCTTAGTCTGAGTCAGTGTCTGTCAGGTAAGGGGGTTGCAAAAACTTTGGGAGACATACTGATTTCCTGCTTGGACCTTTATCATATGAATGAAAGTACTTTAGCAAAGCAGGCTTCACAGGACTTTTAGGAATTCTTTCTTATGCCCGATCACCCTGGATCCTGCTCTAGCCAGCAAGAGGCTGCACTGCCTCCCCCATCACAGGTTTTCAGGCTTAAGTGGATTAGAGCCAGGAAGGGCTTCTCCCAGATGGAAATGGGCCACTCAGGCTATGTCACAGTAGCCAGGGGGACGAGGGTCCATCACTCCCTCTTTGTTGCAGCCCTCCGAGTCCTTCCACGATCGCCTCCCAAGTGATCGTGCCTGGCTTAGGTTGCCCCCTCTCAGAGGGGTCTTACCTGTCTCTGACTAACCGACCAAGCATTGGGGGCAGGGGATGAAGTAGAAGCAGTGCTTGACGCAAGAGACAAGTTTTATCTCCTTAGTGGCTCCCAGTCCGGAGGTCGCTCACTTGGCCTTTGCCATGGGGGGCAGTTACAACTCCTGAAACCAGGCAGAGTAATTCCCAATAAGCAATAAGTACATAAAAATGGATAGTGTGGATAGGAGAAATGTCCAAACCTATAGAGAATTTTTGAGTGTATCTGAACCACATGGACAAAAATGCTGGGAAGCAAGATCTTAAAAGCTCCGGAAAATGACAGTTTTGCAGTTTCTTTTATGTCTTTGAGATTAGGGAGGGAATATAGGGAAGGTAACACAACTGAGGAGAAAGCAAGCCAAGGACTGGATTACAGGATAGTTGTTAACAAGACTATGTGGTCTCTTCAGAATGTTAAGTTTCAGACGGGTCTGAAAAAGAGGCCTTTTGAAGGTGTAACCTGGAAGCACTGAAACAATGAGCAGGGCTTGCTTAAAGGGAAGAGAATCCGTTTATCAGCCTGCGGTGAGACTGCCCACCATGACCTGCCTGGTTAGGGCTTTATGGTCAGATTACCCTGTAAAGTAACTTTTGGTAGTATTTATTACAGATCCCCTTTTTCATCCCCAATGATGAGAAATATGAACTGTTATAGTCTCTTTAGAAATCCATTTGGAAAAATATATATTCTGTGTCATAAGAATCCTATATACATTATGAATATATATATTTTAAATTATGACATTAATCTTAGTGGAAAATACAAATTAGAGCCATTTTAGTTGGCTCAATGTTGCCACGCAGTAGTGAAAAAAAACAAGATGACTACGGCATGTTGAATCCCATCGCTGTGTGTATGTGTGCACATACGAGGGGGACCCCCCCACAAGAAGGATTATCTTTTGGAGGGTGGGTCCCTTGGAGTACAGGCTTCCCCCACTAGCTGGGTGTTCTAGGAACCCATCTGTATCAGTGTAGCAGCTGGTGTTGTAGTGAGAGGCTGCATCGGCTTCAGTAAATTTTTTTGGCAGACATTTTCAACACATTTGCCCATTTCATGATGGGGTGATTTACGATCACACCTACCCAAACCACCCTGAGTGTTCAGGAGTTTTTGACCAAAAATGGCAACACCTACATGCTCCACCCTTCCTATTCACCCAATCTTGTCCTGAGTGACTATTTTTTATTTCCCTGGATGAAAAATCTGCCGATATTGAAGTGAAACAAACAATGGCAGAAGCACCAAAAGGTATCAAAATTGACGAGTTTGAAAACTGTTTTGAGTAGTGAAAAAACGTCTCGATAGGTGTACTGCCTCAAATGGAGAGTATTTTGAAAGTGACCGAAGTTTGAGCATGTAAGTATAAATACACAGTATTTTACAAATAAAACCCCCCTTTTTGGTGTATCCATTTATACACTCTTATTCTGGGTCATTATGTGTATGCCTGTATACATATTTGCATACAATTGTAGGAGCATGGTTAAAAATGGAGACGATCTACTTTAAGGAAGATGACCTTATTTGTCTGGGGAGGGTAGAGATGGGAATTTGGGTGAGAGAAGAGAGGAGGAAGGAGAAAGAAAGCAAACTAAATGGAAAGCAAGATACTAAATTCCATGTACATTGTCTCATTTGGAAACTATATAAATTAAACACATGTATACACAATACAAAAATTTAAAAAATGAATTGGATTTGATAAGGTGAAGGTTATTGATGATCGTACTGAGAACAGTTTTAGTTAAATGGGAGCAAAGAATGAAGTAAAGTTTCTATTAGAGCAGTTTTATAATAAATAAGTAGTAACAGAGCAGACTACAATAAACTGAAACTTTACCAAACAAATCCTAGTAAAAACGAAAAAAATGAGTATAGATAACTAACAGTGGTGAGCAAAAATAAATGAATGAAGAAAGTCACTGCATGTGATGATTATAAGGCAAAGTCGGCCTTTGCTATATTGGGCCCCTGAGTTGTTCATTCACAGGAGACTGAGACCTCTATTAGCTCAAATCCCGCTGGCACCAAATCAAAATTTTACACATCCAATGGTTTTAGACATAGCCTAAACAAGCAGATTTTTTAGCCATTTAGAGCTTGCGTGCTCTATATAACATGTAAAAACTGTGTCTGTTATCTGCTTGCCACAGATAAAATGAACCTTGGGCTATAAAGATCCTAAGCTGCTGCTATCCTTTGGAATTCTCTGACCTGGAGATGCCTCACACAGAAGCCCCCTGGACCCCAAACCCCTCTCTACTGCAGGAGTTCCCTTGCCCTCCCCCCTTCTGGATGGTGGCCCCCAAGGCTTTATGCTTTTGGATGGTCTCCTGCAGTTAGCGCCTTCCCCAGCGTGCAGACTCGTCGACGTATTACCCAAATAAAGCTTGTGTGTTAGTGCCCCCTCGTGGCCATATGGTTTTCCTAGCTCAGTCCTGAAATGTTCCAGCTGACCCTCTTATAATGCATAATAGTAAGAGTAACAATTCACTAAGAAGATACCCCCACCCCCAAATTGTAGATATCTAGAAACGTATCCCCCAAATAAATAAATCCAAATTAAATGACAGTAAAATGTTCATATACAAGGTAAATCATAAAGATAGTTAAAAAAGTGGTCGCAATTCAGTTCCAATACAAAACAAGCACAGAGGAAGGTGTTAAGCACCCAGGTGTCCACTGGGGGGTCTCGGTAACCTCTCGTTTAGTGTTGATGGCTTCGTTTAAAGTAGACAAGCGTAGTAGCCACGGCTGAGCATGGCATCCTGCATTCAGTGGACGAGGAATGGAGCTGAGGGTGACAGGAATGTAGAACAGACAGCATGTGGGTGGTAGAGAAAGGAGATGATCAGTTGAGGGTGCAAGACCAGCTGCCAAGCTAAGCGGCTGCACTTCATTCCACCGACGTTCCCTCATAAATGTCCCCACCAAAAGAAACCAACCAGAACTCTGGAGGAGCTTTTCCTAGATGCAGTGAAATTATATGGAGCAATAGATCCAAATGGCATGAGGAATGGACAGTAGTGTACTCTGTAGTCCATGTACTGTATGGCTGAGACACTCATTCCCCCGCCAGCTTCAACGGTCTCTGCTGGTTTGTTTGCAGCCAAGTTCCTCTGTAGTAATTGCCCTCAGACAAAAGGAACTATGTAGCCCGGATTACACTCCCTCTTGAGGACAGTGCACATCTGAAGACCACTTTATAGGAATTTATATTAATTGTTGCCACAGACTTTTAAGTAATATGCTGTCAGTGAAAGAAAAAGAAAACTTGAGAGCTTGATGAGCTGATACAGGTCAGAACTGTTGGGGAACTGTTGGTGAGGGGACGGGAAATCCTGATGTGGTCAGTGAGAGGCCTCTGAAGTTCAGAGGGTGAGCTGAGCCAAAAGCAACTGAAAAAAGTACTTAGTTTGCATCAGGACAGCCATATAGCCTGGTCGATTACTGTAAACTTTCCTAGGGTATTTAGAGATGAATTTTTGTTCTTGAAATGTGCAAATGCTAAGAGGACATTCTATTTTGTATTGTTTTACTAAATTAACTTTGCAATAAAAATCATAGAAAAGTTCTGTAGTCAAATCACGTATTTATTAAATCCTTGGTTCTATGTATTCTTCACATATTTGTACCTTTTTTCTCTCATGTTAGATAATTCAGTTTAAAGAAAAGCAGGCAGGTGATGATAAATGAACTTTTAAGGACGTTCTGATCTTGTGAATTCCAGTTTTATGTTGCTTGGATCACATGGCGTTTAAGTAATTTGGGCCCCAGGATGTCAATAATTAGCGCTCCGTTTGGAGCTGTGATTAAGATGGCTAAGAATGCCACTGTCATCACATCCTTCGAATACGCCGCCAGGTAGGGTGCGCTGGTCCTTGCAGTTTCTAGCGCCAGAGGACCTAATACAGCCTGCATTTGGGTAGGGGTGGGTGAGGGAAGAGGAAACATAACGACAAATGTTACACAAAGTTAGCATTTAATAAAAGCAATAAACAAACCCTGGTACTAGCGAGCGATTTGCAATAGGTGTGCTGCAAGAATTTTTAAAACATGCAATACCTGACTATTTACATTTAGTCAGGGGCACTGACCTATTTTCTCTTAGATTGTCAAATTTAAAAATGACAACAGCCAACACAATAGCAGTCTGGTGTGAATGAATCAAAATTACAACTATTTTTGTCAGATCCACAAAATATATAATATATGCATATATTTGGTGTGCCACAGAATTTCAGTAATTAGTGTATGTGGGCCATGAAATGAAAAAGGTTGAAAATAGCTGTACTAGCCTGTTAGAAAAGAGGCATGAGTTAAAGTGCCAGAGGATTTTCATGAATTATTCACTAATTCTCTATTCCTTTTTTAAAAATATTTTATTTATTTATTTTTAGAGAGAGGGGAAGGGAAGGAGAAAGAGTGGGAGAGAAACATCAATGTGTGGTTGCTTCTCATGTGTCCCCTACTGGGGACCTGGCCTGCAACCCAGGCATGTGCCCTGACTGGGAATCGAACCAGTGACCCTTTGCTTCACAGGCCGGTGCTCAATCCACTGAGCTACACCAGCCAGGGCTAATTTTCTATTCTTCCTAGCAAATATATCTGGAGGAAGAGCAAAATAGTGACATATCAGCATGCAGACATTTGGGGGCTGACTTTGCATTTTTGTCATCTCAGCTTTCCCCTGTTTAAATGTATATATGTATTTGAGTGCTTGCATTACTCTCAGAACCTCAAGCTTTTATTGAAGCAGCGTGTTGCTTATTTGCTGTTACCAACCACTTGGGTCTTGGCTGTAACAAGACAATGCAAAAACACTCAAGTTTCATATGGTTCACTAGGATTTTGGTAATCATCTTCTTGTTCTTCCTACTTGGGAGACAGTGTGATACAGTAAAACCGACATGGAGTTTGGAATCTACAAACTGGACACTGAAATTATTACTAACTTACCTAAGGTTATAGGCAAATAACATGGTACTCAAAACAAGTTGTCCAGCCCCAGAGGCCTGCTCTCTAACCATGACACAGAGAATTTTGTTGAATGGAAGCTCAGAAGCTTTTGTTTTGGAATAACAATGGAGAAAAGAATCTCAGGGAATCAAGACATTATGCTGCCAGGTGAAAGAGTCTGCCAATAAGTAATAATACCTTTTTTTAGTAGGAGGGAATGTCATTGAATTAGAGGACAAAACTATGTCCTTCACACATTCATTCTTGTAAGCATGCAATGGTTATTTGCTGTGTACTTCTTGCTTCATGGGGACTGTGCTAAATGCTAGGAAAAACAATGGGGAAAAACCACGAAGATGGTTCCTATCCTTTTCTTGTGACGTAATGGGAAGAGTCAGTCAGTAGTCACTCTATTAGATGTATTAGTCATACGTATAATAGTTATACAAAATAAGTGTGTAATTAATACTAAAGTATGTGTATTCATGTGTGGTGGAGTAGGGGAAAGGGGTAGAAAAGATATATTTTAAAATGAATCAATGTGTCTCTCCTTTAAAATCAAAATATTCAGCTCTACAATATTTAGCAAAATACAAAGATTCCAATTTTCACATATGTTCTTATTTTATATTTTGGGAAAACAGAAAAATGTTTTTGTAAGTACTTATCATAAAAATTATACTTTTGAATTTCAGAAGAATCAATTTTAAAACTGAGGTCTTAAAAGCTTATATAAATTTTAATGAGGAGTTGTGATCAAGCACTTTACAAGTAAGGCTAATAACCCATTTTTTGTGATTGGGCAAACATTTGCCATTTAGAATTTTTAAAAATCAACAGTAAAATTATTAGAATTACTTAATATGTTCTTACCTGCACTGTAGCTTTGGGCATCCATGATAGAGCAATAAATATTTTCTCCTTAAGATTAAAACCAGCAAAAGACATCAATAGAAATGTACAAGAAATCCGAACCAATAACGCCAAACTCATGGTGGCGACACAAGTGCCTACAAGCAGACAGAAGCAAATGCGAGTCACGCGCGGTCCTCGGGGAGGAGTGACTCTTCATGTCTGGAGATACAATTTGTGAGAGTGTTGAAAACATTTTGAGGCTATTGCCTCTTTCTGCCTTTATTTTTTAAGTAAAAATAACAATCATAAAGATGCAAACATGATTGAGACCTTGATGTAAAGTGCAAGAGATTATTGATGGTGGATGTACCGTGAAAAATATAATAAATTCTATTTAATTCTGAGCTCACAGACTTTGAACTTTCACTATAAATAAAAGCATTCAAAGGGTGCCCATAGTAGCTAACATTTCTGCTCAGAAAAGAATGCCAATCTCCACTTCCTCAGGTCCCTCACGGAGGGGAGATAATGGTCTGTCTTTGGTAACAAAGCACACACAGGAGCAAGAAAAGCAAATGTATGTTAATGTCTCAATGCGAGTGTCTGGAGAAGGTCCTTGTGGCATTCAAAGACATACTGTAAATAAAAATTATTCATAATTTTCTTAAATATTTCCAACTCTTAACATTTTTCATGCCTGTAATCATTCTTACCAATAGCATTTGATTTAAGAGATGCAACAGATACCTCCAATCCAACCAAACCAAAAAGAAGGGGTTGAAAAACATCCCATGCAGTTGTAATGATTTTTTGGACTCTAATCTGTTGAAAGGAGTAATACATTTTTAGTTATTGTGGCATGTAAAAGTAACTGCATTTCAGAAAATTAAAGTCTATTTTAATGCATAAAATTAAGATATTTTATTTGTAGGAGAAATGTTAAAACAATAAAAATTAAAAGTTGGTTAATTCTTTTACTCAAACACTTAGGTAGAATTTGACTAAAAGAAATCCACAAAGCTATAAAATAAAAATATTTGGTAATTTTTTCATGAAATAAGGCCTTTGGAGACATGTTCTGATGGCTAAGCAAGAAGCCTAGCTTTTGTGAGGAAACAGAAGAAAGGCAGAACTGCAGCGTGCCCGACAAGAGCGCGCTCAAGGTCAGGCAAACGCCCCACTAACAATCACTTCGGAACCCAGTCCTGTGGAAGTGAACCCCGATAGTCTTCAACCACTGGGAAAACAATGGCTAGTCTGTTAGGCTGTTTTGCAGGAACCCATTTTGAAAACTTCAACGTTATTTTTTTCCTTAAAACCAAACCTAAACATACAGATTCTCTCTGGTTGCCCGCCCAGCTTCCCCTTCTGGAAACAAATCTCTCCCAGCACCACTTCCCACTGACCTGGCTACAACAGCAAAGCCCCTGTGGACAGAGCAATGCTCTGGCTCTTGTCCAGGAATTTGGATGAAGAGGTTTTAGCTTAACGTGGGTTTATCTATTTAAATGGAAGATACATACAACTTTGATATCCTTTGTTTGGGGCATAAATTACCTTTATAACTATTCCTTTCATGTCTGGGTTTTCTGATTGCCATTTATAAAAGTGAAGTTTAAAAGAGGGAAGAACAAAGAAAAATCAGTATTGTTTTCCTTGTTATAGCACAGTATTCTACTTGTTATTTTCTTTTTTTAAAATATTATTTATTTATTTATCTTTAGAGGGGAAGGGAAGGAGAGACGGAGAGAAATATCAATGTACGGTTGCCTCTTGTGTGTCCCCTGCTGCGGGCTGGCCTGCAACCCAGGCATGTGCCCTGACTGGGAATTGAACCGCGATCGTGTGGTTCACAGGTCCACGCTCAATCCACTGAGCTACACCAGCCAGGTCTCTACTTGTTATTTTCAATCCTTAAAGTCTAATTTTTTTACTGTTTGGTTTTCTTTATCGTATAAAGAGATAATTCTAGTGGTTTTAAATTTATATGTAGTTATAATTTAATAACCATTTAATTCCATTTTTAATCTGATTTTATTGGAATACTAAACAAAAGCCAGTATAGTTTTGGGTAGGGAACATCTCAAGCTGATTCTAAAATTTATCTAAGAAAGAATATGGGCAGGAAAGCCAAGAAATACTTTTAAAATAAGTGAGAGAAAATCTTCTATGTAAAACTATGAGTTATGGTTTAAGATAGACTTAATGTAGAATACCTACAGGAATAGATAAGTAAGATTAGATTTCAGAAATGACCTTAGATATATGGGAGGGTGTAGGTCATGTTAAAAGGGGCACTTAAAGGTCACTTAATAATTAATGGTAAGTCAATAAAAATTTTGGCCAAATTGACTATTTAATTTATATATTTTTATATGTGTGTGTATATGTATGTATATACATATGCACATCTATGAATACATATATAAACACACACACATACACATCCTTATCTCAGACAGAGCATTCACAGAAATAAATTCCAGATGGATTAAAGAGCTAAATACAAAAACAAAACAAAAACTACTCAAGTTTTACATGATAATATAGAAGATATTACAATGTTTATAATCTTATAGTCTTGAGTAAAAAATCTTTCTGAAATAAGATACTAAATCCAAAATAAAAAAGGAAAAATTGACTGGTTTGCCTACAGGAAATTTTACTTCTAGACAAAAGGCATCATAAACAGAATTATCACAATGCTATTGACTCTGTTCCGTGTGCTACACTTTACATCACTGTGACTTATTTATGTTATAATGGATGTTTGTGGCTCTTACTGTCTCTCACCCTTTTCACCCATTCCCTCACCCCTCTCCCCTCTGGCAACCATCAGCTTGTTCTCTATATCTATGAATCTGTTTTTGTTTTACCTTGTTTGTTTTGTTGTTTATTTTCATTTTAGAAAAGGTTTTATTTATTTGTTTTTAGTGAGAGAGGAAGGGACGGTGAAAGAGAGGGAGAGGAACATCTATCTGTGTGAAGGAGAAACACCCACCGGTTGCCTCTCATATGCACCCTGACCAGGGACAGAACCCGTGACCCAGGCGTACACCCTGACTGGGAATTGAACCCACAGCAAGATGACGCCCAACCAACCGAGCCTGGGCTGCTCAGGGCTGTTTTGTTTTTATATTACACATATAAGTAAAAGAATACAGTATTCGTCTTTCTCTGTATGACTGATTTCACTTAGCTAAGTATCCTCTACCTACATCCATGTTGTTGCAAATGGCAAGATTTTGTTTTTGTTTTTTATGGCTGAGTAATATTTCATAAACAATGGTATATAGTTTTTACTCACTGAGGGGCTGAAGTATTAGGGAATATCCTACACTGTTGGTAGTAAATAGTGTAAATAAATAAAAACTTTTGAATGGATAATTTGGCAGTACCCAAAGTATGAAATAGAAACATAACATTTCTAGATTCAGCAATTCCATTTCTAGAAATATATTCCATCAGAAGAGCCGTACATTTGCAAAGAGACACATGAACAGGACCGTTCATGGCAGCATTGTTAGTAATAACAAAAAATAAAAGTGATCTAAATGTCTACAAATAGGGGACTGATTAGAGGGAATGATTAACTCGGGAAAGGGGCATTAGATATCCGGGAGTGGTGGGGAAAAGGAGACTTTTACAATTGGGTCTACAGAGACCTTCTGTATTGTTTAACCTTTTAAGAGCATGTTTTCATGTATTAATTGCATAACTAAAATTCCATTAAGAAAATAATTAAATCAATAAAATTATATAATCATACTTCATAAAACTTGGGGAAAATTAGGCCTGATGTGATAACTGAGCTCCTCATTGTGTTTCTGTGCATGTTCAGGTCCTTGCCCTGAATGCTCTATTCTCTACCGATTTGTACACTTCCTCAAAGATACGAACTTCTAGAGTATCTTCGAACTAGAATGATATTTCCTAATTGTCCATTTCAATGTAAACAATGCAGTGATTCTATTACTAAAACTGGTGTGTGACAAACATTTACCTTTCCGTTGGACCACTTCATTCCTCCAATGACCGTCAGCATCAGTGTGCACAGCCCCCCGGCTCCGTGTATGCCGAGGTGAGTGCTGCCTAGGACGGCAGTGAGACACATACTCAGAACGAGGGCTGCTCTCTTCAGTGGAAGATTAGTCTACGTAAATTTTGACAAAATTAATTTATATTAAGTATATAATACACTATTTACATTGCTTATTATTTATTATTAACCTTGGATACCATGTCTCTATATGTTATTTTAAACAATGTCTAAAAATTTGGATTTCTTCCTAACTAAATATTTTAGTGGACTTTGTAATAAGTGATGACATTTGTAATTATTAAGATTATCTGCCACATCTCTGATACTAACATCAGTAAAGTGGTTAAAATATTTTAACTTGTCAGAGGAATGGTATTGTGAGATATTCCTTTGATCTCTCTCCTTGAAGTTTGAACAGCTATGATTCAACAAAAGATTCCCTGCTTGACCTACAAACATGCCTGCGAGATCAGTGTATTGAGACATCTAAGATGGGCAGGTGGGAACAAATAGGGGATGTGAGAAGGGAAAAGGGCTGAGACAGCTCTGAACATGGTCCTGCAGTGGGGGTGAGGGAGTGGGCATCTCACTGCGGAACCCAGCCTGGAGAGGGGAAGAATCTGGTTGTGGCCGGCTCTCCCCTCAGCTGGGATGAGCAAAGAGGTTCAGTGGGCAGGCCTGCAGGAATGGGTAGTGCCAGCTGCAGCTGCACACAGGGACCTGGGCAAAAACACAGCGAGGGGGTGTTGCAACATTCCAGACAGGGAAACAAAGCCACGGAGACCTCTTGCCTCATAGCCTCCCACAGGTTGCCTCCCTTCACCCTTGGTGTTGGGTTTCAGAGCACATTTTCTGCAAACCTGGCAACTGGTACTACAGAATTGTCTTTTTCCCCAGAGCAAATGGTGCATTCTATGACCAGTCCCTGGGTTGGTGCGTGGAGGGACCCCATGAGATTTGACATTGCCATTGCCAGGAGGGCAAAACAAAGAAGCTGACTGCTTCCCCCAGTGCCTCCACCACCTAACCCCTAAACATCACAGCTACACTGACAGTAGTGTCTGGCTGTGGAGGACAGCACTGGGATTTCACAGAGCTAAAAACTTATGACTCAGCACCACCTATTGGAAAAAAATATGAAGATTTCTTATCAACCTACTTGAGGAATGCTAGATTCATAGACAGAGAAGGAATCCATCAAATGCTATGAATAACCAAGGTAGGAAGGCAGCTAGAAAAGCAAATTTTAAAATCTCCAGAAAACAAACTTAGAGACATGAAAATATGTGACATAAATGACAGAAAATTCAAGATTGCTGTTCTGAAAATACTCAGTGAGATGTGAGAAAATACAGACAGACAATTTAGTCTGCGCTCAGAGAACCAATGAACAAAAGAAGTATTTACTAAAGAGATTGACACTTTACAAAGCAAACAAACAGAAATTTTGGACATGTAGAATTCTTAAAAGAGATCAAGAATGAATTAGTGAGCATAGGGAATAGAGCTGACCAGATAGAGAAACAGATTAGTGATATCAAAGATAGAAGTCTAGAAATAATGCAGAGTGAAGGAGAGACTTGAGCATTTAAAAAAATGAAATAACTCTACAAAAACTATCTGACTCCATCAGAAAAAACAATATGAAAATAATAGGCATACCAGAAGAAGAAGAGAGAAATAAGGGAATGGAGAGCCTATTCATACAAATAGTTGATGAGAACTTCCCAAACCCATGGAAAAAACCAGCCCTTGAATCCAAGAAGCAAACAGAACAACTAGTTACCTCAACACAAAGAGGTCTTCTCTAAGGCATATTGTATTAGAACTGTCAAATATTAATGACGAAGAAACAATTCACAAGGCAACATGGGAAAAGAAGAAAGTAATCTATAAAGGAAAGCCCATCAGGTTATCATAGGACTTCTCAGCAGAAACTCTATAAGCCAGAAGAGAGTGGAACCAAATATTCAAACTACTGAAAGAAATTACCCAAGAAATATATGTCCAGCAAAGTTATTCTTTAAATATGAAGGAGAAATAAAGATGTTTCCAGACCAGAAGCTGAGGGAATTTAATACTAGAAGACATTTATGGCAGGAAATACTCAAGGAGGTTTTTCTTCTTGAAACAAAAAGCAAAGGTCACAAAACTATGAGTAAGATCACCAACAAACATATAGCATAAACAGGGGTAATCTGTGATAACAAAAGCATAAAAGGGGAGGGGCAACGACCTTAATTTACAAAGGAGGATGGAGATCAGATGCATTTAAAAAGAAAAGGATATATATATGAAAATTGTATATATGAAATTTTTTTCATAAATGTAGTGGTAATCACATGGAAGACCTCCTCCAAAACAGCGATACATATTTAAAAAAAGAGGAAACAGAGAAAAGAAGTGTGGAATAGTATCAAAGATAACAGAATGAATCACAAAGGAAAAAAACCAATGGATGCACAGAGCTACCAGGAAACAAAAGATAAAATGGCTATAGGAAATCCTCATACATAAGTAATCACCCTTAATGTAAATGGACTGAATTTACCAATAAAGAGGCACTGAGTAGCAGATTGAATGAAAAAACACAAGTCAATCATCTGCTGCCTTCAGGAGACGTAAAGTGAAAAAGTTAGACTCAAAGCGAAAGGGTGAAAAATGATTCTCCAAGCAAATAGCACCCACAGAAAAGAAGGTGTAACCATACTTACATCTGGCAAAATAGATTTCAAGATAACAGTGGTAACAAGTAAAAAAGATGGACATTTTATAATGATAAAGGGGACATTATATCAAGAAGACATAAGTCTTCTTAATATACATGCTGTCTGCCCCGGCTGGGTGCCTCAGTTGGTTGGAACATTGTCCCATGCACCAAAAAGGTTGTGGGTTTGATTTCCAGTCACGGCACATTCCTAGTTTGTGGGTTTGGTCCCCAGTTGGGGTGTATATGGGAGGCAATCAACCCATGTTTCTATGTCATATTGATGTTTCTCTTTCTCTCTCTCTCCCTTCCTCTCCCTCTAAAATCAATAAACATATCCTCAGGTGAGGATTAAATATATATACATGTATGCATGTACATGTATGTATATATATGTACATGTATATATATATACACACACTCAATCGGATCACTGAAATATATAAAGCAACTAGTATCAGAACTAAAGAGAGAAACAGACAAAAACACAATTATAGTTGGTGACCTTAGTAGTTCATCCAGAGCCCTAAATAGATCATCCAAACAGAAGAAAAATCAATAAAGAAATATTGGCCTTAAATGATACAGTAGGCCAAATGAAAATAATTGACATCTACGGAGCCGTTCATCCCAGAATATCATATAACATAATACATTCTTCTCCAGTGCACATGGAACACCTCAAGGATAGAACATATGTTGGGTCACAAAACTAACATCAACAAATTCTCTGACCACAATGTTTGAAATTAGAAATTAACTGCATAAAAGACGTAAAGAAACTGCAAATAAATAGAGACCAAACAACATATTACTAAAAAAAGACTGGGTCAAAAAAGAAATAAAAGGCGAGACCAAACATACATAGAGACAAATGAGAATGACAATACAACATATCAAAACTTCTGGGATACAGCAAAAGCACTAATAAGAAAGTTTATATTTTTACAGGCTTATTTCAAGAAACAAGAGAAATCCCAAGTAAACAACCTAACATTGCATCTTAAGGAACTAGAAAAGGAAGATCAAAAGCATCCCAAAGTCAGCAGAAGAAAGAAAATAATAAAAATTAAAGGAGAATTGAATGAAATAGAGAACAAGAGACTATACAAAAAATTAATATAACAAGAAGCTGATTATTTGAAAAAATAATAAAATTGACACACCCTGGCTAGACCCACTAAAGAAAAAAAGAGATAAAAACTCATAGATAAAAACTCATATAAAAATCATAAATGAAAGAGGGTAAGTGAAGACATGACAGTTATAAAAGGATCATACTAGAATACCATGAAAGATTGCATGGCACCAAATGCAATAACCTAGAAGAAATGAGCAAGTCCCTACAAATATAACATTTTTAGAATGTGTCATGAAGAATTGGAAAATATAAATAGATCAATAAACAGTGAAGAAATGGAAACAACCATTAAAAACCTCCCCCAAAATAAAAGTTCAGGACCAGATGGCTTCTCTCATGAATTCCACCAAACGTCCAGTGAAAACTTGATACCTATTCCCTCCAAGTTCTCACTAGAAACTGAAGAGAGGAAATATCTCATTTTATGAGGCCAGTATAACTCTGATACCAAAGCCTGGCAGGGATAACACAAAGGAAACTACAGGTCTGTATCTCTGATGAATATAGATGCAAAAATCCTAAACAAAATACTAGCAAATCGAATACAACAATATGTTAAAAAATAATACATCACAATCAAGTGGGATTCCTTTCAGGGGTCCAAGGGTGGTTCAACACATGCAAATTGATCAGTGTAATACACCACATTAACAAAACAAAGGAGAACATTTGTATGACCTTATTAATAGATGCAAAAAATAGGCACTTGATAGGATACAAAATCCATTTATGATTGAAACACTGAATAGAATGGGTATAGAAGAAAAGTACCTCAACATAAAAAAGACCATATATGACAAACCTTCAGTTAATATTATACTCAACAGTGAAAAACTGAAAGCTTTTTATCTAAAATCAGGAACAAGACAAGGATGTCTACTCTCACCGCTCTTATTCAATACAATTCTGGAAGTCCTATCCAGAGAAATCTGGCAACAGAAAGACATAAAAGCCATCCAAATTGGGAAGGAAGAAGTAAAAGTATCACTTTTTACAGATAACAAGAATCCGTTGTGTATATAGAAAACCCTAAAGATTTCACCAAAAAAACCATGGGAAATAATAAACAAATGTAATAAAGTTGCAAGACACAGAATCAATGTACAAAAATCCACTGTTTTCCTATACACTAATAATGAAACTTCAGAAAAAGAAATTGAAAAACAGTTCCTTTTGCAATTGCAACCAAAGGAAAAAACACCTAGGAATAAACTTAACAAAGGATGTGAAAAATCTATATACTGAACTACAAATTGTTATTAAAAGAGATTGAAAAAGACAGCATGAAATGGAAAGATATTCTGCATTTATGGATTGGAAGAATCAACAGAGTTAAAATGGTCATATTACCCAAAGCAATATACAGATTTAATACAATCTCAATGTCATTTTTTAAAGAAGTAGAATAAAAAAAAAACCCATCAGATTTGTATAGAACCACAAAAGACCTCAAATAGACAAAGTAATCCTTAGAAAAAAGAGTAAAGCCAGAGGTATCAAATCAGCATGAAACTGGCAGAAAAATGCACAAACTGACCATTGGAACAGGATTGAGAGCCCAGAAATAAAACCATATGTTTATGGGTAAATAATTTTTGACATTGTTTTCCTGGCTTTATTTACTTTACTATTGCCATTTCTACAGTGAATACAGTTTTATCAGGCTCCTATATTTTATTTTTCTTTTTTTGAAGTATTTTTTTATTTAATTCTTGTTCAAGTACAGTTTCTGTCTTATATTCCCAGCCCTGCCCACCCCCCGCCCAGTGCTCCCCACCTCCCTCCCATTTCCACCCCCCACCTTAGTTATTGTCCATGTGTTCTTTATACTTGTTCATGTGAATCCTTCCCCTTTTCCCCTGTGATTCTTTCCACTCTCCCCTCTGGTCCCTGTCCACCTGTTCTGCATTTCAGTGTCTTTGGTCATATTTTGCTTGCTTGTTTGTTTTGTTGTTTAGATTCCTGTTAAAGGTGAGATCATATGGTATTTGTCTTTCAACACCTGGCTTATTTCA
This sequence comes from Sturnira hondurensis, assembly GCF_014824575.4. NCBI lineage: Eukaryota > Metazoa > Chordata > Mammalia > Chiroptera > Phyllostomidae > Sturnira > Sturnira hondurensis. Next base: position 11,757,199 of record NW_028093845.1, on the reverse strand, counting down.
CTCAGCATAATGCTTTCCAGTTCCATCCATGATGTTGCAAAGGGTAGGAGTTCCTTCTTTCTTTCTGCTGCATAGAATTCCATTGTGTAAATGTACCATAGCTTTTTGATCCAGTCATTTACCGATGGGCATCTAGGTTGCTTCCAACTCTTGGCTATCATAAATTGTGCTGCTATGAACATCAGGGTGCATAGGTTCTTTTGGATTGGTGTTTCAGTGTTCTTAGGATATACTCCTAACAGTGGAACTGCTGGGCCAAAAGGCATGTTCATTTTTAGTTTTCTTTAGAAAATTTAGAAAACTCCATACTGTTTTCCATAGTGGTTGTACCACTCTGCAATCTCACCAACAGTGAACTAGGGTCCCCTTTTCCCCATAACCTCTCCAGCACTTATTGTTTGTTGCTTTGTTTATGGTGGCCATTCTGACTGGTGTAAAGTGGTATCTCATTGTGGTTTTAATTTGCATCTCTCTGATAGCTAGCGATATGGAGCATCTTTTCATGTGTCTCTGGATCCTCTGTATGTCCTCCTTGGAGAAGTGTCTGTTCAAGTCCTTTGTGCAAATAATTTTTGACAAAGGAGCCAATAACACACAATGGAGAAAAGGAAGTCCCTTCAATATATGGTGCTGGGAAAATTGGAAAGTCACATGCAAAACAACGAAACTAGATTACAGTTTGAAAATGGATCAAAGACCTAGATATAAGATCTTAAACAATAAATTACACAAAAGAAAACATAGGTACTAAACTTATGGACCTTGGTTGTAGAGAATGTCTCCTGAATTTGCACCCAAAGACAAAGGAAATAAAGGTAAAAATAAATGAATGGGCCCTGGTTGGTGTGGCTCTGTGGATTTAGTGCTGACCTGAGAATTGAAGGTTGCAAGTTCATTCCCAGTCAGGGTTGTGGGCTAGGCACCCAGCTGGGGGCATGCAGGAACCAATTGATTGATCTATCTATCTATCACACATTGATGTTTTTCTCCCTTTTTTCTCCTTCCCTTCTCCTTTATAAAAATAAATAAATGGAATTAAAAAAATAAATGAATGAGTCTGTATTAAATTAAAAAGTTTCTTTACAGCAAAGAAACCACCAACAGAACAAAAAGGAACCAACCAAATGGGAGATGATATTTGCAAATAAAGGGTCAATATCCAAAACATATAAAGAACTCAGAAAATTCAACACCAAACAAATAAACAATCCAATTGAAAAATGGGCTGAAGACCAGAACAGACACTTCTTCCAAGAATACATACAAATGTCCAGCAGCTATATGAAAAGATACTTAACTTTACTAGCTATTAAGTAAATACAAATGAAAACTACAATGAGATACCAGCTCAAACCTGTTAGAATGACTGTTATCAACAAGACAGATAATAACAAGTGTTGGAGAGAATGTGGGGATAAAGGACCCCTCATTTGGTGGGAATGTAAACTGGGACAGCCACTGTGGACAACATTATGATGTTTGCTAAAAAAATTAAGAGTAGAGTATGACCCAGCAATCCCTTTTTTGCATTTCTACCTGAAAAACTAAAAAATGCTTATTCAAAAAGATATATACACTTCTATGCTCATTGCAGCATTATTTATGGCCAAGACATGGAGACAACCTACATGTCCTGTGATAGACGACTGGATAAAGAAGATGGGGTACATATATAAGAAAAGATGGATTACTGAAAGAAAAGATGCAATACTGTCATTTGTGACAACATGGATGATCCTTGAGAATATTATGCTAAATGAAAAGTCAGTCAGAAAAAGCTAAGAACTGTATGAATTTATTCATATATGGGATATAAAACTGCAACTTATAGACACAGACTATTACATAACCCTTCCTTCTTGTATGGTAGTTACAAGAGGGAAGGGTTGTGGGGGGGCGCTAGTAATACGTACAGGTGGACTAATATATGGTGATGGAAGATGATTTGACTTTGGGTGGTGAGCACACAATGCAATGTACTGATCATGTATCACAGAAATATACTCGTAAAACCTACTATGACCCTATTAGCCAGCATCACCTCAGTAAGTTTAATGAAAAAGAAAAAAACAAACCCCCTCCCAAATATAACTTTAATAACTTCAACTTTTCTGTAAATCTAAATGGCTATAAAATGTCTAATAAAAATAAAAAATACTTTGGTAAGTGAAGAAAAAACAAAAACAGACCAATATCACTTGTAGTTCTATATAGCGTATACTATGAATTCTTTTTTTTTGTTTTTAGAAAAATATTTTTTTCACTGTAAAATTTCAAAATATATTTCCCTCTTCTTTCCTACCCTTGCATCCATGGTCTTATTAGAACTATAAAGAAATGACAAAGTGCAGGGTTTAGATTGTGACTATTTAGATACATTTGGCCAATTGGTGTAACTTCTTCAGAAAGAGTAATACTCTTTTTTTAAAAAAATTATTTATTTATCTTTAGAGGGGAAGGAGAGAGGGAGAGAAACACCAATGTATGGTTGCCTTTTGTGTGTCCCCTGCTGGGAGTTGGCCTGCAGGGAACTGGACTACAACCCAGGCATGTGCCTTGACTGGGAATCGAACCTGGATCCTCTGGTTCGCAGGCCCGCACTCAATCCACTGAGCTACACCAGCCAGGGCAAAGAGTAATACTCTTATAGCAATAAGCAGAAAGGTAAAGCCTTTTGCACCCTTGTTTTTCAGGTGGCTAAAACCCTTTTAGTATTTTGAATTGTTTACTTTTCTAATTCAAATACAAATTAAATTTTCTTTCTTTTTAAAAAATATATTTTATTGATTATGCTATTACAGTTGTCCCATTTTCTCTCCTTCACTTTCCTCCACCCTGCACACCCTCCCACATTCTCCCCTTTTAGTTCATGTCCATGTGTCATACATAAAAGTTCTTTAGCTTCTACATTTCCCATACTATTCTTACCCTCCCCCTGTCTATTTTCTACCTACCATCTACGCTACTTATTCTCTGTACCTTTTCCCTCCCTCTCCTCCTCTCACTCCCCTATCGATAACCCTCCATGTGATCTCCATTTCTGTGGTTCTGTTCCTGTTCTACTTGTTTGCTTAGTTTCTTTTTGTTTTTGTTTTAGGTGTGGTTGTTAATAATTGTGAGTTTGCTATCATTTTACTGTACATGTTTTTATCTTCTTTTTCTTAAATAAGTCCCTTTAATATTTCATATAATAAGGGCTTGGTGATGATGAACTCCTTGAACTTGACCTTATCTGAGAAGCACTTTATCTGCCCTTCCATTCTAAATGAGAGCTTTGCTGGATAGAGCAATCTTGGATGTAGATCCTTGCCTTTCATGACTTCAAATATTTCTTTCCAGCCCCTTCTTGCCTTCAAGGTCTCTTTTGAGAAATCAGCCTACAGTCTGATGGGAACTCCTTTGTAGGTAACTGTCTTATCTCTTGCTGCTTCTAGGATTCTCTCTTTCATTTTAATCTTGGGTAATGTAATTATGATGTGCCTTGGTGTGTTCCTCCTTGGGTCCAACTTCTTTGGGACTCTCTGAGCTTCCTGGACTTCTTGGAAGTCTATTTTCTTTGCCAGACTGGGGAAGTTCTCTTTTATTATTTCTTCAGATAACCTTTCCACTTGTTGCTCTTCCTCTTCTCCCTCTGGTACCCCTATAATTCAGATGTTGGATTGTTTACAGATGTCCTGGAGGTTCCTAAGCCTCTTCTCATTATTTTGAATTCTTGATTCTTTATCTTTTCTGATTGGTTGTTTTTTCTTTCTTCTGGCCCACTCCATTGATTTGAGTCCCAGTTTCCTTCCCATCACTATTGGTTCCCCGTACATTTTCCTTTATTTCACTTAGCATAGCCTTTATTTTTTTCATATAATTTGTGACCAAATTCAACCAATTCTGTGAGCATCCTGATCACCAGTGTTTTGAACTGTGCATCTGATAGGTTGGCTATCTCTTTGTCGCTTAGTTGTATTTTTTCTGGAGCTTTGATCTGTTCTTTCACTTGGGCCATTTTTTTTTTTTGGTCTTGATGTGCCTGTTATGTAGTGAGGGGTGGAGCTTTAGGCATTCACCAGGGCGGGGCAACCCAGTCTCTGTATTGTGACACTGTATATGGGGTAGGGGTCCGAGAGGGAATAATGGCACTTTCTCCGATCTCTGCCAGATTTCAGACCCTTCCACTGCTTCCCCCAAACAAACTGGGCCTTTCTGGTGCTGATTCCCTTGTAGGTGGGTTTGTGTGTGTTCTAGGACCTTGTGGGTCTGTCCAATAAACTCTCTTGTGAGGCTGAAAGTCTCTCCCAGCACCTCAACCCCTACAGGTATTTTGAATTGGTATTTTGAGTCTTCATTTCCTCACACTGGGACCCTGGGTTGCATGGTCCCTCCCACTCCCCAGTTTCACCTGGTTAATCTGCATGCGAATGTTGGGACCACCCAGTCCACCAGCTGCCTTGTGTGCAGTGCCCCTCCACAATCTGCCGCCTCCCTGGGTCTGCCTTGTGCACCCAGGGTCTGCTAGCCGCTGCTTTTTTTGCCGTGAGTCCTCTCCACTCAGCCGCCCAACTCCGCTCTTCCTACTGGTCTGGTGAATGTGTCTACTTAAACTCCTTGGTTGTCAGACTTCCATACAGTTCAATGTTTTGTTGGTACTGGTTGTTTTTTTTTTGTTTCTAAATTTTTGTTGTTCTTATTTTGGTTGTGTGATGAGGCACAGTGTGTCTACCTACACCTCCATCTTGGCCAGAAGTCCCATGTACTATGAATTCTTAAAAAAATTCTGAATACCTCATTAGCTATAATAATTGTTATAGGCAAATCAAGGCAGATGTTAGGCAGAAATACAAGACTAATGGCACATTCTACAGGGCAGGGAAGGTCTGAGTTTAGTAGTGTTACCTTACTCAAAGGGAGTGAATTTAACTCAAAAAATATACAAAGATAAATGGGAGTCTATCTCCTCTAAAATGTTTAAGGAAAAGTGTGAGGTAAAAGAGACTAGAAAAAATTGTCAGAAGTCAAAAGGTAATTTAGTGAAGAAAGGTGGGGTGGAAAAAGGAACCCTAGTGTAATGTTGGTGGGAATGCAGACTGGTGTGACTGGTGCAGTCACAGTGGAAAACAGTATGTACTTTCCTCATAAAATTAAAAATGGAACTGCCTTTTGACTCAGCAATACCACTGCTTGGATTATATCCTAAGAATCCTGAAACACCAATGCAAAAGAATCTTTGAACCCCAATGTTCATAACAACCCAATTTATAATAGCCAAGTACTAGAAGCAGCCTAATTGCACATCAGTAAATGAGTGGATCAAAAACTTCGGTACATTTACACAATGGAATACTACACAGCAGAAAAAAGGAAGGAGCTTCTACCTTTTGCAACATCATGGATGGAACTGGAGAGCATTATGCTAAGTGAAATAAGCCAGATAATGAAAGACAAATACCATACAATCTCACCTATAAGTGGAACCTAATCAGCAAAACCAACAAGCAAGCAAAATACAACCAGAGACATTAAAATTAAGAACAAATTGATAGAAACCAGAGAGGAGGGGGGAGAGGGATAATACGGGAAGGGCCTTTAAGGAACATGTATAAAGGACACAGGGACAAAGCCAAGGGGGTAGGTTTGAGAGTGGGAGGTGGAGATGGGTGGGAAGGGGGGTTTTGGTGGGGTGAAAAAGGAGACAACTGTACTTGAACAATTAAGAAAAAGAAAGTAGGGTGGGGTGGAATGGATATGGTACTCTGAGCTAAGTACATTTTTCTTTTAAACTATTCATTGTATATTTAGTATGCATTAGGAAGTTCAATTTTGCCAACATCATAGTAAAAAGATATGTTCATAGCAGAACAGGTTACAAAACATATTTTCATTTAAGTATGTTTAGTCAGTCCATAACCTTTTTAAAAAATTTTTATTTAATTCTTGTTCAAGTACAGTTTTCTGTCTTGTATTCCCAGCCCTGCCCCCTGCAGCATAACCTTTTATAAAAGTTATACATATTTTTCTCTCAATATCTTCATTATATTTATAAGTATATGATTTACACAGTGCTTCATCAAAATTGTTTCTAATATTCCTTATTTGCGCAGTGTGAAAGTAAATACTTCAGTCAGGGCATTGACTAGTATCAGTCACAACAATACTCAGTTTTCAACAGAGTAGTCATTGGAAGCTACTTTTGGGGAAAGATGGTAAACATCAAATTTCATATTTCATGGATCTTCTAAAAGTTCAAATTTTTGAAAGAAATAGCTAATACTATACTTCTAAAGTTGATTTATTTTTTATTTACCTGATCTTCACTTGGAAAATAGCGAACAAAAAATCCCAAAATTGTTCCTACCAGCACACCAATAAGTATATTCCGAAAAGAGACTGCAACATTATTAAGTATATCACCTGTAAGGGCACACATAAGGAGAACATTTTATAGAGAAGTATGTTTACATAACCAACACATCAGAAAATCAAACCTTGGTAATTCATGAAAAAGGTATGTATTTTACAAAAAATACATGAAAATGAACCATTAATATTAACAAATATAAAAACATAAGCAGATCTACTTGTTTTTTAAATATTTTATTTACTTGCTTTTAGAGGGGGGAGTGGAGGGAGAAAGAGAGGGATAGAAACATCAATGTGAGAGAGAAACATCAATTGGTTGCCTGTAACATACGCCTGACCAAACCCATGACCCAGGCATGTGCCCTGACTGGGAAGTGAACCAGTGACCTTTTGCTTTGCAAAACTATGCCCAACTATCTGAGACTCACTGCTTAGGGCTACACAAATCTATTTGATAAATTACATATGTACTCTTAAGTAATTTATTATATACAGTTTATTGAAAAATGTTTATTGAATAAATAGGCCAGAAAACAAAGACCTAATAAGCTACACTGTGCTCCCCTTACACCCCCCTACCTAAAAGACCAGGTGAAGTAGAAGGATGGCCAGAGACTGACAGAGAAGCACTTCTGGCACCTAGCACAAGGCTGATTTTGTTTATTCTCTGATGTACTATATGACAAAGAAACATTACTTAAATATTAAAAAACAATTTAACAATAATGACATAAAGAAAAGGTTCATTCCAGCGTTAATCTTGGGACTATTCATCAAGGGACAATTGAGTTTTCAATATATTTTATGCTATCATATGTGTACTTAATTATAATAAATTTCTAAAAATGATACTAGGTCACAGAGGGTTAAGTTATGCTTTGTGTATTTAGATCAGTAAAGCATGTAAATACATACAAAGAACCAGAGGGTGAAAACAACAAGATGGTGGAATAGAAAGCCCCAGAATTTCAATCCCCCACAGGGACACAAATTTAACAACAAACTATAGTTCAAAAGCCTTTATGAAACTCTACAAGTCAGTTGATAACTTGTAGCAAATGAAACAACTTATTATGTATGTCAAGGGAGCTCCTATTAGATTATCAAAGATTTTCACAGCAAAAGATTTATAGGCCAGAAGGGGGTAGGGTTATATATTCAAAGTGTTGGAAGAAAAAGGATGCTAGCTGACAGCACTATTCTACAAAATTGTCATCAAAGATGAAGGAGAAATTAAGACTTTCCCAGATAAACAAAAGCGAAGCTAAGGAAGTTCATTAACCCTAAATCTGCCTTCAAAAGAAGAAGTGGAGGAAGAAGGAGGAGGAGGAGGAGAGGAAGAGGAAGAGGAAGAGGAAGAAGAAGAAGAAGAAAAGAAGAAGAAGGAGGAGGAGGAGGAGGAGAAGAAGAAGAAGAAGAAGAAGAAGAAGAAGAAGAAGAAGAAGAAGAAGAAGAAGAAGAAGAAGAAGAAGAAGAAGAAATGGAAAGGGGAAGGAGAAAAGGAATTCTTTAAGTGGAAATAAAAGGACATTAGACAGCAACACAAAAGCATACACATATAAAACTATAAACCTCTGGCAAAGGGACATATATAGATGAATTAAAAATCCTGTGTACTGGAATGGTGGTAAGCTCACCTTTTTCATTCTATGATAGAATTTAATATAAAAGCAACAGTAACTATAACCTAGGTTCTGGATGGATATACAATATAAAAGATGAAATTTGATATATTAATAACTTTGGGGAAGGTGAATTGTAAAGGAGTGGTTTCTGTGTGTGATTGATGTTATTACTTTAAAATAGATTGTTGTAATGATAAGGATGGAAAAAGATATTCCATGCAAATGGAAACCAAAAGGGAGCAAGGGTGGTCATGGTCATATCAGGCAAAATAGACTTCAAGTCAAATACTGTGAAAAGTTACAGAAGACTTCCACAAAATTGAGGCAAAAGCAAATATGCTTCACCTCCTCAGGCAATCAGAAGAACACTAACAAGCAATTTAAAAACAGAAAACAATCAGAACTGCCAGAAAATCAAACTGTACGGAAGTCTAAACCAAGGAGTTAAAGAAGAAACATTCATTCAGACTGGTAGGAGGGGTGGAGACAGGAAGCAGGGGCAGCTAGAACACCTGACAGGGCACCGGCTGGCTGAGTGGGCAGGTGCAGTGACAGCCGGCATACTGGGATACACCACATTAGCATGCAGATAAGCTGGGAGAAACAACTGGAGAGTAAGACAGACCATGAAACCCAGGGTTTCAGAGTGGGAAAACAAAAGCCTCAAAACCTCTGGCTGTAGAAATCTGTGGCGGGGGACGGGGGGCAGCAGTGGGAGAAACTCCCAGCCTCATGAGAGAGGCTGTTGGAGAGGCCCACAGGATTCTAGAATGTACACAAGTCCACTCACCTGGGAATCAGCATCTGAAAAGGCACAATCCATTTGTGGGAAGCAAGGGAAGTGACTGAAAGCTGGGCAAGAGTCAAACAAGTGGCATCATTCCCTCTCTGACCCCTCCTCCACATACAGTGCCACAACAGAACAAAGAGGGTTACCCCACGCTGGTGAATAACTAAGGCTCTGTCCCATATAACAGAACAGGTGCATCAGAAATATGACCCAAATAAAAGAACAGATTAAAACTCCAGAAAAAGAACTAAGCAACGAGGAGATAGCCAACCTATCAGATGTAGAGTTCAAAATACTGGTAATCAGAATGCTCACAAAAATGATTGAGTATGGACACAAAATAAAGGAAAAAGTGAAGGCTATACAAAGTGAAATTAAAAAAAAAACCATACAGGGAACCAGCAGTGAAGGGAAGGAAAGAGGGACTCAGAACAACAATTTGGAACAAAAGGAAGAAATAAACATTCAATAGGGACAGAATGAAAAAAAAAACCCACCAAGAATCCAAAAAGATGAGAACAGGCTCAGGAATCTCTGGGACAACTTTAATAAATGTTCCACCATCTGAATCACAGGGGTGCCAGAAGGAGAAGAGGAAGAGTAAGAAATTGAAAACTTATTTGAAAAGATAATGAAAGAAAACTTCCCTAATCTAGCAAAGGAAATAGACATCCAAGTCCAGGAGCTCAGAGAGTCCCAAAGAAGTTGAACCGAAGGAAACACACACCAAGGGAAATCATAATTGCATTAGCCAAGATTAAAGACAAGGAGAGAACCTTAAAAACAGCAAGAGGAAAAAAAAGAGTTAATTAACTACGAAGGAGTTCTCATAAGACTACCAGCTGATTTCTCAAAAGAAGCCTTGCAGGCAAGAAGGGGCTGTAAAGAAGTATTCCAAGTCATAAAAAACAAGGACCTACAATCTTAATTTATCCAGCAAAGCTGTCATTTAGAAGGGAAGGGCAGATGAAGTGCTTTCCAGATAAGGTCAAGTGAAAGGAATTCATCATCACCCAAACCTTATCATATGAAATGTTAAAGGGACTTATTGAAGAAACAGAAAAAGGTCAAAAGTATTAACAGTAAAATGAGAACAAATTCACAACTATTAACAACAGAACCTAAGAACAAAAACAAACTAAGCAAACAACTAGAACAGGAATAGAATCACAGAAATGGAGATCGCATGGAGGGTTATCAGTGGGGTGAAGAGCAGGGAGAATGGGGGAAAAGGTACAGGGAATAAGAAGCATAATTGGTAGATGCGAAATAGACAGGAGGAGTTTAAGAATGGTATAGGAATTGGAGAAGCCAAAGAACTTATATGCATTACCCATGGACATGAACTAAGGGGAGGGGAATGCTCGAGGGAGGGTGGGTGTAGGGCAGAAGGGGATAAAGGGGAGAAAAAATGGGACAAGTGTTAGCACATCAGTAAAATATGCTTTAAAAACAGAGATACAAAAAGATATTCTATAATGGTAAAAAGGCCAATTGCCCAGGAATATAAAGTTAGATCTTGATATCTAGGATATTCCAAAACACATGCACATTGAAGATCTAATGTATGAAATACTGGGTTGGCCAAAAACTCTGTATGGTATTTTTTCATAAAATAAAATACATATTTTTAATTTTCACTAATACCTTGAATGATTTGGATATTTCGAGTATGTTGGCTATCTTCCTCGTGGTATAACTTGATTGTTCCCAATTAATGTCACAATTTGATCCCTTTCAACTTCAGTGGCTCTACCCAACCATGGTTCATTGTCCAGCATGAAATCTCCAGCACAAAACTTTGCAAAGCACTTTTGACACATTCAATCAGTCACAGAGCCCTTCCCATACACTACACAAATCTTTTTTGTGTGTGTTTCAGCTGCGTTTTTACTTTTCTTGAAACAAGATATTTCTTGATATTTTCTCCTATCTTTAATATTAAAGTGGTTATGCAAAAATTCACCAATTTTATTGTCTTTTTAAAAATGCACTCTGACACGACAGCTGTCACAATGCAATCTAACAGAATTATTTTCAATGAAGGTAAAGGCAACTTAGTGCTACTAGAGCCATCTTCTGAAAAAAAAAAGACCAAATGAATTTTTTGGCCAACTCTATAAAATCATTAGAGTCCTCAAAATTTTAAGTGACAGTATACATAGTCATGTAATAAAAGAGGATTTTTTTTGTAGCATATGGGTGCTTGGTTTTTCACTTTTTATCTCCCCCTCAAATTAGGTTTGGTTTCTTGTAACATGTTCTCATAGCATCTTATACTGTGTAAAACTGATCACATTTGTTTAATATAAACTCCTTGAGTACATGGGCCACATTGTTTTTTCTGTCTGCTGTGTCAACAGGCATATTGAATAGTATTCAAAAGTGGGTCATGGCCAGATTTGTATCTTGGCTCCCTTACTTATTGGATTTGTGACTTTGGACCAAATTATTTGTGGCTTTGGACTCTCTTCCTCAGTTTTCTTATCTGTAAAAAGAGCATAGCACTATTATGACTATTAAATTAGTGGAAACATTTATGAAACTTAGAACAAGCACTAAGCAATTGCTCAATAATATTGTTGTTCACTGTTTATCCTCAGTGTTTGGCACAGTAGCTGGCACAATGAAAGAGGAGCACAACATTTTTTTTGAAAGAATACCTAATACCAGTAATGAAGAAAATATCACCAGACTTGTCGATAAAAAATTTAGAACTTCTGGCCCTGACTGGTGTAGCTCAGTGGGCTATCGTCATGCAAACCTATGTCGGGGCACATATCTGGTTTCCGGTCCTGGTACCCTGTTTGGGCATTTGTGAGAGGCAACTGATTGATGTGTCTCTCACACATGAATGTTTCTCTGTCTCTCTTTCTCCCTCCCATTTTCTCTTTCTAAAAATAAATAAACAAAACCTTAAAAAATTAGAATTTTTGAATGACAAAAAAGAGTTCTTATGAGGTTAAAAGTTGCATCAAAAGTGGGAAAAACTGCCCTGGTTAGGTGAGTTGTAAAGGTTGCAGGTTGGATCCCTAGTTACAGGAGGCAACTGATCAATGCTTCTCTCTCACATCCATGTTTCTCTCTTTTTCTCCCTCTCCCTTCCCCTCTCTCTAAAACCAATAAACATATTCTCAGGTGATGATAAAAATGGGGGGAACTAAAGAATGTAAAATGAAGGGTTATCATTCTTAGTTTTATGAAGAATCTTGACCAATGAAAAAGAACAAAAGGACACCCCTATAATATGAGGCAAAACATCTCAAGAAAAGCAATTTATAAGAGATGCTAAGATGCCAATGACCAATAAACACAAACATCTGTTTAATATCACTAGTAGTGAAAGTACTTCATTTAAAGAGACCTCACTTTATCTACCAAACTTGCAAAGGTAAAAAAAAACAATACCTAGTTTTGAAAAGGGCGAAGAGAAAGTGGCAAGCTTGTGCACTGTAGTAGAATATACAACTGTGGTAATATATTTCAAAAGCTCACAACTTTATATACTTTTGAGCTCAACAATTACATTTTTAAGATTAAGAAAATGTTAAATTTATGTACAACTATATAGCTATAAGCTGTTCCATCAAGTATTCTTTTAATAGAAAATATTGGAGTCAATTTCAGTTTTCAATGAGTAATTAAGATGCAGCCAATTTAATTCTATGCCACCATTAAAATATATAAATGCACTTACTGAATAGAAATATGTTTGCTATATATAGTTAAATGCAAAACTCAGGTCATAAGCAAGTATGCTCAATATTCAATAATTTTATAAGAATATTGGGAGAGAGAAAGAGAGAGAGAGTCTGGGTAGACTTACATGAAAAGATTAAGAATTGTTATTTCTGGGATATGACTATTGCAAATTTTATTTTTTACCTTTTCCCTTTTTAAAAATTTATATTTTAGGATTTCAAGAGAAACTTAAAATATTTCAGTGCTTCAATAATACAGGAGACTGAATTTCAAACATTGCAGATAACTAAAGGATTACTAAATGTGGAGATTTTTAGTTTCACAATTTCTGTAGAGTGACATTCAAGAGCAAATAGGACCTTGAGGAAAAGGGGACCATACATGCAAAGGCCTAGAAGCAATAGTGTGTGACAAAAGTTTAACAACTGTCTGTGGATAGGCCAGAATGCCCTACTTTGTAGATTTTGCCTGTTTCCTTGATATGAATATGCCCACCATGATGGACTGTAAGCTATCAACATGACAGCTGAGGACAAAAAAAGGGCCACATACCAAACCTGATGAGCCCAGGGGGGACCTGCATGGTGACCTCATAGAGGTCGAAAGTAACCACATAGGCTGGTCTGGAACTAAACCTTTCTAAATAAAAGCAAGTCTTAGCAGGTAGTCATGCCCGGGTCAGCATCTTCCTTGACAAAGGTCAGCCACACTGAGTCTGTCTCTTCTCTTTTTGCATCTGTGACAGCAGCACTTTAAAGTGTCCGAGTACTTCCCCTTTTTCCCACCCACTAAAGGCACAATCTTTCATGAGAGCATGAGACTCCAGGCCCCCTCATTGTTATCTTGTTGCCCAAATACCATCTCTGTACTGTAAATGTTAATAGTTAACTATCCTATACCCACCAGTGAAAAAGAAGTATGTGTCTCTCCATTTTACTTTTTATCCAGTTTCATTTTACATCGCTTTCTCGCATCTCTCTAATCTACCACCAAGAGGGATTTCATGTAACCCTGTTATGTCTCCCCTTTTGATTATAATGTACAAAGTCAACTGCAAAACTGTCATTTTTGAGAGCATTTTCTCAATCCATTGAGAATTCATTTCTCTTCAGTTATCATCATTTTGGCTCAAATAAACTCATAAGAATTCTCAAATAAAATATCACCTTGGGATTCAGAATCGGTGCAGGATCCTGTTCCACCACCACTACCAAAAGGCACACAGTTGCCTGCAATCTCTATGTTTAAATTGTCTTAATAATAAAGCAACCATTCATTTACAATGATGACCAAAAGATACATTTCAAAAATAGCTATTGAATATATTAGTAGTAGTGGTAATTTACTACTTAAAACTTATTATTGAATAGTAAGTTTTAAAATTTACTATTAAAATTTTACTGTTTTAAATTTTACTATTGAAAACTGTGATAAAATTCCAAAGCAATATGAGCAGATAAATGGTAATAAAATGGCTCTCAAATTAATAGAAGTATATGGTTATTAAAATGAAATAATTTTTGTGATGTAGTTTCCTAACCCATTGGAATTTCCTTCCTAGTCTAGAATGAGCTTTTTGTGATGAATAAAAAGCTGTTAAATGTAAAAAAGTCTTTGTTAATAAATGAAGGAAAGCTATAAACCTCCCTTAAAGAACTAAGAACAGTAACGACAAAAAGCTGTCAGTTATGTGGTAGGGGTTGCATTTTCTTCTTTACCTGTGGAGAAGACTATGCTCATACAGGTACTGAATCCAGTGATAGCCAAGATGTCGTCCAAACTGCTGGCTGCTATGAGCAAGGTTGGAATGCCTTTCTCCACACCATACCCATTTTCTTGTAAGAGTAGCATGGAAGGCACAACAACAGCAGGAGAGACAGCACCTAGCACAAAACTGAGAGAAAGGCTTTGAAAATCAATTTTAAAACATCCATTTAACCAAATAGTTCAATTTTTTATTAGAATTTATAACAAAAATATTCATCTTTACAATGACTTCAAGTGTAAAAATTCTGCTTTTGAGTGAATGTCATTTGATGGTGGCAAAAGTGCCCCCTCACCCAGCCCCAGCAACTGTCATGCTAATTTCAGTTACCATGATTTTAACTACTCTAAACATATCACTAAAATAATATAGTATTTGTCCTGGCTTATTTCACTCAGCACCTTATAATGTCATCAAGGTTCATCCATGTTGTAGGATTCAAAAAGATTTTTCTTTTTACAACTGGATAATATTCTACTGTATGTATATGCCACACTTTCTTTATCCATTCATCTGTCAGTGGATATTTGGCCTATTTTTGCCTTTTGGCCATCTCAAATAATGCTGCAATATCTCTTTGAGGTCCTGCTTTCATTTCTTTTGGATATACACCCAGAGGTAGGATGACTGATTTTATGGTAATTCTGTTTTTGTGTTTTTGAGGAACTTCTAAACTATTTTCCAAATTTAATTCCTAACAGCAGTATGCAAGGGTTTCTCCATATCTGTAGCAACAGTATTATTTTCTGTTTTTTAAATAGTGACCATGATAGTGATATCTTGTTATGGTTTTGGTTTGCATTTCTCTAATGATTACACATGTTGAGAACTTTTATAAACTCGTTGGACACTTGTATATCTTGTTTGGAAAAATGTGTATTAAAGTCATTTGCCATTATTTAGTCAGAAGTTCTAAGAGGCATCAAAATTGATGAGTTCAAAACTCTTTTGAGCCATGGAAGAAACTGTCTTGATAGGTATATTGCATCCAATGAAGAGTATTTTGAAGGTGACTGAAGTTTAAAAATTTAAGAATAAATACAGTTTTTTATAAATAAATTACTTTTTGGGGGTCTTCCCTCATATTTTTGCTTTGGTGGCCTGTGCTTTCAGTGTCACAGCTGAGAAATCACTGCCAACTTCAATGTCATGAAGCTTTTACTTGTGATTTTTGGGGTACGATATTCTTGGTCGGCAGGGTTTTCCCCAGCATTTTGAATTTTTCCAGTCAATTCTAGCCTACAAGGTTTATGCTGAGAAATCCAATTACTATCTTATGAGAGCTCTTGGTTTTCTTCTGCTGCTTCAAGAGTATTTTTGTGACTTTTGACACTAGCGTGTCTCACTGTAGGTCTTTTTGGTTTTACTCAAGTGGTAGTTCTTAGAGCTTCTTAAATTTGTATGTCCATTTCATTTCTAAGTTTGGTAACTTTGGCCATTATTTCTTCAAATGGGCTTTTTGACCATATGTCTCTGTCTTCTCCTAGAACTCCCATAACGGCTAGATTGTACTAGTAATGGTATTCCATAAGTGCCTTAGGACCTCTTCATTTTCCTTTGTTTTTCTTTTGTTCCTCTGATTTCAACTGACCTTGTCATTGAGTTCACTAACTCTTCCTTATGATTAATCCAGCCTGTTACTAATCCTCTGTTGCATTTTTTCGAATTTTGCTACTATATACTACAGCTTAATTATTTATTTATTGATTTATTTTTATAGTTTCTATATCTCTCTTGGTAGTCTCATTTTGTTCACTCATTACTTTCATGATTTCTTTTAGATGTCTGTGTTCTCTTTTAGCTCATTGAGCATTTTAATGATGTTACTTTGAGTTATTTGTTGAGTAATTCACACATTTCTTTGGTGTAGGGTTGGTTTCTAGAGTTTTTGTTGTTTCTTTGATTGAGTCATAATCCCTACTTATTCATATGCTTTGTTGCATTTTGTTGAAATTTGCATGTTAAAAAAACCAGCTACCTCTCCCTGTCTATATGGATTGTCTTCACCAGGGAGAAATCTTCATCTACCAGCCTCACTAGAGATTCTGGGGGCTTTTCAAACATTTCTAGAATATGTATTCTCTGGGTTTGGGTATTGTACCTCCAGCTGAAGAATTTCACTTTTCTCTACTCTGGAGCATTTCCAGGGGTCTATCTGTAGTACTGCATTAGCTCTAGAGGTGTAGCTCTAGAGGTTTTCAGTGGAACTTGGGCATCTAAAGTTTGTTAGCTTCTTTTCTGACAGTGAACTGAGTAAGGTGGCACAAAAACCAGTGCCTGGGGCAACCCATCATTATCCAAAAATCAGTTGCATTTTTATATGCCAATAACATAATAACAGAAAAGGAAATAAAAAAAACAATCCCACTTACAATTGCTTAAAAAGAATAAAATACCTAGGAATAAGCCTAACCTATGGTGTAAAAATCCTGTACCTGGAAAATTATAACACTGAAGAAATGAATAGAAGAAGATACAAATAAGTGGAAGTACATACTGTGTTTGTGGATAGGAAGATTTAAAATTACTAAAATGTCCATACTATATGGACATACTCTATAGATTGCTTGCAATGCAATGTTTGTCAAGATTTCAATGATGCATGCCACACAATTAGAATGAATATTTCAAAAATTTGTATGGAACCATAAAAGGCCCCACATAGCAACAGTGATTCTGCGAAAGAAGAACAAAGTTCGAGGAATCATGCCACCTAATATCAAACTATACTATATGGCCATAGTAATCAAAAGAGCATGGTACTAGCATAAAAACAGACACATAGATAAATGGAACAGGATAGAAAGCCCAGAAATAAATCCATACTTTTATAGTCAACTAATATTTGACAGAGGAAGCAAGCGCATACAATCAGCTAAAGATAGTCCATGCAATAAATGATGTTGGGACAATGGGACAGATACATAAAGAAAAATGAAACTAGATACTTTCTTACCCCAAATTATCAAAAACTTAAATTTTAGACCTGAAACCATAAAAATCATAGAAGAAAACATAGGCAGCAAGATCTTGAACATTGCTCATAGCAATATTTTATCAGATATATCTCCCCAGGCAAGGGAAACAAAAGAAAAAAATAAACAAATGAAACTACATCAAACTAAGAAGTTTTTGCACAGCAAAGGAAATCATCAACTAAATAAGAAGATAACACACAGAATGGGAGAACATATTTGTTTATACATCTGATAAGAATTTAGTAACCAAAATTTATAAAGAACATACAAAACTCAACACCAAAAAACAAAAAATCCGATTAAAGAATTAGCAAAAAGCCCAAATAGACACTTCCCCAAATAGGATGTAGAAATGACCAATAGGCATATGAAAAGATGCTTAATATCACTAATCATCAGAGAAATGCAAATAAAAACCTTTTGGCCCAGTGATTCTACTTCTGGGAATATATCGGAAGGAGCCTCAAACACCAATCTGAAAGAACGTAAGCACCCCTATGTCCATTGCACCACTATTTACAATCACCAAGATATGTAAGCAGTCCAAGTGTCCATCAGTAGATGAGTGGGTAAAACAACTATGGGACATTTACACAATGGAATACTATTCTGCTGTAAAAAAGAAGAAAATTTTACCTTTTGCAACAGTATGAATGTATTGAGAGGACATTATTCTAAGTGAAATAAGCTAATCAGAAAAAGACAAATACCACATAATTTCAGTCATATGTGTAATCTAATGAACAAACTGAACTAACAAGCAAGACAGAGACAGACTCACAGATAGAGAGCAGGTTGACAGCTAACAGGGGGAGGTAGAGGATGGTCAGATTGAGCAAAAACGAAAAAGGACCCATGGACATGGACAACAGTGTGATGGTGCAGGGGGGAGGGGAGGGTAAGGGGACTAAATGGTAATAGTAAAATACAACAAAAATTATTTTATTTAATTTATTTTTAAAATATATGTTATTGATTTTGATATTACAGTTGTCCCATTTTCCCCCTTCACTTCCCTCCACCCTGCACATCCCCTCCCACCCACATTCCACACCCCCCTAGTTCATGTCTATGTGTCATACATATAAGTTCTTTGGCTTCTACATTTCCCACACTACTCTTATGCTCCCCCTGTCTATTTTCTACCTACCATCTATGCTACTTATGCTCTGTACCTTTTCCTGCTCTGTCCCCTTCTCACTCCCCTGTTGCTAACCCTCCATGTGATCTCCGTTTCTGTGGTTCTGTTCCTGTTCTACTTGTTTGCTTAGTTTGTCTTTGTTTTTGTTTTAGGTGTGGTTGTTAATAATTGTGAGTTTGCTGTCATTTTACTGTTCATGTTTTTTAATCTTCTTTTTCTTATATAAGTCCCTTTAATATTTCATATAATAAGGGCTTGGTGATGATGAATTCCTTTAACTTGACCTTGTCTGAGAAGCACTTTATCTGCTCTTCCATTCTAAATGAAAGCTTTGCTGGATAGAGCAATCTTGGATGTAGGTCCTTGCCTTTCATGACTTCAAATACTTCTTTCCAGCTCCTTCTTGCTTGTATGGTCTCTTTTGAGAAATCCTCTGACAGTCTGATGGGAACTCCTTTGTAGGTAACTGTCTTCTTATCTCTTGCTGCTTCTAGGATTCTCTCTTTCATTTTAACTTTGAGTAATGTAATTATGGTGTGCCTTGATGTGTTCCTCCTTGGGTCCAACTTCTTTGAGACTCTCTGAGCTTCCTGGACTTTTTGGAAGTCTATTTCCTTTGCCAGATTGGGGAAGTTCTCCTTTATTATTTCTTCAGATAACCTTTCCACTTGTTGCTCTTCCTCTTCTCCCTCTGGTACCCCTATAATTCAGATGTTGGATTGTTTAAAGACGTCCTGGAGGTTCTTAAGCCTCTCCTCATTATTTTGAATTCTTGTTTCTTCATTCTTTCCTGATTGGTTGTTTTTATCTTTCTTCTGGTCCACTTTATTGATTTGAGTCCCAGTTTCCTTCCCATCATTTTTGGTTCCTTGTACATTTTCCTTTATTTCACTTAGCATAGCCTTTATTTTTTCATCTAATTTGTGGCCAAATTCAACCAACTCTGTGAGCATCCTGATTACCAGTATTTTGAACTGTGCATCTGATAGGTTGGCTACCTCTTTGTCACTTAGTTGTATTTTTTCTGGAGCTTTGATCTGTTCTTTCATTTGGGCCATTTTTTTTGGTCTTGACCCACCTGTTATGTATCTAGGGGCAGAGCCTTAGGTGTTCACTGGGCCGGGGCAACTCATGTCTCTGGGTTGTTAGGCTGTATGTGGGGGATGGGAACGAGAGGGAACAATGGCACTTGCTCCACTCACTTCCAGATTTCAGTCACTTCTCCCACTTCCCACAAGCAAATTGGGCCCTTCTGGTGCTGATCACTGGGTGGATGGGCTTGTGTACCTTCTAGGACCCTGTGGGTCTCTCCAACAAACTCTCCTGTGAGGCTGGGAGTTTCTCTTGGCCCTCAACCCTCACATGTATTTTCTTTTCAGTCAGTGGTTTGAGGCTTTATTTCCCTGTGCTGGGACCCTGGGTTGTGTGGTCCAACCTGCTCCCAAGTTTTGCCTGGTTTATCTGTGCACAAATGTGGGATCCCTGGTCTGCCAGCCACCTTGCACATTGTGCCCCCTTCCTCAGTCTGCTGCCTCTCTGAGTCTGCCAGCCATTGCTTTGCTGCAAGCCCTCTCTGCCTGGCTGCCTGTCTCTGCCCCTCCTACTGGTCTGGATGAATGTGTCTTCTTTAACTCCTTGGTTGTCAGACTTCCATACTATTCAATTTTCTGTCAGTTCTTGTTGTTTTTTGTTTTTAAATTGTTGTTGTCCTTCTTTTGGTTGTGCGAGGAGGCACAGTATGTCTACCTGCACCTCCATCTTGGTCGGAAGTCCCAACAAAAATTATTTTAAAAGAGGAGTATGGTACAAGTATTATATAGTATTATATAATACTATATAATACTTATATTACAAGTATTATACAGTATTATTTATCCTACGTATAAATCCAATAAAAGTACTTTTTTCCTTCTCTCAAAAAGAATCAGCTGACAGCCTTATTGAAGCTCCCTTTTAGGTAACTGTTTCTCCTTTGCTGCCTTTAACATTTTTTTTTAAAGATTTTATTTATTTACTTATCTTTAGAGGGGAAGGAGAGGGAGAGAAACATCAATGTATGGTTGCCTTTCTTGCGTCCCCTGCTGGGAGTTGGCCTGCAGGGAACTGACTTGCAACCCAGGCATGTGCCCTGACTGGGAATCGAACCGTGATCGGCTGGTTCGCAGGCCCGTGCTCAATCCACTGAGCTACACCAGCCAGGGCTAACATTTTTTCTTTGTCTTTAAAATTAGCCATTTTAATTGTGATGTGTCTTTGAGTGGGCCTCTTTGTGTTCATCTTGATTGGGACTCTCTGTGCTTCCTGAACATATATGAATTTATCTGCACCAGGTTAGGGAAGTTGTATGCTGTATTTCTTCAAAAGTGTTTTGTATCCCTTGATCCCTTTCTTCTTCATCTGGTATCCCTATGATGCAACTGTTGTTATGTTTAATGTTGTCCCCAAACTCCCTTAAACTATTCTTGTTCTTTTGAAGTCTTTTTTTCTTTTTTCTTCTTTTACTGGGCATTTTTTCCCACCTTGTCTTCCAAATTGCTGATTAGATCCTCCGCTTCATCGGAGGATGAAGCCTACTTTTTGTTCTTTCTAGTATATTCTTCATCTCAGATATTGCATTCTTCATTTCCAACTGGTTCTTATTCATAGTTTCTATGTCCTTTTTCATGCTTATGTAGTTCTCACTTAGTTCCTTGAGCACCCTTATAACCATTACTTTGAACTCTACATCTGATAATTTGCTTACCTCAATTTCATATAGCTCTTTTACTGGAGATTCTTCCTTTTCTTTCATTTGAAGTTTGTTCTTTTGTCTCCCATTTCAGCTGTCACTTTTTGTTTGTTTCTATGTGTTAAATAGATCTATATTGACTCCTTGTCTTTGTGGGGTGACCTTGCATGGTTGGAGTCCTGTGGGACCCAGTGGTGTAGTCTCCATGATCGCCAGAGCTGGATGTTCTAGAAATGTTCTTTGTGTGGGTTATGTGGACCCTCCTGCTGTATTTGGGTCCTGATTGTTATTGGCCCATTGTTGATGGGATCTCCCCTCCAGTCTGTTGACTGAGACGCTCAACCCCACTATGTCTTGTACACTGTTGTATAGGTACTGAGAGAACAAAGCAAAACAATGCAAAAAATAAAACCAAAACATGCAAAAAATCACCTTCCAACAACAATAGCAAAATCCACGACAAAAGAGCAAAAAATATCAAAAGTTGAAAGAGAAATGGAACGGTAGAGAAAAAGGAAAAAATGAAAAAGAGTAAGAGAAGACTAAAGAAAATCAAAGTGATTATGACAGGAGAAAAGAAATAGAACTAATATGAGTAATGAATAGAAAGAGAAACTGGTAAACAGGGACAAAGAAAGACAAAGGATAACAAAAATAAGAAAAGGAAACAAGAGGGGAACAATGGAATAAGCAAAAATGAGAGTAAAATAAGAGCTAGAAAAAACCAAAGCAACAAAAATAGAAAAAAATAAAAATGCTATGAAAAAAATAATGATAATAGTGAAAAAGAACAAAGTGGAATTTGGCTCAGCAGAATTTAGTGCTTCCCTGCTAGGTTCTCCTTTTGGATGGGGCTCTGATGCTGACTGAGGCTGGTGTAAGCCAATGTCAAGTGCTCTGTCCACATCTAGGCAGCCTATTTAAAGCTACAAGCAACCCACAGTTTGTGGTTGTTTCCTCTGGGCTTGGCTGTACACAGCATGGGCCAAGCTGCTCTGCAAACCTGCTGTTTATCAGCATTGGGTCCAGGGGAGGGCCAGCAAACATCCCAAGGCACTGCAGGGTCTGTTTCTGCCAGAATCTGTCTGCTTGCCTGCTGGCAATCTGACTATTTGAAGACCCCACTATTTCTGAGAAGGCATCTGGCAGAAACAGGAGCATAGGACCCCTGGATCTCCCATGGGAAGTGTCTTTCAGACTTTGGGGAAGATGGTGGGTATATTTTCCTACCCCTGAGCCAGTAGTCTGAATCTGTCTGGGACTTTTCCCTGAACTTGACAGGGTGGAGCCCCTAGTGGCCTGTGGGTGGAGCCTCCAGAGCCCAGATTTTGGGTCTTCAGGAAACCAGACAGGTGTTTCTATGACTCACCAATGAGAGGGATGTGCCAGTCTGGTTCCCTCAAAGTGTATAAAATGGCTGTGCTGTAAAGTCAGTGTCTGACATCCCCTGAGTCTGCTTATATTGGTATCTCCTCAGTAATGGTTAAGAATCAGGATGGGAGAAAAAGAAGAAAAAAAACAACACGAAACAAATAAAACAAAACAAAAGATGAAGGGTAGGGTGAGCATGATTCCAGAGGGTGGGGCAAGTGGGATTCAAGAAGATGGGGCCAGCAGTATTTCACAGGATAATTGCCTTCCCCCCTGGGGAGGGGCTTGCTCTTCTCAGGAAAGGACTGCTGCAGTGTCCAGGTATCCCAGCTCGGGAATCCCCACAGCACACCTCCCCTCCAACCCACCTCTCCCCAGCGACTCCCACTCCAGACTCTTCTCATGCAACTCCAGTCAGCACCACTTGCCCTATGCTGGAGCTCAAGGTGAATGGCTGCAAACACAAAACCCGTGCTTTGGCCCCTTTAAGAAAAAAAAATAGTGGCTTTGTCTTCAGTGGGCTCTGTCTCTCCCCAGCAGACAGTGCTGCCTTTCACCACTGGATGCTACATGCTGGCTGATCTTGGCACTAGCATTCTGTGTTCGGGCCAGGTACGGTCTCACTTCTCTCAAGGAGAAGGTCCCACAATCATGCTGCAACCTTGCCTGCCACCTTTGTGAATAGAACTGGCCCCTTTTATGTCCCCGCCTTTCCTACCAGGCTTGGGGTGGTTTTTGCCCCATCCTTGGTTAGAGGTCTCTTTTTCAGGCATTCTTTGGTTTGTTTTGGGTAATTGTTCCTTCCTTTAGTTGAACTCTCAGTTCGGTTCTGGGAGGAGATGCAGGACACATCCTCCTACTCCGCAGCCATATTGTGGCTCAGAATAAGTATGATAGTGCAGTTGTTACAAATGTCTTCCATGTAGTTAAGGACTTAAAGAAAAATATGACTAGAAAAGGAAAAAATTGGAAGATAGAATAAAGAAGCACATGGAAATTTTGTAAATAAAAAATGCAATAGCTGGTGGAGACAACCTAAGTGTTCGTCAAGGATGAATGAATAAAGAAGATGTGGTATAAATGTATGCAATGGGATGTTATTCAATCATAAGAAAAAGGAAAAATCAATATTGTGACAACCTTAAGAGCATTATGCTAAGTGAAATAAGCCAGACAGAGAAAGAAAACATTTTATGATCTCACTTATACATAGAATCTTAAAAAGCTGAGCTCATAGAAATGAAGAGCACAATGATGGTCACTAGCAGCTGAGTGTGGGGGAAGTGGGAAGATCCTGGTTCAAAGACTACAAACTTTCATTTACAATATTATTAAGGTTAGGATAACCTAATGTACACATAGCAATTATAGTTATATTAATGTATTATATACTTGAAAGTTGCTAAGAGAGTAGATCATAACTGACTTCATAAAAAATAAATGGCAATTATATGACAAGAAGGAGGCATTAGCTAAGCTATATTGGTAATCATTCTGCAATATATAAGTGTACAATGGGAGGGAGGTGAGGAGCACTGGGGAGGTGGGCTGGGGTGGTAGTAAAAGACAGAAAACTATACTTGAACAATAATTAAATAAAAAACAAAAAGAAAAAATATAAGTGTACCAAATCAACACAGTGCACATCTTAAACTTACATAATGTTACCAGTATATATCAATTACAACTCATAAAGCTGGAAAAAATAAATGTAAAAATGTGTGATGGCTAATGACAATTAAAAAATATAATATCTGAATTGAAAATTTCACTGGATAGGATTAATAGAAGGTTGAACTCTTCAGAAGAAAAATAAGTGAATTTGGGGGCATATTAATAGATTATATACAAAGTGAAGCACAGAGAGTAACATGAATAAAAATAAATTAATAGGAATCTCAGGAATCTATACAGAATAATATCAAGCAATCAACACATGTGCAATTGTAGTTCTAGAAGAAGGAAAAGGGGGAAAATACTTAAGAAATAATGGCTAAAATGTTTCCAGATTTGATGAAAAACTATAAAACCACAACCTGATACCACTGCATACCCAGTACAAAATATTAAAATTAAGTAGGCAGATATTATCAAATACTGGAGAGTATATGAATGGCCTGAAATTTCATACATTGTTGATAGAAATATAAAATACCACAATACTTTGGAGGGACTTCCACCAAGATGGAGGCGTAGGTGGAAACACTGTGCCTTCTCCCACAACCAAGTTTGAATACAACAAAGGTTTAGTAAACAAAGACGCAGCCAAAGAACAGAAAACTGAACTATATGGAAGTCCGACTACAACGAACCATTCAACCAGGACCGGTAAGAGGGGTGGAGCCAGCAGCGGAGCAAGGTTGGGCAGGAAGGATCCCCCGACCCAGGTGACCCAGGCGCACAGGCAGCCGGGGTAGCATCAAAGACCCACTGAGGGTGCAGGGCAGGCTGAGTGCAGTCACACATTCACGTGCAGATAAACCAGCAGAGGTGTGAGGAGTGAGACCAACTGTGCAGCCCCAGCAGTGGGAGGAGGCAGAGGGGACCATGATTGATTTCCTTTGACCTCGCCCCCACATACAGCATCACAACCCAGCGACTCAGTGGCCTGGCCCTGGTGAACACCTAGGGCTCCGCTCCTCCTATGTAACAGTCACGAAGAGTCCAAAATATGGCTCAAGAAGAACTCAAAGCCCTAGAGCTGATAACTCTAACTGACCAAGAAATAGCAAACCTCTCAGATGCACAGTTCAAAATACTGGTGATCAGGATGCTCACAGAACTGGTTGATTATAGTCACAAATTAGAGGAACATATGAAGGCTAAACAATTGAAATGAAGGGAGATGTCCAGGAAACCAATAGCGATGGAAAGGAAACTGGGACTCAAATCAATGGAATGGACCAGAAGGAAGAACGAAACATCCAATCAGAAAAGAATAAAGAAATAAGAATTCAAAAAAATGAGGAGAGGCTTAGGAAACTTCAGGACATCTTTAAATGGTCCAACATCCAAATTATAGGGGTACTAGAAGGGGAAAAGAAACAGCCGCAAGTGGAAAACATATTTGAACAAATAATAAAGGAGAACTTCCCCAATCTGGCAAAGGAAATAGACTTCCAGGAAATCCAGGAAGCTCAGAGAGTCCCAAAGAAGTTGGACCCAAGGAGGAACACACGAAGGCACATCATAATTACATTTGCCAAGAAGGAGAGAATCCTAGAAGCAGCAAGAGATAAGGGGACAGTCACCTACAAAGGAGTTCCCATCAGACTGTCAGTGGATTTCTCAAAAGAGACCTTACAGGGAAGAAGGGGCTGGAAAGAAGTATTCCAAGTCATGAAATCCAAAGACCTACAGCCAAGATTGCTTTATCCAGCAAAGCTTTCATTTAGACTGGAAGGACAGATAACGTGCTTCTCAGATAAGGTCAAATTCAAGGACTTCATCATCACCAAGCCCTTATTATATGAAATATTAAAGGGACTTATATAAGAAAAAGAAGATGAAAAATATGAACAGTGAAAGAACAGCAAACTCACAGTTATCAACAACCACACCTAAAACAAAAGCAACCAAGAGGACAGCTAGATCAGGAGCAGAAACATAGAAATGAAGAACACATGGAGGATTAGCAACAGGGGAGAGGGAGGAGGAGAAGGGAGGAGAAGGTACAGAAAATAGCATAGATAGTAGGTAGAAAATAGATAGGGGGAGGGCAAGAATAGTAGGGGAAATGTAGAATCTAATGAACTTGAGACACGTGGTCATAAACTAAAGGGGGGGAATGGTGGGGGAGGGGTGTGCAGGGTGGAGGGGAATGAAGGGGGGGAATAGAACAACAACTGTAATGGTACAATCAATAAAATATATTTAAAAAAGAAAAAAGAAAAATATGTAAATATTAAAAAAACACAATACTTTGGTGAAGTATTTGGCAGTTTTTTAATAAAATTAAACATCTTACCATATGACCTAGCAATTGTGCTCCTAGGTATTTCCCTAAGAAATTAAAACAAATGTCTGCACAAAGACTTGAATACAAAAGTTCATAGCTTTATTTGTAATATCCCCAAACTGGGAACAACCCAAATATCCACCACCAAGTGAAGGAATAAAGTTGGTGGTGTGTTCCAACAATGATATTACTCTTCAGTACAATGGGATGGGCCACTAGCCATAATATGGACGCATCTCAAACACAACATGCTGTCCAAAAAAAGGCAGAAACAAGAGAGTAAAGACTATATAATTATATTAACCTAAAATTCTAAAAAGTAATCTAATCTATTGTGACAGAGAGTAGATTATGTTTTGCCTGGGACCAGGATGTAACTGATTGGAGCAGGGCACAAAAATTTTGCAGAATAATGAAAGTGTGCAGCACAACTGTGCTGGTGGTTACACGGGCATAGAAATTTTTCAAAACTCACTGAAATGAAAATATGTGTTCATTTTATTTTAAGTAAACTATACCTCAATGAAAGTGATTTAAAAAAATTAGTAGCTTTCATACACATCTGAAGAAACTAACTAGAAAATGTTATGAAAAAATTTCATCTCCAACATCAACAAAAAACACACAATATCTAACAACAAAACTATGAAATAATCTAGATTTTCATAAAAATTAAAACACTATAGTACTTAAGATAACACCTGAATGATTGGAAAAGTGTTTCACATTTGCATATAAAAGAGTCAACATTACAAAGATGTCATTTATCCCTCCAATTAACTTATTAATTTAGTTCTATGCCAGTTAAAGTCCTCTCAGGATTTTTCATTTGAGAGAGTCTAGAATGAAAAACCAAGTCAATGTAAAAAAGACATGGTTTTTGTGAAGGTAAAATGATTCAAACTGTAATGGTGACACAAAAATAGATAAAATAAATTGAAAGAAAACAATACAGAGAGTAGAAACAAATTCGTGGGATTTATTACACGATAGAATTGACATTTAAAATCAGCTTGGGAAGACAGGACTTTTCTGTAACAGTGTTGAGACTGTTAGCTATTCATGTGGAAGAGAGTGCAGTCAGATCACCTCACACACTACGTGCTAGCTGTTTTAAAGGATTTAAAAAATTGCACTTAAAAATAATAAGAATAAAATACAGGCAAATATATTTGTAACTATGGGGTAAAAAAGATATTTTGAATGACTCATATAAAGTCTTCATATAGAGAATTTGATTACATTAAAAACTCTGTATACCAAAAGCAGTTATGTTCTGACTCCCACTATTTTGATTTTCAAGGTCAAGTAAATGGTTTTATGCATTGAACCCTTTAACTGTTGGAAATAATATTTTTTAGATTAAAAAGGTCACCACAAGCAAAGTTAAATATCTGGTGGTGCACTAGGACAAGATATTTGCAACACCTATAACAGACAAAGATTTTATATAATGAATACGAAAGAAAAATAACTCAACAGAAAAGCAGACAAAGGATACGAACAGGTTAGTTACAGTTAGGAGATATGATTGACACAGAAATGTACAAAATATTAGCCCCTTTTCTATGGAGATGGAGAAGCCTGGAATATTATTTCTAGAGGTCTAGAATGCTATAAAACTCATAAGAGTTGTCACTTTGGGTAGGGGTATGGGCAGTAGGATTTAGAGGCATGGTCCAAAGACTTTTATTTGAAAAGTTCTAATTTTTCAAAAGGAAAATACATGGATATTTTGGATATTTTATGATAAAATTTAATTTAAAAATTAATTGAATATGGCAGTAAATATAATGGGTGAACTTTGCTATAAGTTTCACCCAAACGAATATATGGAAGCAAAAGTTAAGTGGCTGGAAAAATGTAGAGGAGTTCAGGATACAGAGATAGGATGAGAGACTATTATTCTGAAGGGTTTGGACATGAAGAAAACGGATGTTGGGAAGTAATATATGGGACATTGGATGTAGGGAAAGGTAGTTGTTTGCTTATTTTTTGTTATAACATCTACATCAATACAAAATCTCTCACATGTATGTATACACAATACATACATGTGGTATATAAGGGAGGGGCCATTAGATAGGTTAAAAATAGAGAGAGGTTACAATATAAGAGAGAACGAATAAAGTGATGAAGTGAATTATCCTGGCATTAAACATTTAGGGACTATGCATATTTTTCAAAGATACGGTAGATTTAGAACATAATTCTGCTTTTGACCAACCGATGTCCAGGGATTTCTACCACTGTGAAAATAATTTTAATGAAAAGCTTGTCTATTCAGTACTCTGAATATATCAATAATTTTCACCAAGCATCCTTAACTAAATATTTGCATAGGGAAAATGGGGAAAAGTTACCCTAATAGAAATCCCCATTGCCAGGGAAAATTCATAAGGAAGTGGGAAATGACAGCAGTTGCACACGCTTCCATGAGGCACGGACCCATAGACAATCTTAAACACACTTTCCTCAAACGCTTCAGAGCCTGAAATATAAACATAGTCATATTTGGAGAAAATTGTCAGGGCCAGCAAGAAAATCATTTAAGGAAATATGAAATTATATATAGTTGTTTACTAAACTCAATCTTCCTGATTATTCCTTTGGTCTTGACATGCTAATGCAGATCATTTTATGTGTCATCATAGATTGGATCATAAACTCTTGCATGTTTTATAAAACATTGTTATATTTTAATTGTTAATAAGGATTTGTTTCTTTGTGATTAAGTAACTAGTTCTACCCTCCTTGATCTTCCTAATAAATAGCATAATGGAAGTACAGGTATATATCCATCAGTTAACTTTCAGACATGAACTGTTTGATTAACTTAATAATTGTAAATAGAAAGTATCAACATGAAAAAGGAGAAAGTCATTTGAAAACTGCATAATTAACTAAAAGAGAAAACTTTAAAATTTTTTCATTGTTTCAAATTTTCTACTGGAGAATATAATAAATTATCACTGTTTATAATTATTTATGCTACTGGTATATTATACCACTAAACATACATTTGCCACATCTATTTGAGAAGCTGTTATGCAACTCTTTAAAAAATCCAAATGCATTTATAATCCATTAGCTTTTACAATTATGCAAAGATAATCAGGAACAAAAACATAAATAAAAATATTAATGAAATTCTTAATCTCTCTGAAAAAATAAAACAAAACAGAAGCAGATTCTTTTATGGGGTAACCTTATCCTTTGTTACCTGAAAAGCAAGTAGTTCTCCACAGAAGAGCCACAACTCCCAAATAATACTCACAGATACTGCACAAGGGTCATCAATCTCTACACAATTAAAGGCTATTTTTAAGGGAGATCTTACATCCCAGTGATTTCTCTTCATATCAGTAATAATGAAGAGAAGAAGTAGAAATTAAGGTGTCAGCACTTCTGAAAATTTTTGTTTTTTATTTTAGTTTTATTTACAGACACTACTTGAAACAGCTACAACAAAAATTCTTCCTTTTTTTCATTTTACCAGCCTCTAATATTTAAAGTAACTTCACTCACGGTATAATTAGAAATTTACCTGTGGATCAAGTCCAAGTCCAGCTTTCACTAAGATAAGGGTAAGGGCAGAATTTCTCAAAGTTGAAGACCACTTGTTACTAATTTGGACGAACTTACTGAACAATGGAACATTCCTGAGGGTAAAACCAGCCAGTAACATCCCTTCAAAATAAATAAATAAACAAACAAACTAATAAAGTCTGATTCAGTTCATTTCATTCCAAGAGAGAAAACAGAAAAATGTTCAATTTCCCCTCTTCAAACACACTATATTTTTCATTACTTTGGTGAAGGGCAAGTTACACACACACGTGAAGGAGACAGCATAAAGAAGTGGAGACAAAAAATGATACATCTCAATGGGGAAAAACTAGTAATCCAGTGATGACGAAACACAAAGGGCAAGGATCGGAGTCGGAGAACGGGCAGGAAGCATCAGATTGTGAATAGCTAACCCGACTAGACAGTTACCTGCTTTAGCAGAGTAAGGCATAATGGAAAAGTTTTAAGCAGGAATTGAGATAATGAACCTTGTATTTTCTATGTGATGACCCTGGTGAATTAGATAGACATAGAATTGGAGGAGAGGCCAATTAAAAGCCTCTGCCATAGTCCATGATACAGCTTGAAACAGATAGCTTACGCTAGGGCAAGAATAAAAGTTTTGAAGAGGAGGGAAAGAGATTCAACGAAAACTTAAAAAGTGCTGAAAGAGTGTTATGGACATAGAAAGGGTGTTCGAGATAAAATGGAGAGGTTATTTTTATTGACATTCTATAGAACATTTGAATATATTGAATGTGTAGAAGGTATGAGACACCTCTGATAGAATTTCTTCTATGTATTTTCTCTGCCCACTTGGACAGTTAGTTATGTAATAAAGAGATGAAGAAGAGGGTATGACTCTGGTTAGGCAGATGATGTATCTATGAATACACATAATGAAGATGCCCAAACAGCTTACTCAAAAACCATGAGACTTTTTGGTGCCTCAGATACTATAATGTTTGAATCTTGTAATTGTATATGAATTAGGTTATCTACAGAAAAATTCAGTCTTTTTCAAAATTTTCCTTTTCTATAATACATTCAAAATTAAGTAAAAATGTTCTATTAAATGATAAAGCAACAAGAATCATATATTGAATATATTTAAATTATTTAAAAGTATTTTAGAAAAAATCTCTGGAGATATATATGTATATAGAAAGGATAAATATTTCTTCAAATGAGCTATATATACACATACATAGTATATACACATATAAAGAAGCTATATAAATAATATTACATTAAAACATTTCTAAATTATATTTACTTTGACTAGAATACGTGCATAATTTACATATAAGTGAATAAAAAAGAAATTAGGGCTAATTATACTCTTACCAAGAAGAGGTGGAAGTTGAGGCACTGATGGTATTTTAATGAGTTCCAAAATTTTGCCCCCCAGTATGGCGCTATAAAAGGTAATTAATAGTCCAAATAAATTTTCACCAAAGAAAACGTGAGAGCCCGAGACTGACCAGACTGCACACCATATCATAACATGTAAAACTCCTGAAATACAAAAAATCTATATGTATATACAGACATAGATATATACATTCAAATGATAATTCTGTTTTATCAAATATCCTATTAATAGCCTGTCTTATCTAATGATATATAGTGTAGACCATCTATGGGCGACTGGTACACTGTAAGAGTTTTTTAAACCTGCAATACTGTAGTACTTAGTCAGGGGCACTGGCCTCTTTTACCTTAGACCAGGGGTGTCAAACTCATTTTCACCAGGGGCCACATCAGCCTCTCGGTTGCCTTCAAAGGGCCAAATGTAACTTTAGGATTGTATAAATGTAACTACTCCTTAACAGTTAAGTGAGAGCTCAGTACTGCTGCTGGGTAGAAACACGGTGATGGGCAGGATAAAACAAGGTGGAGGGATGGATTTGGCCTCAGGGCCTTATGTTTGCCACCTGTGCCTTAGATTGTCAAATGAAAAAAAAAATGACAGCAGCCAACCCAGCAATAGCCATCCGGTGTGAATGCCTTGTCTTGAACCATAAGTATATAGGTCACATAAAAGATTTGCATCTAACTGGTCACATTACATAATAAAGTTGCATACTATTGGTTAATTCTGGATACCAGACTTTCTCACAAAAAACACAGGCACTTGATTTTTTAAAAAGTCACTTTGAAGTGAAAAGGGCACTATAATTTTTATTATTTTGTAAATCAGTCAAAATTACACCTATTTTTTGTCAGACGGGCAAAAAACATATTTTTTGGTGTGCCACAGGATTTTAGTAATGTTTATGTGTGACATGAGGTGAAAAAGTTAAAAATTGTTGGTGTAGACTAATGTTGCTTGTTAATTGGGTTGAGGAAATATCTGTTGAACATATATTCCAAAATCCCTGTCAATTTGTGGGATGTTATAAACAAAAGTTTTCATTTAAAAATATGTTAAAACTATATGTGCATCCTCTTAAGTTTTAAATATTTCTCACAATACATGACATTTTAAAAATGTCATGGCAATATGAAATCTACTTCATTTTATATTTTAAAGGAGATTTTCCATCAAGAATAAGGTGATGACTGGCTGTTGTAAGTTCTCAAATTTATTGAAGATTTCCGTCGCAGGGTGTCAAATTTCTTAGCAGGAGCAGAATAAATCTTCGTATTGAAATGATAACTCAGTTGCTATTTGGCATAAATGATTAAAGGAGGTAAGGGCTGGGAAAAGTGAAACCAAGTTTGGGGATGACTTAAAGTACCTTAGGTGTGTGTAGGAAGCAGAGGGGGACAAGGTGAGTGAGGACAGAGTAGTAGACGTCTTATTTCTGGCAACTAGATACAAAGGAAAGGCCCTGCTAACAGCGGAATCCGTAGGTTTTTTTAAAATCTAACATAAGTACTTTATTTTTTTAAATTGAATCTATGGGGGTGATATTGCTTAATCAAACTATGTAGGTTTCAGGTATACAATTCTATAACATATTGTCTGTACAGTGAACATTGTGTTCACTACGCCAAGTCAAGCCTCCTTCCATCGCCACCCATCCCCCGATTATCCTTTTTTATCTCCTCCACCTGCCTTTCCTTCTAGTAACCACTGTACTGTTGGCTGTGTCTGTGAGGGCTTTTCTTCTTAATCTTTTCATCTTTTTCACCCAGTCCCCAACCTGCTCTCCCCTCTGACAGCTGCCAGTCTGTTATATGTATTGCATCTGTACTGAGTCTGTTTCTGTTTTGTTAGTTTTTGTTGATTAGATTCCACATGTAAGTGAAATCATATGATATTTATCTTTATCTGACTGGCTTATTTCTCTTAGCATAATACTAACCAAGTCTATCCATACTGTCACAAAAGGTAAGATTTCCTTCTTTTCAAACAGCTGCATAGTATTCAATTGTGCAAATGTATTGTGGCTTTTTGATCCACTCATCTACGAATGGGCACTTGGGCTACTTTCAAATCTTGGCTATTGTAATAATGCTGTAATGAAGACAGGGCTACATACATGTATGTATGTATTAGTATGTATTGAATTAGTATTTCAGGGTTCTTCATATATATTCCCAGACATAGAATCACTGGGTGATAAGGCAGTTCTATTTACAATTTTTTTGAGATAACTCCATACTGTTTTCCACAGTGGCTGCACCAGTTTGCATTCCCACAACAGTGCACAAGGGTTCCCCTTTCTCCACATCCTTGACAGCACTTGCTGATTGTTGCTTTATTGATGATAGCCATGCTGACAGGTGTGAGGTGGTATCTCTTTGTGGTTTTACTTTGCATGTCTCTGATGATTAGTGACACACATATTTAGAAAGATGGATGGTTACACTGCAAATTGCCACCTGTAAATTAAATGGCTACATTTATTTACTATAAATAATAATTTCTAATGCTTTTTCAGGTTCTTTAAACAGCTTAAGCACATTCTTTCTCTGTGACCACTTTTGGATCTAGCAATTCCACTTATGGGTATTTATATAAAATAAAAAGAAAGAGAATACTAACCGAAAAACGTATGTGTACCGCCATCTTCATTGCAGCATTACTTACAACAGCCAAGACATGAAAATGACCTAAGTGCCCATTAATGAATAAAAGGATACAGAAAATGAGGTGTGTATATAAAGCAGAATCTTATTTAGTCATAAAAAAGAAAATTTTGTCATTTGTGACAAAATGGATTGACTTTGAATGCATTATGCTAAGTGAAAGTCAGAGAAGGACTAATAGCATATGATCTCATGTGTGGTAGGTATATTAAAAACAAAACTGAGATCATAGTACAGAGAACAGATTGCTGATTGCCAGAGGCATGGGTGGGTTGTGGGGGAAATGGGTGAAGGGAGTCAAAAGGCGCATACTTTCAGTTATAAAAAATAGGTAAGTCATCACACATTTTAAATCAAAAGCTAGAAATGATTAAGCTTAGTGAGGGAGGCATGTGGAAAGCTAAGATAAGCTGAAGCTAGGCCTCTTGCACCTAATAATTAGGCAAGTTGTAAATGCAAGGAAAAAGTTTTTTTAAAAAAGATTTTTATTTATTTATTTTTAGAGATCGGGGAAGGGAGAAAGAGAGGGAGGGAAACATCAGTGTGTGGTTGCCTCTCGCGCGCCCCCTACTGGGGGCTTGTACTGGGAATCCTTTGGCTCACAGGCTGGTGCTCAATTCATTGAGCCATACCAGCCAGGGCCAAAAGAAAAGTTTTTCATGGAAATAGAAAGTGCTGCTCCAGTGAACATACAAATGGTAAGAAAGTGAAACAGTTTCATTGCAGAGATGAAAAAAGTTTTAGTGGTCTGGGTAAAAGACCAAACCAGCCGCAGCATTCACTTAAGCCAAAGCCTAAAGCAGAGCAAGCCTCTAATCCTCTTCAGTTCTGTAAAAGCCAAGAGAGGTGAACAAGCCACAGGAGAAAAGTTTGAAGCCAACTAATGTCGGTCATCTGGTTTTAGGAAAAAAGCCTTCTTCATAACACAGGACTGCAAGGTGAGGCAGCAAGTGCTGATGTAGAAGCTGTAGCAAGTTCCCCAGAAGATCTAGCTAAGATAATGCAGGTGACTACACCAAACAACAGATTTTCAGTGTAGATGAAACAGCCTAATAGCCAAAGAAGATTCCTTCTAGGACTTTCATAGATAGCGAGGAGAAATCAATGGCTGGCTTCAAAGTTTCAAAGGGTGGGCTAACTCTTTTGTTCAGTGCTAACACGGTGGATGACTTTA
Organism: Sturnira hondurensis; assembly: GCF_014824575.4. Classification (NCBI taxonomy): domain Eukaryota; kingdom Metazoa; phylum Chordata; class Mammalia; order Chiroptera; family Phyllostomidae; genus Sturnira; species Sturnira hondurensis. The sequence continues at coordinate 11,722,008 of NW_028093845.1, read as the reverse complement.
AATTGAAGCCAATGCTCATTTTTTATTCCAGAAGATCCTAGGTTCTATAGGAATTATGCTAAATCTACTTCTGCCTGTGCTCTATAAAAGGAACAAAGTTAGAATGATAGCACATCTCTTTGTAACATGCTTTATTCAATATTTAAGCCCATCAGTAAGACTACTGCTGAAAAAAGTTTCCTTTGAAAATATGAGAGCTCATTGACAATGCAGCTGGCTACCCAACAGTATGATGGAGATGTACAACGAGATTAATGTTGTTTTCATGCTTGCTAACAGAACAACCATTCTGTAGCCCAGGGATCAAGAAGTAATTTCTACTTTCAAGTCTTATTAAGAAACACATTACATAATGCTATAGTTGCCATATATATTAATATCTCTAGTGGATCTGGGGAGAGTACATTGAAAACCCACAAAGGATTCACCCTTCTAGATGTTATTAAGCATATTTGTGATTCATGAGAAAAGGTCAAATTATCAATATGAATAGGAATTTGGAAGAGGCTAATTCTAATCCTCATGGATGACTTTAATAGGTTCAAGACTTCAGTGAAGGAAGTAACAGCAGAGGTGGTAGAAATACCAAGAGAACTAGAATTAGAAGTGGAGCCTGAAAATGTGACTGAATTGCTACAATCTCATGATAAAACTTTAATGGATGAAAATTGCTTCTTATGAATAAGCAAGGAAGGTGGTTTTTCAAGATGGGATCTACTTCTGGTGAAGATGCAATGAAAATAGTTAAAATGACAACAAAGGATTTAGAATATTACACACACTTAGTTGACAAAGCAGTGGCAGAATTTGACAGGATTGACTCCAATTTGGAAAGAAGTTCTCCTGGGGGTAAAATCCTACCAAACAACACCACATGCAACAAAAATTGTTTGTGAGTGGGAGTCTGGGGTGGTGAACACAGAACACAGTGTACAGATGAAGGTTTGTAGAATTGTGCACCTGAAACCTGTTTAATTTTGTTAACCAGTGTCAATAAATGTAATAAAAAGGAAAAAAGAAAGGGTGGATTTATGTGGTAGCCTTTATTGTTATCTCATTTTAGGAAATTGCCATAGCTACCCCAACCTTCAGCAACCAATCAGTCAGAAGACACCAAAATCAAAGCAAGATCCTCCACCGGCAAAAAACCCCCAAGACTTGCTAAAGGCTCAGATGATGATAAGACTTTTTCAGCAATAAAGTATTTTCAAATTAAGGTATTTACATTGATTTTTAAAAGACATAATACTATTGCACACTCAGTAGGCCACACGGTGTAGTGTAAACATAACTTTCACGTGCCCTGAGAAACCCCAAACTTCATGGGACTCGCTTTATTCTTTGCTTTATTGCAGTGGTCTGGAACTGAGCCCGCTGTATCTCAGTTATGACTGTATTGACTTAGTAGTTGATAGAGAAATATTTTCTCCTTGATTTTTAGGATTTTGTACATAGGCAATCATGTCATCTCCAAAGGCACTTTTATTTCTTCCTTTCCAATCTGTATACCTTTTATTTTTTTCTTTTCTTATTGTATTAGATAGGACTTCCAGTAAGATCTTTCAAAGGAGTGGTGAGAGAGGGAATGATTGTCTTGTTCCTGATCTTAGTGGGACAGCTATTTTCTCACCATTAAGTGATGGGGGTTGTTGATTTTTATTTGATGCTCTTTATCAAAGTGAGGAAGTTCCATTCTATTCCTATTTGATGAGGCTTTTTTCCTTTTAAATCATGAATAGGTGTTGTATTTTGTCAAATGCCTTTCCTTAACCTACGGATATTATCATGTGATTTTTCTTCTTTAGCTGGTTGATGTGAAAATTAAATAATTTTCAAATGTGAACCATAGGGTAATTCCCACATGGTTGTGACATAATTTTTATACACCGTTGAGTTTGTTTGTTAGTATTTTGCTGAGGATTTCTGCACCTATGTTCTTGGGACATATTGGTATCCAGTTTTCTTTTCTTGTAAAGTCTATGGTTTTGGTATGAGGGTAATACGGTCCTCAAAGAATGAACTGGGAAGTATCCCTCTGCTTCTATCTTCTGGAATAGATCGTAGAGAATTGGTATAATGTCATGAGCGTCCATCCTTTTCGTGTCTCTGGGCCACACTGGAAGAGGAAAAGTTGTCTTGGGCCACAGATTAGACACATTGCAACACAGACTCATAAAAAATCTAATGTTCTAAGTCAATTTATGATGTTGCATTCATAGGCAAAATCATATGGGCCACATTCATAGGCATCCTGAGCCACATGTGGCCCATGGGCTGCAGATCGGACACCCCTGTGGAAATGCTTGGTAAAATTCCCCAATGAAGCCATCTGAGTCTGGTGCTTTCGGCTTGGAGAGGTTTCTAATTGCTGATTCCATTTCTTTAATACATGTAGGCCTATTCAGATCATCTGTTTCTTCTTGTGTATATTTTGGCAGATTGTATCTTTGAAGAAATTGGTCCATTTTGTCTAGGTTATCAAATTTGTGGGCATGGAGTTGTTCACAGTATGCCTTTATTATCCTTTTACTGTCTATGGGATCTCCACTGATATCCCCTCTTTCATTTCTGATATTAGTGATTTGTCTTTGCTCTCTTTTTTCTTAGTCTAGCTGAAGACTTATTGATGCTACTTATCTTTAAGAAAACAGCTGTTAGTTTTATTGGTTTTATCTTTTGATTTCTTGTTTTCAGTTTTACTGTTATCTGCTCCAGTTTTTTTTATTTTCTTCGGCTGCCTTTATTTTGCTTCTTTTTCTAGTTTCCTAGGGTATATACTTAGATTCATTTTTAGGTCTTTCCTCTTTTCTAATATATGCATCAATTATATAATTTTCTATCTAAGCACTGCTTTCACTGCATCCCCAAATTTTGATAAGTTGTATTTTCATTTACAAGCAGTTCAAATACTTTAAAATATCTCTTGAAGTTTCTCCTTGGCTGATGTGTTATTTAGAAGTGTGTTTTTGAATTTATTGGGATGACACTGGTTCAGAAAACCATACAGGTTTCAAGTATACAGCTAAACAAAACATCATCTGGACACTGCATCATGCTCCCATCACCCAAAGCAAAATCTCTTTCTTTTCCTATTTATCTCCCCTCTGCCAACCTCCAACTACATCCACCCCTCTTTCCCTCTGGCTATCACCACAGTTGTTTGTGTCTGCTTGTTATGTGTGAGTGTGTTTTGCTTAATCCCTTCACCTCTTTCATCGAGACCCCAAACTCCTCTTTTCCTGACAACTTTCAGTCTGTTCCACGTATCCACGCCACTATTTCTATCTTGTTCATCAACTAACTTTATTCATTAGGTTCCATATATAAGTGAGATCATATGGTATTTGCTTTTCTCTAACTGGCTTATTTCACTTAGCATAATAACCTCCAGGTCCATCCATGCTGTTGCAAAAGGTAAGATTTCCTTTTTTACAGCCAAGTGGTACTCCATTGCATACATGTACCACAGCTTTTCTATCCACCCATCCACTGGTGGGCACATAGGCTGTTTTCACATCTCAATTTTTGTAAAAAATGCTATAATGAAAATAGGGGTGCATGTATTCTTTCAGATTAGTGTTTCAAATTTCCTCATATATATTTCCAGAAGTAAAAAAGCTGGGTCAAAAAGCAGTTCCATTTTTAATTTTTTGAGGAAGCTTCATACTCTTTTCCACAGTGGCTGCACCAGTCTGTATTACCACCAAAGTGCACAAGCATTCCCCTTTGTGGAAGTGCACCAAGGAACCCTTTTGCTGGTGAGTGCACATCCTCACCAACACTTATTGTTTGTTGATTTATTGATGATGGTCATTCTGACGGGCATGAGGTGATATCTCATTGTGGTTTTTATTTGCATCTCTCTGATGATTAGTGGTGACATTGAGCTTTTTTTTTTCATATGTCTATTGGCCATCTGTATGTTCTCTTTGGGGAAATGACTACTCAGATCCTTGGCCCATTTTTTAAATGATTATTCTTACTGCATTTTCCCCATTGCCATTTAGCCCCTTTATACCTCCTGTCCCCCCACAACCACCACATTGTTGTCCATGTCCATTTGTCTTTTTCCCTTTTTTTTGCTTGATCCATCCAACCTGTGCCCACTTTTTTGGTATTCAGATATTACATTATTTATATTTTTTAAATTCTGAAAATTAAAAATTTATTTTTCCATTACCATTTAGTCCCCTTATAACCCAGCCATTACCACACTATTGTCCATGCCCACAATTCCTTTTTCTTTTTTGCTCAATTCCTCCACCTCTACTCTACCCCTACCTTAGCTATCAGCCTGCTCTTTATCTATGAGTCTGTCTCTATTTTGCTTGTTAGTTCAGTTTGTTCATTAAATTCCACATATGAGTGAAATCATATGATATTTGTCTTTCTCTCTCTGGCTTATTTCACTTAGCATAATGTTCTCCAGGTCCACCCATACTGTTGCAAAGGGTAAAACTTTCTTCTTTTTTACGGCCAAGTAGTATTCCATTGTGTAAATGTCCCATAGTTGTTTTATCCACTCATCTACTGACGGACACTTGGGCTGCTTCCATATCTTGGAGATTGGGAATAACACTGCAATGAACATAGGGTTGTTTACGTTCTTCTGAATTAGTGTTTTGGGTTCCTTTTGATATATTCCCAGTAGTGGGATTTATGGATTAAAAGAAAGATCCATTTATAATTTTTTGAGGTATCTCCATACTGCTTTCCACAGTGGCTGCACCAATCTGCATTCCCATCAACAGGACAAGTGTTTCCCTTTCTCCACATCCTCACCAGTACTTGTTTGCTGAGTTATTGATGATGGATGGTCATTCTGACAGGTGTGACATGGTACCTCATCACAGTTTTAATTTGTATTTCCCTGATGACTAGTGACATTGAGCATCTTTTCATATGTCTGTTGGCCATCTGTATGTTCTTTTGGGAGAAGTGCCTATTCTGTTCCTCTGCTCATTTTAAAATTTTTTTGGTGTTGAGTTGTATAAGTTCTTTATAAATTTTGGATATTAACCCTTATCAGATCTATTGGTAAATATGTTCTCCCATTCTGTGGGTTGTCTTTTTACTATGTTGATATTTTCCTTTGCTGTGCAAAACTTGTTAGTTTGGCTTAGTCCCATTTGTTTATTTTTTATCTTTTGTTCCCCTTGTCTGGGAGATATATCTGATAAAATATTGCTATAAGCAATGTCTGAGACTTTACTGCCTATATTTTCTTCTAGGATTTGTATGGTTTTGTGTTGGGGACCACTCTGTGTGTGGTTTCAGAGATTGCAGCCCCGAGATAGCAGGCTCTGAAAGGGGCTAGTAAGTCTCCCTGGAAAACCAGGTAACAAAGGTGGCAGACATGACCCAACTCTCTATAGCTGTATATACCTACACATACCATCCCCAAAAATGCCATTTGGGAGAAGGGCTCCGGGCATTCTCCACTAGAGGGAGTTGCCGCTCCCTTTCCTGCCAGAACAGCAAGATTGTGTCTGGGACGACTTATTTCTTATCCAAGGTAGATGGGAGAATTCTGCTGGATGGAATTCCTCCCACAGTTATGAGTCTGACATTTAAGTTTTTAATCCATTTGAAGTTTATGATTGTGGATGATGTAACTTGATGGTCTAGTTTCATTTTTTTTGTGTCTATCTGTCTGATTTTCTCAAGACTGTTTATTGGATAGGCTGTCTTTACCCCACTGTATGTTTTTGTCTCTCTTGTCAAATATTAATTGACCATACAGGTGTGGACTTATTTGTGGGCTTTCTGTTCTGTTCCATTGATCTATATGCTTGTTCTGTGCCAGTACTGTGCTGTTTTGATTACCATGGCTTGTAGTGTAGTTTGATATGAGGTTTTGTAATACCGCCAACTTAGTTCTTCTTTCTCAAGAAGATACGAAAACAGCTGAGGCTATTTGGGGTCTTTTGTGGTTCCATATAAATTTTTGGAATATTTGTTTTATATCAGTGAGATATGCCATTGACAATTTTTTTGAAATTGCATTGAATCTGTAGATTTCTTTGGGTAGTGTGGACAACTTAATGATGTTAGTTATTCCCTATCCATGCACATGGTATATACTTCCACTTATTTGTATCTTCCTCAGTCTCTTCAGTATCTTATAATTTTTTGAGTACAGGTATTTTACCTCCTTGATTTTATTCCTAGGTACCTAATTATTTTGTTGCAATAGTAAATAAAATCATTTTCTTAACTTCTCTGATAATTCATTATTAGTGTATAAAGATACCACCAATTTCTTAATATTTATTTTGTGTCCTACTACTTTGCCAAATTTATTTATTAGAGTTTTTTGGTGGAGTCTTTAGGGTTTTCTGTACACAATATCATGTCATCTGTGAATAATGACAACTTAACTTCTTTCTTTCCAATTTGGATGCTTTATTTCTTCTTCTTATCTGATTTCTGTGGTTAGTACTTGCAGTGCTATGTTGAATAAGAGAAGTGAAAATGCACACCTGTCTTGTTCCTGATCTTAAGGAAAATGCTTTTAGTTTTTGCCATTGAGTATGATGTTGGCTGGGAGTCTGTCATATGTGGACTTTATTATGTTGATGTCTGATCCCTCTATTCCCACTTTGCTGTTGTTTTTTTAAATCATAAATTGGTGTTGGATTTAATCAAATACTTTTCTACACCTTTTAATATGATCATGTGATTTTTATCCTTCATTTTGTTTATTGATTTGCAAATACTGTACTTACCTTACACCCTCAGAATAAATCCCAGTTTATCATTGTGTATGGTTTTAAAAATGTACTAATGGATCCAGTTTGCTAATATTTTGCTGAGGATTTTTGTTTCTGTGTTCATCAGGAATATTGGCCTATAATTTTCTTTTATTGTAGTGTCTTTTTTGGTTTTGAAATTAGGATAATGATGGCCTTGAAAAATGAGTTGGAAGTCTTCCCTCCTCCTGAATTTTTTAGAATAGTTTGAGGAGAAGTGTTCGTTCTTTGTTTGATAAAATTTGCCTATGAATCCATCTGGTCCAGGACGTTTGATTGCTGGTGTTTTTTGATTATTGCTTCAATTTCAATAGTTATTATCAGTCTTTTCAGGTTTTCTCATTTTTTCCTGATAAAGTTGCAGAAGTTCTGTTTCTAGGAATTTATTTGCTTTACCCAAGTTGTTCAATTTTTTGGCATGTATAGGTCATAATAGTATTTTCTTATACTGCTTTGTATGTCTGTGGTTTCAGTTGTTACTTTTCCTTTTTCATTTCTGATTTTATTAATTTGGGTCCTCTCTTTTTCTTGATGAGTCTAGTTAAAGTTTTGTCAATTTTGTTTATCTTTAAAAAAAAACCCAGCTCTTGGTTTCATTGTTCTTTCGTATTTTTTGTCTGTATGCCATTTATTTCTGTTCTCCTCTTTATTATTTCTTTCCTCCCACTTACTCTGGGCTGTGTTTGTTACTCGTTTAGTGTTGTTACGTGTAGGGTTAGATGGTTTGAGATTGTTTCTATTCTTTAAAATAGGCCTGTAATGCTATGCGCTTACCTCTCAGGCTGCTTTTGTTATGTCACAGAGATTCTGGGTGTGGTGTGTCCATTTTCGTTTGTCTCCTGGCAACTTTTGATTTCTTCATATGTCTCATTGTTATTCATTCATTGTTTAATAACACCTATTTAGCCTCCATATATTCTAATGTTTTTCAGTTTTTTTCATTGTAATTGATTTCTAGTTTCATACCACCCCGATCAAGGAAGACGCTCGATATGATTCCAATCTTCTTGAATTTATTAGGCTTATTTTGCATCCTCACCTGTTGTCTACTTTGAGAATGTTCCACATGCCTTTGATAAGAATGTGTATTCTGCTGCTTTCGGATGGAATGTTTTATAAATATCAGTTAAATCCACTGATCCAGTGTGTTATTTAAGGTCGCTGTTGACTTGTTGATATATCTGTCCGGAAGATCTATCCATTTACGTCAGTGGGGTGTTAAAATCCCCTCCTCTGACTATTGATGTTGATCTCTCTCTTAATACTCAATACTTTTTCTTTATATATTTAGGTGCTCCTATGTTGAGTGGATATATGTTTACAAGGGTTATAGCCTCTTGTTGGGTCAGTCCCCTTAGTATTATGTAGTGACCTTCTTTGTCTCTTGTTGTGGCCTTTGTCTTGAAGTCTATTGTGTCTGAGACAAGTATTGCTACACCAGCTTTTTTTCTGTTTCTATTTGCATGAAATATTTTTTCCATCCCTTCATTTTCAGTTTCAGTATATCTTTTGTTCTGAGGTGGGTCTGTTTAAAAAGTATATATGAGTATATGGGCCATGCTTTCTCTCTTATATTTTAAAGTTTTAATCTATTTTTAGACAGAGGGGAAGGGAAGGAGAAAGAGAGGGAGAGAAATATCAATGTGTGGTTGCTTCTTGTGTACCTCCCACTGGGGACCTGGACTGCAACCCAGGCATGTGCCCTGACTGGGACTCAAACCAACAACTCTTTGGTTTGCAGGCCAGCAGTCAATCCACTGAGATGTGATTCTTATTTTTGCTTCCCTATAAGAGTAAGGTGTATTTTTTTGGCTTCTTTCAACATTTCTTTTTTATCTTTGATTTCCTGCAAGTTAAATATAATATATCTAGATGTAGTTTTTTGGTATTTACCCTGCTTCATGTTCTCCGAAATTCCTGGATCCATCTGATTTTCTATTTGACATTTGGGGAAAACTATTACCTCAACCATCCTCTGGTGCTTTTTCTCTTTCTTCTTGTACTCCCAATACACGGATGTTACACCTCTTGTAATTGCCCCACAGTTCTTGGATATTCTATTTTCTTTTTTCTCCATCATTTTTCTCTTTGTTTTCAGTTTTATAAGTTTCTATAGACATAGCCCCAAGCTCAGTTATTCTTTCCTCAGTTGTATACAGTCTACTAATGAACCCATCAAATGCATTCTTTTTTATATGCATTTTTAAAGATTTTATTTATTTATTTTTAGAGAGAGGGGAAAGGAAGAAGAGAGGAAGAGAAACATCAATATGTGGTTGCCTATCATGTGCCCCCCACTGAGAACCTGGCCCACAACCCAGGCAGGTGCCCTGACTGGGAATGAACCAGTGACCCTTTGGTTTCCAGACAAGCACTTAGCCACACCAGCCAGATCTCAAATACATTCTTTATTTGTTTTGTACTTTTAATTTCTACCATTCATTTTGAATTCTTTCTTAGAATTTCTATATCTCTGCTTACATTACCAATTTATTTTTACATGTTCTCTCCATTTCCATTGGAGCTCTTAGTATATTAGTTACGGTTGTTTGGAATTCCTGGTGTCACAATTCCAATATCCCTGCCACACCTGGGTCTGTCTGGGTGTGATGCTTTCTCCGTCTCTTCAAACTCATTTTTTTGTTTTGTTTTTTACCTTTGAAAACATTGTGTATATATATTTTTAAAGGTGAACATGATGTCCTGGGTAAAAGAACCTTTGGTATACATGGTGGTATGGTGTGTTGAGAGGGAGGAGTTCTGTAGTCCTATGATTAGTTCTCAGTTGGCCAGTAAGTCTGTGACTTTGGGCTGTGAACTTCACTAGTGCCTCTCAGGTCTTTTCTTATCCTCTTAGGTTACACAGGACAGCTAGAGGGGACTGCAGTTGGTATTTCTCTTCTCCCAGATAGGTTGGGCTCTGATAAAAGTCCCATAGGTTAGGGTCTGATAAAAGTTTCTCTTGAGGATGGGTCTTGGGAAGAATAGAATGCCCTGGTTATTTCCGGTGGTTACTTTCCCTCTGCCCTTGCCAGATGGCAGCTCCTATACAAAGGTGAGTTCCTGTCATCATGACTGGATTCCCCATGGAGGTTTTAGTTTACTCAGAAGCAAATGTTACACTTTAACAAAGGCACTGCATTTTCTATTTTATTGGCAAATACACAGAAGAGCAATTTAAAATATGGACTCAAACTACTGGTTCTTACACGTACAAATACTGTGGAGGTTTTAAACATGTTTAAGTTGAGGCCTCACTCCTGGAGAAGGTTATGATGCGGTCAGGACCTGGGTATTTCTCAGAGGCTTTCCAGGCAGCTCTGATGTTTCCTCCTGGTTGAGTCACTGATTTTTAGGTCGACTGGGGTCCTTGTTGAGCTTCTCTTGCAGATTTATTAGCCGTAGTGAAGAAGTTGGCCCCTGGGATTTTGAGTGCCTGTCTTGGGTTCTGTTCCCCAACAGAGGGTTTCTTTCTTTCTCTGCCTATTCTTTGATTCTTGGCTTCTCCTGGGCCTTTACCTGGGCTCTGCCGCCTTTGGGGTCTCCAAAACTGGAAAGGCCTTTCTTATCCTCCCACCAGGTGTGTTGGGACCAGGATTCTGTATTGGAGACTTTTCTCCTGTGGCATATTTTTGTATTTCTACTTTTTAAAAAAAACCTTTATCCATTCACTTTTAGAAAGGGGTGAAGGGAAGGAGAAAGAGAGGGGCAGAATTATCCATGTGTGAGAGAAACATTGATTGGTTGCCTCTCACACACCAACTGGGTACCTGGCCTACAACCCAGGCATGTGCTCTGCCTGGGAGCAGAACTGGCAACTTTTTGTTTTGCAGGCCAAGTGCTCAAACCACTGAGCCACATCAGCCAGGGCTTATTTCTACATTTTCTTTGGTGAGAATTTCTCCTATTGGAATGAGGAATGGAATTTCTTTTTCAATTCATCTTGCACTTTATTTTGGGGTTTTACTATCCAGGTTTCTTTCTTCTCAGGCTTGGAGGTCTCTTGCTTCTGGGGTCCTGGGTCCTTCACTGGACGAGCACTAGTTTTAGGAGCTGCCTCCTGTGTAGTTAGGGCCTATGCAGCCTTTCAAGCCTGTTTCATAAGGCTTCTATCTCTTTTCTTCTCTTTTTTCCCCCCAGAATATTCTTTTTGTTTTTGTACTTCCTTTTCTTTTTTCCTGTTCTAACTAGGAGTATGCACTCATTTGACTTCATCCTGACTGCTGACACATGAAGATGGGAAGGGCAACCTATCTTTCAGGTTTCACGAACAAGAGCTTCACGCTGTCCCACTTCTCCGGCATTCTGTGCAAGCTTTTTCATGTGCAAGCCTACATGCCAGTATGACCCTTGAGTACAATGCTGTAAGAACCACTTCCAGAAATGTTTAAGACAGTCCTGCCTATTGATGTGTTGATCTCTTTGGAATAGTTATTGGCTTGAAGATTCACAGGTAAAGGAACTCTCTCTTATAGAGAGGTCTCCTGAGGTGTGAGGGTAACAGCAGCTTGACCCTTGCATAAGTAAGGAAAAGGTTGAAACTACCCAGGAGGAGGAGCTTGGTCTCATAGGTTTTATACTCCATTTTCAAAGGTTTTAGGGGGATAATCTGAGAAATGGTTTTAATTCTATGCTTGTTTAAAAGTTTCTTATAAAAATGTTCAGTCTTTTCAGGAGTTAAATTGAGGTTTCCCTTAGTAAATAAACAGATATCTGCTAAATCTTATTGAATGCCATGAGGCAAGCACAATCTGACCCTTAGTTCTTTACTTGGCATTTTTCATGATAGTACCATTAACAAGGAATTTTCATTCCCACACTAAAGCAATCCATTCGCGTTCTTCCTGGACCTGGAATATGCAGGAGAGCATCCACTGCCTTCCTGATCCATGTCATGAAAGCAAAAAAGTGAGAGTACAACATCCCCACCTGAAAATACGAAAGTTCATTTTCCTATAAATGTCTCTAAAATTGCAAAATCAAAACTGAAAGAAAACAAAGGGGGAAGTCCTCAACCTCAAAGGAAATCCATTGGTGACCAATACATTTTTCTCTCCTCCACAGGCCCCAGCTCTAGTCCTAAGAACTGCTCTGTAGAAACTGCCCACTAAATAGCATCATGGCAACATGCAGGTAAGACCTAAGTGCGGAACTTTGCTCTGGCCTGGTGGCTCAGTTGGTCAGAGTGCTCTCCTGTGCACCAAAAATTCGCAGGCTGGATCCCCAGTTGGGGCACATACAAAGGCAACCAATGTTTTTTTTTCTCTCTCTCTCTCTCTGTCTCTCTGTCTCTCTCTCTCTCTATATATATATACCAAGAAAAACAAACAAAAAACAAACAAACATATCTTTTGGTGAGAATTAAAAAAAAAGACTGAAGTGAAGAAATATTTACAAAGGAATCCAACCACCTCCACTGGCAGATATTTTCTGGTTTAGTTTGGATTCAGGACCTTAAAAATACTAAAGTTAATTAAAAAGTGGCCTTTACTAAATAAAAAATCAATTAATAAAGTTTGCTTTAAAAAAGTTACAAAGCAGCAAATAAGAAATTAAAAATTTAAAATTTCAATTGCTTATCCTTCATCATATTTTAAAATAATGTTCATTCTCTATAAGCTCTATACTACTGGAGGACAGAATCTTTCTTAAGTTTAATCATACAGAATATCTAGGAAGAAATCAAGAAAATCTCATACATATTTGGTGACAATGAGACACTTTAAAATTTTGGTGGAAAAGCAAGTTTTATATAACTCTACGAGGCAGCAGATATTTTAAAATGTAGGGCCTAATTTAATGAGAACATTAATATTGTCAGAAATATAATGTTCCTTTCATCTAACTTAAAAATAAATGTAAAATATAAGTCTTAAATAAAAATTTTTAATCAAAGCTGTTTTTAATCTCCAATATTTAACATCAAAAGTTATAAAAACATTAAAATATAGATCTGTTAAACAATTAATTTTTTGACAGATGCATCGCAACATTTCCCCTTTGTCCACATATTGCCTGTTATAGAGCTGAGAATCTCATCTGGGTTACTTAGATTAAGCAGCAGCTTTGCTGGTTTGTGGCTTAAAATTTATCAAATATATTTCTTATTTTCTCTCCACTTACATTTCTTATTTCACATACCATTTGTAATATATTTATTCAGTGTTCCTTGTGGAGGACAAGCACTTTTTTTCGTCTGTGGTTTTGTTTCCTCTGTGTTGGAGAAGACAATTTTCTTAGTTTCTTCCTGTTTATTAGTGTTAGCATCGTTGAGAATCTGAAGTTAAACAGAGAAATCTTTTAAGAGGTATAAATTCCATATAATTTTATGAATGTATGAAACCACCAAATCTCTTAATTAAGCTCATACAATTACTGTCAACATGGAGAATCACACACACAAAAGTCTATTCATGCTCTATGTCAATATGTGTTGTTGACATAGAGACCCCCACAGCTGTGCATTTTGCAGGGCACCCTGACTTCAGTTTCTGCCATTTTCATCTGTGATTTATGCATGCTGAACAAATGCGCCTATAGTGTGGGTAGAGTAGTTAAGGGTCCCTCCTCAATATAACTCCCAAAGATTATTCAAGAAAACTTTTGTGGAATGAAAACACAACTAGATTGCAAAGGAGGTAAAATATAATTTAACATAGACTCATTTCATTTGAAAAATTATATAACTGAAAGAAAAATGAGAAAAACAGATTAAGCTTTCAGAATATCAAGGTTCATGCTTCCCATATTATTTATAGACAACATTTTAGATAGTTCAGCGTGATACCTCAATCTTTCAGACTTTTAATGGTAGTTAGTCTAATTATGAAACTGCTGATTTGGGGGAAAAACAATTTGTGAAAATGCTGAGAAGCTTTTGTCACAGTAAAAAACAAAATTAAAAAAAATAAAAAAACCAAAACAGAGTAGAGTTAACCCTGGAACAAAAATCTTCAAATCTGCCTTAAAGTCCTCACGGTGTGTGTGTGTGAGAATGTATGTGTGTGCACACAGGCCAGCATTTTGAGTGTGTATTGATAATACAGTACTTGGAGCACAGGAGAGAGAGAATGTCACATTGTCACAGAAATGGTAATGAAGGCTAGAGAGCAAAGACAGAGTAAGGAAAGAAAGAGGAAACATTTGACGACTGGGGGAACAGTGGCACAATAGCAGCTAATGTAAACAAATTATGTAGCTCTTTAAGATCCAAGTTCTTTAAACCTAATCATGATTGATCTGTTGGAGTTCTCATGTAAAGACCCTTTTTAGAAAGACCATTACTATACAAAGGGCCAAGATAAAGGCACAAAGGTGCACTTTAAGTAGGGTGCGTGAAAGGTCATATATAGCAAAACCATATTACTTTGTTTTATTATTGCAGAATTTATGATAAATTGACATAGAATAAGATGAAGTCTTTAGAGATAAAAATAGGAACTGGAATCAGTGGTGGAATACTTTAAATATTTAGAAGAACTTTTTGGCCCTTAAAGACAATCGAAATATCTATTTAAAAAAATAGAAAACTTCAAATTCTAATATAAGCAATTACTATTTAGTAGAACCACATCAACAAAAGGTCTACTGATTCTATATACTTGCAAAATTAAAACTTGGGTCTCTTCAAATACAGGGTGGAGCAAACATAGTTTTACAGTTCATATGGAAAACACAGCAATTAATAAATAATACAAGAATAAACTCTGTTTCACTTACCCACAAATATAAACCTATTTTTGCCCCATCTGTTTATAATACCTTTTATTTTTGTTCAATTACTGTTGTCCCCATTTTTCTACCATNTTTCAGAACATCAAGGTTCATGCTTCCCATATTATTTATAGACAACATTTTAGATAGTTCAGCGTGATACCTCAATCTTTCAGACTTTTAATGGTAGTTAGTCTAATTATGAAACTGCTGATTTGGGGGAAAAACAATTTGTGAAAATGCTGAGAAGCTTTTGTCACAGTAAAAAACAAAATTAAAAAAAATAAAAAAACCAAAACAGAGTAGAGTTAACCTTGGAACAAAAATCTTCAAATCTGCCTTAAAGTCATCACGGTGTGTGTGAGAATGTATGTGTGTGCACACAGGCCAGCATTTTGAGTGTGTATTGATAATACAGTACTTGAGCACAGGAGAGAGAGAATGTCACATTGTCACAGAAATGGTAATGAAGGCTAGAGAGCAAAGACAGAGTAAGGACAGAAAGAGGAAACATTTGACGACTGGGGGAACAGTGGCACAATAGCAGCTAATGTAAACAAATTATGTAGCTCTTTAAGATCCAAGTTCTTTAAACCTAATCATGATTGATCTGTTGGAGTTCTCATGTAAAGACCCTTTTTAGAAAGACCATTACTATACAAAGGGCCAAGATAAAGGCACAAAGGTGAACTTTAAGTAGGGTGCATGAAAGGTCATATATAGCAAAACCATATTACTTTGTTTTATTATTGCAGAATTTATGATAAATTGACATAGAATAAGATGAAGTCTTTAGAGATAAAAATAGTAACTGGAATCAGTGGTGGAATACTTTAAATATTTAGAAGAACTTTTTGGCCCTTAAATACAATAGAAATATCTATTTAAAAAAATAGAAAACTTCAAATTCTAATATAAGCAATTAGTAAAACCACATCAACAAAAGGTCTACTGATTCTATATACTTGCAAAATTAAAACTTGGGTCTCTTCAAATACAGGGTGGAGCAAACATGGTTTTACAGTTCTTATGGAAAACACAGCAATTAATAAATAATACAAGAATAAACTTTGTTTCACTTACCCACAAATATAAACCTATTTTTGCCCCATCTGTTTATAGTACCTTTTATTTTTGTTCAATTACAGTTGTCCCCATTTTTCTCCCATTACTCTCCCTTGCCCTCCCCACCCCCACCTCCCACATTCAATCCTCCCCCTCCCGCTGTTGTTCTTGTCCATGGGCCCTCTATACATGTTCCTTGACTTGGCCCTTCCCCTTCGTTCCCCCATTATCCCCCTCTCTGCTACCCTCTGGTTACTGTCAGTTTGTTCTTTATTTCCACATCTCTGGTTCTATTTTGCTTGCTGGTTATAGTACATTTTAATTAGATTAGATTTATCTTTACTTTTTTGTAGTCTAAATTACCTAGTTTTATCTGGGTATGGCAAGAAATAATAAGCTACATTTTTATTATTCCTAAAATATACCCTCTTAAACTCCAAAATAGTCTATAGTCATCCCTCTCCATCTTTTTATTCTTTTTGCTCATTTCTGAGGACCCAATAAAACTACCTTTTTCAAAATGACCACTTTTCATTTTTAACCAGATATATGAAAGAAACCTAATAAATATGCTTTAGAAATAAATTTTAATATCAGGTTAATTTTCATATATTACAGTATAGTTTTTAGTTCTTACCTCAGGTGATTGGATGTTTTTATCCCCCAAATGTTCATTTTCTGGTTCTGTGGTATACATGCTAGTATTTAAAAGAAAAATTATTTGAAAGAAAAAAACAGGACTATAAATCCATCTGAGAAGAAACATGGTTAAATGGGATTAATTTCAGAATGATTTTTTAATTTCTAAATTTGTATCATAGGTAAGTCACATATCTTTATAGTCGAAGCAGTTCCAACAGTCATTTTAAAGTTACTAACCAAAGTCATGTGCATAAGTTTTTAAAAGCCATTATCACATAGAAATGTAATATTTCTTAATAGTTCATAATGCTGGGCATCATTTTCTGTTTTTTTAAGTGTATTTTATCGATCATACTATTACAGTTGTCCCCCTTTGCCCCCCTCCACCTGATATGCCCATTCTCTCCAACAATCCACCCGTCAGAGTTGATGTCCATGGGTCATGCCTATAAGTTCTTTGGTTACTCCATTTCCTATACTGTTCTTAACATCCCCTGTCTATTTTGTACCTACCAATTTGTGCTTCCTAATCCCCCCACCTTTTCCTTCATTCTCCCCCTTTCCCCTCCCAGCTGATAACCCTCAAAATGATCTCCATACCTATAATTCTGTACCTGTTCTAGAAGTTTGCTTAGTTTGTTATTTGGATTTGATTATTGGTAATTGCAAATTTATTGACATTTTAATGTTCATCATTTTGATCTTCTCTTTCTTATATAGTTCCCTTTAGCATTTCATATAATAATGGCTTGGTGAGAAGAACTCCTTTAGCTTTCCCTTGTATGGGAAGCACTTTATCCGACCTCCCATTCTAAATGGTAGCTTTGCTGCGTAGAGTGTTATAGGTTGTAGGTCCTTGCTTTTCAACACTTTGAGTACTTCTTGCTTGTCCTTTCTAGCCTGCGAAGTTTCTTTTGAAAAATCAGCTCATAGTCTTATGGAAACTCCTTTGCAGGTAACTCTTCTTCCCTCTCGCTGCTTTTAAGATTCTCTCCTTATCTTTAACCTTTGCCATTTTAATTATGATGTGTTTTGGTGTGGTCCTCTTTGTGTTCATCTTGTTTGGGATTGTCTGTGCTTCCTGAACTTGTATGTCTACTTCCTTCACCCCATTAGGGAAGTTTTCTTACATTCTTTTGTCAATTAATTTCTTGCTCTTCCTCTTCTCCTTCTGGCACCCCTATGATTTGGCTATTGGTATGTTTAAAGGTGTCCCAGAGGTTCCTTAACCCATCTTCAGTTTTTTAAATTGATTTTTATTCCTGCTGTTCTGATTGCTTCTTTCTTCCTTGTGTTCCAAATCATTGATTTGATTCTTTGCTTCATCCCTTCCACTGTTGGTTCCCTGTAGATTTTTCTTTTCTTTTTTAAAGTGGATTTTACTGATTATGCTATTACAGTTGTCCCAGTTTTTTCTCTCTGTTATTCCCCTTCCACCCTGCACCCCCTACCCTTCAGCATTCCCTCACCCCTCACTGCATGTCCATGGGTTGTACATATAAGTTCTTTGGCTTCTGTATTTCCTATACTATTCTTAACCTCCCTGTGTTTATTTTATGCCTACCAGTTATGCTTCTTATTCCCTGTAAATTCTTCCCCCCATTTTCCCCTCCCCTTCTCCACTAATAACCCTCCATGTGATTGCTATTTCTGTGATTCTGTTCCTGTCCTTGTTGTTTGCTTACTTTTTGTTTTTGTTTTTTAGGTTCAGGTATTGATAGTTGTGTTTGTTATCATTTTACTGTTAATAGTTTTTTTTATTTTCATCTATTTCTTAGATAAGTCCCTTTAACATTTAATATAATAAGGGCTTGCTGATGATGAACTCCTTTAACTTGACCTTATATGGGAAGCACTTTATCTGCCCTTTCATTTTAAATGATAGCTTTGCTGGATAGAGCAATCTTGGATGTAGGTCCTTGCCTTTCATGACTTCAAATGCTTCTTTCCTGTAAAGTTTCTTTTTAGAAATCAGCTGATAGTCTTATGGGCACTCCTTTGTAGATAACTCTCTCCTTTCTTCTTTCTGCTTTTAAAATTCTCTACTTATCTTTAATCTTGGGTAACTTAATTATAATGTGTCTTGATGTGTTCCTCTTAGGATCCAAGTTCTTTGGGACTCTGGGCTTCCTGAACTTCCTGGTAGTCTATTTCCTTCACCAAACTCCAGAATTTTTTCCTCATTATTTATTCACATACGTTTTCAATTTCTCGCTCTACCTCTTCTCCTTCTGGCACACCTGTGATTCATTATTAAAGCACTTAAAGTTGTTCCAGAGGTTCCTGAGCCTCTCCACATTTGTTTTGAATTCTTGTTTATTCATTATGTTCTGGTGGGATGTTTATTTCTCCCTTTTGCTCCAAATCATTGATTTCAGTCCCAGTTTTCTTTCCTTCACTGTTGGTTCCTTATACATTGTCCTTTATTTCATTTTGTATAGCCTTCATTTCTTCCTTCAATTTGTGACTGAAATCAATCAATTCTGCGAACATCTTGATTACCAGTGTTTTGAACTCTGCATCAGATATCTCCTCATCACTGAGATTTTTTTCTGGGGTTTTGTTCTGTTCTTTCATTTGGGCCACATTTCTTTGTCTCGGTGCACCTGTTATATAGTAAGGGGTGCAGCCTTAAGTATTCAGCAGGGTGGGGCAACCCATGTTGCTGCATTGTGGTGCTGTATGTGCAGGAGGGGTCAGAGAGAGTACAATGCCACTTCCTTGGCTCTTAGCCAGCTTTCAGTCACTTACCCTGATACCCATAAGGAAACTAGGCCTTTTCAGGTGCTCATTCTCAGCCAGGTGAGTTTGCATATGTTCTAGGACCCTGTGAGTCTCTCCAATGAACTCTCCTGTGAGGCTGAGAGTTTCTCTTGCCTTCACAACCTCTGCAGGATTTTACTGCTAGGGGTTTTTAGTTTTTAGTTTCCAGGGCAGCCAGATGCAGCTTCACCTTCACAGTCTGTCACCTTGCCCTGTGTCTTCTCTGTCCTGGCTGCCAGTCTCCGCCCCTCCTACCAGTCTGGATGAATATTTCTTTAACTCCTTGGTTGCCAGAGTTCCATGCAGTTTTATTTTCTGGCAGTTCTGATTGTTTATTTTTTTAAAATTGGTTGTTTTCCTTCTTTTGGCTTTGCAAGGAAGTGAAGCATTTCTACCTACACCTCCATCTTGACCGGAACTCCTATATTTTAATTTATTTCACTTAATGCAACCTTCATTTCTGCCTTGATCTTTTTTGTGCCATTGAAGTACCCAATGAGTTCCTGGAGCATCCTGATAACTAGTGTTTTGAACTGTGCAACTGAACTGTGCTTATCTGCATTTTGTTTAGTTCTTTTATTGGAATTTTGTTCTGTTCTTTCAACTGGGCCACATTTCTTTGTTTCCTCATTTTGGCAGCCTCCCTGTGTTTGTTTCTGTATTAGGTAGAATTTCTTTATCTCCCGTGTTAGTAGCATGGCCTATTGTATTAAAGTGTATCTGTATTTTGTATGGGTCAGAGCCTTGGGTAATCACCTGGGCTGGGCAAACTCTGTCATTTTTCTGTTGTTTTATGTGTGGGGAAGGGCTTAGAAAGGAGAGAGTGCTGCTGCCTGACCTCTGGAATTTTGCCGAGGAGGAAGCTCTCTCCTGGCACTTGCCTCATTGCCAGTCACTTCACTTACTCGCCATTTGCCACTGGTACCCTTCCAGCTGTTGCTCTGGTACTGAAACCCAGAAGGGGCGAGTCTGTGTGAGTCCTAAGTCCACTTAGGGCCCTTTAAGAGGAGTCTTTTAAGAATTTCTTCTGCAAACCCAACCCTTGTCTTCCTAGTGCTGGAACCCTAGCTTTCCCTGGGCTAGGTGGTCTGGTCTGGGGCTTGTACCCCTCATTCCTGAGGCATCCCTATCTATTTTTATCCACAAGACATAGATGTGGGACTGCCTGTTCTGCATCTGTGCACCTCTCCACCTCTCTGTGCCTCTCCATGCCTCTCCACATCTTTGCCCCTCCTACCTGCTGGATGAATGTGGCTTCTTTAAATCCTTGGTTGTTGGACTTCCGTACAGCAGTCAATTTTCTGGCAATTCTGGGTGATACTTGTTTTGTAGTTTGGTTGTATTTTTTTCTATATGTGTGAGAAGATGAGGAGTGTTTAACTACACCTCCATCTTGACTGCAGTCTTGCTGGGCATCTTAAAAGCATATATTACAGAACTCAGCTCTTTATTTCATGCTTGATATGATTTCCACCATTGAGTTACACTATCTTCAGTCACACTCCTGCATAAGAGACTCCAAGAAAATTGAAAATGAAACGTGATCAACTACATTAATACCTACCTCTATAAGTTACTGATACATGCTGTCTTTATATATGATCCACTTGAAAGGTCTGTTAGACCAATACTTAAATAAAATAAATGTTTTACTTTGAATAAGAATGAACTGAAAAAAATGAACTAGAACCATATCAAGGCAAGAATAAGGTCTGGATATTTTTACTTTAAAATATCTATTGGTTCTACCTTCTCTGGGATATTTGCCGTCTTTGAGTGTAGGGAGAGTATATTTGCCTTAAAAATATCTTTCAATTCTTGATTTAGTGTTGAGGAGGAAAACTAAAGATTCTAAGTTTTAGCTTTTAAGTATTTGATAAAACCAACTCCCCTAGTATTTTAAGTATCTATGCTTTTTTTTAAGGCAAGCAATTTTAAAAATGAAAAATTTCAATGAAAAAGAACATTAACATTTGAGTATCGATCACATTAGATACTTTAAAGATTCTGTCTTACTTTAATGAAGTAAAATATTAGTATATAAAATCCTAAAGTAATCAACTTAATTTATTACAATCAACAGAAAATAACTTTTACTTAAATGTTATTTAAGTTTGATGAAAATATTAGATGTCTAAGTCCTTTAGTGTAAAATTGCATTTTAGTTGAAGAAAATATCACAATTATTACCTTGTCATTAGAATGACTACCTGTCATTGGTTGTTGGACCACAGTTAAGTGTTAGTTAGCTCTGTGAACATGGAGGTTGGGTGAATCTCCCACGCTGTGTCAGGTTCTCAAAGGACAGGCTGAAGTTTACTACCATTAAAAAATCTGAGGTCAGGGCACAAAGTTCATCCACTCAATTTTTGAATGTCTACTCTTCTGGGTTCTAAAGATAAAAGAGCAAAATGAAACAAGTAGATTTCTGCTTTAATGGAGTTATATTCTTGTTGGGGTAAGGGAAAGACAAACAAGATTTTCAGATTGTGATTAAATACTGGAGAAAATAAAACAAGATGATGTTACAGTGATCAAGGTAGCAACTGAACTACGATCTTAATGAAGAGAAACTGTGAGTCATAACTAGGCAGATGGGCTAGGATTGGGCAAATGTAACAAGAATCATACAAGCAGAGACATCAAGAAACCAGGCAGAACTGTTTAAGATTTGTCATTATTATTTGTCATGATTAGGATACGGGACTTGAAATCCAAGCAAGCACACCATGCATTAGAGCTTCAAAACCTAGATAAGGAATCTGAATAATAAATGTACAGGTTAGCAGTTATAAAAAATACTGTGCCTGACAATAAATAATAATAATAATAATAGTAATAAATAAAATGGACACTGTGTCTGACAATATTTGTGTCTGACAATTGTTCAATACTCTCTTCACCTATTTGCCAGAAGTGGAACTGGTAGTTGGTACGCATTTTAAATAAAAACATGGACTTTGGACCCAAGATAAAAAAACACTTCACTCAGCCCTGGCTGGTGTAGCTCAGAGAATTGAGCGCGGGCCTGTGAACCAGACGATCACGGTTTGATTCCCAATCAGGGCACATGCCTGGGTTGCAGGCCAGTTCCCAGCAGGGGCCAGTTCCCAGCAGGGGATGCACGATAAGCAACCATACATTGATGTTTCTCTTCCTCCCTCCCTCCCTTCCCCTCTAAAGACAAATAAATAAAATATTTAAAAAAAAAAACACTTCACTGTCCTCTATATATTTTAATAACTCTAGGAAGTGATTTATCTCCACAGGCTTCAATTTTCTTATCTATGAGATAATGATATGATAGTATTTAATTTATTGGTTATAGTGAGGATTAAATAACAGCTGACACAGTGGAACTATGGTAAGCACTTAACATGAATCACCTCACTAGGATTACAATTCTGAGTTATTTACTATTATTATCATTGTTTTCCAGATGTTGAAACTGAGACTGAAGAAGATTAAATTAATTTTCCCAAGTCACACATTTAGCAAGTTGGCATGGCTAGAAGTTGAACCAAGTATTCTTAAACATTATTCATATCCTTTTCAACCTTGGTATCATATTTTTTCCTTTTAGTTATTCTGGTGATACTGCATTGTGAATTAAGGTTGTATTTTCTTGATGACTAATATATTTTCATATATTTATTGGCCATTTGAATATCTTCTTTAGCAAAGCATCTATTCAAATCTCTTGTCCATTTTTAAAAAAATGAAAGTAACCAGACAAGATGGAGGTGTAGGTAAATATGCTTTGCCTCCTCTTACAACTGAGAGGAGGATAACAACCAATTTAAAAACAAAAACAACCAGAACTGTCAGAAAGTCAACCCGTATGGAAGCCCAACAACCAAGGAGTTAAAGAGGAAACATTCACCCAGACTGGTAGGAGGGGCAGAGATGGGCAGCAGAGGGGTAGAGTGGACATGCAGGTAGGTGGTGGCTGGCAGACTGGGTGGTGCCACATTTGCCTGCACATAAAAACTAGGAGGAACAACTAGGGAGCAAGAAATCCCAGCCCAGGATAGACCATGCAACCCAGGGTTCCAGCATTGGGGGAAAATAAACTCTCATTGCCTCTGGCTGTAAAAACCTATGATGACTGCAGTGGGGGAAGAAACTGCCAGTCTCTCAGGAGAGTCTGTCTGAGGGTCCCATGGAGTCCTAGAACATACACATGCCAACCTACTCAGGAAATCGCACAAGGACAGACACTAGAAGGGTGCCAGTTGTTTGTAGGAAGTTGGGGAAGTGACTGAAAGTGGTGAGAGCTGAGCAAGTGCCATTGTTCCCTCTCTGACCCCTCCCCCGCATACAGCACCACAAGGCAGCAACATGGGTTGCCCTGCCCTGTCAAACACCTAAGGCTCTGTACCTTACAACATAACAGGTATGTGGAGACAAAGAAATATGACCCAAATGAAAGAGCAGATCAAAACTCCAGAAAAGAACTCCTCATTGGTTAGATAACGAGGAGATAGACAACCTATCAGATGCAGAGTTCAAAACAGTGGTAATCAGGGTGCTCACAGAAATGATTGAGTATGGTTTCAAAATGAAAGAAGAAATGAAGGCTATACAAAGTGAAATAAAGAAAAAGATACAGGGAGCCAACAGTTAAGGGAAAGAAACAAGGACTCAAAACAATGATTTGGAACAAAAGGAAGAAGTAGACGTTCAACTGGAACAGAATGAAGAAAAAAGAATTCAGAAGAATGAGGAGAGGCTTAGGAACTTCTGGGACAATTTTATATGTACTAACATCTCAATCATAGGGGTGCCAGAAGGAGAAGCACAAGAGCAAGAAATTGAAAACTTATTTGAACAAATAATGAAGGAAAACTTCTCCAACCTGGTGAAAGAAATAGACATACAAGTCCGGGAATCACGGAGACTCCCAAACAAGATGAACACAAAGGTTCACACTAAGACACACTATAATTAAAGTGGCAAAGGTTAAAGGTAAAGAGAGAATCTTAAAAGCATCAAGAGGAAAGAAGAGAGTTACCTGCAAAGGAGTTTCCATAAGACCTCTGCTGATTTCTCAAAAGAAACATTGCAGGCGAGAAGTGGCTGGCAGAAAAATTCAAAGTGATGAAAAGCAAGGACCTACAATCTATATCACTCTACCCAGAAAAACTATTATTTAAAATGGAAGGTGAGATAAAGTGCTTCCCAGACAAGGTAAAGCTAAAGGAGTTCATCATCACCAAGCCCTTATTATATGAAATGTTAAAGGGAATTATATTTTAAAAAGAAGATCAAAAAAAGAAGATGAACAGTATAATGACAACAAACTCACAGCTTTCAACAACTGAACCTAAAAAAACAAAAACAAACTAAGCAAACAATTAGAACAGGAACAGAAACACAGAAATGGAGCTCACATGGAAGGTTAGCAACAGGAGAGTGGGAGGAAGAGAGAGGGGGGAAAGGTACAGAGAATAAGTAGCACAGATGCTAAGTAGAAAATAGACAGGGGGAGGTTAAGAATAATATGTGAAATGTAGAAGCTAAAGAACTTTTATATATGACACATGGACGTGAACTAAAGGGGAGAAATATGGGTGGGAGGGGGTGTGCAAAGTAGAGGGCAGAGAAGGGGGAAAATGGGACAATTATAATAGCATAATCAACAAAATATATTTTAAAAAACCACAAAGAAAGACAAGGCAAAAAATCTAACAAATATTATAAGGACAAGAGAGACAGAAGCAGGTGCCTATGAAAGTCTAGAATTTGAATATATGAACCAAAAAAACAAAATCAACTATTTCTCAGTAAAATGATAACCCATTGGGCTGGAAAGTCAGAATATCTGAGTTCAAGGACTAGTTTAGCTACTAACTTAACCACTAATCTTTCCATCCAACACTCTGGTCTTTCAGTTCCTTGATTTCCTTGGCTCGGATTATATTTTCTTCCATCCTATCTCCGTCAGCCACTCACAGGACCACAAATCTCACATGGCTCCTCCATCCTGCCCACTGTGCTTCTTCAACATTGCTGTAGATTGAGTGTATCCCCTCAAAATCCATATGTGGAAATCCTAATTGCCAATGTGATGGTACTGGGACATGGAGACTTTCCTAAGTGATTAGGACACGAGGGCTTATTTGGTGCTCTTATGAAAGGGGCCCTGAGAGCTCCCTTCCCCCTTTCAGCCATCTGTGAAACAAGAATCAGCCCTCACCAGACACTGAATTTGCCAGCATCTTGATCTTGGGCTTCCCAGCCTCTAGAACTGTGAGAAAGAAACTCCTGTTGTTTATAAGCAACGAGTCTGTGCTATTTTTGTTACAGCAGCCTGATCAGACTAAGACAAGTATTACTAATGTTTATCTCTGAAATGATTATTATCTCTTTTCTCCATAAAATTCCTATCCAGACATTGCTCCTCTCCCCTTGCTGATCTTGCCCCATACTTTATACTTGAGGAAAAGAGAATAAATATCAAGCAGAAACTCTCCTCCTCTATCACTAAATCTATCCGTGTGCCTGCATCTTTACCTCTATCTGCTGCCTTTGTTCCCTTTACTGTAAATTTCATGTTCCTGTTCCCAAGCCAACATTTCTACATATTCCCTGGATCCCATCTCCTCTCATTTTTCTCAAAAACTGTTCTCCTAAAATATACATTCTCTCTCACACTATAATTTTTTCCTCTTGACTGGATTATTCCCATTAGCCTAAAAATAAACCTACATATCTTTGTCCTTAAGAATCTTATTTTGACTCCATGTATGCCTTTACTACCTCCATTTTCAGATCTTCTTCATACAAAAATATCTTGAGATGTCTATAAGTGCTACTTCCATTTCTTCACATCACATTTGCTTTTCACTGTGCTTGTTAAGGCACATAACTACTATGTCTTGGTCCAATGGTCAGATCTCTTTATTTTTTTACTCTCAGCATGTTTCAATATCATTGGCTATGCTTCATTGTCTTTAGCTTTTAAGCCACCACACTCTTGAGGTTTCTTCCCACTTCACTGGCTATTCCTTCTCCAGGTGCTTTGCTTGCTTCTTTGCCTCTACCTCTAATCAGTGGCCTGCTCTCTGAGAACGTACTTTCCCTCAGTGGTTTTTCCTACACGATAATGACTCTCAACTTCATAGCTTTGGTCCCTTACAAAGAAGTCAAGACTCAGAACTTACATTAGATTTCTAATAAGCATATCAAACTTAAAGTGAATAAAATTAAAATACCCTTCTACCTCCCACACACATTTTCTCCCCCAGTCTCTTCCATTTGGTATATGGTACAAATATCTCCTCAATCTCTTCTCCTTTTTTTCTCAGCTCTTCATTCAAAACTTAATCAAGTCTGTGGGCTCTGCTCAAAGTATAGCTCAGCTCCCTCCACATGTATACCACTTTATCCCAAAGTACTGTTATGCCTTCCTGGTTTCTGCAATTGTCTTCTGCTACTAATGTTGCTCCTCAACCTCTATGATCCATTCACTATGTAACAGGTGGAATAACTTTTTGCAATATAAATCAGATTATATCACTCCCTTCCACAAAACTCTCTACTGATTTCTTACCTACTTCAGATAAATTCCAAACTTACTCCATGATTAGATCCCAATGGACAAATGAAGGCCATACAAGATTCTCCCCCTACCCTATCTCTTCAAGCTCATCTTGTACCACTTTCTCTACATTTCAGCTACAGCAATCTTTATCATGTTCCTTGAAAAAGCCAAGCGCTTTCCTACCTTAGGGCTTTTGCAATGGGAGTTCCCCTTATCTGCAGTGTTCTCTTTCCAAACACTTCCATGGTTGGCTTTTTATTTTTTATGTGACTGGAGTCTCAGCACAATGTCACTTCTCCAGGGAGGCTTTCCCTGACCACTCAGTCTGAAGCAACCCCTCTCCCAGTCTTTCTCACTCCACACCATTTTACTTCTTCACTGCATTTACCATTATCCACAACTTCTTGTTCATATATTGTTTACCTGTTTATTTTCTATCTTCTGTTTAAGCTCCATTTTAGTGTTTCTTACCATTGGATTCATAATGCCTGATGAAGTAGTAGTTTCCTTAAAAATATTTTATGAGTGCCTATCCCTGAGTAAGTCACTTGACCTAACTCACATTTATGGGCTCACTGCTGCTGGACTTAGCTCTAGGTTCGGAGAATACAAAGGCAAACAAGGCACGGCTCCCTGTGAATCTCTACCATTCATACCTTCAACAAACATGTACTGAATATACATTATGCTGTGTTCCAGTACCTGGAACATCTCAGTGCTGCTCCATCTCAGTGTTCAGTGTCCTGTTCAGTAAGATGGGGCCTTGTTAAGCAGCTCTCCTTCATAAGTGTACAAACAGGGTGAGTATGAAAATAGTGTACGAAATGTGAAGTGTTATACAAATGCTATTTTACATATTACTATTACTGGCCCTGCTTCTTTCCTTGTGTCTGGTAAGGAGCAGGAGGTCATGACACCTGAGAGCCAATTGACAAAAACAGCAGTACATTTTGATACTCACAGAAAGCAATAAGTAGGAATGCCCTTTTCAGAGGCACATAGTGACAAAATGTATGAGAGCACGGATTCTTTAGGTGTGACAGTAATAAGTGTTCATTTTCTCCACTTCTGTTGCACAAATAACTACAATTCTGTGTAGCTGTGGAAAATCAGGAGGTGGGCTGTGGCCTCCAGGTGACACCCATGCCCAATGCCACTCTCCACCACCTCATCAGATCTTTCATGGGCTACAAAGAAAGGCGCACCTAGAGGGAGGTTAGGGGCCAGTAGAAGGTCTGCAGGGCCCTTATAAGAACTCCTCAGTGATGTGCCTGACACACTGTATGTGTGTGTAAACACTGTCCTTAATCCTTCAAAAGCACTGACCTACAGTACTGACCTAAAGCACTGTGATGAAGCCAACAGAAGAGGCGGGGGTGAGGGGCTTTGGGGCAAGGGAGGAGAGCCTTTCCAGGATCAGCAAACACCACTGAAACGCATCTCTGATTATGAGGCGCAGGTGAAGGATTTGCAGATATTCACCATCTGAACAATACTCAGCGCTTAATAAAATTAATTTTGCAGTCAGTCTTGACTGACCTGCCTTACTTGCAAGTAAAACAAGAAACAAGAGGAATAGAGAGAATAATGAAGAGAGAGGTGGGATGAGGGAGGAAAGAAACGTTTCAGGGTGGCGGGGCTGGGGGGATGGAGAAAAAGGTCTGTGGCTGTTTCCCCAGAGTCCGACAACAATAGCAGATGTTTGCTCCCTTTAACTGAAGCATGGGCAAAGGCATTCCTGGGGGCTACTGGAAGGGAATGACAGATGGAGGGGCTGGTGCCCCTCCTGGAAAGGGAGAGAGTGGAGAAAAATGGACTGTACCTGCAATTCTTTCAGCATACCCCGCTGACCCTGGTGCCGCTCTAACGCCCAGCAACTGCCGCGTACACACCGCGAGCGCTGCTTTAAGACAAAACACCGAGGGTTCTTAGAAAGGTGGAGGGGCGGGGCCTGGTGGGCGGGGCCTGGTGGGCGAGGGCGGGGCTGGTGGTGGCCACACGTTTAAGTTGCGTTGTGGCTGCTGCCACCTACTGAAACATGAGTTGTGGGGTTCTCCCGGACCTTCTGGGGTGAGCTTTGGCCTATTCAACCTTTTTCTTTTGACGTGTCTTGAATATTGACCTATACTGAGTTGTAAAGGTCCAGGCACCATATTTAAGCTGCACGTGGCAGAACTAATTTGTGACAAGTCAGATCTTGTTTCTTCTTAAGTCAGCTTAAATACCATAAAAGAACATAGTCTCTGGGGTCAAGGCTGTCTGGGCCAAACTTCAGCACTGCTACTTTATAGCAATGGGACCGGGACCGCAGTCAAATACATAACTCCCTGAGCTTCATTTTTTTCATCTATAAAGGACGTGGTGATGAGAATTAAATGACGTGTTTGGAACGGGGATTACAGAGTAAACACTCAATACACTATTATCAATATAGACTCTAGTTCCGCCTACCCCCCGCCCCCCTGAAATCTCATATGGAAATCTTCATATAAACAAAAGAAAGCATTGTTGCTTTGGTTGAAGGTGGGCCTGAAAGCTTTGCCTTCCCAGTCCCGAAGGGGG
The DNA here is from genome assembly GCF_014824575.4 of Sturnira hondurensis. Lineage (NCBI taxonomy): Eukaryota > Metazoa > Chordata > Mammalia > Chiroptera > Phyllostomidae > Sturnira > Sturnira hondurensis. The sequence continues at coordinate 11,692,965 of NW_028093845.1, read as the reverse complement.
TCTGTAAGGTTTCTCTGATGGAATCCCCAAGCTTCCTAACATGTAGACGAAAGCAACTTATTGGAGAAAGGCCAAAGTTCTTAGAAAGACAAACTGCCCTTTTCTATTTTTACTCCAAACAACTTTTACTTCTGCATACACTGTATTCCTTTCTGTCTCTATGTCTTTCCCTAGTTATTCCATCTATTGAGAGTGTTCTGTTCATTTTCTAAAAAAAAAATAATGCATTATTTATTTATTTATTTATTTTTAGAGAGAGGAGAAGGGAGGGAGAAAGAGAGAGAAACATCTATGTGAGAGAGAAAAACAGTGATTGGTTGCTTTTTCCAAATTTCCAAATAAGAAATTTTTATTTTATTATAATCCCCTTTCACCTTCAGCATATCTCAGCTATGTGCTTGGAACTTTACAACCCAATATGCTGGTGTACATATCTCAGCAAGGATTAAAAGTTATTTTCTGCTCTGTTTTTGCAGTAGACAAGGTCTGTTGTGATAATAAGGCTTATGTGATTTCCTTATGTGAGTATTTGGAAATGCTTTGTTTTCATGGTAGCAAAAGAGAAAGTAGGAAAGTTCCCAAGCGTCGTGGGAGGAGAGACAGAGGGTAGAGCTGAGAAGGAGGATCTTGAGGGGAGTCTGATGCCTCCAGGGCACTGCTCTGTGCCCCAGATACAGCCTTTTGTGGTGTATGGGATGACACTTCAACCAACTGAGTGACCTGGCCAGGGTCACTATGTCTTCTGATTGGAGCATTTGAGCCATTTACACTTAAAGTGATTATTGATGGGTACGTGTTTATTGCCATTTTATTCTTTTAACTATATTCCTTTCTCCTATTCCTCCTTTTTTCCCTCTTCCCCCTTCTTCTAGAAGGCCCTTTAATGTGTCTTGTATTACTGGTTTGGTGGTACCAAACTCCTTTAGCTGGGTAAAGTAGTCTTGGTGATAGGTCCTTGCTTGTCATTACTGAATATTTTGTGGCATTACTTTCTGGCTTGAAATGTTTTTTGTTGAGAAATCACCTGACAGTCGTATAGGAGCTCCCTTGTAGGTAACTGTCTTTTTCTTGCTGCTTTTTAAGATTCTCTCTCTTTAAACTGCCATTTTAGTTATGATGTGTCTTGGTGTGTGGGTCTCTTTGGGTCAATCTTGTTTGCGACTCTTTGAGGTTCTCAGTCTTGTGTGTGTTTTTCCTTCATTAGGTGAAGGAAGTTTTTATTATTTCTTCAAATAGGTTCTCAATTCCTTACTCTCCTCTCCCTCTCATACCCCTATCATGTGAATGTTGTTACACTTCATGTTGTCCCCAAAATCCATTAACTATCCTCATTAAACACTTCTTTGTTGCTCTATTTTCTGCTACATTGTCTTCCAAATTACTTATTCTATCCTCTGCTTCATCCAAGCTACTATTTATTCCCTCTAGTGTATTCTTCCTCTCAAGTATTGTATTCCTTATTTTTGACTGGTTCTTTTTGATGGTTTGTATGTTCGTTTTTAAAATGTTTGCCTTATTTTTGTTGAAGTTCTCATTAAGTACCTTGAGCATCCTTATAATAATCCTTTGAACTCTGTATCTGGTAAATTGCTTGCCTCCATTTCATTTAGCTCTTTTTATGGAGATTTCTCCTGTTTTTTTCCTTCATTTTTGTATCTCCATTTTGGCTGCCTCTTTGTTTTTGTTTTCTATGTATTAGGTAGATCTACTATGACTCCCCATTTTGGTAGGGTGCCCTTATATAGTAAGTGTCCTGTGGGACCCAATGGTGCAGTCTCCTTGATCACCTGAGCTGGGTGCTCCAAGAATGTCCCTCGTGTGGGTTATGTGGGCCCTCTTATTGTAACTGAGTCTTGATTGCTACTGGCCCATTTGTGCATGGTATCAACTCTCAGGCTTACTGACTATGAGGATCAACCCCAACCACAGTGTGCAACTGCTATTATGGTGCTGACCAAATGGAGCAGAATTTGCCTCAGCAGGGTCTGGTGCCCTGTGGGATCTCTCTTTGGATATGCTGCTTATGAAACTAAATGGATCCTGCTCTGATGTTGTCTGAGCTGGCCCCTAAGTGTACTGTTCCAGAGCCTCTTTGTGGGGACACTGGTGTAGGCCAGTATCAGACACTGCCTGTGAATGGCCCTGAGCACCATGATTAGAGCTACAAAACAATCTACAGTTTGTGGCTTCCTCTTCTGGGCCTGGTTGTGTGTGGGAAGGATGAAGCTGTGCACCAAGGCTGACTTTTATTATCAATGGGCCTGAGGATGGACAGATCAGCAAAAGTCCCAAGGAACCCCAAGATCTGCCTCCATCTGCCTCCGCTTGCCAGTTGTCTGTTAGGCTCAGTCACTGAAAAAGCCTCTGGAGGCACTTGTGTTGCATCGGGTAGGTTCTCAGTGAGTCACCAGGTAGGGGTGAGTGGTGTTCATCAGATTGATGCACGTTCAAACTCTGTGCCAGCACTGGGTCTGAGGCCACTCAGCAAAAGTTCCAGGGCATACCAAGTCTAGCTGTCAGCAGCAGTGTGTTTACACACCTCTGTGGTGGATGGGGTCTCAGGGGGTCATCAGAGTGAGGCCAGCGGAGTTATCAGGCCCAAACAAACCCAGATTTGGCCATTTGGAGACAGGGCCCTGCACAAGTAGGGTGTGTAAGGAAAAATTTTTCCTTGTCCTAGAGCCAAATAAGTGTCCCAGATTCTGCCAAGAGCCCAATGTCAGCACTGTGGGATTACCAGGAGTTGGGAGATTGGGAGGAACTCGTCAAAGTTGGGGGAAATTAGGGGGAGTGGCTCCTGCCACAGAGCCATACAACTCAGTCTGTCTTAGATTCTACCCAGGCCTCAGCAGGGTGGAGTCAGAAAGTCAGTGGGGTGGGGCTGCTGAGATCCTGAAGAGTGGGGCTAGGGGATCCCCTGTGAGGAGGGGATCAGTTTCCTAGAAAAGTGGATGGAATGGCTCCGTCCCAAAGCTACACAATTCAGTGGCTGACACCCCCTGGATCTGCCAGGAATGCACCCTGGCACCCATCCATATACCCTGGCCCAGGCAGCTGATTCTTCAGCCGGGTGGAAGCTCCACAGGCCTGGGCAGCAGGAAGTCCAGAGGGTGGGGCTGATGCCAAATGGAGGGGAGTGCTCCACCCAAGAAAGATGGCACCTGCAATGTGGGTGGGTGACTCAGCACAGGAGTCCTGGCTACTATCCTCTTAACTCTTTCCCCAGAGCCACAAACTCCAATTTCTCCTAGTATGATCCTGGTCTGTTCTGCGCTCTCTTTCAGAAACCAGGGTGAGAGGCTGCAAATGAGGTTTTCTTGGGCCTTTAAAAATGCACCAGTGTCTCCAGCAGACTGTCAGCTCTCCCTGGTGGACAGACTCTGCTGATTTTCCCAGCCAGATGTTATGCGGGCATCTCTTCCTGGCCTGGTGCTCTGAGCTGTGGTGCCCAGCTTGGGGGCTTCTCAGGGGCAACCTCCACGGCTTAGATATCCCTCTGGAATCTCAGCTGCTGCCCATGGAGTGGGGCCAGCATTTTTTGAGTTTCTCCCTTCCTACTGGTCTTGATGTGGCTTCTTCCCTAGATCCTTGGTTTTAAGACTTTTCTTCAGATGGCTATTATGGTTGATTGCTCTATATTTTAGTTATAATTCTAGTTTTATCCTGAAAGGAGGTGAGTGTAACATCCACCTGCTCTACCACCATATTGGATCCTTGAGAACACTTTTGAATCATTAATTCGGATCACAAGTATTTGCGATATATCTTTTTTCTCGTGAGATTTTTAAAGACAAGTATCCTGTCTTATTCACATTTGTATTCTGCAGTGTCAACCATCCACTAGAACTCAAGTAGTATTAAAAACAGGGACCTTGAATATCCTGTTCACCACTGTATTCCCCAGTATCTAGCATAAGGCCTGGCACATAGCAAACATGCTATAAGTGTACTTGAATGAGTGAATGAATGGATTTTAAAACATAAGCTCCATTATGGAAGGAATTTTTGTTTTATTCATTGCAAAATGGATATTTGAACATTACCATGTAAATAAATAATTTTGGGAAGGCTTAAAATTCATTATATAAAAGAAAAATTCTTGTATCTTTATATCTTCACAGAACTCAAATGTATGTATTTATGTTAACTTTCACCCAGCTAATTCAGTAGAGGATATATCTTTCTGAAAATAAGATATCCCTCAGAAATGCAAGAGTAAAATTTAAAAGAATCATAATAAAATGGGTGTTTATATTAAGAGTAGTTTCAGTTTTCTTCCTTGTACTTTTCTGTATTCTAAATTTTCTGTAATTAAAATATATTATTTTATAATCAGAAAAAATAATCAATACTGTTTTTAAAGACTATAATGGATGAGATTGTTTGCAAATGCAAATGTTTGGCTCAGGAAATTTTGAGGTCACCCAAGTCCAGTCAAGGTTATTTGCCATTAATACTAAAGAGAAAATACTGAAATGTGAAAATCACTTAGAGATCTGAAACCTAATCAGTCTATCTAAGAGAAAGAAAAAAAAAAAACTTCTCACAGGGGATATGAATGGCACTGGTCGTAGAAATTAAAAGGGCATTGAAGAACAAGAATTTTCATTGTTTGCTTAGCACCATCCTTGGAAGTATGACATCCTGTTCTGGACTGAACTGTGTCCTCCTCATTTCCCCACCCTCTTGCTAATTCATATTTTGAAGCCCTAACCTCCAATGTGATAGTATTTGGAGTTGGGGCCTTTGGGAGATAATTAGGTTTAGATGAGGTCAGAAGGGTAGGGCCCTGATGATAGGATGAGGACTCTTATAAGATGAGACACAAGAGAACTTGCACACTCTCTTCCATCCCCATCTCTTCCCTCACCCTGTGAGAACACAGTGAGAGGAGGCCATGCGCAAGCCAGGAGGACAGCTCTCATCAGCACCCTCGTGTTAGTCTTTCAGCCTTCAGAACTGTGAGAAAATACTCATCTGCTGTTTAAGCTACTCAGTCTATGGTATTTTGTTAGACAGCCTGAGGTGACTAAGTCAGACTAAGCAGACTAAGGTCTGAACTGTTACTTGCCAGGTAGTTTTCTACAGTGGAAGAAGATCCCCTCTCTGATTAGGTCAGTAAGTGTTTATTAAATGCCTACTATCTTCCATGCCCTACGCAAAATGCCGAGGACTCACAGATGACCAAGACAGTGCTCCCGCCTGTAACTGGCTGATTTAATAGGAGACAAATACGTAAAAACAAATAACAAAAAGGAGTTATGAGTGCTTTGACAGAACTATGTATAGGGTACATACACTCCTCTTTCAGGGACCTGAATGTAAGAGCAACTGATTACATCTGTGGTTGGGGTTGAGTAAATTTGGTTGGCCTGATTGATGCTCTGAATTAGGTTAACATCTAGATTCCAGATAGTTGCAAGAGGAAGAGCTAATGAAGATACTTTGTGCACTTTTACATTTTGGCGGGACCAATCAGACACAATAAGAGGAATAGAAACGGAGGTGAGGCATATTAGCAGTGAAAGTGAGTGTAGAAACCAATGAAGCACTGGATTACGGTATTTAAAAACAAATGAACAAACAAACAAACCAACAAACACAGAGGAGCCAAAAAAAGAGGAGCCAACTCAACACATGAGAGGCTAGGCGACCATGAATCATGAAGCTGTGACAGTAACAGTTAAATCAGAGAAAGCTGTTGGCTAGCAGAACAGGATTCTGAACCTAGTCTTTTTCATGTGCTTTTAAAATTGTGATAGTACCTTAAAGTGTGTGTGTCCCTATGCAAATTAAGATGTATGACAAAGGGGTGTTTGAAAAAAAAAGAAGGTAGAGCAGTCAGGTTGAAGATGCAGAACATCACCTCCCACATATAAAGGATAATGGCTAAAAATGCTGTTTAAAGAAATAGCCACACTCCTGGTTTTATTACATTTTAAGACTGAACATTACATATTTCACTATCCATTTTGATAAAAGTAGTCTCTGCTAGTTGCGAAAAGTAGCCGTTGTTAGCAGTTTTGTAGTCATTATATTCAGCATTCTTTCTTTTCACCTCTAAAGTCGCACAGAAATCTCCCCTTCAACTTCATTGTGATATTCAGCTTTCTGGAGAAGCCTGAAGCCAAGCAAACCAATCAGTAGACTTCCAATTGGGGCCGTGATGAGGATGCCTAGAAATGCCACTGTCAACACATCCATTCCATATTCTTCTAACTGTTTGTCTCCATGTGATCTTGCTGTGTCCAAAGCAATAGATCCTATTGCAGCCTATAGGAGTTTAAAGGTAAATTTGGAAACATGATACAATAAGCACATAGCTATAAGGTGAATTATTTTTAAACAAATTGCTTATTCTTTTCTCAATTAAGAAAGTTCTATTAGTCTTCTTTCAAAGTATACTGAAGTTGGTTCTGATTGTTTGGAAACTGTCCCTGCCCTTCCATGGGGAAAAATGATGATTTCATGTGTACCTATTTGCATAAGATAAGGGCACAAAAATATCAGGCAAATATATTTCAAAACACACACTCATGATATTAATTAACTACAACATGATTCCATATACTAAATTTCTCCTGAATAAAGATGGAAGTTACCAGTCATCTCATTCTTCCATGTTTAAGAAATTGGACTTAAGAAAGAACAAGATGAACCCTGGCCGGTGTGGCTCAGTTGGTTGGAACATCATCCTATGCATCGAAGGTTTGCTGCTTTGATTCCTGGTCATTGCATGTGCCCTGGCTGCAGGTTTAGTTCATGGTCAGGAGCGTCTGAAAGGCACCGATCACTCAGTCTATGGTATTTTGTTAGACAGCCTGAGGTTTCTCTCTCCCACATTAATGCTTCTCTCCTTTTTTTCTCCCTCCCTCCCCCTCTCTCTAAAAATAAATAAATAAAATCTTAAAAAAAGAGAAAAACAAGATGAGAAATGCAGTGATACTTACTGGAAAAGGATGTACTTTAAAATTAAAAAAAAGAAAATATATTGCTAATTTTTAAACATCATGGAACCTGAAAGTGGTAAGAACCTTCAAAACCTGAAGTTAAAACAAAACAAACAAGCAAGCAATATAGAACCAAAGACACTGAAATAGAGAACAGGCTGATGGTGACCAGAGGGGAGAGGGGAGGGAATTTCAGGGAAAAAGGGGAAGGATTTACAAGAACTAGTATAAAGGTCACATGGACAACAACTAAGGGGGGTGGAAATGGGAGGAAGGTGGGGAGCACTGGGGGAGGGTGGGCTGGGATGGGAGTAAAAGACAAAAAGCTGTACTTGAACAACACTTAAATAAATTTTTAAAAACCCCTGAAGTTAATCTCAGTAAGTATTTGGTTTACTCTTTGCCTCAGGAGTTGGTGAAATATTTCATTTAAAGTTTACCTACTGGGAAATCTTATGAAAATGCTCATATTCTTTTAGAGGAAAAATACAATATTAGCACACATGGGAAGACAACATATTAGTCGCTTTGGTTCTTCTCTTATTCCACCGAACACACGAGCCTCTGGGACAGTGAAACAGAGGAGCAGATCAGTATGCACGTGCTGACTGAGCATAGTGGCCGCCCCACCCACTCTGGAATGGCCCTGGAGGACTGCTGGTGGGGAAGGAGAAAGCTGTCTAATTTCGTTGCTGCGCTTAGGCTTCTTTGTTATTGTAGGTTACCTGGTACCTTAACTAACTGAACATTTCACAAATTCTTGGCAGGAATTGTACATATTATCAAATATATTTGACCCTTAAACACCATGGGTTGGAACTGTGAAGGTCCACTTATATGTGATTTTGTTTGCAATAGATACACAGTAGACCCTTCCTATCTCTAGGTTTTGCTGCTGTGGATTCAGCCAACAGGAGAGTGAAAACAGCATTTTCCAACTGTGACTGGGAATCTGTGTGTGCAGAGGGCTGAATGTATGCACTGTTCCACACCACTTCATAGAAGGGCCTTGAGAATCCTCAGATTTGGGTATCCACAGGTGGGTCCTGGAACCAATCCCCCACTGATACAGAGGGATGCTCGAGTTTGGGGGCGGTCTAAAGTTGTATACAGATTTTCAACTGTGTGCAGGTCAGCATCCCTAACTCCTGCAGTGTTCATGGGTCAGTTGTATATTTCTCTTTTCGTTCTCTGTTTGGTATGTGTGTGTGTATATTTGGGAATTTGTATGTATGCTGAGTTCTGATTTTAAGAGTATTTTTATAGTATCACAGAAAGAAAAATGTTTGAAAACAACTAATATAGAAAAATATATAAGAAGTCTTGTTTCTTGTACTGTGACAAAAGGAGAAAGAAGAAAAATTCTATGCAATACTTGTTTCACAGAACATACATTCTTCGATACATTCTCCATAATTTGTCTTTATTTTAAAATTTGCTTTGAAATAGGAAGGTGCCATCTTTCAAATTTTAATGTTTAGAAATAAATCTTTCATATAAAATCTACTACAGCAATGCTTTTAACATTTCAAAGGTACTAGAATAATTCTTTTAATATTCACCTACTAAAGTTACCAGACGTAGTACAGAAGCTGAAGATACTGTGAGGGAGAAATTCTTCCCCCTGTTGTACTCTATTAACCTCACAGTATTCTTAGTCACTGTGTCTCAGGCATCTTTGAAAGTGTGATGGAAAAAAAAACCTTCTTGGAAATAATGTTCAAGCCCACAGCCACACAGAATCTGGCATATAGTTACAGAGCATATACATCCACCAAAGCTTCTTAAATTAAGAACATTTGATTTTCACTTCATGAAATTCGCATATTTAAATAATTGCAATACAATCAGGGATGGAAGAGTTAAACCTAATTTGCTATAATTACTGTAGAAAGTATGGAATATAATCAGGAATATATTACAATGGCAACAAATCACACTCTAAACAGTACTAATTTAATGAGCAATTATGGGCATTCTACCAAATTTATGGTCAGTAATTTCAAGCACCTATCAGTTAGTGCCTTGTTCATTACAGTGCACAAATTCTGGGTTACATGGTAAGAACTGTGAATGACAGTTCAGCTAGTTTGAAAAATTTAATATCAACTAATGATGTAGGAAATCAGTAATGCATTTTCTGAATTGTCAATAAATGTTTATACTTCTTAATATAAAGACTGTGATCAAGCATAACTAATCATGAATCATATTGACACTGAAGTGTTTCTAAATACTAAGATGAGCCACACTGTTTGCTTCTCTCTCTTCTTGGAAGATAATGAGGTGAGGGATTTAGAGAGCTCTGACTGATAATTCAAACTTTTTCCTCCTCCTGCTACTGATTCGCAGTAGTGTAGAGACTTACTGGTATTTTGGATGTACCTTGGCGATCTAAATACATTTAAATGAGCTGTCATATTTGACGAATCAATATACCAAAAACAAAACTTTTAAAGAGTAGATTAGTACAAACTCTTTTCACAGATCAAACTTCAATAACTTATTTTCACCAAATTTGAATAAGCCCTCTTATTCAAAGTTTCAAGGTAACAAATAGAAATAGGAGTTAAAAGGCTGAGGCATCTTGTCCATCATTACCTGGACTGTGGCCTTCGGAAGCCATGCGAAAGAGATGAAGATCTTTTCCTTTATGTTAAAACCAGCAAAACACACCATCAGAAATGTAGTCAAAATTCGTATCAAAACTGCAATGCCCAGGGTGGCAACACAAAGGCCTGTTAAGAAAAACTCATTTTTTAGACATAATAAAATACTGAGGGAAAAATTGAATCTCATAGTTATTGACTCAAAATACTATCAACAGAAATAATCTAAATCTATTAAAAATTTTAAAAGCTAAAAATGGTTAGGCATAATTTGTCAAAACATCAATACAGCAATTGGCAAAAGTAGGTTTACAGTTGTGAGTATGTGAAACACATTTTACTGTTTTATTATTTATTAATTATTGGTGTGTTGGGGGAGGGGCACATACACTTTACTGTTGTTTGTAAGCACTTAGAGCAGATGACTAATGAATGTGTTGGTTGGTAAATGTGGTGGTGTATCTCTTAACAACACAGCTTACAAAAGCTTCTTTTTTAAAAAATATATTTTATTGATTATACCATTACAGTTGTTCTATTCCCCCCCTTCAATCCCTTCCACCCGCACCCTCCCTCCCCCACCATTCTCCCCCCCGCCTTAGTTCATAACCACGTGTCTCAAGTTCCTTGGATTCTATATTTCCCTCACTATTCTCGCCCTCCCCCCTATCTATTTTCTATCTACCATCTATGCTATTTTCTGTGCCTTCTCCCCCCTTCTCCCCCTCCCACCCCCCTATTTCTAACCCTCCATGTGTTCTTAATTTCTATGGTTCCACTCCTGATCTAGCTGTCCTCTTGGTTTGCTTTTGTTTTAGGAGTGGTTGTCAACAACTGTGTGTTTGCTGTCCTTTCACTGTTCATATTTTTCATCTTCTTTTTCTTATATAAGTCCCTTTAGCATTTCATATAACAAGGGCTTGGTGATGATGAACTCCTTGAACTTGACCTTATCTGAGAAGCACTTTATCTGTCCTTCCATTCTAAATGAAAGTTTTGCTGGATAAAGCAATCTTGGCTGTAGGTCTTTGGATTTCATGACTTGGAATACTTCTTTCCAGCCCCTTCTTGCCTGGAAGGTCTCTTTTGAGAAATCCGCTGACAGTCTGATGGGTACTCCTTTGTAGGTGACTGTCCCCTTATCCCTTGATGCTTCTAGGATTCTCTCCTTCATTTTGGTCTTGGCTAATGTAATTATGATGTGCCTTAGTGTGTTCCTTCTTGGGTCCAACTTCTTTGGGACTCTCTGAGCTTCCTGGATTTCCTGGAAGTCTATTTCCTTTGCCAGATTGGGGAAGTTCTCCTTTATTATTTGTTCAAATAAGTTTTCCACTCGTGGCTGTTTCTTTCCACCTTCTGGTACCCCTATAAATCCGGATGTTGGAACATTTAAAGATGTCCTGGAGGTTCCTAAGCCTCTCCTCATTTTTTTGAATTCTCATTTCTTCCTTCCTTTCTGGTAGGATGTTTTGTTCTTCCTTCTGGTCCATTCCATTGATTTGAGTCCCAGTTTCCTTTCCATCACTATTGGTTTCCTGTGCATCTCCCTTCATTTCAATTAGTTTAGCCTTCATATGTTCCTCTAATTTGTGACTTTGTTCCTCTAATTTGTGACTATAATCTACAAGTTCTGTGAGCATCCTGATAAATAGTGTCTTGAATTGTGGTTCTGAGAGGCTGGCAATTTCTCTGTCGCTTAGAGTTATTGGCTCTCGGACTTTGAGTTCTTCTTGCGACATCTTTTGGGTTGTTCGTGCCTGTTCCATAGTAGGATCAGAGCCCTAAAGTGTTCACTAGAACAGGGCAACTAAGTCGCTGGGTTGTGACGCTGTATGTGGGAGTGGGGTCAAAGAGGGACTATGGCGTCCTGTCCGCTGCCTGCCGCCATGGCCCTCACTGGTGCCGAAGTTGCTGCCGTCACCGGGCCCATGCGTTTCGGTCCAGTGCACGCGAGTGTGCCACTGCCGTCAGCCCTCGCCCCCTGGGGCCTGCGTGGTCTGTCTCACTGTGCGCGAATATGTGCCCTTGGTCTGCCCTGCACCCCAACTGGTTCCTGTCTGCCTGCGCGCCTGGGTCGGGGGCCCTGTCCTGCCCGACCCTGCTCGCTGCTGGCTCCGCCCCTCTTACCGTCCCCGTTGAACGGTTAGATGTAGTCGGACTTCCGTATAATTCAATTTTCTGTCCTTTGATTGTGTCTTTGTTTCTCCAAACCTTTGTTGTATTCAAACTTGGTTGTGGGAGAAGGCACAGTGTTTCCACCTATGCCTCCATCTTGGCGGAAGTACCACAAAAGCTTCTTACAATGTCATTAAACATTCCTCCTCTACACGTGGTTGGAATTTAGGTCACTTTGCGTTGCAGTGTGGAACTTTGTTACATAAGGTGGCAGATCATTTACCATGCCTTTTTTAAGTTGAATTAATGGGGGTGACACTGGTTAACAAAATTATACAGGTTTCAGGTGCACAGTTCATTAATATCTATCAATTATTGTATTATTTATTTGCATTACAACTGTAAACCTATTTTGTCAACTCCTGTACTAGGATCAATCAGGCTATTTATTAAAAGAAAGTATTTTCCTTAGAATAAACTGAAAAATTAATTAAACGTTTGAATTTCTACAAAGAAGATTTAAATGTTATTTCTCTTATGCTTTAAAGTGAAAAGCATACTTTTTTCCATGTGTTTATTCAACAAGAATTTATTAAGTGATAACAATGCATAAAAGTATTTGGACTAGGTACTGGGTGTACAAAATACATACAGACTTGACTTCTATAAACTTCAAAGTCAGAGGAAGACTGAAACATAAACAAGTACTTCGTGGACTATAAAGTAAGTGAAGTATAAACATATTGGTAAGAGAGTAAGAGGGAAAAGTCAGTATTTTCATCAAAATGGGTGAGAAATCTTATAGAGTCTAAGACCACAGGTGATATACAAAATAATTACCCGCCAGTATGGAGGCAAGCAGCCAATCAGAACAGAGCTGGCTGGGCACTGACCAATCAAAATAGACACTGTCAGCGAACTGCTGTTATACCACACTGGTGTTTACACTGCCTGCCTGTTAGTTCTGGTTCACATTCACAGTGCTTCACTCAATCCTTTAGAATCCTTTGCTGATAAAGATAAGTTCACCCTGACTTGCAAAATAAGGGATTGTGACAAGGGGTGCTGCAGGCTGCTAGACCTGAGAAACACACAGCCAAGGTGACTGGTAAATAATAGGGTGACTTTTTAAAAAAAAGTAACATTTGTTAGGTGTTTACTCTGTGCCACATTCTGTACTAAGGCTTAAGTGAACTGCTTTACTTAATCTTGACAACTTGTGGGGTAATTGTTCTCATTTTACAGTTGAAAAAACTGAAATTCAGAAAGGCTAAATAACTTTCTCACGGTCAAAAGGCTGTAAAACCCCAGACAGACATTGCCGGGGGATCTATCGTGAACCTGCAATATGTTTTCTTTATAGAAAAGCTATGTGGCTCTATGTTGAAGGGCATTTCTCCCTGGTCGGTAAATTTTCAGAAGTATTCATTGCCTAAAATACCTGATACAAAAGATGATCTCACTCCCAGGAGGGAACATGAAAATATTTAGGAGAGGATGATGAAAAAGTTTCACACACACTGAGTCTGAAATTCTGAAGGACTTACACAAGTGATGATGTCGAGGTAGCAGTGGTATGCAGGGTGGGGCAAAGGCAGGTTTACAGTTGTGAGCATGTACAACACAGAGTTTATTCTTGTATTATTATTTACTAATTGTTGTATTATTTTCCACACAAACAACTGTAGACCTACTTTTGTCCCACCCTGTATACTGATTGAGAGATAAAAATTATAGTAGTTCATAATCAAAGACACTGAGTGTAGATGAGCTCAGAGATGTTATAAAGACAAGTAGCATACAAGCTTTAGAAAAAACTTAGGTACAGAGCAGCATTTAAGCCAATGTATGTGAGTGTAAAGAAGGACTCAGTAAGCTCTGGGAAAGAAAAAGATTCGGAATTCAATGTAGAGAGTGTTTTAAAGGCCTCCCAAATGCTGCTGAGAGCTCACATAAAATGAAGACCAATAGGTATTCAGTGAAGTCAGCAATATAACCTTGGTCGGAGCGGGATTGGTGGTGTCGTAGGGCAGGAGCTGGGCCAAAATGTGTTGAAGAAAAGAATAAGAATAAGTGGAAATGGAAAAAGGATATGATTACTTACCTCTTTGGAAAAGTATGAAAAGAGGAGAGAGGTAGATTAGTAGGTGAGAAGTGAAATGGAGAAATAATTTTTAATTGTGTTAAAATATGCATAAAATTTACCATCTTAACACATTTTTAAGTGTAGAGTTAAGTAGTATTAAGGCAAACATTCACATTTTTGTGCGACTAATCACCAGAATCTTTTCATCTTTCGAAACAAACTCTGTACTCATTAAACAAAAACTCTCCACTTCCCCCTCCCTCGAAGCCCTGGAAACAACCATTTACTCCCCTTCTCCATGAATGTGACTACTCTGGATGTATCAGATAAGGGAAATCGTAACAATGTTTGTCTTTTTGTGACTGGCGAACTTCACTTAGTAGTGTCCTCAAGGCGCATCCATGTTGCAGCATGTATCCGAATGGAAGAATAGTATTTTAAGATAAGAGAGATTAGAGTCTGTTTAAATTCTGAAGAGGGGAAAAGCATGCACGTGACAAGTGTATTTAAAGATGTGTGAGAAGGATCTATGCGTGAGATGCAGAAGGAAGTGACAGGGGATCAGATCCTTGGATGGACGGAGGTGACTGTGATGTGAAGAAAAGGAGGGAATATGGAGAACATAGGGACAAATTAACTTTAAGCACAGTGCTATGACTCAAGAGAGTTTTAATATGATGGCTTTTAATGCATAAACAAATAAAAGAATGAATGAACAAACATTTCTATTCCATGCGTACATATTATGGAACTGATTAGTTATCTTTAAAATTCTGGCCCTTGATCAGAACAAGGGTAGATGAAAACTCTATTCTTGGAAAAAAATATTTTAAGGCCTGTATTTTTTGATAGTAGTAAACTATTAGTTTTCTTTACAAGGAACACTTTTAAAGATATAAAATTTACTGTCTTAGACTGACAAACATTTTCTAACCAACTACTTGAAAAGACAGATCAGAATTAAATTTCTACCTAATGTGAAAGTGGGAACCATTGAACATACACCTTCTAAAGATATTTCAACTGAATCTAGGAAGAGTCGACTTTAGCCAAAGCACTACTTTGATGTTCTTACCTACAGTTTCTGGTCTGAGAGATGCAATGGATACCTCTGCCCCAATCAGTCCGAAGAGAAGGGGCTGAAAGATGTCCCAGGCAACAGAAATAATTTTTTCAACCTCTGCCTAAAAGAAACACACACACACATACAGACACACAGAGATTTTTACTATGTAAAGTTACCAGTTCTGAATCTTACTAATTTGAAATGGGAGTCAATTTGAGCTGAGATAGACTTTATTTCTGTGACTTCTATAAATTAAGAGGTTAGAAGGAGAGAGCAAAGATATTACATAAAGATATTTCTAACAAAGTTATTATATGAGGTGCTTTAGTGTGGTTTGCAAATGGATCTTAATTATAAAGTCTTATAATCTTAGGAGAACTACTTCCAAATACATATTTATGTGTATGTTTACACACTGTAACACTTAATTTCATAGCTTAAAATGTTATGCTCATTTTAATTTAACAGTATGCTTCACAGAGCTTATAATATTAGTACACATATCCAGATATGCACCTCGTTATTGCTGTATAGGTATCTATGGTGTGGAAGTACCACATATATTCAATCATTGCTCTACTGATGGACCTTTAAGTTGTTTCTAATTTCATTTTATCTTTATAAAAATACTGTTTAATGTCAATTCAAATTATGTCCAAAAATCAAATTCAGGAATAGTAAAGTGCTGCTCCAGTTATTCATTCATTGCTCCATGGCTTCTTTCACTATTGCTCTGAAGAAAACGGAGCCCGGCTCCTTTCCTTTCTCCTTTGCTAGCTAGCACCATATTAAATCTTGTCAGTAGAGGGCGCAGAAGAGATATCGCCAGAGGAAGATGCTTTTCCTGGTTTCAGTGGGTCCTCCAGCTGAGTCCTACAGTGCCAGGCTTCTGCAACCCAAGTGGCTTCTCCAGTGCCAGGTTCCTACCTGGTGGCCCGCAGCTTCCCCCAGCCTACTACTGGGGTGGTTTCATGGCCTACTCCCTTGGCAATATACTACCCCGTGTACCCTAGACAATGGATTTCTTGGAAATTTGGAGGGTGGACTTCCAGCAAATTCTGCAGGCAGGGTACCATGGTGACTCTTCTGCCACCCAGTGAACTGAAGTTCTAAACAAGGTCTGAATTCTCAGCTCCTGGGCCAGGAGTAGGTGGAGTGGGTGGTGGAAGGGGGTGCTCTATGGAGCCCTAGTGGTTTACAGCTGCTATTCCTGTATTCTTTAGAGGTCTCTTTACATCTTGTAAAATAATATCTAGTTAATAATAAACTTTCCACATTCCAGTTTCTATGTGATTTCTTTGTCCTGATAAGACCTGAAGTACTAACTTTATAACACATAATGCAAAAACCCTTGGAAAATACTGATGCAATGGACTATAGTATAACCAAAATATCTGTGGCCAAAAAAAGGTGATAAACAAGGAGAAATATCTGTACTAAGTATAGCAGAATAAGGAGCAATATCCAGTCAACAAGAAAAAGACATAGATTTGAAAATGCACAGTGCCCATGCAGAAGTATTTCACAGAAGAAACAAGCAGTCTCCCCAAAATGTTAAAACTGAGTAATCAGAGAAACAGAAATTAAAATGATATGCCATGTTTTTATGGGGGGCAATCACATTGGAAAATATACTGAGAAGTTTTAATAATGTCAAGTACTTCTAATACTTTTTAAAAAATTAACTAATTGGTAGGAGAGCAAATTGATAATGCTTTTTTGGGGATGCAATTTATCAACAGCTATTACTGTGTTAAAGAATTTACATTTAACAGATTTTTTCAATCAACTAATAAGAATCTATATTTTGGGTGACATTTTTATACTTCTAATTACACATCCTCAAGGATCTGCACTTCCATATATATAGAATTAAACAGTTTGACAAAGGAAGACTAGACAGTTTCTCTATTTTCTTTGTTTTATTACCTGATATTTTACTAGGTTAAGTATTCTATTTCCCCTTGGCTTCCACATAAAGACATAACATATGTGAGGAGGTTGGTTGGTTTATTTATATAGTAATATTCCTATGTCATGCAAAAAATTGTGTTTTCACATCAGAAGGAATCAGGTAATGACTTAGGTTCAAATCCTGCTCCCCCTTAACCATAAGCCACTTCATCGCCCTCATCTCCAAAACGAGAGGTTTGTATTAGGTAACATACAATATCCTTCATCATTTAATGACAATGACTAGTTCTGCTAATGTATTTTCTTGTGGCTTTTTTATAACTTCAAAACTAAGGTGAATTTGTTTATAAAGAAAATAGACCAACTGAATAGGTTAAGCATAAAGAAGGTGAGTCTAGAGGGATGAACACTGTGTTGCCCATGGAGAGGTAAGGCCACTTTACACATTGGTGTGCACCACTGGTCAGAATCTTTGAACATATAAATCTTTTCCAAAGGTGGACAAAAGGAGAAAAGAGAAATGGAGTTAAATATCTCTTCATGAGTTAAATATCTACTTAAGCTGATCCTTTTTTTCTTAGACTATTTCAAGATTCAGGAGATCCAAATTATATCAGGAAAAGAAAATCCCCCGGCTACAAAGGTCATCAGAGAAAGCACTGGGTTTGAAAATAGATGGAAAAAAACCGCGAAAGAGCCTTTAAAAGGATGAGTGCATCTGAATGCAACAAATGGCAAGATTAAGGATTATATGGAAAACCAAGCATAAAAGTATGAAATGATGTCATAAAACTACAGACATAAACAAAATTTTATAAAACATTTTAGCTGTTCAAAAATAGAACACAATAATATTGCTGTAACATTGTTAAGTTTATAAATGTTTCATTTCGATTTTCCCACATAGTAGTCACAACAATTCTTTAGAGGTTTTCTTCATTTTATAGTTAGGAAAACTGAGTATCAAAGAACTTAAGTGACTTTTGGGGGATTTACATCTAGAAAGTAGTAGAACTGGGATTGGAATCCCAATCTCTATATTTAAAATTTCATGCTCTTTTTACTATGTTGTGCTACTCTGGAAATAGGTATAAAATAATATGGGCTATTATTTACTGAGTGCATTCTATGAGTAAGCACTTTGCATTACATAGATTATTTATTTCACTTAACCCTCCACTCTAGAAGTTGCTGCTATTATCTCCCCTATGTCCCCCCACACTTTAGAGATATGGAAGTTGAAGTCTGAGAAGTTACACACTTATATGTGATAGTACAGCTACAAAATTGTACAGCTGAGGCTAGCCCAAGCAGTCAGAGCTCTTGACCCTGTGCTACACTACAGACCAAGGGAGAAACGTCCAAAACCTGGACTCATTGACCTGGTGCCTCCAGAAGTAGGAACTTCCCTGAGCACTAAAATACAAAAGATACACACAATGCCTGCCACATAACTGATTCAATGAAGATTTGTTTTCTTTAGGGAACCATTTTGATAAACAGATGCTCCTCGATTTATGACAGGATTATGTCCCGACAGCCCATCAAAGGGGAAAATTCATTTAATACACCTAACTGCCAAATATTGAGGCTTGGCCTCGCCTGGCTTAAATGTGCTCAGGACACGTATGTTAGCCTACAATTAACTAATCAGCGTTTGTTTCTTTTCAAGAGTAATTGTCTTCTTGTTCTCACCAGAAGCAGGAGGCACAGATGGGCGTCTCGTACATGTGATGGGACACAAAAACGGGACACACAGCATCCACACAATGCTGGCAACACGGCAGCATGGACTGTTTGCTCTCCTGATTGTGTGGCTGACTGGGAGCTGAGGCTCGCTGCCTCTGCCCAGCATCCTGAGAAGTATCTGGTATCCCTAACCCGAGAAAAGATCAAAATTCAAAATTCCAAGCAGAGTTTCTACTGAATGTGTATTGCTTCAGCAGCATCATCAAGCTGAAAATTTTTAAGTCAAACCACTCTGCATCAGGGCCCCTCTGTCCCCAGAACGTGCGCTCTCACCCTGGCTCTGCCGCTCCCCGGCCCTGCGACCTTGGGCAATCTGTCCGATATCTCTAAGCCTCTTGTCCTCGTCTGTATAGCAGGTCAAATATACATTTATCAAGGTTATTGCAAACAATAAATGAGATAACTTATATAAGATGTTAAAGATATTTTTCATAAAAAAATGTATTGAGGAAAGGTCCTAAGAGTTTGCTAGACCTCACCACATGAACATATAAGATATTTGTGCGTAAAAAATGAATAATATAAAAAGGCATGAATGGCTAATATCATATATATGTGTATGTGTCTGTCTGTATCTTACAGATCAATAATCAATGCATTAAACTTCAGAAGAAAATGGACAAAAGACAGACAAAAAATGAAAAATACAAGTAGCTAAATATATTAAAAATATTAAATTTTGCTGCTAATCAAAGAAACAGAAATCAAGATATGACTTTTTACCTATCAGTATGGTACAGCCTTTTAAAAGGGAAAACTGATACTCTCAGACTAATAGTCAATAATATTGTAATAACTCTGCATGTTGCCAGGTGTGTACAGGAAGTAATGAGGGGAGCACTTTGTAAAATATTGATAGGATTACCTAACCACTATGCCATACACCTGAAACTAATACAAAATAATATTGAATGTAAAATGCAATTGAAAAATAAAATTAAAAATAATCGCTGTGAATCCTCTTTCATAGGGCAATGCTATTCCTAGAAATTTATCCTATAGATAAACTCAAGGATATGCTATACTTTGTTGATTTTGTTTACGTTGAAAACGTATGATATACGTTTTCTCACATTTAAACATCTCTGAAATTATGAAGTCATGTCATAATTGACAACATTCTTTTTCTTTCTTCTTAGATTTGATAGTACTTAGGGTTTATGACACCTGGTGTATATAAGGATATTTTATTGAAGCATCTTTTGTTCAGAAGAAAATGGCGAACAATCTAAATATGTGTGAGTAGGAGACTGGTTTAATAAAGTAGAGTATAGCCATAAAACCCAATACTCTGCAGCCCTTACGAAAAATAAGGAAGGCATCAGGGAACTATGACTATGATATATTTTAAGTGAAGACATCAAGTGAAAGATCGGTATGTAAGTGGAGAAAAGAAAGTGTGTGTGTGCCTTTGGGCATCCATTTGTATGTGCATAGAAAATAGCTTTATGATAAAATAATTGTATGAATCTGATGTTAAGAAAGCACCTGAAAGAAAAATTAATCTAATCGGAAATGGAGTTATGAGAAGGCCTTAAAATGAAACTCACTTTTTGGCTGGCCCACCCCAGGCCTGCGAGAAAAGCCAGGACCAACGTGCAGAGTCCTCCGGATCCGGGGAAGCCGAAGTACACGCTGCTGAACACCGCGAACACGGACAGCCCCCAAACGAGGAAGGCTCGCTTCCACACGAGCTTGTCCTTGAGGAGAGAAGAAGTTTAATCACCTCACTTATTTCATATAATGGACCTCTAACTACTGCTGTTTCCATCTTCGAGCCTTAGTGGAAAGTCAAAATGTCTGTACCTGCACACATACATGCACGGCACAACATTCACCGTCCTTTACTTAGCAGACGTAGAAATAACACATGTGCAGGCACAGCTTCCTCTTTCGGGAATAAGAGTTAGCTTCCTCCGCAGTTATCAATGCAGAATTTTACAGGGCTGATGGAACAGTAGAAAAAAGCACTATGGGCTTTGGAGCCAGACAGGCCAGGGTTAAAATTCCAGCTCTTTCACCATCATTGGTGTATGTGTGACATATTCCCACGCCTCTCCAGGCTTCATTTCCTCCTCCCTGAAAGCTGTTATATCACGGACTTTTGTAAAGGATAAAGATACGCCATCTGTTAGTTTTAGGCTGTTTATTCTTTAATGTTATGCACTTTGGGTTTTCTTTCTAAATCCTTACATACCAAGAATCTTTAAGAGGCTATTGACTGAGTAGTTTTTTGTTGCTGAGTTTTATTTTTATTTATTTATGTTGTTGATTTTTAATGTCTTAAGAAATGTGTACTTCTTTCCCTCCACTTTTCAATGTCCTGCCTTTAAAAATTCTTGATAACTTTAGAAGACAGGCACGTCTTTAAGAATGCTTGAGTTAAAGGCAGGCAGGATCTGAAGGGGAAATAACTGAGTTCATTTCTGGCTCCACTGCATTCTAGTTATGTGACCTTGTTCAAGTTACTTCCCCCTAAGTTTTCATTTCCTTATCAGTAAAATGATTGTATGAATAGTACTCTCATCATGAGTTACTGTGTGGGTTCTACTGGATCAGTGCTTCCCAACAGGAGGAAATTTCTGTATCTACACTGTCTGTTATAGCCACATGTAGCCAGTGGCTGCCCTAATAAACAGAGTGGCGCTTTCTTGAACTAACCATATCACTTTACACACATTTTTCTCTTCATTTTGTTGTGTAGTCAGAAAGACCTTGTCACTTTCTTTTATGCATTCAAAAAATTTACAGTATTTTTCACAATTTTCTTTTATAAGACAATTTTACCTCAAGTTTTATGGAGGACAATGAAAATTCAAATCAACAAACTGGTAATGGATATATTAATTTTCTTAAAGTTCTACTTAAGTTTCTTTTCTTAAAGTATATTTTATTGATTATAGTTGTCCCATTTTTTCTCCCCTTTATCCCCTTCAGCCCTGTGTACCTCCCACCAGCATTCCCCCACCATAGTTTATGTCCATGGGTCATACATATAAGTTCTTTGGCTTTTCCATTTCCCACATTATTCTTAGCCTCCCCACCTTATTTTGTACCTACTATTTATGCTTCTTATTCCCTGTACCTATTGCCCCATTCTTCCTCCTCCTCCTCCCCACTGATAACCTGCCATGTGATCTCCATTTCTGTGATTCTGTTCCTGTTCTAGTTGTTTAGTTTGTTTTCACTTTCATTTTTTAGGTTGTTTGTTGTCATTTTAATAGTTTTGATCTTCTTCTGTTTCTTCTAAATAAGTCCATTTAACATTTTATATAATAAAAGCTTGGTAATAAAACCTTGGTAAAAGGTCAGGTTAACTCCTTTAACTTGACCTTATCTAGGAAGCACTTTATCTGCGCTTCCATTTTAGATGATAGTTTTGATGGATAGAGTAATCTTGGATGTAGATCCTTGACTTTCATGACTTTGAATACTTTTTTTTTCCAGCTTCTTCATGCCTGCAAGGTTTCTTTTGGGAAATCAGTTATGGGAACTCCTTTGTAGTTAACTCTCTCCTTTTCTCTTGCTGCTTTTAAGATTCTCTCCTTTTCTTTAATCTTGGGTAATGTAATTATGATTTGCCTTGGGTCCAATTTCTTTGGGACTCTGACCTTCCTGGACTTTCTGGAAGTCTATTTCCTTTGCCAGACTGGGGAAGTTCTCCTTCATTATTTGCTCAAATAAGTTTTCAATTTCTTGCTGTTCCTCTTCTCCTTCTCACATCCCAATGATTCAGATGTTGGAACTTTTACAGTTGCTCCAGACTTTCCTAAGCCTCTCATTTTTAAAATATATTTATTTATTTGTCTTTAGAGGGGAAGGAAAGGAGAGAGGGAGAGAAATACCAATGTATGGTTGCCTCTCTTGCGTCCCCTGCTGGGAACTGGCCTGCAACCCAGGCATGTGCCCTGACTGGGAATCGAACCGTGGTTGTTTGGTTCCCAGGCCCGCGCTCAATCCACTGAGCTACACCAGCCAGGGCTCCTCATTTTTTGAAGTTGTTTCTTCATTCTGTTCTGGGTGAATGCTTATTTCTTCCTTCTGCTTTAAATAATTTATTTGATTCTCAGTTTTCTTCCCTTCATTGTTGGTTCCCTGTATATTTTTCTTTATTTCACTTTGCATCGCCTTCACTTTTTCCTCTATTTAGTGGGCATACTCAACCATTTCTGGGAGCATCCTGATTACCAGTGTTTTGAACTCTACATCTGATGGATTAGCTGTCTCTTTCATCACTTAGTTCTTCTACTGGAGCTTGGATCTGTTCTTTCATTTGGGCCATATTTCTTTGTCTTGTAACACCTGTTATGTTGTAAGGGGCAGAGCCTTAGGTATTCACCAGGGCAGGTGCAACCCCTGTCTCTGCATTGTGGTGTAGTATGTGGGGGAGGGGTCAGAAAGGGAACAGCTACTTGCTGGGTTCTTGGCTGGCTTTCAGTCACTTCCCCTGCTTCCCACAAGCAAACCGGGCCCTTAAGGTGTTGGTTCCATGGTAAGTGGTTTGTGTATGTTCTAGGACACTGTGGTTCTCTCCCATGAACTCTCCTGTGAGCCTGGGAGTTTCTCTCACCACTGCAACCCCTCCGCACAGTTTTTTACCACCAGAGGTTTTGAGGCTTTCTTTTCTCACCCTGGAACCTGAGGCTGTGCCATCTGTCTTGCTCCTGGGTTGTTTGTCCTGGTTTATCCACATGCAAATGTGGAACCGCCAGCTACCAGCTGTCACCTCGCCTACCCAGTCTTCCAGCTGTTACCTTGCTGTGCATCCTGTCCAACCTGGCTGCCTGTCTCCTCCCCTCCTACCAGTCTGGATGAATGTGTCTTTTTTAACTCCTTGGCTGGTAGACTTCTATACAGTTTGATTTTTCTGGCAATTCTGGTTGTTTTTTGGTTTAAAATTTGTTGTTTTCCTTTTTTTGGTTATGCGAAGAGGCAAAATGTCTATCTTTGTCTCCATCTTGGCCAGAAATCCCTCTACTCAAGTTTCCAATCCATTCACAATGCTCTGAAATCTTCAAAATGACAATTCTTATAGGAAAAAATCTTTATGTTAAGAGAGCATTGTGAACCATAGAGAACTTTGATCTCTGTGGTTAGAAATATTGGACAATATTATAAAAAATATTAAGGTCTATCTGTAGTATTAGATAGTGTTAGAATCTAAGGTATTTTGATACTAAATAAAAGGTGCATGCAGCCATTTTATATCTTGATTCAATTGAGTATTATGTCTCTGATTATTAGTGACACTGAGCATCTTTTCATATGTCTATTGGCCACCTGTATGTTCTCTTTGGAGAAGGGTCTGTTTAGGTCCTTTGCCCATTTTAAATTGGGTTGCTTGGTTATTTGGTGTTGAGTTTTGTAAGTACTTTATAAACTTTGGAGATTAAATCCTTATCAGATGTATCACTGAATATGTTCTCCCATTCTGTGGGTTGTCTTTTTAGTTTGTTGATGTTTTCCTTTGCTGTGCAAATAAAACTTTTTAATTTGATGTAGTCTCATGTGTTTAGTTTTTCTTTTGTTTCCCTAGCCTGGAGAGATATATCTGATAAAAAAAATTTCTATGAGCAATATCGGAGATTTTGCTGCCTATGTTTTCTTCTAGGATTTTTATGATTTCGGGTCTAACATTTAGGTCTTCAATCCATTTTGAATTTATTCTTGTGTGTGATGTATGAAAGTGATCTAGCTTCATTTTTCTGTGCATACCTGTCCAATTTTCCCAACACCATTTATTCAATAAATTATCTTTAGCCCATGGTATATACTTGTTTACTCTGTTGAATATTAATTGACTATAAACGTATGGGTTTATTTCTGGGCTTTCTATTCTGTTCCATTCATCTATGTGCCTGTTTTCATGCCAGTACCAGGCTGTTTTGATTACTAATGCCTTGTAGTACAGTTTGATATTAGGTAGTGTGATTCCTCCAACTTTGTTCTTTCTCAGGATCACTGTTGCTATATGGGGACTTTTGTGATCTCATGTAAATTTTTGAAATATTTGTTCTAGTTCTGCATTACAAATAATTAATAAAAATAAATAGAAATAATAACATAGAATACACTAATTTAAAAACTTGTATATTGTATCATTTTGTAATTGTTATTTGTTTTGCAGAGAAATTTGAAATGTACACAATACAAATTAGAGAAAAAACTTCTAGGATTGAGTTGAAATCTCACACATTTAGTTCTCTTCCTACATCTCATAGGCAGCACTATTAGATAGGCCGTTTGAATATGGGGTGCCACTCTCTAAGTTATGTCCCCAACGCTGGCTTTGAAGGAAGTGCTCCAGAATGTTTTTCCAGCAACAATCAGAGCATAACTTTCCCACGGGTTATTTCTCTTACCTGGTCACTGCTTGGAAAGTACTGAACAAAAAATCCAAGAAGAGATCCTGCTGCCACACCAATTACCACCTCCAAAACTCCTCTGAAGATGTTCAAAGCTGTGGAGCCTTACAAATATATAAAAAAGAAAAACTTCAGACAGAACTCTAAACCCATAAACAGCTGTGCCTTTAAACATCAGCATAAAGCACCAAATTACACTGAAGGAAGAGTTTATAGATATCGCCTGATCTCTCCATTCTTGAACCTATGACTTAAAGTGTCGAAGAGACCCAGCTTATAAGAAAGGTACATATATGTGGGATATATATTTCAAAACAGACATCAGCTATGACTTGTGTACTTTTTTGTATGTCTCCTTCCACAAATATTTACTCAAAGAGCCCGAGAAAACATGAAAGGTAAAATTCATGATTCAAAGATAATTTTTTCTGTTCTACTATATGCAGAGGCTGGATACGTAGACAGATCTAGCCTTTAAATTGCCATTTTTAAGTAATAAATGCACCCTGATTTTGAGGAGCTATGATACGGATAGAATGCAGTAATTTAAGAATTTGGCAATTAAAATCAAAATTCTCTTCTTAGTAAAGTGAGTATACAGGTAAGTCCCTCTAATGTTTATTCTAAAAGTGAATTAAAAAATATTATTTTTGAATAGTCACATGGATGTAAAGTACAGCATAGGGAATACAGTTAGTATTGTAATAACTATGTATGGTACCAGGTGGGTACTTGAAACAACGGGAAGATCACTTTGTACATTATATCACTGACTAACCACTGGGCATACACCTGAAACTAATGCAGTTTCTAGTAAAGTGAATAATGAAAATAATAAAGTAACATTCAATGTCAATGGTAATTTAAAAAAAATAAGCAAATTATTTTTGAAATTGCTCTTAGAAGTCTAGCTTCTTTGAAATATTATAATAAAGAGAGGTAATAAGAACCTGATACTCCACCCAAGCATAAAAACTTTAGAACACTTTAATGAAGAAAATCTTTGTTAGCACATTGTGCAGAAAATTGTATTCAAATTGCTCAACACATAAAGCCTTTTCACACACTATTCTAAGAATAAATGTACTAACAAATTCTTTTTATTGTGATGAAGGATACGGATTATGCCACCTCAAAATATGCTACTTTGGCATAAGGATTACTTTGCGCTGAAGGCACTTGAGGAGAGACAGATACACAAAAAGTTCCCTGCACTCCCTCTGTTTGTTTAAAAGCTGGTTACAAATGTGTAAAGGTGCCCCTACTCTCTGAACCAGGAGGGCCGGAAGTTAACCACTGCGACCACCAGGGACCCTCACAGGCTCAGAGATGGCACTAGAAGAAATCGACAGAGCAGTTTTTGCTAAGACCAGCCCTTATCCACCATTAGTTTTCTCATAGGTTTGCCTTGCCATAATTCGCTGACCTAAACGCTCAAAGTCCTCATCCTTTGGCAACTCTCTACAAAATTATCGTTCTTTGTTAAGATGCCACATAAGCCCAAATTCTAACCACGCCTTCCAGTTCCTCCTCCCTGAGGGCTCGCATTTGAGTGTGGCTCAACACACGTGCTAATAAGCTTTTTTTCTCGTGTTCATCTGTCGTTGGTCAGTCTGATTTACAGAGTCCCAGCAAGGAACCGAAAATGGGTAGAGGTAAACCATTTTTTCTTGCCCTACAGTTTCAATCATCTCTTTTATTTAAAAGTGTAATAACCTTGTAGACATTTTATTTAGTTCAGACAACTCTCTGTTAGGGTATGACTGTCAAAAGTGTGTTATAATAGCATATGTCTTGACCTATTACAGTGAATAATTTGCTATAAATATGTAGAAAGTACTAATTACTTTCAGTTTCTTGTATAGTAAGGTATTTTTGTTTGTTTGTTTGTTTGTTTATTTATTTATTTATTTAAGACTTCTTGGACTCCATCTCTGACATTCTGATTCAGTAAGTCTGGCAGGGCTTGGGATCCACATTTTTAAGAGGTCCCAGATAGTGCCCATCCAAAGGACAAGGGACCACACGTAGGGGAACAGGTAGAGTGAATGTAGCATTGTCCACAAGGAAGGTTTTTTAACCTATCCATGGCCTTCTCCCCCCTTGCCCCACCCCTGACTATGCAAATTGGAGCAAACCCTCGCCACTGCCCTGCCTGCCCCTGCTCTTCCCCTCCCCCATGATTTTAATGCAAACTCCAATGCCCTTGTTAAAAACAAAACCATGGGACCACAATGGTGTCACTAAAGCCCATGATACCAAACCTAGATCTAATACCTGATTTAATTGCAGTGTCAACATGTCTCAGAAATATAATCTTATTCCAACAGTCTTGGATTTCCTGGTCAACATCAAGGAACTATCTTGTCATGTGGACCATCTCTACCTACCACCCCACTAGAAAGAGGAGGCAATCTGCATAATATAAATCTTTATCTTCTTTCCCTGCCTCAAAAGAAAAAAGACAGTCTGGTCGAATAATAACCCTTTCTTTTCTTTTCTCAATGGCTCCTTTGCCTTACCCTTCTTCCTATAACAATCTTCCATTTTTCCTACCCTTACAGCAGGGGTGTGAAACTCACTTTCACCAGTGGCCACATCAGCCTTGCAGTTGCCTTCCAAGAACTGAATATAATTTAGAACTGTATAAATGTAACTACTCCTTAACTGTTAAGGACTTGAAATTACATTTGGCCCTCTGAAGGCAACTGCGAGGCTGATGTGGCCACCGGTGAAAATGAGTTTGACCCCCCCGCCTTAGAGAGCCCTTCTAGTTGCTAAATGGGATGCTTCCCAACTCATGAATCACGTAATAAAGCAAAATAGATCTTCAGGTTTACTTGGTTATGTTTTTCAACACTCTATAGTTGTGTTTTCAGTTCCTAAAGGAACTGAAATAGTCTAAGGTGGGGCCATATATATGTATTTTTTAATCCTCTTACTGTAGGCAATTCTAGTGTGGACAAAAAAGGCCCACATACTAAAATAAACCCTACAAGCTCAGGGGTAGCCTGCATGGTC
This sequence comes from Sturnira hondurensis, assembly GCF_014824575.4. NCBI lineage: Eukaryota > Metazoa > Chordata > Mammalia > Chiroptera > Phyllostomidae > Sturnira > Sturnira hondurensis. Next base: position 11,665,090 of record NW_028093845.1, on the reverse strand, counting down.
GGCTTTACAAACTCAGAGGCTGAAAGTAGCCACGTAGGATGGTCCGAGTCACAAAATTTCCTAACTGAAAGCAGGTCACTGTGGGTACTCACACCCTCGCCCTGCAGCTTCATTGGCAGAACCCCTCATTGCTCTACTTTTTTGGGGTCCTCTGCACCCCATCCCTGTGTGCTGTAAATGTTAATTGTTAACTATTTTGGATCCACCAATGTAAAAGAAGTATGTGTCTCTCCATTTTACTCTTTTTTTAAAGATTTTATTTATTTATTTATCTTTAGAGAGGAAGGAGACGGAGAGAAACATCAATGTATGGTTGCCTTTCATGGGTCCCCTGCTGGGAGTTGGCCTGCAGGGAACCAGCCTGCAACCCAGGCATGTGCTCTGACTGGGAATCGAACCGAGATCATGTGGTTCGCAGGCCCGCACTCAATCCATTTTACTCTTTATCCAATCTCAGATATTTTGCCTATTTGGTTTCTCTTGCATCCCTAATCTATCACCAATGAATTTCGTGTAACCTCCCCACCAGACAGTTCCTCCTATGGTTCTAATGCATAAAATAAAGTGTAAAACTGCTATTCTCCAGGGCATTTTCCCAATCTGTTCAATTTTGCTTCCAGACATTGTTGTCAGTTTGGCTCATATAAATACACAAAAATTTTCCGTAGGTTTGGATGTTTCTTACCTCCATACCTGAGTGCATCCAAGGCTGAGAATCATTGTTTTAAAGGTGTAGGCCAAGAAATCAGTGAGAACATAAGTTTGGATAGGTACAATAGAGTTAAGATAAAGGCAACAGAGTAGATTTGATTTAATAGGTAATAGGGAATCCCCACTGGTTCTTGAAAAAGAAAGTAACATTATGAAAGCTATGCTTTGATAAGATTAATTTACTAATGAGACAAGGCAGGAACTGGATGTTAAGGCAACTGGGGCAGTAAGAAGAGGTGAGGTTCTAGGTAACCACTATAAATCGTATGTAACCACAAAATGGTTAAGATAACTACAGGGAACTGTATAGAGAATACATAACCTTCTAAGGTGTTTCTTCTTTATTACTACTTAAAACAAAATATACCCAAATCAGATAATTATCAAGTATTTAAGATCATTTTTTGTAACCATAAAGTATAAAAATGAGAGAACAGAAATAGTCCCTTCCACTCAGACTCTTCCCTGTCATTTTGCAGATGGAAAAACTGACGCAACCTTTGTGTGAGTCTCCAGATTAAACTTTCCTAGATGGCTCCACGCAGAAGCTGCTCTCCTTCTTTTTTTTTTTTTTTAAGATTTTATTTATCTTAGAGGGGAAAGAAAGGGGAGAGAGAGAGAGAGAGAGAGAGAAAGAGAGAAATATCAATGTATGGTTGCCTCTCGTGTGTCCCCCACCAGGAACCCGGAACTGGCCTGCAAGCCAGGTATGTGCCCTGACTGGGAATCGAACCGCGATCGTGTGGTTTGCAGGCCTGCGCTCAATCCACTGAGCTACACCAGCCAGGGCCTGCTCTCCTTCTTTAAACGCTGCTGCTTTGCACTCCCCATTCATTCACTTCCCACTCTACTCGAGCAGGCTGTGTCTAGATGGTGAATGGAGGAAAGGTAGGAACCTACTGGATCCCCCTTAGGTAAGGAACTAACTTGAGTTGCTTGAGTTGCTTTCTCTATTTGAATTTGCCTTAATCAATCATCAAGCAAATATGCCACGTTTATTTCATTATAATCTCTCTCTTGAGCTCAAGAGGACAGCACACTGTGAACTGATCAGTTTACCTGTGGAAAAGGCCATGCCCAAGCACGTGTTGAAGCCAGTGATGGCCAGAATGTCATCAAAGCTGCCAGCAGCCATGAGTAAGGTTGGGATACCTTTTTCAACACCATAGCCTTGTTCCTGCAATAGGAGCATTGAAGGTACCACGACAGCTGGAGAGACAGCACCTAAAACAAAGCTAAGCAGGCAGCACCTTCAACATTTATGATACCATTTTACCCATCATCATCATCATCATCATTATCATTACTAGAATTACAACAACCTCTACTTTTTTAGGGGATACACTTTAGATAGTCTTTCAAGTGGCAGTGATGCCTCAAAAGAGAAACACATTCACATATACAAGTTCTATGGAACATTTAAAAAAGAAAAACCAAACTGTGGCCATGAACAACTTGCACTGCAAGCACTTTGGTTGCTTTTATATATATATTTATTTCTGGGCGGTTTAGAACAGGGGTCCTGACTCATGGGACAAGGACAGGTACTGGTCCTTGGCCTGTTAGGAATTGCACTGCACAGCAGGACATGAATGGCAGGCAAGTGGGCCTCCCCCCATCTGTGGAAAAATTCTCTTTCATGAAACTGGTCTCTTGTGCCAAAAAGGTTGGGGACTGCTGGTCTGGAAGACCTATGGGGTTAGGCCCCAGGCATCTGCCTTAAAAAAAAACCCAAAACATTCATGGCATAAGTTTTAAAAAACACAGCTATGGATTTTTGGATTGGGATTCTTCTCTCCGGGCTTGGTATGTAAAATGAGGCAACAGATCAGAAGGGGTGGGCCATACTGATGGTGACAGTGATACAAAGAATAGAAGCAGTAGTCACAGCAGAAGCTGTGACTTACCACATGCCAAATGCCACTTTAAGCACTTCATATGTATTAAATAATTTAATCCTCATAACAACCCCATGAGGCAGCTACAATCATCCTGTTTGTTTTGCAGATGAGGACACCGAGGCACAGAGAGATTGCATAACTTGCCAGAGACCACATCCTGGAGAGTCCCAAGCTGGGACTTGAGACCAGGCAGTACAGCTCCAGAGTCTTAACCATGAGAATCGACAACTAACTTCTGGCCTACTTATTAGCACTAAATTTCTAGTAAGCACTTTATATTTATTTTCCTCTCTCAGTCCTTAGCCATTTGAAAAAAGAACCGACAGGGGAAGGAAGAGACAGCAGGATCACTGAATCGTATGGTAGAATATTAACAGTCATCATATTACGCTGGAATATCCACGTTGTATTTCGGATGTCCTTAAGAAAGCACTATTAAGCATTCTCTTGTGCAGAATCAGAGAAAGTCCTACATGGCCCTGCATATTTTCACACGACAAGGCAAAGTCATTACCCCAGCATGAATGCCCACTGCCACGGTAAACCCATTAGGAAGTGGGCAAGAAGGGCGGACGTGCATGCTTCCACAAGACAAGGGCCCATGGATAATCGTACACAGACACCCTTCAACTTCTTCAGGGCCTGAAATAGAAGAACAGACATATTAAACTAAGCCTCTGAAGACCCACAGAGAAAATGACATGAAATGCTTTTTCTTCAGTATTCAGGTCATGTCCGGATCATCATGAAGTTTGCAGGTAAGGAATCTTGCTTCGCAAACATTTCAGAGTTCTAACTGTTTTGGAGATAACTTATTTAGGCCTCATAACAACCCTGTAATGTAGGTAATATTATTACCACCATTTTTAGATGTCCTCCTCTGAAAAGGTACAAGTTAGAGTCATTTGCCCAAGATCATGAAACTGGTGAGTGGTGGAGCTAGGTTAGAACCCAGGCAGGTTTAGTCTTCTCAGTGTTAGCTTTATGTATAATTTGTGGCCTCAGCATGAACCCAGGTTAATGACCTCCATCCCCCAAAATATTCACTCCCATATCCCAAAACACACATAACTAAAATCATTTTAGAAAATGATACAGAATGAGGCTCATTCTATATTCTAGGCAGCTTCCTAAGCCAGTACAGTTAGGCCCGAACCCCTGTTTTGGGCTTTGTGCTTCAAATAGAGGATGGCTCTCTCATGATCATTATTTACAACTATGGCCTATATCACTGACAGAGAAAGGTGGGGGAGCTTTATTCTTAGTGCTGTCCCCAAACAGACAGTAACTGTACTTTCCTCCTTAAAAAAACAGGGAACATCTCCTGGGGATAGTCCTACCTGAATTAAATCCCCTTGCCTTCTTGAGAATGCCATGCAAAGTGTCCACACCCATTTTCTAAAGCTGCGACGCTACTACTCGCTGCATTGGAGGAACAACATTCATGGTCGATAGTTAGAATGTCCCAACTTCAGTACCTTTGAATCCAGCCCGAGGCCAGCACGAACCAGTATCACAGACAGGGCTAGGCTGCGCAAAGCAGAGGACCACCTGTGCTTGATCTGCACGTTCTCACTGACCACGGGGATATTTCTGATGAGAAACCCAGCAAGCAGCATGCCTGCAGTGGAGAAGCCAAACAACTCTTTGGTTTTCCAATGCAAAAAATACTTTTCAGCTCTTTAGATGTGACCAAGATTACTCTATAATCCCAGAAACTATTTTGTTTATGCTTAGTCCTTAGATAAAACTACATTAAACTTTAATTAAAAAATTAATATGGTAAAGAAGCTAACAAAAGGCTCTCATATGCAGATAAAAATGACAGACTAAAATAGTCATTAGAGTAAATGAAACTGAGAGAGAGAAATAGGACACAATATTGGAAGGTGTGATCAAATTCTAAATACAAAATGTTTTAATAAAATGTCTAATTCAGTCATCTGTTTGTGTGCAAGCAGCAAACAGCTCCTGAAATTACTTGCCATGTCAGATTACCTGAAATATCAACAAATACCTATATGAGGCTCTATTTTACATTCAAACCAGATAATTTAATTAAAAAAAAAACCTGCTTTACAAAGGCTTAGAAGTGCCTCCTTTCATTCAACAATTCAACACATACCAATCAATGCCTTCAGTATTTGAGACACTGGGGTAGGTATTTGAGACAATAATGGACAAAGACTTGGCATTGCACCTCAATAAGCTTTCAGACTGTAGGGGAGCAAGACAGATGGACAGACACAATGATATAGAGCCATAAGCATAAGCTGAGACAGGAGGATGAGTCACAGGAGTCCAAAGGAAAGGAAGGGGGAAGGAGACAGGGTTGGGGGAATTGAGAAGTTTACAGAAGACACAGAACTTTCTTCCAAGGTATGATGAGAACATGTGACATAATCTGGAATTTGGAAGTAGTTGAGTGTGACTGAGGAAGCTGGTGGTCGTGAGAGAATTCTGCCCTTGCTGGTATCACACATTCATACCAACAGGACTGATCCACCAGGAACTGTGAGGCTCCTGCCCTCCTCACTATGTCCTTATACGCACCACACATTAAAGGACTAAATGCATTTACTAAAGTTGAGGTGCTTTGTGTGTGTAAGCTATGAGAACAGAGACCAATTACAAGCACAGCTTTTTCTGACTTGCTCCAGATACCTCCAGGCAAGAAAGCCAAATTCACCTCCAGGCATCTCTCATCACTGCCTTTTAATCTAGAAGAAGGTCTCAAAGTCCTGAATTCTGTAGTCACGGTCTTTCTAGAATTTTTGAAAGTATGAACTAGGCTGTAATATATCTTTTAAAAAGATTAGTGATAAGAACAATATATACTCATGGTAAAATTAACACATTACAGGCAGAAGTAAAGTAACAAGCATATATCCAACCCCACTGTAACTTTCCGCCTTCATTCCCCAAAAGTTTCCACTGTGAAGTGTTTTCTGCACTTTTCCAGGATGTTTCTTTGCCTACTTAAGCACACCATATGTGCATATGTTTGCATGCATGTGCACTTGGACTCAAACGGGAGCACACTTTTACACCATTGTACAATTTAGGGTTTTGTCCACTTAGCCACATATTCTGAACATATTCCCAATGATGCACATCTATATTTGCCTTATTCTTTTTAATAGTCATAATAGTACTTCATTGTTTGAAAATATAATTTCGGGGCCAATTCATGGGCAAGTTCATACATGAGGTACTTATTAAGTGCCTACTGCATGCCAGCCTTATGGTACTCTTATGGTTTCCTGGTAACACAGAGGTGAGCTGGACTAACATGGTCCCTGTTTGTATGGAGCTTATGTATTTGCAGGTTTGTGCAAGTATATCCACAGGATAATTTATAGCAGTGGAAATGTTAGGCTCTAGGGTCCAGGTATGCATATCATTTTTATAGATATTGATGAATTACCAGCCAAAAATGCTCCACTAATCTTACATTTTGTTAATATGTCAAGAGTTTCTTACTGAAACTTAAAGTGTGGATCTAAACCAGCCATAGATTGATTATAGCACATAACTACCTGAAATCCAAAGGAGTGATACTCTTACAAGAACTCAAAAATATGTCAAGAGTTTCTTTAGGAGTTTTAGAGGAGGTAAGGGGGCACTTTTCATTCTGCAGATGAATGTGAAACCGAATTTCCCTGGGCCCGTGTTTCCTTCACCAGTGATCCGGATTGGTGTGGCCACTGATTGCGACTCAGCAGGCGTCCCCTTCCTGCCTCTAGGCCCACAGGAGCCTCTCCTTGGCTGTGGAGGAAAGAACACCTTCTTCAAAAAGGTGTATTCTTTTTTTAAAAAAATTGTATTATGAAATTTTAAAAAATATTTAAAAACCATCAACAAAAGTGCAATTTATTTCAAATACTGCCAAGTTATTTTTGAAGCAAGTCCTTAATGAAAAAGTTTAGCAAAGTAGTCACTCACTTCACTGACAAGTGAGTATTAGTATCACCATAAATGTTGGTGTTTATTTTTGTTTATGTTAATGTTAATGAATAATGAAATTCATAATGAATGAACATGCTATGTTAATGTAAATGAAAATATGTACAGGAACTTCACTTGTTTGTCAAAGATGTGAGAAACTTACAGTATATCAAGTCCTGATTTGTAGTATTTGCTGATTTTTGTATTATAAATACTTCCACCCTGGCCCATGTTAAACTGTGAACTTGATGTCACTCAATGTGGGGCTGGAAGGAGAAGGGCACTGCCACATCATGATATGGTATTTCCACAATCTCAAGAACAGAGATAAGGGGAAATGTCTTAAAATCCTTAGGATCAGTTTTAAGTATTTATTGCTCACATTTTTAATGCAAGTTACTCAACTCTTAAGTGTAGTATACGAGGTCTGTCCAGAAGGTATCCAGCCATGTAATATGAAAAATAGAGATATTTATTGAAGAATATGTAAGATACAAGAAACACTGTACATTGGACAATGATGCCTCAGTCCCCTTCAAAGAAGGTACACCTTGGGACCTCACACAGTTCTCCCAATTGCCATCAGCTAACCCAAATTATTTTCTTGAGTCTCATCGATTGCTTTTCAAAAGCCATTTTAGTTTTGGGAAAAGCCAGAAGTGGCAGGGCACCAAATCTGGGCTGTAGTGGGGTTGAGTCACCTGGGTGATTTGATGTTGCACCAAAAAATTCTGCATGAGACGTGATGCATGAGTGGGTGTGCTGTCTTGATGAAGCTGTCAATCACCAGTTGCCCATAGCTGCATCCTGCTGAATCATCCCAATAGTTTCCACATGGGAATGTTCAAGCTTAATGCAAAATTTGATACAGATTTGTTCCTCTACTCAGTCATTTTGAATGTGATGGCCACACCGTACACATGCTCACTCAATGGTGTCTAACACCCCTAACTGACTAGTACAGTGAAGTCATCATTGTTCATGCATGCGCCTTTCAATCCACTCTCCTTGGCTTTCAGGTTACATCCATGTCACGCAGACTGTTCTTATATTAATAATGGCTGGACTTTTTCTGGACAGACCTCATACATAACTTAATTTTTTGAAATCACCATTTTTCACAACTGGCTCACAAAAGTCCTCAAACTTAAACTATTAGTTTTTAGCTCCAGCATAGAAAATCCAGAAATAGTTTATTCCTTTATTTCCCAAGGTTTCCAAACTACTATCCTTGAAACGTAACTCACTCTGAAGAAGACAGGATATGTTCAGCACTTACCAAGAAGAGGAGGCAGTGGAGGCAATGTAGGCAGCTTCACGAGCCCCATAAGTTTACCCCCAATGACGGCACATATGAAAAGGATTATAATTCCAAACAGGTTTCCTCCAGGAAGACATTCGCTGCCAGTAATCGACCACACTACAGCCCACAGAAGAACAATCATGGTAACTGAAACAAACCAGAAAAACTAGTTTCTATTAGTAAGCTGCTACATGCAGATTTTAATATAATATAAACATTTTTAAGTAAACAATATATGCAAATACTTCTAACCACGTGTAAGTTTGAAGACCATCAGTAATATGAACAACCAGGTAATTACCAACATCTTAGGGAGTAAAATGTCACCAGTGGCTTTAAATCCACTTATGTGACCCCATCCCAATTTCCTTTCACACTGCTGAAAGGAGCTATCCTGATTTTTTTTAACATTTCCTTACTTTTCTTTAAAATTTTACAATAACTATCTCACAAGTTAATATTAAAAAGAGAAACAACCACTACCTTTACCTTCTTCACAGGAACATGAAAACACTTGAAAAATTACATTCCAGTATTTAGTTCTGCCTTGAATCAAACAGTATTATTGTTTCTTTCCTACAGTCAATATTTGTTCAGAATTACCAACATGCTTACCTACTTTTTAATCATTATTCATTATGGCATCTCACACCTCTCACCTGAGACAACTATCTTGTTGCCTAAAGTATTCCCTTCAGTAGAGGCATTTGTCAAAATGTTTCTGTACTTGAAAACCTTGTGTTCTACAAAATTGTACACTGAAAATAGAAAGGCTCGTGGGAAAAAGAGAGTGCTTGATTTTGAGAGAGAGCAAAACATCAATTTGTTGTTCTACTTATTTATGTATTCATTGCTTTATTCTTGTAGGTACCCTGACTGGGGATCAAACCCATAACCTTGCCATATCAGGATGATGTGTTAACCAACTGAGCTACCTGGCCAGGGCCTCAATTCAATTTGCATTCACTTTTATTGCTTGATGATGCAAAGTATTAATGTGCCAGGAAACATTATGTACAAAAATGCAAATTGCGTATTACACTGACACAATTTCCTACTTACCACTGCGAAGGAGTGAATTCACGACACAGAAACACCCTGCAGCCAAGGATGCCGTATTTCTTATTAGGATCTGTTGGCAGTCAATTTTGCTTCACTTGTGTGTCATTATTTTTATTTGCATTTTTAAAAGATAGTTTTTCTGGAGGTGTACAACCTTAAGTTCAGAGTTTCTTTCTCTCAGTCCCTTGGAAATATCATTCCTTGGTTTTTCAGGCTTTCACTGGTGCTAATTTTCATTTTAAGTTGAATTTTAGCTCTTTTAGGGAACTTTTCTTTGGCTGTTTTTACGTATGTTATGTTTAGGTATGACTTCCTTTGGCTTCCTTAGTTTTTGTTTTTCACTAATTCTTGAAAATTCCCAGTCTTTATTTCTTTAAATAGTTCCTCTTCACCGTTCTTCCTGTTCTCTTTTCCTGGAACTGTGAGTAGATAGTCATGCTCTTTCCTCCATGTTGCTAACCCTGATTTCCATATTATCCATTTTTTCCTGTGTGTACTACATTCTGGATAATCTCTTCAGACCTATTTGCTAGTTTACCAATTCTCTTTTTATTATCCTGCTGCCTAATCTAGCCACTAAGTTTTCAATCCCAATTACTGTTCTATAACTTTCATTTCTAGAAATTCAATTTAGTTCTTTATTAAAAAGTCTTTGTTCATTTTAAAAGTTACTTATTTTGTACTTATATTTGCATCTCAACTTTACAGATATCAAAATATTTTATATTCTATATTTTTAGACAATGCAATTTCTTGAAATGTTTCCTCATGCACATCGTGATTTTTCTTTTGTTTGTTTTTTGCAATAGTAACCTATTTCTTAAAACTTTATCTTTTAGAATTGTTGAAGCCTTAGGCAGAATGTGAGTTTCTCCAGATAGGATCTGAATTCACTTCTACGATGTACTCAGAAGCTCATAATCCAGGACCAGTTTTAGACATATTTTCACCTTCATTTTCTTCAGTGACTCTGGAGCACAAATGAGCACAAAGTTACGCGTTTTCAGTGGAAACTACTCTCTCTGGCCAGCATCACAATTGAGACTGATAGGTTTAGTTGCAGCCCCATCTGCAGAGCAGGTTTCTGTAGAATTAACTATCACACTGGGTCCCAGCTCTGTATGGGTAAGGAAGAATGATTTCTCCCACTGTACTTCTTCCAACCCGGGCAGGCTCTGGTGTAGCCTCCTATATTTATGGTTCTCAAAATAAATCTCAGATTGACTGGTGTTTTGCAGAAGCCTCTGGGGTGAAAGTTGGATTGAGCACTTATTTATTTCTTTTACTTATACTTTGTTTTGGTGATGATGATTTCTTGTTTCCTTGATGGATAAGTGGTACATTTAAAAGGACAAAATATTTTTTTTCAGATGTTTTCATTGGTATTAGTAAAAAGATTTTTGAGTCTTGTCTACCATTTTACTAGAGATTGAATCCAATATTCCATTTTTTAAATCATAACAGAATTGTTTAGGATTTTCTAGGCTTGTGATGCCATTGTATTGAAATAACTAAGGGCTTCGGTATTTTCCAATGGCTATAGGCTGAAATTTTTACGCAGTATTGGGGGTACAACAGGAAAACAGGAATTGCCAGCTACTAAATTTTACTTTATCACAGCATAAACCCAATTTTATACTAAATTTAGCGAGGTAGAATTAGGAGTTTTCCACTCAATGGAACTTTAATGTCTCATATCAGATCTAATTACCTACTTATTGATGGAAACAAATAATTACTGTATTAATAAGTATATATTGGCTAAAAAATACATCGGTAACATAAATCATATACTGATGGAAATAAATAAACACTGTGTCAATAATTATATTTTGTCCACTTTAAGACTACTTTTTTAAACCTCTAATTTTCCTTTAATTCCCCATATCCAGAATGCAGTTACAAATACATGGCAAATGTGCATTTATAAGGTTTCCCTAAATCACATTTAATTTAGTTAATAATTTGCTTCTCATTTTTTATTTGGGAAAATTGAATATTCACATGTAATATTGATATTTACTTATTAATAAGTATAATTATATATGCTGAATGGTCACTGAGTTAAATTTCTCTGGCACTTTATGGACAGTGATTATAGAATTTAAACATATGAGTCTTGCCCTGAATGGTGTGGCTCAGTGGGTTGAGCGCTAGCTTGCAAACTGAAAGGTTGCTGGTTCAGTTGCCAGTCAGGGAACACGCCAGTGTTGTGGGCCAGGTCCCCCCAGTTGGGGGCGGGCAGGAGGCAAACTATTTATGTGTTTCTCACATATTGATGTTTCTCTCCCTCTCCTCTTCCCTCCCTTCTCCTCTCTCTAAAAGTAAATAAATAAATAAAATTGTTTAAAAAATTTAAAAACGAAAATACTAAGTCTCAAAATCACAACATTCATCATACTCTTTCCTTATGTCAATCTCCATCTGTTTTACTGTACACATTTTAACTAGAAATGTGCCACAATTTGAATGGTACAAATTTGAAAAAATAAGGACGGAAAAGCTATTAAACGATCTGTAGCCATATAAACTGGTGTATATTTTGGAACATGGTTTTTCTCTATGTATTTTAAATCAAGTTTGAGATTTTTTTCTTGTGTTACTTTAGAAACATACTTAATTTCATTGAAAACATGTCTAGGGCCTAAAGTATAATGTATTACACTTGGTGTCCTTTGTCCCAATTGAGAATGGTAAAAATGTCTTTGAGAGCTCCCAAATAAAAAACAACTATAAAGAAGTGAGTCTGATTTTTCAATAACGATAACTTCTAGATTAAATATGTCACATTCTAGAACAAGCATGTTATATAATTACTCTGGGAGGCAATATATTTATTTCAAAGATGCTGTCATTCCTCAATACAATTTTTGAAATTGTCTTTCAACCTGCCTTTACAGACAACTTGCAAACCTTCTCCTTCTTCCTGTTATACTGCACATCCTCCAATATACGTAACATGCCCACACACATTCACACTAACATGTGCACTTCCTTTCTGAACAAAAAAAAAAGCGTTACTCGATTTGAACATCCATATATTCACCAAATTGGTATCAGAATAATGTTCGGCTGCCTCAAAAAACCAAATCCATTCTTGAAAGACAAAAATATTTCAAACCTAACAATATTTAAAATCATGCTGAGATAAATTCCCAAATAAATATATTTAAGTAATAACAACTTTATTGGAAGAAGCTGAATTGCAAACCAAGATGCTTATAAAATGATGTGATTCATTTGGAAGTATAAACTGAGCGGAGTTCACTCACACATTAGTTGCACTAACTAATGGTAATGACAAATAAAAACACTTACGTAGTGCTTTTCTGTTTTGCAAGTGATTTCTGACACTTTTCTCCTTGGAGTCCTAACATAATCCTGTGAAATAACTCAGATACAGACAAGGAATAAGTCCTTGATTCTTGCTCTTTTCCTGGCAGCTGGAACGGTGACCACAGCACTCTCGGAAGCCTGCGGTCGAAGATGGTGGCGCCCTTCAGCCTGGGCCCTTAAAGGACTATGTGGAGCAGAGCAACTTACCATTGTGAATTGTTCGCCTAGTAGTTCTTATTTTACTTTTATAAAGGTTTTATTTATTTATTTTTAGAGACAGCGGAAGAAAGGCAGAGAGAGAAGAAGAGAAACATTGATGTGCAAGAGAAACATCAATCAGATGCCTCTTGCACATTCCCAACCAGGAAGCTGGCCCACAACCCTGTCATGGGCCCTGCCAGGAATCAAACAGGCGACCTTTCAGTTTGCAGGACCATGCCCAACCCACTAAGCCACACCAGCCAGAGCTCACCTAGTAGTTTTTTTTTTTTTTTAAAGATTTTATTTATTTATCTTAGAGGGGAAGGGAAGGAGAGAAGGAGAGAAATATCATTGTATGGTTGCCTCTCATGAGTCCCCTACTGGGAACTGGCCTGCAACCCAGGCATGTGCCCTGACTGGGAATCGAACCACGACCGTGTGGTTCGCAGGCCCGAGCTCAATCCACTGAGCTACACCAGCCAGGGCTCACCTAGTAGTTTTGATGTGAGAGAGAATTAAACTTCTTTTTGTTCTTGAAACTGTGTTATTTTTAAGATTTCCCATTCTATAACAACTTTGTCTTTTATACTGTTTCTGAACTCATCCTTACCATTTACATACCATTCGTTATCACTCTATCCAGTAAGCCATGTGGAGGGCACGTGAATGTTTGCTTCAGTCTTTGCAAATGATTTGATTCAGTTGGTGTTTCTTGTAGGCTTCTTTCACTGGTGTTCACAACGCTACTTCCTTCTGTTGGTTCATTTCCACGTTTACCTCTGAGGTTCGTAACTGTTTCCTCCTGTGTTTAAGGCAATTTTTAAAAAGCCCTTAAAGCTGCATATTTACTATACATGTTTTTAGTTACTGAGTTATCACATCAAAAATCAAATGTCCATTACAAAATCAAGGCTAATACTTAGCAGGGAAATGCATGGGCTTATTATTAACTAATCAGCTAATACTTGGAACAAGAACTATGTTGGGCATATTTACCACTGAGTCACTGTTTGTATCATTATAAATGCTTGAGTCATGTAAAATTTCATTATGTTTCACTATACTGGGCATGAAATTAAGTTATGTAAGATATAATTCAAGGCAATAGTTGGTGAATATATAAAAGTGGTTCAAAAAAAAGATAACTGTCTGTGGTAAAAACCAATTCACACTCATTCATCTACTTGAATTTAAGCAATAAAAGAACCTTACTAAGGGTTAGGCTGGGAACACAGTGAATTTCACAGGCTTCTCATTTGTCTGTCCTCGTATTGGGCTGGCTGCTAATGACTGTCTGGGAAAACCAGTAGTCACACCTACCCTGGACTACATGAGTTTGGGGATCAAGAATAGAGAGAATGTTAACTGAGTGATAGGGAATAAAGAGAAAACACTTGTGTCACAGATTCAGAAACATATAGTCCTTTCCTTAAGGAAACACTTGGGATGGCTTCATCCGATTACAGGCTTACCTGTGTTTCTTGAGACATAGAAGCTGTGTGATTCACCCCTGTTGGTTCCAAATCTTCATGTTCAATTGTTTTATTTTCATCCTCCATGATTTATAATTAAGATTAAGATGACAGAGGGACAACAAACAAGATCTGTTTTTCAGCAATCTGAGATTTAAACAAACAAACAGCAATTTGAGCAATTTAAACGAATGAATTATACTTTTTCCCCCTTAGACCTCTGAATGGTTAAAATATTTGAAATTAGACTATTCTTAGTTTTCAATTGCTAATCTTTTCTTTGATTACAATAACTTATCCTAATTCTTATTTACCTATCACCTCTCTTGAAAAAACCCTTGTTGACCAATATACTTCTTTTAGGGTGCAGCACTTTTAAAGATTTTAGTTACTTATTTTTAGAGAGGGGGTAGGAAGGGAGAAAGAGAGGGAAACATCTTTGTGAGAGAGAAACATCAGCCGGTTGCCTCTCATACCTGCCTTGACCAGGGGCTGAACTCTCAACCAGGCATGTGCCCTGACCGAGAATGGAATCCATGACCTTTTGCTTTATAGGACAACTCCCAACCAACTGAACCACAGCTGTCTGGGCTGACCAGTGTACATACATTTATGTGATTTCTTTCTCATCCTGTTTTTATGATTTATACTTAAAATATTCCAAGTAATACTACCAATAAATTTTCTTATCTAATGGGCCAATTTGATGAAGCAGAAAACTCTGGGTAATTTTCCAATGTTGATATGAGGAAATGAGTTACTAGAGAGAAATCTACTGATTCTATGATTTTCAGAGAAAATCTAGAGTCACTAATTCTTTCCTGGTTGTAATTTCTAAATTAAAGTGAAAAAAATACAGCAACATTGATCTGAGTAGCCAAAATGTCTTAGACATTGTAGTAAGTACTATGGCAGTCACTTGTTCATTAATGTGGGCAATTCAAAGATACCAAAACACATTCTTTGTTCCCCATAGGTTTACATTATGTCATAAAAAGTAAACTTACACAAAATAACTGAAAAACCTATAAGGCAGACTTCCATAAACACCAACTTCAGTCCCTCCACCCTAGGCTTCCTACGCTATACACATATAGGCTGCGAGCCAAGTACTCCAATTCTTAGCCATTTTGCAGCCAGAGGTGGTCATGTGCCCCAGTTCTTTGTAACGAGATATAAGTAGGAGTCCTGGAGGGGGACTTCCATTCTCAAACAATAAGGCAAGGCTCTCAAGGATCTTGCTGCTTACTCTTTGCCCTCTGATGTTTCCTTTTCTTTTCCCTAAAAATGTAGATACACTACCTGAAAGGCCAGCAGCCATTTTCAACCTTGAGATTAAAAGGTCCTACGCCAAAGATAGTAGATAAGTAAAACAGGAGGAGCTGGTTGCTTGCTGCCTCCTTGAGTTGCTACACCGGTTTCAGGCTGCCAAACTCTGAAGTAATTGTTTACACCACTGCTAGAGATCTGCTGGCTCTGGAGGCGGACAAATCTGGGCCCAAAGTTCAGCTCCATCAAACACCAAACTGCTCAGCCTCTTTGTAACTACAGTAATTCCTTATCTGTCCAGTGGAGGCTAGAGTCGTTCCAACTGGGCATATGGAAACAGTGTTGGTTATCAGCCACTCATACGCCTTCTTTTTTTAATTACCATAATTCTCTAAGAATCTTTTTGCTTTTCTTATTAAGCAGGACAGGGCCTCAGGAGTCTTGAAGAATTTACAACTTAATCGCACTGATTTTATTTATTATGCTTTTTACCTCTTCCTTTCAAGGCTAATTCCTTGATTAGAATAACTTAATAACACTCACCACTGTCATTTCTTCATCTTCCTCATTAGAACAATTACATAGAAACTCTTAGGCAGCATCACTGCAATCATCTCCTTCATGACCTTCCCAATATCACGCAACTCTGCCACTTATGAAGAATATTTTTGTTTATTTACGTATTTCCTTTAAAAATTATTGTTGTTTAAAAATTATTGTTGTTCAGTTATAGTTGTCCCACCTTTTTCCCCGTTGCTCTCCCCTTCCCTGTCCTCCCTCCCACATTCAATCCCCACCCCATTTCTGTGCACAAGAGCCGTCTATTCATATTCCTTGGCTTTCCCCCTCCCCTTCTTCCCCCCACTACCCACCCCTTCCCCTCTGATCACTGGCAGTTTGTTCTTTATCTGCACGTCTCCGGTGTGAGTAGAAGAAAGGGAACAAGATCAGAGAAGATTTAAATGACTTAGAGACTAAAAGAACCATTCAAAGGATCAATAAATCCCGAAGACTATTTTTAAATGACCAAAAAGTATAAATGATTATTTCTAGTGGACATAAACTACTGGCTAAAATGAAGCTTTTACAAATTTATTTGGTTAATATTATTGTGGTGTTTTTAATTGGATTTATTGGGGCGACATTGGTTTGCTAACCCATACGGGTTTCAAGCGTACATCTCCTGCACACTGCTCTGTCCACCCATTGCCCCAAGCAAGGTCTCTTTCTGTCCTCATTGCCACCACTTTGCCCCCCTTCAGCTATACCCTCCCCACCTTTTCCTCTGGCCACCACCACGTGGTTGTCTGTGTCTATCTGTTATGTACAGTATATATGTTTTTTGATTAATCCCTTCACCTTTCATCCAGTTCCCCAATGTCCCCCCATGCCGATAGCTGCCAGTCTGTTCTCTGTGCCCATGAGTGTGTCTCCACTATGTTTGTTTAGTTTGTTCACTAAATTCCACACATAAGTGAAATCATATGCCATTTGTCTTTCTCTGACAGGCTTATTTCACTTAGCATGATAATCTCCAGGTCCATCCACACTGTCACAAAGGGTAAGATTTCCTTTTTTATGACTATGTAGTATTCCATTGTATAAATGTACCATTGTTATTTTTTTATCCACTCATCTACTGATGGGCACTTGGGCTATTTCCAGATCTTGGCTATTGTAAATAATGCTGCAGTGAAATAGGGGTGCTTATATTCTTTTGGATTCGTGCTTAAGGTTTCTTAGGACATATTCCCAGAAGTGAAATCACTAGGTCCTAAGGCAGTTCCATTTTTAACCTTTGGAGGAATCTCCATACTGCTTTCCACAGTGGCTGCCCCAGTCTGCATTCCCACAAACAGTGCACTAGGGTTCCCTTTTCTTCACATCCTTGCCAACACTTGTTGTTTGTTGATTTATTAATGATGGGCATTCTGACAGGTGTGAGGTGGTAACTCGAGGTTTTAATTTGCATCTCTCTGATGATGAGTGAGGTCGATAATTTTTCCTATGTTTATTGGCCATCTGTACATCCTCTTTGGAGAAGTGTCTATTTAGGTCCTTTGCTTATTTTAAAATTTTGTTGTCTTCCTGGTGTTGAGTTGTATGAGTTCTTTATATATTTTGGAAATTAATGTTTTATCAGATGTGTCACTGGCAAATATGTTCTCCCATTCAGTGGATTCTCTTTTCATTTGTTGGTGATTTTCTTTGCTGTGTAAAGCTTTTTCATTTGATTTACATTGTGGTTCTTTTTAACATAAACAATCAAAACTTGGAATGTTGCACAGTATATGTTACCCGTAGGTGTTTATACAGCTTTGTATTCCAAAAATTTTTTTCCTATTTCTCTATAGTCTCCACTATGGAAGCCAAAGTACTTACTAGAGCTCAGAGAGGTATTGCAGAGAGAAAGCTAAAATAAGGTACTAGGATTTTAATAAGCCCAGGAAAACAACTTACAACTAACTTGTTAACTCTGTTTATTTTCTGTTATGTTTTCACTTCAAAAAGAACACACACCACCATTCTCCCTTCAGAAAACCACTTAAATTTAGTGGTATCACAAAATGTAACCTTTACTTGAAGCAACCATGTTCACAGTATTTACTATTCATAGTCACTGGGTCTTGATATTACAATAGTATATCCTGCACCAAAGAGGCACTCTTGGCAAAGAGAGAAAGAGAGAGAGAGAGAGAGTGAGAGAGAGAGGGAAAAATATATAAAAATGACCTTTGAAGCATTCTAAGAAATGTCATGAAATTCATTAAAAAGTAAAAAGTTTATACTCCTTAGTCATAGGGAAACACTTGAGGTCTCACCTCAAAGCCCATTAACTCTTACAGCGACAGCATGGATGGACCTGGAGAGCATTATGCTAAGTGAAATAAGACAGGCAGTGGAAGACAAATACGATATGATCTCCATAAGTGGAACCTAATGAACAAAACAAACAAGCAAAACAGAAACAGAGACATGGAAATACGGAGCAAACTGACAGTGACCAGAGGGAAGTGGGTAGAGGGATAATGGGGGAAATAACTGGAAGGGTCCAGCCAAAGAACATGTGGAAAGGACCCGTGGACAAGAACAAGAGGGTGGGGACTGCCTGTGGGAGTGCAGGATGGGTGGGGCAGGGGAGACCAACAGGGGGAAAAATTGGGACAGCTATAACCGAACAACAATTAAAAAAAAAAAGAAAACAATTCTGTTGACTCTGCCCATCTGGTTCCCAACCTCTGGAAAATAAGATGTCATAAATCAAAACATACAAAGAGACTGTGATAGAAACAAACTGAGAGCAACATGAGTGGGCACTGACAGTGAGACACAGAAAAGATAGCAGTCTCAGGCTACAAAATTTGGGGATACATATCTTTCTCCACAGGGAATACTTGTAGTTTGGGAATGCCCTTTTTTGGGTAACAATACACTAATTTTGCCTTTTGGACTCTGCATGTCCCTGATTCCCTATTGATGTGGTTCACATGAGACTGTCATCCTCAACGTCCCCAAACCTCATGCTCCACCAATGCCCCAGAGACGAGGACAGGCCTGGCCAGTGAGGGAGCTCCTTCCCAATCACGTGATTGTTCCAGTCGTGAGAACCAGGCCTATAACTGACCAAAGAGTCAGCTCTAAGGTATTTACTAGAACCACTGGAAGAGCTTTCTTTCTACTAGGATTGCTGAACTCCAGACTTGTTGTTAACAATCCTTGCGACACACAAGGAAAGCCCTCCAAAGAACAAAATGATGACAGAGCAAAGCAGATTCTTAATATAGAAAGGGAGAAAGAGAAAACTCCAAATTAATAACCACACTGTTGGTACACCTGGAAGCACCTCCCTTTCAGTTAGGTGAGCCAATACCTTCCCTACCAGTTTCAGTCCGGTTTCTGCCACTTGCTACCATGTGGATCCTTAGTAATAACCTTCCTACCTGAACAGGCCCTGAAGGATGCCCTGCATCATAACAGATGTTTACAAAGGTGACTTTACATCTTTAAGAAAATGACAAGAAAAAAATGATATGGAAGTACTTTGTTTTAAAGGGCATTAAAATATAAAGTATAGTTTAGAGGTTATCTTTAAAGAGAACGTTAAGATGAAAAGAATTTGGTATTCGGTATTTTGGCTCCAGAGTGACATCTACTCACAGACCCTTGACCAAGCGAGTCTCCAAGTCAAACTGCAGAAGGTCTGGGAAACATAGGAGACCACACACAATGTTTCATAGCATTACTTTCTTTGCTACGCTAGCACATTACAGGTTGTCAGTAAACATTTTTATTGAATATATGAATGAATAAGTAAATGATTGCTCACGCAAACTCTAAAAACTCTACAATGACTCTTGGTCTATTTCTAGCCCCACCTCACCGTAAGTGGAAGGAAAGTCTGGTTCCATCAGATTCTTTCTCTAAGCCCCAAGTCATTTGCTTAAGCTTCCACTCGATGCTCATAATGCTCACGTCACACGTGAGGAACTGACTCTACCAGAGTTCTTGGTATTTACTTGAGAGTTTCTTTAATGGGCTGGGTTACTTTGCTCAAAATTTCTGGTGAGTAATGTCCTGAAACAAACAAACAAAATCTCAGGTCCAGAATTTGCCAAGGACTTTCAGGACATGAAAAAAGCAAAGGGCTGAGAAAGTCATTTTCTCCAAGAAAATTCTTCATTATGAAAACTAGCAACAATTATATTTAAAGGCATAAGAGACAAGCAAAAACAGAGAGCAAACCTATTAAGGTTGGTTCTCACAATGCACAGGCTAAAGTCCCAAAGAGGTCACTTAAGGATTGAAGCACTGGACAGTTTTTCTAATAAGTGTACACACATGAAACTACTCTTCTCTGCTTGAGTTTACTAAGTTGCTATTTCTGGAAAAATGGTTTTCATCGCCTCTGAGTCCTTTAAGAAAATGGTTGCCATTAATCCTCACCTGAGGGTATGTTTACTGATTTCAAAGACAGAAGGAGGGAGAGAGAGAGTGAGAGGTAAACATAGACTGGTTGCTTCCTGTAGGTACCCAGACAGGGGATTGGATCTGCAGCTTAGCTATGTGTTGTGACTGGTAATCAAACCTGAAACCTTTTGGTGTATGTTCCAACTAACTGAACCACCTGGCCAGGGCCATCACCTCTGATCCTTAATTTTCAAATTTGTTTCCCTAAGATAGCCAATTAATTAGCTGTGCCAACTTGTTGAAGAATGGGTTGAAGGACAGGGAGAGAGAAAATAGAAAACTGTGAAACACATTGAAAGAAATAGTCCAAATTCCTGTTCTAGACCTATGTGGCTGCTTACCTTACCTGTAGCACTTCAGAGAGAGCTGACCCCCAGAGCAGAGAAAGAACCCATACAACCTGGTCGACAGTCACCAGACTGAAGAGGCTCACCTGCTGGCTGATCTTCACCTAACAAGATAATATCTCATTTAAAAAATTGGTATTCAATAAAAAGGTGTCAGCTATCCAGAAAATGAATTTCAGTGAAATGCTTTGTTTTTCAACAATGTTAATTTAGAAATACTGTAGTTTATGAACCTTAGTTATTTTTCCCATGTTGTTTAAGGAAGTTTTTTAAAATCCTTGCTCCCAGAGATGGTTCAAGAGAACTCTTAAGAATTGATTTGACTTAAAAGTTCTCACCATGAGAAAATATATTTCAACTATGTGAGATGATAAATGTTTACTAAACTTATTGTGCTAATTATTTAACAGTATATACATGTATCAAATTATTACATATACACCTTAAACAAATAAAATGTTATACGTCAATTATATCTCAGTAAAACCATGGAGGGAGAGTCAATCTGAGATGTGGGTGTCTGGGATGGAAAAGTTAAAAAATGAGAAATATGGAAAAAATAGATGGTTCCAAATACCTAAGAAACACCGTTTAATGGAATAATAAAAGTTGAAAAGGTCCTATAGGGCCAAGTGGCACAACTTCCTGGTCACCCTACCTTGGCATTATAGGTGTGCCCGCCCCCGCCCCCTTCCCCCCTGTGAGACCTGTGTGTACCCTCTTCCGATAGTTGAGCCTTTTTGGTTTTCCTCTTTTTTAAAATTATACTTTATTGATGATGCTATTACATTGTCCCAATTTTCCCCTCTCTGCCCACCTCGACCCACACCCCACCCCCTTGGGCAGTCCCCACACTGCTCTAACAAAGCGACATGTGCAGATGCCAAGAACCACTCGTGCTTCCTTTCAGCATCCCCAGTAAATGGAATTTCCACACACTTAGCAACCGTGTTGGCTTAATGTGAGCTTTATTTGCCAGTATTAGGGACACATGCCACCGAAGCCATAGAGCTGTGGACCTCCAAGGAACGGTCTCCTTAGCCTTTTCTCCAAATTGAAAACTACAGATCAAGAACATGAGCAGTGTCTATGTCTATGTCTATGTGTGTGTATGTACATATGTATGTGCATAGAAAAAAAGTCTGTTAACAGTAGTTGCCTTTGGGGAGGGAAATGGGATTGGCATGGTTTTTATTCTCTATATTCTCATTTTTATTCTCTATATTTCTGTATTAGGATTTATATGATAAGATTTTCTTATGTATTAAATAATTTAAAATATATTACAAAGAATTATGCAATTCTTAAAGTTTTAGAGAAAACAAAATGATACCGCTCTCTTTGGCAATAGTGTTTTTCACAGGAGACTGGGTGCATTCAGGGTGGTATGGCCATAGACAGCAATGGTACTTTTCGTAGACAGAATCTGGCAATTGGATTTTAGGTAAGTTAATCCCACTAGACACAATTTAAGGTTATTTTTTGTTTTTTGTGGTTTTCAAAGAAGATGGGGGATTGACTATAGAATGACTATAGAATTCTATTACTATAGAATCTTCTATAGTAATAGTTTTCAAATATTTTGGAGGCAAAAATCTTTTATCGAATAAAACCTTGCCCTGAAATCCAACACATGGGACAGATAAAGGTGGAACTCGGGAGCCCTGACTACTCACCCCTGTTTCTCCCAGCAAGTGAAGCGTGCTTGGGGGACCGCTTCTGTAAGTAGGCGTTCATATACAGAGTGATATGAGCCTTCTCGGTTTCAGGTTATTGTAGTAATCTAAATGTTTAAAAGCGCTTTCTATGATGTTTCATAGGAAATAAAAGAACTACCAATTTGCAAATGTCCATAGGCTTTTGGTCAAGTAAAGTACGCTTACTGCTCTCAATGGAGTNGTAGTTGCCTTTGGGGAGGGAAATGGGATTGGCATGGTTTTTATTCTCTATATTCTCATTTTTATTCTCTATATTTCTGTATTAGGATTTATATGATAAGATTTTCTTATGTATTAAATAATTTAAAATATATTACAAAGAATTATGCAATTCTTAAAGTTTTAGAGAAAACAAAATGATACCGCTCTCTTTGGCAATAGTGTTTTTCACAGGAGACTGGGTGCATTCAGGGTGGTATGGCCATAGACAGCAATGGTACTTTTCGTAGACAGAATCTGGCAATTGGATTTTAGGTAAGTTAATCCCACTAGACACAATTTAAGGTTATTTTTTGTTTTTTGTGGTTTTCAAAGAAGATGGGGAATGACCTAGAATCTTCTATAGCAATAGTTTTCAAATATTTTGGAGGCAAAAATCTTTTATCGAATAAAACCTTGCCCTGAAATCCAACACATGGGACAGATAAAGGTGGAACAGATAAAGGTGGAACAGACAGATAAAGGTGGAACACATGGGACAGATAAAGGCAAAAATCTTTTATCGAATAAAACCTTGCCCTGAAATCCAACACATGGGACAGATAAAGGTGGAGCCCTGACTACTCACCCCTGTTTCTCCCAGCAAGTGAAGCGTGCTTGGGGGACCGCTTCTGTAAGTAGGTGTTCATATACAGAGTGATATGAGCCTTCTCGGTTTCAGGTTATTTTAGTAATCTAAATGTTTAAAAGCGCTTTCTATGATGTTTCATAGGAAATAAAAGAACTATCAATTTGCAAATGTCCATAGGCTTTTGGTCAAGTAAAGTACGCTTACTGCTCTCAACGGAGTTCCTGCTAAAAGGTCATCATGTGGATGAAGACTAGTTATTTCTGTTATTTTCTGCCTGTCACATGGACGGGCTGACATTTAACGGGGAGGTCTTATTGAGAATTCCCACGGATTGGTGGAGTACGCTATGGGCTGGATTCATGCACTGCAGGGGGCATCCCCACAACTGTTTATTAAGTGCTCTGTAATGATTATAATAACAGAATCTCCTACCTTTGGTGTTCAACCAGTCATGCACTGAAAGTGTAGGTTCTTGGTCTCATACAGTATTTCTATGCAGAACACACAGAAACCTTCCAGGTTCTGGACCCTGCTGATGAACTCTGATCTAACGTTCATTTCCCAAGTGGAACCCTGAGCGGCGTGGCTCAGTTAGTTGAATGTCATATCTCCCCAGCAGTGAGGAATTCAGATCAAGCAAAGAGTAGGGCTTAAAAGTCCTCTGACAATGAAATTACTGAAATGATCAGGAATGTTTTCCTAAATGAGAGTAACCTTATTTGTAAGTGTTAGGTATGCCAACCACATGAGACCACATTATCAAGAGCAAACTTCTATTCTATTTGTTTGATATAGTGATTTGGTTGAATCATCAGATAGTAAAATAATATGTAATGAGATGTGAATAAAAGAATGCTGCCCTGCCTGGCGTGGCTCTGTGGATTGAGTCTTGGCCTGCAAACCAAGAGGTCGCTGGTTTGATTCCCAGTTAGGGTGCACACCTGGGCTGTGGGCCAGGTCCCCAGTAGGGGGTGTGTGAGAGGCAACCAAACATTGATGTTTCTCTCCCTCTTTCTTCCTCCCTCTCCCTCTGTCTAAAAATAAGTAAATAAATAAAATATTTTAAAGAAGAACATTATACCTAGGTAAGAAAGACACAATACTCGCTTCTTTCCTTTCTAATCTCTCTCTTTATGAAGGGCAAGTGTTTAATTTTAAGTTTAAAATATTATTTCTTGGTCTACTAAAATCAGAATCTCTAGAGACTGAATCTCCCCAAGTGTGGCAGACAAGATTGACTGCCTAAATGGCACTGCCCATTTATGCCAGCGGGTCCCTTCCCCACTACCAATACCAACATCGGGCTTGGTAGCACCATTCCCCTTTGCCAGCAGTCGGTTTAGGGGTAAGCGTGATTCATTCTTGCCAATGAAATTTGTGGGTAAGGCTATTGAAGCCACTGGGTAAGACTTTTACTTCATAATGAAAAGAGGCAAGGGGAGATCTCTCTCCTCCTTTGGTCCTTAAAGGCGCTTGTGTTTGTGGCGGGGTGGGGGGGGGGAGGTGGCTCTGTGGATGGGGACTGTGTACCTTGGAACTCTAACAGCTATCATCTACCTGTGAAGAAAAATTCAAAATTACCTCGTAGAAAGCAACATAGACTCTGATATCATTGGGCTACTGATACAAACCCTGGGTCCACTTACTTTCAGACGTACTGCTGTATGAGAAAAGCAAGCTGGTATTTCTAAAGGCAATTTTGGCCAAACATCCTGTTACTTGCTGCCCAAAGCAACCCAACTGATACAAGAAGTGATTTTGATGTGAAGCCAACTCTGCAAAGTTAAGATGAGGAGTAATGATGAGGAAGCTTTGGCTTACCCAATATCCCTAGCTTTTCGACATGGTGAAAATCTTCATAGAAGATGAATGATCAGAGCACTGCCTTTGTATTGAGAATTCTCAAAAATGTTCAGAAAACACTTTAGTGCCAAACATTTTAGTGTCATTCTTTTAGTCAACAGAGGTGATATAGATTGTAAGGTTATATATTTTTCCTCCCCTACCCTTGAAGTTCAGTTGTGGTATTTGAATATAAAAAGAAAGTTGAGCTTATGAGCACTTGATTGTTTTCCAAATTTCTACTCAAACAAAACAACAATAGCAACAAAACACCATTACAATCACTGCCTGAAGTTTCATTTTTTTCCCACTTGGTAAAGTTCCACCAGCCACTCAAGATCTAATTCAAATGCCATCTTCTCAATTAGTATTTCCAACTATTTCCTGACTCTATGTAAACTAACTTTTTCCCTCTTTTTTTTCTGGAGTCATTCATTTACTCACTCATTTGTTCAACAAACATCTATTAAGTTCTTGCCAAGTTTTAGCCTTTGTGCTGGAATTCAAAAGTGAACAGGTTGAAATGTAATCAAATAATAATAGATCATCCCTTAAGCAACTGTAATGAAGTGTGGTGACCTTCAATTTCAGGCACCTGAGATAGCAACCTCACCCCTTCACAATCAGTGAAGTTCATCAGACTTATATTGGGTTACTATGAGGTGTAAGGCACAAGAGATATAAAGATAACTGAGATGTAGTCTCTCTTCTTCAGGAATGAGATTCATGTGTCTTCATCAAACTAGTTTCCTCTACTGACTGGGCACATAGAGAGTTGACATTTTCCAGCTTCCCTTGCAGGTCACTGTGGCATGTGACTGAGGTGTGTGGCCAATGGGACATGGGCATAAATAATATATAGCACTTCCATTTCTCACCTGTACGAAACCTCTTTTGCAACCTGCCACGTACCCTCTCTTTTCCTGACCATTGCCTGGAAACCGAGCACTTCAAGGTCTTAAGAAGGGCAAAGCCCCAATGTACAAAGAGTTTGGGTTCCTGCACCACTGAATAGAAGGCCACCAGTTAAACACCATGACATAAGGGAGAAACAGGCTTTACCTGAGAAAGAAATAAGCTTCCAGTGCTTTGTTACTGAGACTTTGGGGTCCACCTGTTATAGCTGTTAGCATTACCTTTAGGTGATGTAATTGCAGTGTGGGAAGTGTAGGTGTGGAGTTAAACAAGGGAAAGGAAGTATTGCCTTGCTTGGCTGGGGTCAAGGGACACTCGAATAAAGCCTTGAAAGATGATTTAGTCTTGCAAAGAAAATCAAGACTATTACAGGCAGAGGAGCACACAATTATAGGACGAGAGGTGAAAAGCACACATAGGGAATTCTGTGCATGGCTCTATTAATTAGAGAACTGCGTTCAAGAAGTGGTGTGGTCAGATGAAATGGAGATGAAAACCCTGAGTGTAAATCCTGGGACGCCGCCTCCCACTGCGGGGATTTGGGGCAAGTAAACCAGTCTGGTGAAGTTTCTTCATCTGTAAAGCAGTGACAGTGCCTATGTCATAGAAAACCTTAAAAGCAGTAACAGGGTACATATCAGTGTCCCCATGGAGTCCTCCCAATGCCTTATCTTCCTTTTATAAGATTTTGCCTGAGAAAGAAGCATGCATCTACTGTACTGAAGAGCACAGATAAGCACAAGGAAATTCGAAATCTCTAGTCCTGCACATAAACCACAGAAGAGTAAATAAAAGAACAGATTTCTAAAGAGACAAAGAGCTTTTATTATATTGACAAGATGTGCTTAATAACTTTATAAGGCTGTTAAACACTCTTTAGAACTTGTCATAAACACCCTTTCATTACACAAGTGTACACCTAGGCAGCTCCACTTGCCCCCAGACTTTGTTTGTGAAAAACGGATGCAAACCCCTTTCCACAGAGGAAAAATCCCTTATCATTGGGGCCTGGGTTTGGACCAAAGAGTCAGTGGCCTATGGATTATCAGTAGGACTAGCAAATAATTGGTTATGACCAAATATTCAATAATCTCTTGTGATAGGACATTCTGTAAATGTTGTAAACAAAGAAACATTTTACATTATACTTGTAGAGCAAGAGACTTCACAGATAATCTGGTCGATAGGTAACAAACTCAAGTGCCTTCAGGACCAAACTCAAACACAGGGTCTGTGGCATTTGGAGAAGGCACAGCCCCACTGAAGGCACTCAAATCACTGCCAGTCTCTGGATCTACCCTCAAGGTTTCATTTCTCATCTAAAGAAACTGAAGAGATTTAGGTATAGGTACCTCTTAGTGGCTACATACCAAACATATTCATTGAGTCAAGGAAAGCAGAAAACCAAAACCACTCCTGGTGCTTTAAGCAAAAGAGATTTTACAGGGAATTAACTGAACTGATGAAAGGGCTGGAAGTACAGGGTCTAGGCTTGGCCTCTAGGAATGGTTTCTAGAATACAAGTAAACTGAAGACTTTTGTAGCATCAGGAGGTCCCTCAGGGACTGCACAGTTCAAGAACACCACTTGTACCTGTGACCCCAAGAGGCTGGGATCTGGGAGCTGACTGGACAGGGAGCATTGAATATGTTCGCACATCCCTCAACTGCCTTTTGATAGCTACGGAGCTGGTAACAGTGCCGAATCTGTCACTGGTGCTGGTGTCCTTGCCAACACCCACAACTCTGGAGACCAGACACTGGCATCTCCTGGACCTTCACTGCCCCAGAGAACAGCCAAAAGTAGCAGGGAGATGACCTCTCCCTCACCCTTGCCTTCGAAATCTCAGGCAAGTCATCTACTTGCCTGACCCTAATTTTACATCCAGAACGCTAGCTGGAAGATAGTACAGGAAATGTGTTTAGCTTCCCAGTGTCTCCAGTACAAGAGTGCACACTTAGAAGCAGGCAGGAAAGGATCTCAGTACCAGACTTCCATACTCAGCACAGTAGGTTTAAGTGTAGACTCCGTACTCAGCCCTACATTACTGACTGTCCTCCACTTATTCTATAATGCTTTCTGTGGAAACCCTAAAAAATAAAAATGTGCCCCAAACTTAGTCAATAGGGTTATAATTCTAAAGATCTTAATAGGCTAGAAAATGTATAGTGAGAATAAGTTACTTTGCTCATATCTTTAGTATAGCATGAATTATACTACCTAATGATTTTTGGTATGGATGGATCCTTTGGGTTCAAAGCTCCTTAAAGACAGAAACTGTCTTTGATTCATATTTGTGTCTCCTGTCCCCATGCCTGTCTGGCCCAGAGAAGACACAGGTATTTGCTGAATTGAAACGTTCACTCTTGATTTGGACAGAAAGAGTCAGCCAGGATTTCATGAGTACTGTGTAGCAGCAATAATGTCCAGTGGAGACCCGATTAGTCTTACTCTTCAGTTTTAGTCTTTCAATGAAAACAGGTTGACCTAGGTAAGAAAGGTCTCTATCTGGGTGCTATCAAGAAATGGTGCCTTTCTGCTATTAATTATTAGGGCCACAATTTTACCATAGTCCAGAGAGATAACAAGGATGAGATAGAAAGCTGATGCTTGGTATTAAAGTTAAAGAAGCCACAGACATACTCAGCGTGTGCCTTAACAGGTGGTTCTTTTTTCCGGTCAGTACGATCTGACGGTACTTGGCACCTCCAGATGCTAACCTAGCCCACAGTAGCAGCACCCTCAGGTTGATTTCAGAACCAAAACAAAACCGAGAGAAACCCAGCCCACCAACAACATAACGGAAACAGCTGGAGGCTGTTCCGATCCCAGTTGTGGCCTGGCTGAGCCACCAAGGTTTCCCCGGCTGACGGGTATTCTTTGCACCCTTCGTGTTCTCCAGGGACTCACACTCACCTCGCGGTCTCTGGTGCGGGCCCCGGGCTCTGCCCAGCGACTAGGAAACCGGCTAAAAAGCTCTGCCGGGGCGCCTGGTCCAGCTGCTGCGCGCCGGGCTGCCGGGGCGCTCACCGCGGTAGGCGGCGCCTGGGCGGTGAGGATCTGAGCTCGTCCGGCCGTGGGCGCGCCGCGCTGACTGCGGCCCAGCCTGTTGGCCACCGCGCGGCGCGGGGCGGCCTTGCCGCGGGGCAACCATCGGGGGAAGCGGGGGCAGACCCCGGACAAACCCAGGATGGGGTCTCTGACTCGTACCGGCTGATTTTCAGGTCAGGCGGGAGCGGGGCTCGCAAGGCTGACCACCGGGAGGCCACTTCACGGACCTCGGAGCGGCCCCGTGCACGTTTCAGTCGTTCGTTCCCGCAGGGCCGCCTCGCCACCCCTGGTGCCTGGATGGGCGCGTCCTTCCCGGGAACAGCCAGAAAAGGACCCCCTCGGAGCGCAGAGTGGAGCGCCCGGTGGTGCTCGAAGATGCCCAGACCCGGGGCGAGGACGCGCAGCGCTGGCTCTGGGGAGCGGGGGTGAAGGCCCAACGGCAGCGGCTGGGTTATGGTTCCCTACACCCACCTCTATATTCTCGATGTTAATGCCTCCTTTTAGTTGTATTTTGTAAAGGAGTCTTCCGTGCGCGATGGGAAGACCAAGATTCTTCCATTGACCAATTAAGCAGGATAAAAGACTTTGCCTCCCCCTTTACCGCTTCTTTAACACGTGCCCTTCTTACTGTTTTAGGTTTTAACCTTTCCAGCAGCTGTTTGATTCTTTTTCCCCCGCCTTCCTTTCCTCTGTATTTCGCCCCTCCAACTAATTGTGTGCATGTGCCCACATGTGCCTTTCGGGGTAATTTTCCTTTCCATCTGAAATAAATTTCTTACCTGTTTTTCACTCCTTTAAGCAAGTGCCAGTTTCATCATCTCTTTTCTGGCAAGAAGAACAATGTGAAGTAACAGTGTTCTCCACCAAGTACACACCTCCACCAGCCAGAAACCACTCATTTTTGTCTTTCAGGTCCTCCTTCACGGAAAGAAGGGATGAACCTATGTTCTGTCCAATAAGCGTTTTCAGAGCATCTAAAATGATGGTTTTCCTAAACTGAACCAACCCTTCCTCTTCTAAAGCTTGCTCAAGTTTCTAGTGACATCCAGCTTCCTCTTACTGCAGGAATGAAACATCGTTTTCCATTTCTTTCAGTCATATGATCTTTATTGATACATCACCTGATTCGATTAGCATGACTTTGGAGAACTTTGAACTACTAGGCTAGATTTTACTTTGCTTTTATTGCTTATAAGGTTTTATAGTTTATAGTTAGCTCTGAGAGAACTAACTATGAGGGAACATTTGTTAATATTAGAATGCGTTTTGTAGCATCATCACATTTTTTATTTAGAATTCATTTGTTCACAGCTATACATACACATGTGTACTCACTCACAGCACAAAATACTCCATAACATAAACTTTAGGGTTCCCTACCTCACTTGATAAGAAGTTACAGCATTTTGGTCATGATACACCCAAAAGAAATGCAGGTCATTTGGCCCAATTCCCTAATTTCACAAACTGGAAAACTAAAATCCAACACTCCGTGACTTGTACTAGGTGGACCAGCAGGGTAGTGCCAGCTCTAGGCCCCAAATGGAATCTTATCGTTAATGGACTCTGGGAATACTAGTCAAAATATCCTTGGCTGTCAGTTTTAACTCACTTTTATCAACTGCAAAATATTCTTCTTCATTCATAAAATATTGTCTGTTCATTGTCCATTTCAATAGTTTCTTGGTTATCATTAAAGAGAAAAGGCTAAGTATAACCACTTATTTATTGAGTAGCTACTATATATGCGCATCATATCATTTGATCTTTTGAAATAGTAGCAAGTAAAATAAAAATAAAATTCTGTAATCAAAAGAACAAGAAAAAACTTCTTTCTAGTAATCTCTGATAGAGTTATCATTCATAGATTTACTTAACGTTTTCTCAAAATTTTTATTTTCCTATTTATTTCTGTTACATGGTTCATTTATATTTATTTGTCTAGAGGCTATTTGCAAATGCCATGTCCTCTCAACTGTTATCCTGGAACTTGGTGAAGAAAATCTATAATTAAAGAAATATCTCCCAAACTGACAATACTGCCCAGTGAACTATATTTATGTAGGCCCATGTCAAACATCACTGCTTATTTTGATAAGGATTTTTTAGTTAGAGCAAGAAGTTAAGTTGTAAGAAAATAGTACTTAACTGTAAGTGATGATATCCGGTAAGTACAAATACCTGCCCACTATTTTTGTTTTATGTAACAGATCAGCAATAGTTCTGACTAAACTCCTTTTAATGTAAGTTATTGAAGCCAAACTACTTCTTAGCCTTGGTATTCACTTACAAAGGTGTAAGATTTTAAACTTAGTTCCCACATACTAACAAGTGCAGAGCTGTATGAAATATTTGATGATTGGGAAAATAGAAATTAATACCTTTTAAAAAACCTTTTTCCTTCATACTGACATTTTACTATATATGCTTATAACTTGCAGTTTATTTTTAAGACTACCCATTTGCAGTGAGTTTGTTATCTTTTATGTCATCTACAATGATTGTAGAGGAGATTAGAAAGAGATTAATGTATTTAAAGAACTGAATTTGTGAGCAATGACATCATTCGAAAGGGCTTGTTTTCATTCCTACATGATTAATAAGAAGGACGTAATGGTGAGTTTTCTCCATAACCAGGTTCACCGTGGACATGAAGGGCCTGCCTTCCCAGCAAGGAGATCCTGAAATCACAAGCTGCAGCCTCCGTCGATGATGACAGGATTGCCTGTCATGAAGGCGGACTGTAGTGATAAACACAAGGAGACAACAATTAACCAGGCTTAACACAGGTTGTGTTTCTTCAGTTCTATGACACTTAACAAAGAGAATTTATGTAACTGAATTAAATTTGGCATGATTTAAAATTGCCAAGCGTTCTTTTGGTCTGGCCTCTGGCTGGTATTTTAGCACATGGCGTATTCTAAGCAAGGTCTGTCAGGTGTTTGGTCTCTGAGTCAGGAAATTAAGAAGTTAGGTAACATATGGTCATTCCCCAAATTAGACTTAAAGTATAGGCTAGAACAGTATATCTTCATTTTGAATCTCAGAACTATTCTAAAATAGCTGAATTTTATGCCACTAATAAATTTTTTTAATATAACCAAGTGTGTCAGTCATAAAGTGGTCATGTCAATTACCAAACAAAAATTTTAAAAAATGATACCGTATATACTGATCCATATACACAGGCAATTACAGGAACTGATGTATACTAAATATATTTTAAAAATTTGTATGGCCCTGGCCAGTGTTGCTCAGTTGGTTGGAGCATTGTCCTGTAGACCAAAACGTCACAGGTCTGATTCCTGGTCAGGGCACATGCCCACGTTGCGGTTCCATAGCCCGTTGGGGGTGTGCACGAGAAGGCAACCAATCAAAGTTTCTCTCTCTCCTTCCTTCCTCTCTCTCCAAAAGCAATGGGAAAATGTCCTCGGGTGAGGATAAAAATTTAACTTTAAATTTGCATGAAAATAATCATTATCTATTAAACTATGAAAAAAATATACTTGTTTTAGATACAAATCTGTGCTAAAGGAGTTAAAACAAATAACTTTTTTCCACAGAATTTTTTCACTTTCCAAGGAATTAAAGCTAAAATGATTCCTTGTAGTACAGGTTTAAAAATCTCTTTTCACTTAAACATGGATAGTAAAAAGTCAAATTTGTGTTTCTAGTTTTAAATTTATCTAAAGCCTGAGACAGTGGAAGAGGGAGCAAGGAAAGACATCATAATATAAACACAGAAATTTTAAGTTTATTCTGTGAAAACCAATTGTATAGTGTAGATGAACTACGGCTTTACTAATCACTTGACCAAAAAATGACCCCAACTCTCCCAAGTGTTTTTACAAGGCAAGCTGTCTGTTACACTTACACAGACTCCTCTGGGCCCCTTTAAAATCCCAAAGGTTCTTTTGTTGCACATTTCAAGCCAAACATTTCCAAATATTTGGTAACCTAAGCTCTGGATAAATAAGAGCAATTTAACTAATCAGCTGTATCCTAAAATCAAATGAGCTCTTCTGAAGATATGCATTCAGAGAAATCACAAAGGCCAACATACTTGCTTAATTAAGAATTTGTCTAACAAGTTCCCCAGCTATTAACAACTGTTGTTAATAGTTCTCTGAAGTAGTAACTGCTTTGTCATTAAAACATTTTAAACTCTGTATTTGTCACATTCACCAACCACCTGGTGTGCACAAAGTTCCTGTAAAGAGGAACCAACTGATTACTAACACCTCCTCACTTCCCGCCTACCTACTTCCCTTTCCTGTCTCTTTGCATACATTGTAGTTCCCCCATCATGTAACATTCAAAGACAAAACAAAGTGGGATGTTCTTGTGCGCTGTGCCTTATAAACATAGTTTCTGCTTTTGGACTAGTTTACCATTTTAAAATACACAATTGCTGTTAAAGAAGAAACCGGTTCCTAAATAGTTGCAAAGTGGAAAGAGACAGAATTTGGAATATCCACACACAATGACATGCAAGGAAGAGTTCATAGAAAAAAAGAGCCAGTGGGAGTCTAAACAAGGAACCAGGAGAACGAAAAACACCAAATGCCAATTTTGTGTTTCCTACACCTAAACACAAATCTGGTTAACTCTCTTTCCATTTCACTTGAAACTCTCATAATTTTGGAGGCTCATTTATTTGACTTACCCTGAACCAGGGTTACTCAAATTTCAATTTTTTGAAAGCAATTATCTTTTATAAAATTGAGCACTTCTTTTCACCCCTCTATTTCATTTGTTACAAAATTTAGCGACATGTAAAGTTGAATAAGGAAAAGTTGGCAGCTAGATCAGAGTAGCCTTCTTTGAGCAAATTAAATCAGAATGGATCTCTATCTAGTAACGGCAGCATCTTAGCATATATATATATATATATATATATATATATATGGCATACATATATATGGCATACACACATATATATATATATGGCATACACATATATATATGGCATACATATATATATGGCATACATACATATATATATATATGTATGCCATAACTGCCTAAGGCGACACTTTTTGATGAGCAAATAATGGCTGAATATGATTAAGATAATGAACTCCCTGGGAGGAGGAATGCTTACTTCATCAGAAGCCAAATACACACAAAGCAGGGCTATTTCTTCTGCAGTTGCAAATCTTCCAATCTTCTGTCTCTTCAGAAAATCACTCAGTGCCTGTGACCAGAAACCATACCAGACATCAGTGACCTGAGCTGAAGTTTGCACTCACCTGCAATTCCTCCCGAGGGTAAAAGGCAAGTGAGTCTACAGAGGTACCACGACCTTGGAGCCATAATCATGCATGATACGAAATACGTGAGAATATCATTACCATCATTAATTATGGACTAAGCAGATCAAGCAGGGCTATAGTGACTGCCTATCCACTCAGACTATGTTGTTATACTGTGAACTACAGACATTGTGATTAGAAAGTTGAGGTTAAAGAAGAAGGGTTTTTAAAAGTTGGAGTAAAATACACCTAAGGTGAAATTTACCAACTCAACCATTTTTATTTATTTATTTATTTATTTATTTATTTATTTATGTTCAAGTAGTTATCTCCCTTTCCTCCTACCCCTTCCTAACAATGCACCCATTCCCACCTCCTACCCTCAATCCTACCCCCCTTTGGCTTTGTCCATGGCTCCTTTATACATGTTCCTTGGTGACCCTTCCCCTATTTCCCCCCCATTATCCCCTCCCACCTCACCTCTAGTTACTGTCTGTTTGTCCTTTATTTCAATGTCTCTGGTTATATTTTGCTTGCTTGTTTGTTTTGTTGATTAGGTTCCACTTATAGGTGAGATCATATGGTATTTGTCTTTTACCGCCTGGCTTATTTCACTTAGCATAATGCTGTCCAGTTCCATCCATGCTGTTGTGAAGGGTAGGAGTTCCTTCTTTCTTTCTGCTGTGTAGTATTCCATTGTGTAAATGTAACACAGTTTTTTCGATCCACTCATTTACTGATGGGCACTTAGGTTGCTTCCAGCACTTGGCTATTGTAAATTGTGCCGTTATGAACACTGGGTGCATGGGTTCTTTTGAATTGATGTTTCAGTATTCTTAGGGGA
The DNA here is from genome assembly GCF_014824575.4 of Sturnira hondurensis. Taxonomy (NCBI): domain Eukaryota; kingdom Metazoa; phylum Chordata; class Mammalia; order Chiroptera; family Phyllostomidae; genus Sturnira; species Sturnira hondurensis. Next base: position 11,630,157 of record NW_028093845.1, on the reverse strand, counting down.
TAATACTAGCAGTGGAATTGCTGGTTCAAAAGGCAGTGCTATATTTAGTTTTCTGAGGAAATTCCATACTGTTTCCACAGTGGCTGCACCAGTCTGCATTCCCACTAGTGGTGTACTAGGGTTCCCTTTTCTCCACAACCTCATCAGCACTTGTTTGTGGATTTGTTTATGATGGCCATTTCCACTGGCATGAAGTGGTATCTCATTGTGATTTTATTTTATTATTTTAAAAAATATTTTATTTATTTTTAGAGAGGAGGGAAGGGAAGAAGAAAGAGTGGGAGAGAAATATCAGTGCATGGTTGCCTCTCATGTGTCCCTACTAGGGACCTGGCCTGCAACCCAGGCATGTGCCCTGATTGGGAATCGAACTGGTGACCCTTTGCTTCATAGGGCCAAGCTCAGTCAACTGAGCTACACCAGCCAGGGCTCACTGTGGTTTTTATTTGCATCTTGCTGATGGCTGGTGATGCTGAGCATCCTTTAATATGTCTCTGGTCCCTCTGTATGTCCTCCTTGGAGAAGTGTCCTGGTTCTTTGCTCATTTTTTAATTGGATTGTTTACCTTCCTGGAGTGGAGTCACGTGAGTTCCTTACATATTTTGGAGATCAAACCCTTTTCCAAGGTATCATTGGCAAATATATTTTCCCATACCGTTGGTTCCCTTTTCGTTGTGCTGATGTTTTCTTTAGCCATGAAGAAGCTTTTTATTTTGATGAAGCCCCATTTGTTTTTTCTTTATTTTATGTTCCTTACTCTAGGGGACATAACAGTGAAAATATTGCTGCATGAAATATCTGAGATTTTCCTCCTTATGTTTTCCTCTAGGACTTTTCTGGTGTTGTGACCTATGTTTAAGTCTTTTATCCACCTTGAGTTTATTCTTGTGTATAGTGTAAGTTGGTGGTCGAGTTTCATATTTGTGCATGTAGCTGTCCAGATCTCTCAACACCATTTGTAGGAGAGGCTATTATTACTCCCTTTTAGGCTTCTGCTCCCTTTGTTGAATATTAATTGACCTTAGAGTTGGGTTTATTTATGGGCTCTCTATTCTGTTCCATTGATCTGTCTGTCTGTTCTTATGCCAGTACCAGGCAGTTTTTATTACAGTGGCCTTTTAATATAGTTTGAAATCAGTTACTGTGATCCCTCCTACTTTGTTCTTTCTCAAAATTGCTGTGGCCATTTGGGGTCATTTATGGTTCCATATACATTTTTGAAATGTTTGTTCTGTATCTGTGAAATACGTCATTGGTATTTTAATAGAAATTGCATTGAATCTATGAATTGCTTTGGGTAGAATGGACATCTTGATGATGTTAATTCTTTCAATCCATGAACATCGTATATGCTTCTATTTATTTGTGTCTTCCTTAATTTCTTTCTTCATTGCTGTGTAGTTTTCTGAGTACAGGTCTTTTACCTCCTTAGATTTATTCCTAGGTACTTTATTTTTCTTGTTGCTATATAAAATGGATTTTTTCCTGATTTTTGTTTCTGATATTTCATTGTTAGCATACAAAAATGCCTTTGATTTCTGAATATTGACTTTGTCTCCCACTGTTTTGCCAAATTCACTTATTAGGTTGACTAGTTTTTTTGGTGGAGTCTATAGGGTTTTCTATGTCCACTATCATGTCACCTGCAAACAATAACAGTTTTACTTCTTCCTTTCCAATTTTGATGCCTTTTATTTCTTTTTCTTGTCTGATCGCTGTGGCTAGGACTTTCAATACTATGTTAAATAGAAATGGTAAAGGCAGATATACTTGTCCTGTTCCTGATATTAGTGGGAAAGCTTTTAGTTTTTGCCCATTGAATATGAGGTAGGCTGTAGGTTTCTTGTATATGGCCTTTATTATGTTGATGTATGCTCCCTCTACTCCTATATTGCTGAGTGCTTTTATCATAAATGGGTGCTGTACCTTATCGAATGCATTTTTGCATATATTGATATGATCATGTGATTCTTATCTTTCCTTTTGTTTATGTGATGTATTACATTTATTGATTTGTGAGTATTGTACCATCCTCACATCCATGGGATGAATCCCACTTGATCATGGTGTATGATTGATTTGATGTATTGCTGGATGTGGTTTGCCAATCCTTTGTTGAGTATTTTAGTCTTATATTTGTCAGCAATATTGGCCTGTAATTTTCTTTTTTTGTTATGTCTTTATCTGGTTTTGGGATTAGGTTGTTGCTTGCCCCATAAAAAGAGTTTGGGAGTCTTCCTTCTTGGGTTTTTTAGAATAGTTTGAGAAGGGTAGGGATTAGCTCTTCCTTAAATATCTTATAAAATTCTCCTGTGAAACCATGCAGTCCAGGGTTTTTCTGTGCTGGGAGTTTTTTGATCACTGCTTTGATTTCAGTATGTGTTATTGGTCTAGTCAGGCTTTCTGCTTCTTCTTGATTCAGTTTTGGAAGATTACGTGTTTCTAGAAATTTATCCATTTCACCCAGGTTTACAAACTTCTTGGCATATAGTTGTTTGTAGTAATTTCTTACAATCCTTTATATTTCTGTGGGATCAGTTGTAATCTCTCTCTTTTCATTTCTGACTTTATTTATTTGGGTCCTGTATCTTTTTTTTCTTGAGGAGCCTACTTAAAGGTTTGTTGATTTGGTTTATCTTTTCAAAGAACAGCTCCTGAATTTACTGATCTTTTGAATTGTTCCTTTAGTTCTATGTCATTTTTTTTTAAAGATTTTATTTATTTATTTATCTTTAGAGGGGAAGGAAAGGGAGAGAAACATCAATGTATGGTTGCCTTTTGTGCGTCCCCTGCTGGGAGTTGGCCTGCAGGGAACCGGCCTGCAACCCAGGCATGTGCCCTGACTGGGAATCGAACAGCAATCCTCTGGTTCGCAGGCCCGCGCTCAACCCACTGAGCTACCCCAGCCAGGGCTAGTTCTATGTCATGTAATTCTGCTCTGATCTTGGTTATTTCCTTCCTTCTACTTGCTCTTCCCTGTCTTTGTTGTTGTTCCTCCAGTTCTTGTAGATGTAGGGTTAGACTGTTTATTTGAAATGTTTCCACCTTTTTAAGGTAGGCCTGTGTCACTATGAACTTCCCTCTCGGGATTGCCTTTGCTGTGTCCCATAAGTTTTGGACTTTTGTGTGTTCATTTTCTTTTGTTTCCAGAAACTTTTTGATTTCTTCCTTGATCTCATTATTAACCCATTCATTATTTAATAGCATGCTATTCAATCTCCATGAATTTGAGTGTTTTTGAGTTTTTCCTTGAGATGGGTTTCTAGTTTCAGGCCTTTGTGGTCCAAGAAATTGCTTGATATGATTTCAATATTCTTGAATTTGTTGAGGCTTTTTTTTGTGTTCTACCATATGGTCTATCTTTTAAAGTGTTTCATGTGCATTTGAAAAGAATGTGTATTTTGCTTCTTTGGGATTGTTTAATGCCAAAATATCCTTGTTGATATTTTCTTTGGAAGATCTATTTATTATTGACAGTGAATGAATATGTCAATAATGAATAGATCTTCCCTAGTAGAACTGTGTTAAACTCCCCCAGTAGAACTGTGTGGCTGTCTATATCTTTCTTGAAGTCTTCCAAGATTTTTCTTATATATATGGATGCCCCTACACTGGGTACATATATGCTTATAATCTTTGTGTATTCTTTATAAATTCTTCCCTTCAGGATTATGAAGTATCCTTCTGTGTCTCTTTTTATGGCCTTTGTTTTGAAATCTATTTCATTTGATATAGGTATTGCTACACCAGCTTTTTTTTCCCTGACCATTTACTTGGAATATTTTTTTCTAACTCTTCATTTTCAGTCCATGTGGGTCTTTTTTTCTGAGGTGAGTTTCTTGTAGGCAGCATATGCGTGGGTCATGTTTTCTTATCCATTCAGCTTCCCTGAATATCTCTGGATTGGAACATTTACTCCATTAACATTTAAGGTTATTACTAAGAGGTACTTATTCATTTTTCTCCCTTGATACCTGTGTTCCTCTCTCTCACACTGTTTTATTTCCTGTTCTTAAAGCAGTCTCTTTAACATATCTTGCAGTGCCAGTTTCATGGAGGTGTGTCCTTTTAGACTTCTTTTGTCTGGGAAGCTCTTTATTTGGCTTTCTATTTTAATTGGGAGCCTTGCTGGGTACAGTAGTCTCAGTTGCAGGCCTTTGGTTTTCATTACTTGGAATACTTCATGCCATTCCCTTCTGGCTTGGAGCATTTCCATTGAGAAGACAGCTGCTAGCCTTATTGGGGCTCCTATTTTATCTCCTATTTCTCCCTTGCTGCCTTTAAGATTCTTTGTCTTTAAAAGCTGGCATTTTAATTATGATGTGTCTTGGAGTGGGCCTCTTTGGGTTCATCTTAATTAGGACCCTCTGTGCTTCCTGAATTTGTGTGGCTCTTCTCCTCTTCAGGTTCAGGAAGTTTTATGCCATTATTTTTTTCATACAAGTTTTCTATCCCTTGCTCCTTTTCTTCTCCTTCTGGTATTCTTATGATCCAAATGTTGTTGCGTTTCATGTTGCCCTGAAGTTCCCTTAAGCTATCTTCATATTTTTTGAGTCTTTCTTTGGGCAGCTGCTGTACCTGGGTATTTTTTTCTACTTTGTCTTCCGGCTTACTAATTCATTCCTCTTCTTCATCCAGCCTCCTTGTAATTCCTTCTAGATATTTTATTCTTCATTTTCTTCTGTGTTCTTGTTTATACTTTCTATTTCCTTTTTCATACTGTGGTAGTTCCCACTCAATTCCTTGTAGTTGTCTTTGAGTTCCTTGAGCATCCTTATAACCATTCTTTTGAATTCTATATCTGATAGTTTTCTTCTTCAATTTCTTTTAGCTCTTTTACTGAGTAGTCTTCCCTTCCTTTCAACTGTAGGTTCTTTCTTTGCCTCCCCACTTTAGGTGACCCTTTTTGTTTGTTTCTGAGATTCCACATGGCCTGCTTTGCCTATTGGCTTTGTTTGACAACTTTTGTGGTAGGGTTTATGTGGGACTCAGTGATGTGGTCTCTTTGATCTCCTTGTCTGGATGCTGTATGGTTCCCCTTTCTTCTGTTTGTGTGGGCTCTCTTGTTGAACTTGGGCTTTACCTGTTGGTGGCTCTTTTGTTGGTGGGTTCTCCCTTCCAGCAGATTTACTGGTGTTCACATCTCCCACCTTGTCTTGTATGGTGTTGTACAGGTTTTGGTTAACAAAGCAATATTACCAGACCACCAGACCTACGCCAGCAAAAGAAACCAAACCAAAACAACCCCCCCAAAACCTCTACCACATCAGCAGTCTCTACTGCAATAGAACTAATGTTAATACATGTGAAGAGGAATTGCAAATATTATATGGTATGACAAAAGGAATATAAGATGACTAGAAGAGAAGAAAATGTGTGGTAAGAGAGAGGAGAATGGATAAGAGCTGGGCTGGCACTGAGGTGAAGAGAGGGAGAGAGCAAAATTTACAACGTAAGTGAAACACAAAAGGGTGACGGGAACAATGGGGTAAGCGGAGGGAAGAACACACTAGGAGTTTTGAAGGGAAATTGAAAAGGTGCTGGACCTACAGGAGCAGCATCGCAGGAGCCCCCAGCAGGGCCCATAGCAGCGCCAGTAGAATGAAGTCAATGAAGGTGGAATGGGAATGAGAATATTGGAGAGAGTGAAAGTGAGTATGAGAGGTCTACAGTAAAGAAAATGATTTTGAGAGGATGGGGCAGCGAACTAATAAGAGTGAGGAGTAAAGCCCAGGTTGAGAGGGGGAAAAAGGAAAGAGAAAAGGGGGAGAGAGAAAATAATGAGATAAAATTTCTTACTCAAGTGGCCTGGGGCAGGGTGAAGGCTAAATGGACTAAGACAGTGGGAGAACCTTCTGTAGGGTTTAAAGTACTAACAAGTAGAGAGCCGATAGGAGGTCCTTTGGAGAAGTACAGCAATAACTGTGATATTGCACCCAACCAGCCACTTTTTATAAAAGGTAAAAAATACATAAGACTCTTATTACAAGGAAAAAAGAATGTAAGCTGACTTTAGAAATCAGAGTGCTTATGTGAGGTTAGATGGTGAAATACAGTGAGAGTAAGGGGAAGAAACTTGGCCTAGTGTGTGAGAGAATAAAGTTAACCACAACGGTGATAAAGCTCAAGAAGCTAGTGAAATGGATAAAGACCAGGGGAAGGTGCTGTGTGGGATTTGGAATAACAGTAAGATGATAAGAAATATACAATCTGAATAAGAAGAATAAAAAGTAAAAGACCAAGAGTAGTGTGTTACCGGAATGTGAGTAAAGTGAGAGAAGAAAAATTAAAATGCAATATGAGAGGGAGAATAAAGAAAACCAATCAAACAATGAAATCAAAGAAACCCTCAAAACCCCTAATTAAATGGAAAATACAAAATAAAATACAATACAAAACAATACAAAATAAAATAAAATAAATGCAAGTTCTGAAAGATAGTAACGTGAAATTTGTCTCAGCTGTTGGTGTTTGCCTACTGATTTCTTTCTGAATCTGTCTTTGGTCTTCTCTCAGCTCCAGGTCTTTTTGTCTTACACTTGGAAAAACAAAAAATTCTCCTGTTGACTTTCAACCTGCTAAGCGGGTTTTGCTGGTCTTCCCAAATGCTGCAGGCAGAGAGGGCTGGGCTCCGTTTTTTTCCATTCCTGTGGTTCCCCCAGGACGGGGGCTCAGTCTGGTCCACAATAATCACAGGTGCCCAGTTTCCAGCCCGCACCCTCAGAGCGCTGTGCAGCCCATATTGTCCACTTGGCACATATGCACCAGGCCAGTGCCTCTAACCCAGCCAGTCGAAACCCTTCTCTTCTCCAATATCTAGGTGTCACCCTGCTCCCCAGTTTCTCTGACACTGTCCTGGCCAGCGACCACTGTCCCAGCTGGGGTATGCTGCTGGCTGTGTGTCTCTTACTGTGTCATTATCCCCCCAGCAACTTGAAGCATCCAGGTCTCTGCTGGCTCCAGTCTGTGACTTCCCCACTGTGGGAAGGGAGGGAGCTTCTTAGTTACGATCCCTGACCTGGCTCTCCTCCAAAGCTCCTGCAGCAGCCTCGGTCTCTGGCGCAGGGCCCAGGGACCTTCCCATTGGCCTACAAAATCTCCTTACTGTCTGTTTCTAAGCGTCCTCCTCTACAACGTTTGGCTTCCCAGCTTCATATCCTGAACTATTATTCTTAACAACACTGCATGTAGGCGGTATTCAGTTCATGCTTGTGATTATTGGCAAAATTGCCAGAGTACAGAAAAATTCTGGAGTTGAATGGTCCAAGGACATCCTGGTTCTGTTATGCGTTAGCTATGTGGCCTTGGTGTGTTGCATCTCAACCACTCTTAAACATTTAAAAAAACCTCACCTGAGGACATGTTCATTGATTTTAAAGGGAGAAGGGAGAAACAGGGAGGGAGAGACACTGATCAGTTGCCTCCCTTATGCTCCCTGACTGGGGATCAAACCGGCAACCTAGGTATGTGCACTGACCAGGGATCAAACATGCAACCTTTTGGTGCACAGAATGATGCTCTGAACACATCTAAGATGCCCTGAGCCACCTGGCCAGTGTTCCTCTTAACCGTTTTTAAATGTACAGTTCGGTGGTGGTAAGTACAGCACCCTGTTGTGAAACCAGTCTCCAGCTCTCTCTTCATCTCCCCAAACCCACTGGACAGCAACTCCCCAGTCCCACCTACTCCGCCCCTGGCACCCGCCATTCTCCTTTCTCTGAATTTGTCTACTTCAGGTAAGGAAGAGGGCATTTTCCCACCAGAGCATTTATACACATTTAAAAGAATAGCTATACCTACCACTTCAGGATTTGGACTGGCTTGTATTTTTTCTTGTAGAGATGGGGTATCAACTGTTCCTAAATCAAAGGGAGACATTTGGCTCCGTTATTACTTTAACTGAAACAAGAAATTGACAATTAAACTTCCTTTCCATGTAATACGACAATCAGTGAAATCCTTCTCCATGACTACTTCCACCTGCCCACCTTTTTATTTAATAGGCTTATAACCTCTTTAATAACATTTCTATGGCCTTTAAAACACAGACCATAGTTCTTTGTGATGCGAGGCAAAGAGTCTGGGTGAATACCCAGCATTCCCAATATATACGAGTATATACAGGATCCAGCAGAAGTAATGTCTGATTGAGTGTAGTTGGTAGGGTAATGAAATGGGTGCCATAATTTACAGATTTAATTTGAACATTTCACCTAAAATGTCGTATGTTGTGCTTCAGTGTGATATTGTTTTGTTACAGAATTACATGCTTATGATTTTGTAATGAAAAGGGGCATTATTTGTGCTGGACTCTGTATTTCAGCCACATGACATTACCACTATACTTGGTGGATTCTAAGCACTTTTGCATGTATTATCTCAACGAATCCCCACAATCCTCCTAAGATGTAGACACAGTCATAGAAGTCCTTCACCAGTACAAGGATCCAGACCGCCTTGGCTCCCTCAGAGCCGTTCTTGCTGTCAAGTTCACTCCGGAGACCCCAAGGGACAGCGCTGTGACTGTCCCAGTCCTCCAGAATTCAGGTGTTCTAAGTTTTCCTCATCATCTTGCCTATTTTCATTGGTTTCAAATGTCTATTTCTATCACTGCCTCATGTTTCTCATCAAAAAATAAAATCTGAAATTGTTTCACTTAAAAAAATGAATGACACTAAAAAGTCTTACATTCCACTCAGTTCAAGTTCCTACAGAGCAAGTTTCTCAGACTTTTTGGATTACTTATGTGTCTGTAAACTCCCCTCGGGGGCTTTTTCCCCCGTGACGGCACTCCAGGGATCACATGATCTTTCTAAGACCAAATAAGTGATTTTCCAGTTGTATCTTCAGCTTCATCTTTAGACCATGCTCCTGAGAATGCCACAGATTTCATGCTTCCTTGGAAATCATGCCTTAGTCTTACCATCATTTGCCATTTCTCTGGAGCGGCTGGGAATCTTCAAAATCAACAAATCCTGGCTGTTTTTGGTTAACAGCCCCTATTTTAGTTTCTCTTTCTCCTCACATTTTACTATAAGCGGGCAGCGCTTTTGAATCCGCTGGGTGGAAATTGCCTTGGCTGGGTAACCCAGTTCATTGGGGTGTTTTCTCCCTTCCATGATACTGCAGGGAATAGTTATAAAACTCTCTGAAACCGCATAACAAAGATCCCCTCATATCATTTTTCAATAGTATTTCCTCACTTCTCTCATCAATAGCCTCCTTAAAGTACATTCTTCCAACTGTGCTCAAGGCACCTGCATCTTCCACTTAAAGGATTAAGCAAAAACAAACAAACAAACGAATAGCAATTCATAGACACAGACAAGAGCCTAGTGGTTACCAGAGAGGAAGGAGGGTGGCAGGAGGTGGAGGAGGGTGTAAGGGGAGAAATGGTGATGGAAGGAGGCTTGACTAGGGGTGGTGAACACACAGTACAATATACAGATGACGTGTCATAGCACTGCCTGCCTGAAACCTATTTAATTGTATTCGCTGTGTCCATGGCACAGACCGACACGCCGTGCCACAGTCTGCCCAAGTCCAGCTCTTGGGAGTTGTGACTGCATCACCTCCAGTGCTATCCCAGACACAACCGTTCCCAGTCAGGTTTTCTTCTGTGACTGGCTCAGTGAGTCACACTGGTTCCTTGTTCCAGAGAGTCTGAAACCTATTTTCCAAGTTCCTGGAAAGTCCAGCTGCTAAAACTCCCATATTTTCCAAATCATTTTGCCATTTATTCCATTTGGTAAATAGCACCCAAAATAGCTGGACTCCACATACCGGCAGTATGTAAAACCCAGTGAAACTGTCTCCCGTGTGTCCCTGTGTTTTGTTAGTGTTACCTATGTTTACCTCTCTAGTCCAAAAAAACCCCCCCAAAACCTGAGCAGGACACCTCAATCATGGAAATTCCATAGCTTGCATGGAATTTCCCTCTTTCATCAGTGAGTTGGTGGTGTTCACCCTGAGGGGAGACCTTGACAGATTACATCACAGGCATTCCTCTTTTTATTGTGCTCCACTTGATCGTGTCCCACACCTGTTAAATCTTTTACAAATTGACTGCAAGACCCTCCTCCAGCACAAAGAGTAGGAGCTGCTTTACTGCCGTGGTCGGGAATGCAGCCTCAGTACCTCCGAGATATGGCGGCACAGTACACAGTTTTCTCCATCGACTGCCTCCCCAAATTCTGGCATGCCCTTCAGGTTTTGAAAGGTACCACAGGTAATCGTGAAACTATATCCCTCCCCAACTCCTCAGTACCAGTTGTGAACTACTGAGAGAGACTTCGATCCTGGATATGCAGTGTTTAATTTCTTTTCAGAGAGGAAGTAAATAATTGTCCCTAGGCACCTTGTATTCATTTGGGATGGGTGGAGGCAGGTGAAAGGGCCTATCTATTTAATAGACGTGCCCACAGTGACTAAGAGAAGGAAAAGTTATTCCCAAGAAATAAGTTATTGAATGCTTTTGTTTAGAGAAATTGAATGTTCTCACTACAAATAATGAGTTTTGCTTTTCTCCTTTCCTTCATATGAGAGGTCAGCATACTTTCTGGTAAGCAGCGGATGGGAAACCTTTTTAGCTTTGGGCAACATTTGGTGTGTTACAACTACTCAGCTCTGCCTGAGCATGCGGGGGGGGGGGGGGTGGGGGGGGGGTGTCCCAGCCAACGCACAGCAGACTGGGTGTGATTGTGCTCCCACAGAACTGTATTTACAAAGCAGGTGGCCAGATTTGGCCTGCAGGCCCTTGTTTGCTGACCCCCCCTTTTTTATAGCGGAAAGGAAGGTGTTCATCCCTCCTTTTAATTTAGCGGCCACCCCGGGTGATTTACGGGACTCAGCAGCTTCCTGTCCTCTGAAAGGCTCCTCCTCCTTTCTTCCCGCCATCCTGACAGTATGTCTACGTTCCCTCTTTCCCCTGAAAAGGTCATCCCTGTCTGCTTCCAAGACTCCAAGACCTGGCCAGTACTGTCACTCAACCTTGTGGTTTGGAATTGCCTCATGCACATAAGTAACGTTAACCCCTTTGCGTCTGTGGCTTATTCTTAATGACTTAAGCCTCTCTATCCCAATTATCTTAACAAGCCGATGCTCTTTTCTTTTGAACTTTGCGCGATGACAGGGCACAATAAAACATGGAGGAAACAAGCTTCTGTAGATATCTCCCACAGTGGCAACCAGATGTCAGCAAGGACAAGATCACAGCCCGGCGGGGTGGAACTCACCTGGGCACACACAGTTGCACCTGATACCCTGCTGGATGAAGTCTACAGCCACGGCCTTGGTGAGGCCGATCACAGCCGCCTTGGTTGTGCTGTACACACATCTGTTCACAATTCCTGGGGGCGGGGGAGGGCGTGACAATCGAAGGAATAAAAAAAAAAAAAAACAGTCTCCTTTAGAAAGGGGGCACAGAGAAGTGTCCCAGGAACCACTGCCAGGGTTTCTTCCCCGACTAGGGCCCAGACCCGGTGTCTCTGGGAGGCAGGCCCCACAGCCACAGGCAGTTACCTCCCGGCACTGTGTCGGCACTTTGCACGAAGCTCTGTCGTGAGACTGTCACACTGTGGAAGGCGTGTGTTTGCCTGACACTCGCTCCCCTTAGGGCTGGGAATTCTTTGGGAGCAGAGGCACTTCGAGGGTGTTAAGACAACCTTTTCTGATTAACTGAACGGGTAAATGTTTCCGTCCCCCTCTTGATTCCTTCTTCCTGCTCTCGATTTTCATCTCCATATTCATTAGAAGAAATAAAAGGAGGACGAAGCAAAAATCCTTTTATTTCATGTTATGACTGGCTGACATCTCAGGCAAAGGGACTAGTAATGAAGGAACGCAAAACCGGGTTCTAAGAAGCGGTGTTGGAGTTGGGTGTTGGGCTTAGGATTTGGGCTCTGCTCGTTCCCTCAGCTCGGACGGTGTGTGGGCGTGGGCGTCACCCCGGAGCCAGGCCTACCTTTGATGCTGGAAGCCACAGAGGACATGTTGATAATGTTGCCAGATTTCTGAGCAAGCATCTGCCAAAAGAAAGCCATTTTTAAGGAATGCCACTCTGCAGGCTAAAAATACGACCTCATTTAAAGATCTGCGTTTACTTAGGGCTTGCAGACCCACCCCGTTAGCTATTAACACTGAGTGCCCTAAGCAGTCCTAACGGGAGCTGGGAGCTGATGGCTGGGAGCTGATGGCTCGCGCTGCGGTCCTGGCAGGAGCCGTTCCCAGGGGGTTACCACCTTCCTGGGGCATAAGGGCATCGGCAAGACCAAGGATGAACTGTGGGCTGAGTGGAAGGCAAAGGAACAGTGATCCTTACTGCGTGTTCCTGATGTCGGAATACTCTCACTTCCGTCCAACACAGTGTTTGTTGAATTCCTACCGTGGTCAGGCATTGCGCTAGGTCCAGGAGATACAAAGGTAAATGACACAGTGTCTGCCTGTAGGCAGCTGCCAGTCTGGCTGGAGTGGCTGATCTAACCCGTCTCCAGCGACAGCAGAGACCTTCACAGAGAAGAGGGTGGTGGTGGGAAGGGACCACTGATCCCGGCTGCGGGACACCCAGAACTGGCTCTTCAGGACGAAATACGTAGGTTAGACAAATAAAAGAGAAGGGTGTTCGAAGGCGCGGGAACCCTAAGGGCTCTGTGGAGGGCCTGGGAGGCAGGCAAGGGTCTGGCTGCAGTGCAGGGTGTGGGAGGGGTGAAGCTGCAGGGGCCGCCAGGGCGAACTGTAGGCATTTGGGCTTCACCCTGAAGGGAATGCGGTGGTGAGAATGAAGGGTTTAAGGCAGAGGAGGAGTGGTATGTTCAGATTTGGGGGTACAAAGATGGCTCTGGTGTCCCCGTAGAGGAGACCCCTGGGAGCTGAGGCAGTGATTTAGGAAAGGGGCGATAAAAGCAGAAATGCAGAAATGTCTGGGTAACAGAGGGGGAGGTGGCTGAGGTGGAGGGGAAGGCCTTGGTAAACGGTTATGCGCAGCCTCCACCAACTACAGAGGTGTTTCCTAGGAACACCTCCCTTAAAATTCTTCCCTAACGTGTGAACTTCCTGAAAGGAGGGTCTGTGGCTATTTTGTCCTTCTAGACAGGGTACACACAGTAGGTGGTCAATACAGCGATGAACCAAAATAAGTGTTGATTGCTGGGCCCTGCCCTAACCCTAAAGGAATGTGTAATGAAATAGCTGCTATGAGTTAAACCGTTTTCAAATGAACTCTATATGTTATTAGTTATAACACATATGTATGTGTTCAAGATAATACATGTATGGACAAGGACATGGGTACCCAGGAATGTTTTGGGGGGAGAAGCAAGGTGTGGGGAGAATTCCTGCCTCGTGGGCACTAACTTCTTACTAAATCAGAGGCTGAGGCAATGACCATAAGGAACCAGGGGAGACAGGAAAGTGGTGAAGAGTTCAAATTGGGGGAAATGAAAGAATAGAAGAAAAAACTGTATGCTCTGTATCATGAGAAACAGGAGAGAAGCTTCTAAAAGAAGTCTCCACAAAACAAAAACGACTTCTGCTGGGATGCGTGAGTTTCTGTAGCAGCTTTCAGACAAGGAGGTGCAGGCTTGGGGAAGGCAGACGACTGGCTGGACCCAGGGGTGAGGTTGCAAGACTGTGTTTCTTTATGGTACTCTTCCTACGAGGATACTTAGTACTAATTGTACCTCAAAGCAGATTCTAAAGCAACCCTAAGGCATTGTGCTGGGTGGACTAACAGGTCACGCGGAGAGCCTGAAGTCAAGAAAAATGGCAGGGAGAAAACATTCACCCCAACTTGTCTGTCTGTGTAGTGAAGAATAAAACAATGCAGTGGGGTCCACACACATACACACAGACCTGGACAGTTCAAGGGTGTTGAAAACCAAGCCTTAAAATCATTATTATCAAATTTAGGAAATAGCATAACTCATTTTATTCATTTTATTATCCAGTTTTATTGAGCTGCCATTGCCTTATATAACCCATTTTTAATACATATAGAATACACACAGCCCAATTTGATATAGAAAGATGGGCTATTAAGTAAGTGCACTCTCTAATCCTCTGAAATGCAGTGACTTGGGTAAAACTTTAGGAGATGGTGGTGCTGCCCCTTGTCACCTGTATTATCCATTCAACCCAGGTCTCTCTGCTGATTCTGGAGCCCTCTGTCCTTGTCCCCTTCCATTCTGCCTCCTCAACCAGCTCAGCACCTGCTGTCATTGTGCGAACGCTCTTCCCAGCTCCCCATGCGTACAACAGTCCTCTCTGACAAGGACAGCTCCAACGTGAAATGCCTGGTACATAGGATGATGCCACAATACATAGGACGGATGCCACAATACATAGGACGGATGTCCCAGAAACTCAGGCGGGGCCTAGAAAGATCTCTAAACATTCCCTCCAGCTTCATCCCATTCCGGCCCAGCCCTTCTCTTCCCACTGAGCAGAGCTCAGTCCCTAAACTGGGCAGGTGTTGGCTTCTGGATCTTCAGTGATTCCACACCTGACTTCCAACTGGATGGACAAGCTAGATTTGCATATTCATTCAACAAATGTCTTCTAAGCACCTCTATGTGCTGGGAGCCCTTCTAAGGTACAGCAAAGGGTTAAAAGTTCCACATAACCAAACTATTGCCATAACAGATTTTCCATTCCATTCCATAGTGGACCTTGGATTGTGCTTACAGTGTTTTCAGCTCGTTCTCTGCCTTTTGACTGATCTTCCAGTTTTGGAGTGGTTTTCTGTCTGTCTACCCATGAACAAACATTTCCTATGAGAGTTCCTATGTTTTGTCCATCTGATGTTTCAGACCTGCCTAGGCTCCAATCCTGGCCTCCCCTGGAGAGTTCCAACCTGGTACATGTGCCCCATGGTTACCAAATGCAGAGGATCCTAGACAATGAGGTCTGGAAGGAGCTGCCTAGTCTATCACTCTCATTACAAAAAAAAAGATGCTGGCCCTGGCTGCTGTAGCTCAGTGGATTGAGCGTGGGCCTGTGAACCACACGATCGCGGTTCGATTCCCAGTCAGGGCACATGCCTGGGTTGCAGGCCAGTTCCTGGCAGGGGACACACCAGAGGCAACCATACACTGATATTTCTTTCTCTCTCCTTCCTTTCCCCTCTAAAGATAAATAAATAAAATCTTAAAAGAAAAAAGACAAAAAAAATCTGAAAAAAAGCAGATGCTATTAAAAATAAGATGCTGAGAGGGCACAAGTGCTGTCTCCCAGTTTACATGGTAAGTTAAGGGCAAAAGTCAAGCCATACCTAAGGTCTTCTGAGGACACAGCTAGATTCAACCAGTGGCACTGACTCCTGATTCCCCACCCCTATCATTAATGTCTCGTGGGATTTTTACTTAAACAAATGAGTGTTCCTGGCTCATGGATTATTAAGATGCTTCAAATCATAGACAAAGTCATTAATGTACAAGTTAGTATTTGATATTTTAAGTTAACACTTAGGTACATATTTGCATTTCAGCGTCGCTGCACCTGCTCCGGCTCCCTTCACTGACATTTGTCAAGCCTTCCAGACCCTGGGCTGGTAGCACAAACGAGCCCCACACATGCCACGGCCGTGCCACGGCTGCCCGGGCTTCCCCCTTGACCACAGCCTCTGCCTCTCTCCCTCTCCAACGCTAAGGATCCAGCTTCCAAAAACACATTCAACTTCCAAATAATGTGGATTCTCATGAACTCTAAATGAGCAAAACAGGCAATGAATATATATATATTTTTAAATTTGCTACTTCAACATTCTGTGGATTCAACCAAAGAGCCTGTTTAGGCACTAAATAAGTAGATTAAAATTCCTTTGTTACTAAGTCAATTTTTCTAATTTTCTTTTTGACATTCATCTGAGAGGGAGAAAGAGAGGGAGAGAAACATCTATGTGTGGTTGCCTCTCATGTGCCTCCTACTGGGGACCTGACCTGCAACCCAGGCACATGCCCTGACTACGAATTGAACCAGCGACCCTTTGCTTTGCAGGCTGGTGCTCAGTCCACTGAGCCACACCAGCCAGGGCCATCTGGATCCTTCTTGACATCAGGTTGAATCATCAGAGCAAAGTATCAGCCTCAGCTTGTTACTGTAAAGCTCTCTCTGGCCCTGGGTTGGGCAGCTTCAGTACACCTGTTTTGAGGAAGAGAACGGCTCTCCTGCCTTTCACTAGGGTTCAATTTACAGTCCTGAACTGAGCAGGCTCTGCCCTTGGTCAGTCCCTTCCACTGTCTGGGCCTCTGACGCCTGCTACTGTGGGCTTAGAAGCTCATTCGAAATTCATGCCTCCCTTTTCCAGAGCACCGAGTGTGGTGCTTTCCATCAAAAGGTACTTAATGATGACAAAATATCGCTGAGTTGTGAAGGCTGGAGAATTCAAGGGTAGCTGACTCAGGAGGAATACTGTCTCCTTAGCACACACGGTGTCTTCCCCCTCCGGTACCTCAGTAGCTTAGCTAAACAAAATGGGAGTGTCGGCAGAAATCTCAGGGTACGGAGCAGCAGTGGGACACATCCACCTTGAGGGTAGATGCCTAGACACTGACGTTCAAGAAGGGGCACAAATTCTGTGATGTTGGCCAGCCACACAGCCCCTCTTCACTCTCTGCACTGCGACGTGGTAGGGTAGTCTCTGCCGAATCAGTGCGCTGGCCCTGGGCCTGCTGGCTGCGCCTGTTCCAGGAACCCTCTCCCCAGGCACCCTGGTGGGCCAACTCATATCCTAGTACTCCTGTTTCTTCACAGTACTTATAACCGCCCATGATATATATTTGTCTGATGACATATTATTCTGTCTCATCCCTCAAAAAGGGGCCTCCCTCATAGAGGGACTTTGTCCTGTTCTCTTCCGCACCTAGAATGGAGCCCGGCATGTAGAATGTGCTTAATATTCCTTGAATGGATGAACTGGAAGGATCAATGAGTTAATTTATATTAAATGCCTTGGTATAAATGTTCAACACAGGTTAGTCATTATGTCAGCTGTGGTCACGCCTGGGGATCCTTTCTAGATGTTCAATGAGGAGCCCTAAGTAGCCAGCGGGGCTCAGCCTGCTGGAGATGGCCTTACTTTGGGAAGAAACGCCTTGATCATCAGGTACATGCTCCGGACATTGAGGTTCATGGAGAAGTCCCAGTCCCTCTCTTCGCAGTCCAGGATGGTTCCATGGTGTACAAACCTGGAGCAGTGAGCAAACAATGGGGAAATGATCACGTAAAGAGATTCCTAGTCGATTTCCTCATCATTTTTATTATCATGAATTAACTGCGACCATTGTCTCATCCCATGCTAAGATTTTTAACAATTCAAATATAAGTATCACTTAATATATTACTAAGTAGCCCAATAACCTAAGCTAAATAAATTTATTTAAAAACAATATCCTTCTTTCAAGCCCTGGCTGGTATAGCTCAGTGGATTGAGCATGGGCCTGTGAACCAGAGGATAGCGGTTCGATTCCCAGTCAGGGCACATGCCTGGGCTGCAGGCAGGTTCCTTGCAGGCTAACTACCAGCAGGGGACGCACAAAAGGCAACCATACACTGATGTCTCTCTCCCTCTCTCCTTCCCCTCTAAAGATAAATAAATAAAATCTCAAAAAAAATAAATAAAAACAATATCCTTCTTTTAAAAGAAGAAGGTGAGAATTTGGGGTCACCAAAGGTAAGAAGCTCTATACCAACTGCACAAAGGAACATCGAAAACAAAGTTAAATCCAACAACCTGTCCCGACTCCTATTTCAGGAGCAACAGCGCCACCAGGTGGCACAAATGTAACATTCTCGAGGGAAACGAAGATTTCGAGGAAAACAACCTCTGGGGCAGCAAAGTGACATTTCTACTGTACCTTCTCACACATGGAGTAAACAGAGCAAAACAACGCAAAAGCCTTAAATAAACTTCACAAAAATCCTTCAGGAATCTATCTAAAAACTGGAGTCCTAAGTAATTTTGCTGTCCTCTGGACCAAAATTATGTAATTAATGATACAATATCGTTGGTTGTGACTGTACTTCCAATGGAATCAAATGACAGAAAGAACCACAGGGTCTGTTTCTATACTCTTTACTTAGCTGAAAATTTAATAAAGTCTCAAAAACTAATTTTTCTAGCTGATATTGTCATGGCTCTGCCTATATCCTTATATGAGGGATGAGCAAGTTGTTTATTAAATAGATCATCACAAAATGTCAGTTTGATTTAATTCTTATACCTTGTAGCACATGATAAACTATATGATGATACATGATAAACTATGGCTAGACTGAGGTCCCCCCCTGGCCCCCCCTGGCTCTGAAGCATGGTTAGGAAGAAACACAAATACATATTAGAAGGCTCTAGGATTTTCCCAGCAGCCCAGCAGTACAGATGTAACACTACACAAGAAGAGTGGACTTTCATAATGTGTCAACTCAGCTTCTGTGTCAGCCTCAACTGTACTCTTGGCAACTGTCATGCCTGAGAGGGCACAGTGTTAGCAGTCACTGCATCTACAGGAAGTCGCTCCACTTCCAGTCTCATCGTCATTCACGTCTCGTGCCACCCTAGGAAGTTGAATGGAACCGTGCCTTTGGTGCTGCGTACACAGCAATGATACGAAACTGCCTGCTGCGGTTTGGTGTTTTAATAGGAAACGCTGAGCTCAGGACAGCGTAAGGGACTTGGTAGAATGTTATGCCAAAAATTGGGAACATCTGCATTTCAATAAACTGAGTTCTTGGCTTATAATAAATATGCTTAGTTTTAAAGACACTCTGCTGGAAAACAGTTTTTCACTTTATTTTGTAAGTCCTAGTGGGACATCAGTGACAAGCCCATTGGTGTGAGTTTGTCACCAGCCTTAAGATCAACACCTTCCCATCAGCACCAGCTGTCTTGAGCGGGCATCAGTCACTTCTCCGGCT
This sequence comes from Sturnira hondurensis, assembly GCF_014824575.4. Classification (NCBI taxonomy): domain Eukaryota; kingdom Metazoa; phylum Chordata; class Mammalia; order Chiroptera; family Phyllostomidae; genus Sturnira; species Sturnira hondurensis. Next base: position 11,611,251 of record NW_028093845.1, on the reverse strand, counting down.
GTCTACTTGAAAGAAAAATTCTGTTCCCAAATCAAGCCATGTTTCCCAAGGACTATCTTGTTCTTCATGATGAATAATTTGGCCATATTATCAACATTATTTTAATGAAAGTCACAGAAAACTTTCCGCAAGGAGAGTGAAATTGAAAAGTTCTGAATTACCCAGCAACATTAAAGAGAACATCAAGTCTCTCAACTTCTCTGGCAAACTGATCGATTTCTTTCTTCTTTGTGACATCAAGAACCCGCGTTTGAATACCTGAAAAATAAAACAAAAGGCACTATTTCCTATATCCAGAAACAAACATCTAGCCTTGGAGACTTAGCTGTTTGGGAGTGCGGAGACTGCGGACCTGCCCGGCTAGGCTACACGGGGCTGCTGATCATTAGCAGGATCTAAAGAATCTCAGTCGGAATCTTAAAGTCCTCTCCACTGGACCCCCCAGTAACACCCCTCTCTCTCTTCCTTCCTCTCTCCATTCTCCGAATTGATTAATGAATGTCTTGTCCGAGTAAAAAATTTCCAGGGACGTGTAAATGATCTGCCCTAGATGCTTCTCCGTAAGCAAACAGTAATAACTGAACGCTCGTTCTTTCCTGCGGGGGTTGAGTCGCTTGTACAGAAAGCCTCAGTTCTGAGTGTGCAAGGGCAGTGTGGTGGGGAAGGAGATGATTTCCACGTGTGAGTTTTATTTTTATGGCAATCCCATTATTTATTGAAATGACTCTGTTGGTCAAGGGTCTCATCATGCATTTCTGGCCTAAAGTGCAAGAGGAAATGAGGTCAGATGGGGATGAAATGCCTGAGGCCTTGAAAGATCCGGCTTGGAGGCTGGGAGAGGTGCACTGAGCTAATGAGTAGAAAAATCCAGATGTTCTCTAATGAGAGCCACAACCATTATTTTTATGTTTTTTTTTTAAACCGACATGGTCTATTATGCTCTTTTGGAGATAAGAACAAGCATGCATAAACAAAGGCAGGGAAGACTGAAATTGAGGGTCAGGCAGACTCTTTCCCCTTTGTACTTCCCCAGCGTAACAGCTCTGCTTTGGGCTGGAGGAACGATGACCGCGTCGTCTAACTCAGTGAACCAGCTCAATGGCCTTGTTTGTGTTGGCGCGTGTGTTCTGAGAAATGGCCAACCGGGGAATGAGGTCTTTGTTGTATTTCTTTCAGGGTAACTCCGGGTGAAGTTATTCGAGGTTGGATGTGGGCTCAGCGAGGTGCAGTGAGGGCTGACAAACACCTACATACGTTGGGTGATCTCTCTGGGTTTCGGATCACGACACGGGATCTAGGGCAGAGCCGCCTCCCCCGTGGTAACCACTAGCCAGAGCGGCTGCGGAGCAAGGCAGGGAGTCTGCACCCAAGTGTGCTGCCAGAGTAAAATACTCGTGGACGGCGAAGATTTAGTATGAAAAAAAAAGAATGTAAACTATTCCATGAATAATTATTTCTGAGTGTATGGAGTTGAATACAGTATCTTTGTTTAAATGAATTTCCACCTGTCTCATTTTCCTTTTTAAACGCTGACCCTGGAAAACCTAACATGACCCGTGCGGCCCGCACGGTGTCGCTGTGGGGCGCGCCGCTCCTAGAAGGGGGAGGCGCCGCAGCGGAACGCTGTCCTACAGAGGAAGAAACTGCAAACCTTCCACGTACAATTTTCTTATTAGGGACTGAACCCTTCTACGTGTTGGATGATCGAAGCATTACCTAAGCTTTGGGGTACGCCTTTAGGTGTGCCGACTTTGTCCGCAGGCTCACGGGATATGAATTTGGGCGCCAGCGAGTCGGCTCTGAAAAGGAGGCCAGTGGAGCCGAGGAATTCTCTTTCAGAACCCGAGGGGTGTCGCTTTCTAATACCCTGTGGACTCGGACTCCCAAGCTCGAGCGGCTGAGTTGCTTACCCGGGTACTTTTCCAGTTCCTGCAGTTTGTACTCGTTGATATCTGTGGCTATGACTTTGGCACCTTCTCTTGCAAAAGCCTGGTAGACGCAATACACAAATAAACGCTTTGTTTACTGGTTAAACTGCTCTCACGAAGGGCGAGTCATTCAGTCTTTCCCCTTTATCCTATTTTCATGGCTACTCACCGCCCCCCCAATGAAATATGTGGAGTTTCAAACTATCTCACCTCATCTTCCCATTGTTGTTTTTATCATTATTTAGGACAGCACGAAATATATTGTGTTTGTCACCTAACTTTACCCCTTTAAGTAATGGAAAATAGATGTGTTTTAATAAAACTACAGTTGTTATTAACACCACTCAAAATACTGTTCTGTGACTTGAGAGCCTGTATTCCATTTCTGAGCAGGTTCTGACTATATTTCATTTCTTGTTATGTTCCAAATAATAAGAGGAAAATGGGTCATTTTAACACTTTTCCTCTTGAAGTATAGTACTATTTTCATAAGTGACAAATCGTAACCTGCCATTATGCTTAAAGTGCACGCTATTAGCTCAGGTGTGGGGTATGATGTGAGGAGGGGAAGGTAACTCGACAGGCTTAACTCTGAAGTCCTTTCTCTGAACTGGCATGATTTCAGAAAGCTGTGCAATCCTGGAAGGCCCTGCAGTGAGTTCACATGGCACAAACTGAGAGGAGAAGTCCTTCTCAGACTCAAAGGTTATCTGTAGGTTTGTTATTTGTCACATAACAAACACGGGAGGTGTTTATTCTTTCATCTGCCTGGGGTCAGGAGTAGCGACATTTTCTTTTTGTAACTTTTGACAACAGAAGCACAAGAGTCAATGAAACAAAACCAAAAACAAAACGGCAGAGCAGAATCAGTCAACCGTGGAATCTGTCCACACACTTCGGCACTTCAACAGGTAGCGAGTAAACAAGAAATGGTGACTTACTAAGGCAGCTGCCCGGCCGATCCCTTGAGCAGCGGCGGTGAGGATGATGACCTTCCCATCAAGTCGCCCCATCAGGGAACCTGTGGTTCAGTCTAAAGTCAGGTTTATTTAATGACTTACACAAGAGCACACGGTCCTGTGCCAGCAGTAACATCCAGATGGCTCAATGTACACTTTTAAGTGTACATCTGATACTCACTCTAAATACCTAGATTTGCATATAAAAAACATTTAGTAGAATCCACTGAGGTGGTAACCGAGGCTGACATTGGACTTGAACCTACCTTTCATTTCTTCAGAACCTGAAGAAGAGGGCCTCTGGCGCTGACCCAGCGGGAGTAGAGTCCTTCCCTTCACTACCGCCACCACCCTTCCTACCGCCCTGGATGCCTGGTGGCCCTGTGTGGCTCCTCCTCACCACGCAGGAGCTCCTTGCTTTCTCTCCCGTGAGCTCTGGTCAGGGTTTGCGCTATCAATCGTCTATGGTTTTTCCTCGTCCCTTACAAAGATGTCGTGGTTGGGCTCAGAGAATCATGGAGCAGAAGAACTGGAAAACCAAATTATGACCAATACCCTGATTTTACAGAGGAGGAAACTGACCTGGCTCACGCAAAGTCGTGGAGCAGGTCGATAGCAGAGCCGGAGCTAAACTCAGGCCTCCTGGCTCTTGTGCTATGTGAACTTTTGTAGGGAACCGGTTTGTCTTGGCCTGGCAAATGTGACTCAGCTCTGTATGGAAAACCTACGGATGCGAAGTGGTGGGCAGGAGCCAGACCTTCAAACCAAGTTTTCCTGTGGGAATCAGGCCTAGAAAATGCATACAGATTGTTACGGCTTGCTCTTGCTAAAACTCCATCACCCTGGTCTAAAACAACCAATGTGTATTGTTTATCTTGAAGGTAACTTCCAAAGCCTGTGTGAGTTCTCCCAAGGACAGAGCTAATCAGCTTATCGACATTCCCCTCTGCACGTTATTTTCATTTTCTTGATTGTACCTAAAATGTAGACAATAATATTCTATATAATAGATAATAAATCTTTCTTTGATGTAAGACCCAAAGAAAAAGCCTGTCTATGCAAGGGTTGGGGTGCTCCCCTCTTGAGGGAGTGGCCGAGGCACCATAGGCACTCTCCCCCTGAGAGAGTAGTCCTGCCTGTTCCCTTTTCCCACACGGGATTGTTGTCGCCTGTGCATTGATCCTTGTCTCCAGCCACAACAGGCAGACTGTGCTGGACCGGGTCTGCGACAAACTTTCCACCCACAGGGCCGTCAGCCCTCTTTTAAAGGTTAAGCCTGCAGCAGTGACACTTCAACAGACACAGTTAATCATTTTTAAAAGGGAGGACTGAGAAATTCTGACATAAGGGAAAGAGAATGGGCATGAGGTATTTGGCCAGTGCTTGGCTTGTTGATTTTGTGGTGAGGAATGGCTAGTGATGAGGCTGGGGGTGGTAAAGAGCCGGTGATTAAATGATGCTGTCTTCAGGGAGCCAGGTGACATCTCTTACCCTGCTGTCTTTAATGTGTGCCTCTGACCAAGTCACAGAATGGCTGCGCTGCTTCATCCCGATGCATCGTGCAGACAGCCAGGCAAAAAAAGAGTGGGCGGTGGTGAGTTAGGTGGGTGTTGAGTGAACCAACCTAAACAGTGCATGCACAACCAACCTAAACAAGCCCTCTGCTCCATTACCTGCTCGAGAAAGTACAGGTAGCTAGCTAGTCTGTGTAGAGGGCTCACATGATCTATTCCTTCCTTTTTAAAAAAGATTTTATTTATTCATTTTTAGAGAGAGGGGACAGGAAGGACAAAGAGAGGGAAACATCAATGTGTGGTTGCCTTTTGTGCGCCCCCTACTGGGAACCCGGCCCACAACCCAGATATGTGCCCCGACTGGGAATCAAACCCTTTGGTTAGCAGGCCAGAGCTCAATCCACGGAGCCGCATCACCCAGGGCTATACCTTATCTCTGTTTTCTTCAGCCCTACTTGACTTTTTGCTATACTCAGTGGGTGCTTCCATTTAAGCCTCTACATTAAGAGTGGCTAGCTCCTCCCGTGGGCAATGGGTACCGAAGGGTTTATTGGAGAGTGTGATAGGATTAGACATGCATTTTAGAAAGATCACTGTGGAGGACAGAGCTGGGCAGCGAGAAGGGTAGATGATGAGACCCAGTCACCAGTGCACTAACTTCAAAGAGATTATGCGCTTTGCCCAGGGTTTCCCAGCTATGAATTCAAACCCAGGCCTGACTGCAGGTTCGAGGGAACCTGGTTTGGGTTGTTCTTCTCAGGACCTCATACACACAGCGGACCCCATGCAGGGCCAGGGCTCTGAGCTTCCTGGTGCTGGTACGAGCACCCTCTGGGTACTGGTGACTGACCAATAGACTGCCTGTATTCTCAAGCCCATGCTGAATCCGTGCTGAAGCCAGCTTCCTGGGGGTCAGTGCCTGAGAGTGGCATGAGCATGAAGGAAGACGCATTTCTAGTAGACACAAGTCTCCTCCCACGGGCCTTGGGGACCCTCCTGCAAAGGCCCCCACACAGCCTGGCATCTCGCCCCTGCCCCGTTGGTGCCGACCCTCCCAGCCGTACCTAGCTCCCTCCTCTGATTCACTCACGCCACCATTTCCCCTGACAAAACCCATGCCTGTTCTCTGGTTAAGTGCACATTTGTTACACAATGGAGAAGCTGAGTTGTTACCTGACCTCTAATGCAACAAGTTTGCACTGTGTGGAGTGCAAACTTTTTTCCTTCTTACACAAGCGATGCATTTTAATTTTAAAGATGAAAAGAGTTCAAGACATATATTCAATATACACTTTAGAAAGTAAGAGATTCCAATCATCTTTACCCTCCTACAAACCTGGGCTGTCAGTTCACACTATTGTTATTAGTGACTTACAGCACATGGTGCTGTGAAGGCGACTGAAGTTTCCCCTTGACCCCCTGAGAAGCACTTACGGAAAACCTGTGAAGCACAAACAGCCCTCTGCTCCCTATCTAGTCCCTTCCCTAGCTGCTCTCCCTGTCTTTCTGTGACCAGACTTTGGAGTCGAAGCCTTACCATTAGGTAAAACTGCACCGTCAAACTAAAACAGATTTATCTGGGAGAATGAGTGCAAACATGGCCTGTGGTGGAGAATGAGGCAACTTTCAATACATCCAATGTGGAAACCACACACGATGCCTTTCCTACTCTAAATACTGCAGACGAGATGGTAATTTCCGACTCACAGAGACTCAAACAGAATTTTCAGGAACTCTATCTTGATGAACCAGGACGAAAAACGTTCACGTAAGACACTGTAAAATTCCCTCTTCTTTGGCTATTTGGGAAAACTTACTAATACACCAGAGTTTCAAACTCTCTAAAAACCCACCCTTACTTATACAGATCTAATTGCTGAAATCAATCCTGAAATAGATAATGTGCAGAACAAAGCAACATGTAAAAATTCAACCTTCTGTTTCCCAGTCCAAAGTTTCATTAAAATACTTTAGGAACTCTTACTTTAGAGCAGCAAATGGATGGCGTCCTCCTCCAGCAACAGACTTGAGAACTTTGTGCAGAAGAGAGTCAGGTGCTTGACAGTGCATGCTGGGATTGTAGTTCAGGTTCCTTTAGGTTTTAAGAGGAATCTCACCTTCACATACTGTATTTGTGTAAGTGCTGCCATCTAGTGGAGCTCTGGTAGAATTGTCAGGCCCAAGTACAATGGAAGGTGCACAGTGGAAAAGCACTTTATAGCTTACTCAGAACGTGGAAATCATTTCCTTTGCTGTAATCACTCTTAGTTCTTGCCATTTGTTTGCACCTACTATGTGCTGTGCTGGGGGTACTCAAGATTGAGTGAGCCAGAAATCGCCCATGGAGGATAGCAGAGCAACAAAACAGAAGGAGCCCAGGTCATTGAAGATACTGGAGCTTTCCTTCCTGGCCTTTGACCTAGATTGTTTTGAGGGAGGGAAATAAACATTCTCTCATGTGGAAGGTATAGTTGTGGTTATTTTGTCACACTCAGTCTATTCTAACACTAATACATGTTTAGTGGCAGAAGGCAGCCATCTTGACTGCACTGAGAGGCTGGGTGGGGAAACTTCGGTCTAAGTACACGTTGGATGAGAAAACAATCAAGATTGGCTACAGGGAACAGATTGAAAAGAAAGCACCAGGTCATGTGAACCCTCTATGCTAGGCTTAATAACTTCCATTTTATCGGGCATGTAGTTGGTCAGGATGAATGTGGGTTATTCGCATATGTGGCACTTAAATTGGCTCACTCAGCACTCAGCCAACACACCCTGCCCTGCCTTTCACGTTAGAAAAGCCGGAGAGCACAACTCTGAATTCCTAGGCTCCTGAGCTGCCAGAGCTGGCTGCCAGTGAAACGTCATCTGGAATTTCAGAGGGCTTCTCTCTCACGGAGGTGGGGCCTCTCTGAAAGGCTTTTGACTTTTGCTCTTTCCCCTTTTTTCTCCCGCAAGGTAGATACGATGCCTCGGGACAGAGCCGTGAGACTTGGCATGAGGTCAGAGGCACCCATTAACGATAGCGCAGCAAGGAAAGAGGCCTGGTTCCTTGAGACAGCCCCAAGATAAGAGTCCTAGACTAACTTCCCTGGACTTCTNGGTTATTTTGTCACACTCAGTCTATTCTAACACTAATACATGTTTAGTGGCAGAAGGCAGCCATCTTGACTGCACTGAGAGGCTGGGTGGGGAAACTTCGGTCTAAGTACACGTTGGATGAGAAAACAATCAAGATTGGCTACAGGGAACAGATTGAAAAGAAAGCACCAGGTCATGTGAACCCTCTATGCTAGGCTTAATAACTTCCATTTTATCGGGCATGTAGTTGGTCAGGATGAATGTGGGTTATTCGCATATGTGGCACTTAAGTTGGCTCACTCAGCACTCAGCCAACACACCCTGCCCTGCCTTTCACGTTAGAAAAGCCGGAGAGCACAACTCTGAATTCCTAGGCTCCTGAGCTGCCAGAGCTGGCTGCCAGTGAAATGTCATCTGGAATTTCGGAGGGCTTCTCTCTCACGGAGGTGGGGCCTCTCTGAAAGCCTTTTGGCTTTTGCTCTTTCCCCTTTTTCCTCCCGGAAGGTAGATACGATGCCTCGGGACAGAGCCGTGAGACTTGGCATGAGGTCAGAGGCACCTATTAACGATAGTGCAGCAAGGAAAGGGGCCTGGTTCCTTGAAGACAGCCCCAAGATAAGAGTCCTAGACTAACTTCCCTGGACTTCTTATGTGAGAAAAATGAATCTCAGAGTACTTTTTTTCTTTAGGTTTTTTTTGTTCTTAGTGCTAAGCGTATTCACAACCGTCATAGTGGTTAAGAACAAGCACGGTGGAGTTGGAAGGATGAAGGTGGGTCCTGTATCTTTCCCTTGCTAGTTAAGTCACTTAACTTCCCAAACCCGTCTTCTCGTCTGTGACACGGAGGTAACCACAGCATCTACCTCGAGGATGTCTTGAGGAGGAAGGACTGAGCATGTGGGACCATCAGCCTAATGTGTTAATAAATGTTAATAATGATCAGAAATTCAGTTATAATGGATCACAAAAACTGTCCTTTAAAAATTTTAAAACCCTGACCTTATTTTGTGCATGTACCCACGTGAGGTCTTTGCTAAAACTGAGCCTCGCTACCACACTGTATCTTCTAGTGCTGGGCGTAGTGACCTGTAGTGATATTCAACTGTGCCCCTTGCTTTAACAATGCTTTCCTTTCTGACTTTTGAGAATTTAAAAAAATTTAATCTTCATATTTTTCCATTCCCATTTAGTCCCCTTGTACTCCCATCTCTCCAGCAATCACCACACTGTTGTCCATGTCCTCGAGTCCTTATTCCTTTTTACTCAATCCTTCCATCCTCTGACATGCCCCCACGAGCTGTCATTGGCTCTCCATCTATGTGCCTGCCCCTATTTTTCTTGTTAGTTCATTTTGTTCATTAGATTCCACATATGAGCGAAATCATATGGTATTTGTCTTTCTTTGACTGGCTTATTTCACTTAGCATAATGTTCTCTAGGTCCATCCATACTGTTGCAAAGGGTAAAAAATCATCTTCTTTTTTATGGCTGAGTAGTACTCCATGGTGTAAACGGAATAGACTTTTAATGGGTGTGAGGAATTTCTAATTCAGGCCAAGTCGGACACTTTTTTCGCTGCAGTTTTCTTCAGCCTCCTTTCATCCACTGGTCTTCAACGATAAGGTTTACTCCACACCAGCTTAAGCCACAAGGTGCTGTGGACATCTGCTTACCCATCTATACTGTCAGTGGACTACATTTCTTCAAGGCTAGGGTCCTTATCTTATTCACCGTTACATACTGTCAGCTCAAATTAAAAGTACATGATACGTTTGTTTGCTAAACACAGTATGATTTCCACAAAGGCAGTGCCTTTTGGTGCTTAGACCAATGATCTGCACATAGTAGGTGGTCACTTAATATTTGCTGAGTGTGAAGGGCAGCCTCTTCAAAAGTTTCCTGAATATAATTCTGCCAGACTCTCAAGAAAATGTTTCCTACAAATAAACATATTTCGTCTTTTCTGGGCCTGCCTTTACTTTCAGGCCATTTAGTATTGTCTGACCATATTGTTTTCAACATTTTTGCCCCCATTGCTGATTTTCATCATCGTTCCTTCACAATCGTATGTCACGATATTAAAACTCGGATCATAAGACTTAGACATTCTGAGGGAGAGAGCAAGAAGATGGAGGCGTGGGAATTTCCAGCTCTTTCCCCACAGACACCAACTTAACAATACATGGACCAAAAGACCTTTGTGACAACTTCAGAATCAGATAAGAAGTTGCAGTACCCGAGGCACAGGCAAAGCTGAGAACAACCACAGAGAAACAGGCAAGGGCTGACTCACTGTCCCTGCCACTCCTGCCCGGAACTAGCACAGCTCCGCCGCTGCCCCGTGATTTCTCTACCATGGGAAGTAGGGGAAGAAGGCGGGGAAGTTCACCCAAAGTCCAACATTTTGGGAGGCTGCCCAAGCGACTGGTTTCCGTCTTGCCTCACTTGGAGCACGGCTGGAACTGGCAGTTTGGCAGCCAGAGGGTCTGTAGCGCTCCAGGCCAAGGCTGGGGTGGCTTGGCCGCCAGGAGGAAGAGCTCAACTCGGAGCGTGATTCTCAGTGGGGAGAGAGAAAAACAGTGTGTCTCTGGCGTTTCAGCTTTTTGGAGGGTTGCCCATGGGACTGGTACCTGCCTTGCTTTACTTGGGGTGCTGACGGGCAGCAGTGTACTTTGGAAGCCTAGGGCCAATGAGAGCAGAGGAGAGTGGGGTGGCTTCCCTGTGCGGCACCAAAGAACCAGCAGTACTGCTGAGACAACAGAGGGAGCAGGGGGCTACGAGCCCCTGAAAAAGCAACTGGAAAAACTCTCTAAATAGTAAGTCACACACTCAAGCCCAGACAAGTCAACCTTCTCCCAAAAAGGTTTCAGACGCGCCCGCCCCCCAACCCCAGTCTCTAACCGGGCCGATGGTGAGGGTCTTCCCCTCCACAAAACAGTCCATGTAGATCGAAGAGAAGCTAATTTTTTCGAATGCATAAAACTCAACAAAAACTCAGAAGGCACACAAAGAAACAGAGAAACGTGGCCCAATAAGAGGAATGAAATAAATCTCCAGAAACAAACTCCAAAGAAACGGTGATCTCTGAATTGCCTGATGAAGAATTCAAAATAAGTTTTAAAGAAGCTCAATGACATAGACGAGAACACAGACAACTTGGTGAAACCTGGCAAATAAAGCATAAACAAAGTCAGAGCAGCAACAAAGAGACAGAAACTACAAAAAAAGAACCAAAGAGAAATTCTGGAGCTGAGGAAACAGAAAAAATACACGAGAGGGACTCATGGCAGACTTGGTCAAGCAGAAGAATCGACAGAGTTGAAGACAGGTCATTTGAAATTATCCAGAGAAGAAAAAAGGAAAAAACGTGAAGAGCCTGAGGTACTTCGGTGACACGAGCAAGTGGACCAAACCACGCACAACAGTACGCTGAGGGAGGAGAGGGACGTCCAACTCAAGAGTTAAGCAACTTTCTACTAGATTGGATACCTGATGACTGATTACAGTTTTCATGGCCTTCAGGTAGTTTTGTTACCCAGAGGTACTTCCCTACTACTTTGCATTACTGTTGTTCAACAGAGGGACAGGTATGGCGAAGAATCAAATCCGCAGCTCCGTTACCATGTCCTGTTTGGGGAAGGGTGGAAAGGAGAAACGCTCCTGAGGTACAGGCACTCCTGGGGGAGAGGCTTTTAGCAAGACACAATTTCTCCTGAGCCCTAGGGAATTCCTATGACACTATGCTAACGGGAAATATCCAATACACAGACTAAAAATGAAAGCTCATGCCATTCATAATTTCTTCTTGAATGAGTCTTATCAAAAAGCCAAGAATGCCTTAAAATGACCAATCCTGTTCTGAACTTTACGTAACTTCCTGTTTTATGTGATTTTTTCAGGCATGTGATATGTCAGATTCTCTCTAAAAATGGTTCTTGACCTCTTGCAGAGTTATAGAGCCCGTTGAGAATATGATAAAGGAAAGCAGGACCCTGAACATCCTTGAAAAACGAGTCCACACAGAAGGTAGCACAATTCTGGGGGGGCTGTAGACTGCACGAAGCCACTCATAGGCGCCTTACTCATGTGGGGTCCCAGGGTTGGAACACTTTATTTTGGTGGAAACTCTGGTGCTGTTTCCTTATGTCTAAAATGAGAAGGTAAAATAAAGGACATATGAAGTTCTTTTGGCTGAGCATGAAGAACCAGAGAGCAGGAGTTTCAGTAACAAACCAACCAGTTTAGAGCGCTCGTACAGTGAGTGGGGCGGGCGGGAAACAGAAAAGAGCTTTTGTAGTGACTACGGCAAAAGGAAGACTAAGACTAGAAATGAAAGGTCATAGTACTTGTTTCCCCACAACAACTTAAACCCAGAAAGCGTGTGTGTATTTTCAGAGCAAAACTCTGTGTGTCAACAAAGAGGAGAACCAGCTCCACCCTGGGTACCCCCTGAAGGACTATTCACGTTACAGGAGTCGTGATTCAGTACTAATAAAATATTTATTGAATGCTTAAGGTACTAAACAAGGAGTTATAATTCTCTTAAGTCACATGTTGATACATTTACAGTAATAAAAATGGATACAATTTAGATTAGAAATTTCCTTCAGTAACTTTATTCTTCAAAAAATATATAAATAAATATGACAGTTCAGCTTCCGAAATATTACCACGTTCAGGACCACACTGCTATCACCATTCTAAATGATGAGGACACATTCATCTCCTGTCCCTTCACCTTCCAATTCTAGTGGCAAAAGTAAAACTGAATTAAGTTGGACTGTGACATAATTGCCAGGGCTGGACACATAAAGTAACAACCCAGGAATGCTGGGCCTCAGCAAAGTGATGGAGCAGGACCCTACTGAATCTTGCACTCGGGCAGGTCTTTTTCCGAGAAGGTCTGACAAGAACTCGACCGAGGAACCACATTCTCTGCTCCAGCAGGTGGCTCTTCTGCAGAGAGAACAAAGCAACCTTATTAAAAATACATACAAAGACCACTGCACCAGAGACAGGGAAGTTTACACCTGTGTTCTTGGAAAATGAACTGCGTGAAGCACTATGTTGTACATAAAACCAAGATGTGATGCAGTCTTACTTGAATTTATAAATTTGAGATACAAAGTAAACCAAACATGGATTGAGTTTGGCTTTTGTGCCATTTTTAGAAGAAAAATGGTGTGCTAAAATAGTATGCATTTTAGATAATATTTAGACATTTTTGGAAAACTTTTAGCCTTTAAAAGGACTTCAGCTGCATCTATTTGTTTATTAACAATATACATTCGAATTATTATATTTATAAAAGCACAGGTGACCCCTGAACAACAGGTTTGAACTGCACAGAAACACTTAGGTGTGAATTTTTTTCAGTAAATATGATAAATTATTTTCTCTTCCTTATGATTGTCTTAACATTTGCTTTTCTCTACCTTACTTTAAGAATACAGTATATAATACATCTAAAATGGGTTAATTGATTCTTTATGTTATCAGTAAGGCTTCCAGTCCACATCAGGCTATTGGCAGCTGAATATCTGAAGGAGCCTAAAGTTACCTGTGGATTTTCGCACGTGTAGGGCGGTCAGCACTGCTGCCCCCACCCACTGTACAAGGGTCAACGCTAAAGTTAGCATAACTGGTCTTGCCAATTAAGTTCTTGAGATAATTAAATCACCTTTTATAATTAAAATTAAAGACTGAAAGGTTTTTTAGACTGATATTTTACTAATTGAAGTTGGGAGTATGCCCTTTAATTGTGAATTGGTCAGTTTATTGATTTATGTATTCCTCCAGCCTACTCTTGTTCATTTCACTGAGAAGTAGTACCAGACAGATTCACATATCAATAAACAGACTTGAACAGTTTTATTTGTGGCTGGATTAATTCATATTACGCCTGTGCTTCAGGCACTATCAACTAAAATATAAATGGTGATTATAAAGGTTTGTCAGTTTTTCAAAACTCTTCTAAAATGGTGTGTATGCATACAGTAATACTAGCTAACCAAAGGTCCTTAAAGATTTGTTAAATAGTATTCTACCAAGGGGATGGTTAAAGAAGTTTCTGAATGGTTTTTTGCCTGGCAATACTTCCAAGAGCACTTTTCACACTGCTGCCTTGGTCCAATTTTAATGTGTCATTGATGAGAACACACTGATTTCTTCTTTGTCACAAAGTGGAGCTCTCACAAACCCTGGCGACCTTTGGTCAGGGCTCTAAGACAGGTTGGCAAGTGTCCTTCTTAGTGTACAATTTTGTTGCTTTAGACGTCTATAGCTGCGTGTGTAATAGGGTATTTCAGCCAGGCAGACACTGTCACCAAGAGCGCCGCCGTGCACACCTGGAGCACTTGGTGGGAAAGACTGCAAGCCACACGACATTGCAGAACTCCCCCACAAGGATCCCACCTGTGTGCAGCACCCTGCAGGGCTGGGCTGACCGCTGACACTGCCCACCGCTCCACTTCGTCCAGTCAGATGCCCAGTGCTGCTGATTCCACTCCCAAATCTCTCCCGGCTACTTCTCTCCATCTCTCTGCACCTGCCCAAGTCCACCCTACTGTCACTCTGGTTTTGGCAACTGTTACAAACTCTTGCTCTTACTATTTTGTTGGTTACTTCACACAGGAGGTAATGTTTTTAAAATGTTTAACTCATTATGTGGCCCTGCTGTTGTCTAAAATCTCTCAAAGGCTCTCTCTACATGCTGTCAGGAAGAAGAAAGAATAAGTAGGAACTCCTTTGTACGTTCTACAAAGCCCCACAGGCTCCGCTCTTTCCTCCCTCGCTTCCCTGACTTCCCAGAGGCCTGTGCTCACAGCGCTCCAGCCACACCATGTTCCATGCAACCTTGCCCCGGCTCGGCTGTTACGTTCGACCTGCGTGAATGCTTCTCCCTCCCTCTTTGCTAAGCTAATTCAATTCATCTCTCACACCTCAGTTCCCTTAATATTCCCGGAATAACAACCCATCAGTAAGCCTGAAAGGCTTTTGCATTCTAGAATTTTACTGTTTTTAGACTACCTGATTATCAGCTGTATTTCTGATTAGACTGTAAGCTCTGGTAGGGCAGGCACCGTGTCTGGTTTTGCTCATCAGTGCACCATCGGGGTCTAATATGTGACACACAGTTGGTCAAAAAATTGGTTTTTGAATGAATGAATGAATAAATAAATGATACAAGTCTATAATGCTATTGGGAATACTGCCCCATTGAATTGATGAGAACTAGTCTTTTTCAGTAAAAGTTTTGTTTAGAGGGTAGTGTCCTTATGTCCTGGGGAGAGTTGCTTTTCTCTCCTTGGGAAAAGCTTGAGGGTCTAAGGGGCAGACTAAAGCGTTCACTTGGGGTAGAAAGCGCCTGGACCTAAGTGCCATGCTTTGGACAAACTCAGAGAGAGACAGCAAATGAAGTCCGTGCCCTGTCACTTGCTCACCTACTTCTTTTCTCATCGAAACCTGACCTTTGGGACCAACATACTAACTTCCGGTTATCTACCCCTGATTTCAAGTAACCACTACATATTCACTCACCTGGACAAAGGCCTAAACCCGAGTTATCAAAATAGCGAACTGGATGTGGGGATGGGAAAGACTTGGATCGGCTGTCAAAAAACCAAGACTTCGGTGATTCCTTTGGCACGGGATCTTGCACATTCCGTTCCCTGCAATGTGAGGGCGTGTGCTGTCTCTTTTCAGAGGCTGTTCTAGTCGCTTCCGGAGACTTTGGAGAACTCTCACAGGTTACTCCTTTGAGAACCTCACCGGAAAGACGATTGTTGCTTAAAGTGGGTGGGGGTGAGGGGAAGAAAGGAGACTGTAAGACTGCTCATTTCCTGAAACATATGCACATAAACACTAAAAATAAAGGTAAGATAAACGTAACACATGATCACTATTTTATCATATTTATATGCTAATGTCAACCCACTGCTTTGTTCGGTGTATCTCTACAGCCCAGAGAATGAAACGAGGTCCCCATAAACGCAGTTAATCCTGTGAGCATGGAGTCCTGAAAAGAAAGCTCAGGGTGTGACACCAGGTTTTCAAACGAACTAGATACCTAGAGTGACTTCTCTACTGATGAACCGGCCCTTCTGGGACAATGAATCTTTAACGTGCCTTGGTTATTTTAAACTGACACCGTGTGTTTCTGGATTAGTTTTAGTCCTGATCTTACAGAACCCCAGCCTTTATCTGCTTCCTCCAGAGATGCCGGGGAAGCCATCCAGAGGCCCTGCTCTCCTTCAGTTTGTCAGTCAGCCCAGTCTGTTGATACAACCCCCTACTTATCTCCCACATTCATCTCTGTATTTTTATCCTCCCTCGTCACCATTCTTCATTTTATTTACTGGCCTGGACTGTAACAAATAAGATCCCTACGCTGGGCTCCCTTACGCTGCTCTGGCGGCCAGGCATGTTATCTGGTTCTACCAGGCCCTGACTTAAAACCCTCCAGGGTAGGTGACCCTCTCGGCCTGTTAGGACACCACTCAAACTTCCTCACATTGACCTATAAGGGCCTGTGGAACTTAGACCAGTTACCTGTGGCTCTTATCTTGCATTCGTCTCATTCTCCAAGCTCTCGCCACAGTGGACGTCTTTCAGCCCACCTACTGGTTCTTCGCCTGGACTCCCCATCTGTTTCTTAGCCCAGAAGGCTGACCTGTCTCTCTTTTCATCTGGCCTTAGTTGCACTCATTTTTCAGATCTCCTCACAGATTTGTCTCCTGATCACCACCCTTCCCCACGCTTAGATATAAGGTCTGGCCCCTCTGGTATACCCTTTCACAATGTTCCGCTTGTTTCTGTTGTTTAATAGCACTCATTACAAAGACTTGGTTATTTGTATAATTATTTGTTTAACGCCTATTTTTCTTCTGCAGTATCATTAGTAGAGATTAGCACAAGATTCTAATCTTCAGCAGAAGCCAAATAAGTTTATTAGAATTATTTATAAAGTAAAAGGAAATAGGCTACAACAATGGACCTACGAAGTTCTCTTTTGAGCAGAGATGTGTTGACTTTGGTATGTGGACTTACACACTACAGGAGCTCTAAAAATTACTTTTCCCCTTCTATGTAAAGGGCTGCTCCGCCCCCACATGTACCAGCTGTAAACCTAATTTCTGTATCATGTACACAGATCTTACCTTGACAGTTTACTCTTTTGTTTTATTAGCTGTTCATTTTGCTGCTTCAACTTAGAAATTTCCTTTTTTAGTCGTGCATATTCACTTTTCAAGATAAGAGCTTTTGTGCTTTGTACAATGCCACTGCCGCCTCCACAGGTTAGGGGCTTATTGGGAGGCTGAGAATCACTATCTTCTGATACCACTGTGGGGTCAAATACATAGACAGGTGACAATTCTATCTCTAAAGTTCAAAACAAAGGGAACAGTCCTAAGTGCAGTAAATCACCATAAATCCCAATGCATCTCAACTACCATCTCTCTGGAAATCGTTCTCGAATTCCTCCTTCTACTGACTTCCAATCCTATCCCATCATCAGTTCTAAATATTGCTAGAACCCTTTCTGCTGTTCTCCACCCATCACTTCCACTACCAAAACCCTGCTAAGATCATTCACCATGGATGCAGTGGCTGCAACCCCCTCTAGTCAGAGTTTTCTTCCACTGACTGACCGACCTGCATGCCAGTGGAGTCCCCAGAAGCACTTCTTCCAACAGAATGTGTGTGGGGTTATAAGACTCAACCCCAGTCAGTTAAGACTCCACTCAGCACATACGTGTTAACTAAACAAACCTTAGGATAGCATTAAAGCATATATTATCACATAGCCTACACTGGGTGCATAGAAAGTATTATAAGGAACTGTTCTGTAAATTTTAGGTAAAATTGCATAGAAATGCGAGAAGCTTCTAAGGTTGAATAGCCCACCAAAGCACTGACGATTTACAAAACAGTAAGGTGTGGTGAAGATACTCAGCGTCGACTTACACCAAGATGGAGGCATAGGTGGAAACACTGTGCCTTCTCCCACAACCAAGTTTGAATACAACAAAGATTTGGAGAAACAAAGACACAACCAAAGGACAGAAAATTGAATTATACGGAAGTCTGACTACATCTAACCGTTCAACGGGATGGTAAGAGGGGCGGAGCCAGCAGCGAGCTGGGTCGGGCAGGACAGGGCCCCGACCCAGGCGCGCAGGCAGACGGGAACCAGTTGGGGTGCGGGGCAGACCGCGGGCGTATATTCACGCACAGTGAGACAGACCACCCAGGCCCCAGGGGGCGAAGGCTGACGGCGGTGGCACACTCGCGTGCACTGGGACGAAACGCATGGGCCCCGTGACGGCAGCAACTTTGGCACCGGTGAGGGCCCTGGTGGCAGGCGGCGGACAGGACGCCATAGTCCCTCTTTGATCCCGCCCCCACATACAGCATCACAACCCAGCGACTTAGTTGCCCTGCAATACCGGTGAGAGCCATCGTCCCTCTTTGACCCCGCCCCCACATACAGCGTCACAACCCAGCAACTTAGTTGCCCTGCAATACCAGTGAGAGCCATCGTCCCTCTTTGACCCCGCCCCCACATACAGCGTCACAACCCAGGGACTTAGTTGCCCTGTTCTAGTGAACACTTTAGGGCTCTGATCCTGCTATGGAACAGGCACGAACAACCCGAAAGATGGCGCGAGAAGAACTCAAAGTCCCAGAGCCAATAACTCTAAGCGACCAAGAAATTGCCAGCCTCTCAGAACCACAATTCAGGACACTATTTATCAGGATGCTCACAGAACTGGTAGATTATAGTCACAAATTAGAGGAACAAAGTCACAAATTAGAGGAACATATGAAGGCTAAACTAATTGAAATGAAGGGAGATGCACAGGAAACCAATAGTGATGGAAAGGAAACTGGGACTCAAATCAATGGAATGGACCAGAAGGAAGAACAAAACATCCCACCAGAAAGGAATGAAGAAATGAGAATTCAAAAAAATGAGGAGAGGCTTAGGAACCTCCAGGACATCTTTAAACGTTCCAACATCCGGATTATAGGGGTACCAGAAGGGGGAAAGAAACAGCCACGAGTGGAAAACTTATTTGAACAAATAATAAAGGAGAACTTCCCCAGTCTGGCAAAGGAAATAGACTTCCAGGAAATCCAGGAAGCTCAGAGAGTGCCAAAGAAGTTGGACCCAAGAAGGAACACACCAAGGCACATCATAATTACATTAGCCAAGACCAAAATGAAGGAGAGAATCCTAGAAGCAGCAAGGGATAAGGGGACAGTCACCTACAAAGGAGTACCCATCAGACTGTCAGCGGATTTCTCAAAAGAGACCTTACAGGCAAGAAGGGGCTGGAAAGAAGTATTCCAAGTCATGAAATCCAAAGACCTACAGCCAAGATTGCTTTATCCAGCAAAACTTTCATTTAGAATGGAAGGACAGATAAAGTGCTTCTCAGATAAGGTCAAGTTCAAGGAGTTCATCATCACCAAGCCCTTATTATATGAAATGCTAAAGGGACTTATATAAGAAAAAGAAGATGAAAAATATTAACAGTGAAAGGACAGCAAACACACAGTTATTAACAACCACACCTAAAACAAAAGCAAACCAAGAGGACAGCTAGATCAGGAGTGGAACCATAGAAATGAAGAACACATGGAGGGTTAGAAATAGGGGGTGGGAGGGGGAGAAGGGGGGACAAGGCACAGAAAATAGCATAGAGGGTAGGTAGAAAATAGCATAGAGGGTAGGTAGAAAATAGATAGGGGGGAGGGGGAGAATAGTGGGGGAAATATAGAATCCAAAGAACTTGAGACACATGGTTATAAACTAAGGGGGGGAGAATGGTGGGGGAGGGAGGGTGCGGGTGGAAGGGAATGAAGGGGGGGAATAGAACAACTGTAAAGATATAATCAATAAAATATATTTAAAAAAAAAAGATACTCAGCGTCCATTTCCTTCTGAATTCAGGCACACTGCGTATCTGAAAGTTACTTACAAATCAAGAACCATTATCACGGCCCTAATGTAACAACAAAGAGTCCTTGGTTCTATTTCTATTCCTTGAAGTTTCCCAGGTAGGAGCTGCAACAGACACTAGGGATGTTCAAACTAAGTATGTACTTGACAAATCTTTAACACTATCTCTAATTTCTGTTTTGAATAAGTGGACAATACACACAAATATCATCTTATGTTTGCTTGACATTTAGAATTTTAAGTGTGCTTTCATACACTGACTTTTTAAAAAGATTTATTTATTTATTTATCTTTAGAGGGGAAGGGAAGGAGAGAGGGAGAGAAATATCAATGTATGGCTGCCTCTCATGTGTCCCCTGCTGGGAACTGGCCTGCAACCCAGGCATGCATTTTTATTCTCCCTCATCACCATTCTTCATTTTATTTACTGGTCTGGACTTAACAAATAAGATTCGATTTGTTATAATCAAATTTGTTCAATTCCTGACTGGGAATCGAACCACAATCGTGTGGTTCGCAGGCCCGCGCTCAATGCACCGAGCTACACCAGCCAGGGCTCACACACCACTTTTAGTGGGATTCTTACAACAAGCACACATTTGCTAGGAGGTCAAGTGTGGTCCCCATGATTTCTCAGTCATTCAGAGAGGGCAATCCCTGACTTTTAGATCAGTGCTTGTTCTGTAATACAAAACTGCCCCAAGTATTGTTCAGCACTCTCTGTTGGAAGAGGAAACACAGGAAATAGAGATATGGAAAAAGACAGAGTTTGAGAAATGTATTTGCAGAAATTGGATCATTAGATTTGAAAACTATACCTAAGATAAATTTTAAAGAGTTTACAAGTAAGCACCAACTCTCTATTTTTAGTATAAAGAACAAGTAGGATGTTTACTTTGTATTGTGCACTGATTACCATATTTTGCTGTGTATAACCCACACCTTTTTTTGCCCAAATTTTTGAGGAAGAAAAAATATGTGCATTGTACGTGGGTGTAATTATTACACACCATGGCTATAATAATGGGTATAATAATCCCATGTATAATGCTCACAGAAACATGGGTGAGCATTATACATGGCTAAATATGGTATGTTTTTACTATGCATATTGTTAAAATTCTATTAAGATGTGTTTGGATTTTTATTGAGAAGGGTGCTTCTACTTTGATAGGTATGTCATTCTTTTATAGTACTGTGGGTATCTTCACTATGTAAAGATCCGATAATTCAAAGGTAAAATTCATATTTTTCAAGAATCTATAATGGTTAAATGGCTGACGTTATAGTAAAACTAAGGAGCTGTCACAGGATAAATATAATTGCAATGAATTCATTTTAGAAGTAGTTTTTATGAATTAGTGATGAACCTAAGCTCATTCTTGACTGGCACATATATCAAGTAGTCCTCAAAATACAGAAGTGAAGTGAGAAGCAAAATGGGCAGGATCTGGAAATACCAACATTTGCTACTTACTTGAGGTGTCTTGGGCTTGTTGATTTCTTCTAAGATTTTCTCTCAATACCCTTATAACTTCTTTTTGATATTCCACAGTGGCTTTTGTAGAAGCAATTCTAATAAAAACAACAATAGAAATATGTAAAGGCCCAGCAACTAACTTTTAAAGGAAAAATACACAGGACTGTTGTCAAGAACTCTGTATAAGATCCATCACACTGACTTAATATCCGTAAGTAGCAGTAGGTGAGTAGCAGCCTGCACGACACCCTCCCTTGTACCATGCACTTTATAGCTATAACAAGATCACATTTGAAGTATGTTTGGTTGTGGTGTCAATATTAACATCGAGGAACCAATTCTTCTAAAATTTCTGGAAGCTCTATAGCTATTAATTGGACACTGAGCTAAATCATGTTTGAAGGCACCATAAAATAATTGGGCTGTTACCAAGGTTTTAGAAAGATCTTAAAGGTACGACAATTACCAGAGCCTGAAAGTGTAAGGCAGCTTCCTTTCTACACCATGAGGAGAGCCAGCCCTGGGTGCAGCCCTGGTTTCAGGTGATACAGTAAAAAGTCAAATTCTGCTCATTGTTCCCCTGTAGAAAGACACACTATGAACTGTGGGCTTAAGCATTAATCAGTAATGATAAACTATAAAACTTTCTGCCTTTCTTAGGGATGGAAAGTATCTGCTGATTCTATTTTATAAGTAAAATTGGTTTTATAATGAAGAACTCAGTATGTATTAAGTTTCATTAAAACCAATAGTCTTATCAATGGAAGGCTGGTTAGAATGCATAAAAATTCACAGGGCTTAATTTTTGAACAAAATTGTGTATCACCATTAAATGTTTATTAAAGATTTATAGGATAAATAAAGTGTTGGAATCAGAAGGAATCTTAAGAAATCCTCTAATAGAAACCTACCCTTTTATTGATTATGTCTGTGAGGAGCAGAGAGATTAAACAACTTGCATATGTGATATATTAATAAATAGCAACATTGTTTTTCTAAATCAGTTTCCCCAACTCTGTTTAATGTTCTTTTCATTATGTATACCACAAAAAACTTTAGGCATTCTATTATGTATAGTGCTGTATATAAGTAAATCAATGAAAAACATGCTCTTGGGCATGAGGTACTATAATTTCAAAGGAATTACAGGGTGTGGCAAAAGTAGGTTTACAGTTGTATGTGAAACAGCTTATTCTTGTATTTTGTATTAATTATTGTATTATTTTCCACATAAACTGTAAGACTACTTTTGCCCCACCCTATACAATCTTTACACAAAAACACAATAGAGAGAAGAAACAAAATTAAGAGAACCAACAAAACCTTAGTAAAGCCACTAAATGCACACACACACACACACACACACACACACACAGTTTCTTAACATTCAATTTCAAGCACAAAAAGGCCAATGTAAACTTTTATATATGATTAAGCAAGAAGCACCCAAAGACACAGTGTGTTATTAATTGATCAGAATTGTGCTTATTTTAAAAAACCTTTGTACTCGTAATGAGAGTTTAATAAATTTAAAATCTGTGGCTGTTTGTACTTAGTTTAAGAAAGCAATAATAATATTCTCAGATATTTTTAAAACTTAACCAATGAAAAGAAATATATTATTAGTAAGAAAATTTAAGCTATTAAAGTCATGTTCGGTTAAGGCAAAGACATACTCCTTCTCAAACTCCTTGGCAGTTTTCACTTTCTCTAGGTCTATTTTCACCAGCTTCATTTTGAGATCTTCAATTTCTTCTTTATAGGGTTTTGTCCCTAAAGCAACTTTGTCCTAAATTTTTTAGAGAAAAAAATAATATTAGAGTAGTTTCAAAGAATTGTGACTGTGTTTATTTGGTAGAAACATTTGAAAACGGGAAACTCAGGGTATATAAAAAGTAGGAAAGGCACAAATTTTAATGCTAAAATAAATAACAAATAGATATTTGATATGAAATATATTTGAAGCTATAAGAAACTAACATGTAATTAGAGAACATATAAATTTTAGTTCTTAAAACAAATTCTTTTCTCAATTAAAAAATGATAAAATGAAACACAAAGGTTGAAGATAATGAAATGGGTAGATAAAGGTAATCAGAAAAATGAAACAAAAAGATGTCAGAACAACAACATAAAACTAGAACTGAATTAAAGGCATAAAATATTATACAGCATATTGGGGATATTTTATATCCAAAGACGGTTCACTCCAGTGATATAAATATATCTACTCTCCACTCAGAAAAAGAATTATTCACATATAAATATACACACACATAATTCTTTTAAAAAATGAATAATGTCTCATCAAATAAATGTTAAATAGTGAAAAGAGAAGACATTCTTGACTTCTTTCTAATTTTAACAGGAAGGACAAGACACTGGAGCTGGAATAGCAAACTTAAAATGTCTATTAGGGTCAGGTTCAAGTAGCAGAAATGTGAGACGTGGCTGGGGCTAAATCAAAAGGGACTGGTAAGCATGAGAGTGTGATGTGCAATAACATTCAAGTTGAAAAACACTGAAATGTCTGTTATTTCTATAAGGAAACAGGCCAGAGTCACCTCATAGGCTACCACCTACAAGGTGGGACTCAGTAACAAGGGCATCGAACAGAAAAAAAAGGAAAAAAGAATTTTATTTTTTAAATTTAATTGTTGTTCAAGTACAGTTTAAGAAAGAAGAATTTTAAAATATATTTATCTAATAAGGAGTGTTACATATTTAGATAAGAAGTATTTAAAAAGTGAACATACATCCTAAACTATAAAGAATAGTATCTCTATGTCTTTTAAAAATTATTTGTCTAGAAAGATTAAAAATCATTATTTTGCATGATAATATACTCCTGCATTTCACTTCTAAGTTGTCACTTGCTTTTTCAAAGCTTGAATACTGAACAGGACACATACATAGCTAATAGAAAGTTGGGTAATAGATTTTCAAATGATCTGCTAAATTCAACAGTAAAAGGAAAAAAACGCCTTTTATTTATAAAATAAGTTTGTGAAGTTACCTCAAGTACTTGGATCATTTCTTTTGACTTTTCAAGGCACTTATTTGATTCATTAACTTGATCTTGAAGTTTTGCTATTACGTCATTAGTCATCTCAAGTTCTTTCTGCATCTTTATAATCTTGCCTTCCTTATGCATAGCACTTTCTTTAGCTTCACGTAATGAAGTTTCCAGCTCTTCAATTTTCTGTCAAAAAAAGGACAGATATATAAAGTCTGCCATGAAGACAGAATCATATTACGTAAGTTTAACACAAAGATGATCATACAGAGATATTAACTTTTCACAAATTGCATTAGCAAAAGGTAGAAGAGAAGCCAAATGTCACACAATTTAAACACGTATTATTTCTTTATTTAGAAGCTGATGATTTTTGGACTAAAAATGCTCAGATTTTACAGTATATTTAGTATTTATTTTATTTAATGATTGGCACAGTAAAGTCCTAAGAATATTAAAATTTCACTCCCACTTTAAATTAACGTCAAAGAAAGTACATTTGTTAATTGCCCCTTTAAAGTAATACATGTATCTTTCCCTTTATTGTCATTATCTAGATTTCCAACTGAAAAACACAAGCATGTGGAAAAATTCAACTGCATAAAATGTAGGGTGTTTTCCTACCACAGACCCCAACCAACGACTATAAACACTTTCAAATGTCCTCCCAGAAACTTTCTATGTGTATCTACACATACATAAAGTCACACTTTATAAAAATAGTCAGTCATACATATAATAGAAACATACTAAACATATACTACTACATCTTTTTTATAACTTGATAATATATTTTCCTGAACGTTCCATTACCAACACATACAGATTTCTTACATTTTTGTTTTCATGGATATATACATCCTGTTTCATGGAAATACCATAAATTAGTTAACTCATCATCTAGTGGTCAACAGTTAGGTTATTTTCTGAGTACCTGAATTTGTTCACATTTATAAGATCATTCTCATCTGCACACATGCAGATTTTCTTGGAGAATGTCTGTTTCTTTTGGCCTACACAGAATTTATTCTTGTTTAATGAGTAAGGTAGGAATCCAGACCTATTTTCTGCCAGATGACAATCTGGTTGTTCTGAATCAAATAACGAGCAGATCACCCTTTCCCCACTGGGTCGAAGGTTACCACGACCGTGTACTAAACGTACCGTGGAACTCTCTATGCTGTTCCACTGCTCTGTTCGCCTATTCCTTCATCGTTACCAAAACACTCTACACTGCTCTAAGTTGGCTTAAGTACCAAACTAAAAGCATATATTTTATTACTGGTGGGGCATTTTTCCTGGGGTAACTGAAAATGGAATTTCCTTCTGCTTCATCTTATGTTTTGGTAGATGAGTTTCATATTTTCACTATTTTTATATCTACCAGTTGACCAAAGTCTGTTTTGATCAGCAAATTAATAAACTGTATACTCAGGTTCTTCTAGTTTCCAGTGGTAATTATTAAACTAGTGGTTAATTATTAAACTAGTGGTAATTATTAAACTAGAGGTTATTATGATAAAAATGGCAAATATAATTTACTCTTGGTTCCCACTACTCATTTTATAGGCTAACATAAAATAGCATGTTGGCTTTAGAGGTTCCCAAGCAAGGGAGGTTAATAAAGTGACTGAATGGCCCTGCCTGACATGGCTCAGGTTTGGCACTGGCCTGTAAAACTCTCGCTGGTCCAATTCCTGGTCGGGGCACGTGACTGGGCTGTGCGTTCGGTTCCTGGTTGGGGCACATGTGAGAGAGAGGCTCTCCCACAATGATGTTTCCCACCCTCTCTCTATTTCTCTCTACCCCTGTTTCTAAAAACAAATAAATAAAATCTTTAATATGAATAAAGTAAGTGGATTATTCAAGTAAGTGCACATTTTTGGACACAGGTTAACCTATATAACAAATCAATTATATTTTGGCCTCTTATACTTTTTATTACAATATTAACCAATACTAAAAGCGTAGATACAAATTGGAAAAACTGAAGTTGGACTTTCCCTCTAAGCTAGTTCTATATACAGACACAGATTACAGTTTAATAAAAAGTCAAACACTTGAGGAAATTTATAATGTAGGGTAATAACACCTTACATGGCACATATAGTCATTATTTAAATTAAGCTATGAGGACTTCCAGAGAAGATGGAGGTGTAGATAGACACGTTTTGCCTCCTCATGCAACCACAAAAAGAAATTACAACTAAATCTCAGAACAAATAACAGCCATAATTGTCAGAAAACTGAGCTGTATGGAAGTCTGATACCTAAGGACTTAAAGAAGCCACACTCATCCAGAGGGGTAAGAGGGGGAACGATGGGGCGGAGAGGTGAGGAGACGCAGTGTGGTGCACAGAGGCGGACCGGGCAGGGCAGTACTGCATTCACGTGCGGTGGATAACAATTGGAAGGGGCACCTTGGGAGCGAGTGATTCCCCACCCGGAGCCAGATCACATTGCCTAGGGTTCTTGAGCCAAGAAGATAAATCCCTACAACTTCTGGATGTAAAAACCAAAAGAAATTGGGAAGGTGGAAGACACTGCTGGATTTTTAGGAAACCTAGCTCTAAGGGCCCCGAAGGTCTTAAAGTGTACACAAACCCACTCACGCTGGGATTCAATACCAGGGCAACAGCTGGAAAGATTCCAGTCGCATACAGTGAGCGGGTAAAGTGACTGGAAATGGGGCGAGTGCTGGGAAAACCTCCAGAAGCCAGGCACTGGCACAGTCCTCTTTGTGAGTCCTCCCCCAACACAGAGCCACAAAACGGTGAAATGGGTTGCCCTGCCATGGAGATTACCTAAGACTCTGCCCCACACAATTTATGGTGTGTTTTCTACAACAGGACAAGAGTGTCCTGTTGACTCCTAAGAAGGAGTCAAAGCAGTTCTACATAATACAAAGAAACAAACACACAGAGGCTGCCAAATGAAGAGACAAAGAAATATGGGCCAAATGAAAGAATAGAACAAGATCCCAGAAAAAGAACTAAACAAAACAGAGATAGTCAACCAATCAGATGCAGAGTTCAAAACACTGGTGATCAGGATGCTCAAATAACTCATAGAGCATGGCACAACATAAAGGAAGACATGCGGGTTACACTAAGTGAAATAAAAATCTACAGGGAACCAACAGTAAAGGGAAAGAAGATGGGAGGCAAATCAATGATTTGGAACACAAGGAAGAAATAAACATTCAACCAGAACAGCAAGAGGAAACAAGAATTTTAAAAAATTAGGATAGTATAAGAAGACTCTGGGGCATCTCTAAATGTGCTAATACCCAAATCATAGGAATGCCAGAAGGAAAAGAGGAAAAGCAAGAAATCGAAAACTTATTTGAAAAATAATGAAAGAAAACTTCCCTAATTTGGTGAAGGAAATAGACATATAAATCCAGGAAGCACAGAGAGTCCCAAACAAGTTGGACCCAAAGAGGGACACACCAAGATGCATCGTGACTCAAGCTGACAAAGAATAAAGATAAAGAGATAATCTTTAAAAAGCAGTAAGGAAAGGAGAGTTACCTACAAAGGAATTGATTTCTCAAAAGAAACTTTGCAGGCAAGAAGGGATTGGCAAGAAGTATTCAGTCATGAAAGGCAAGGACCTATATCCAAGATTACTCTACCCAGCAAAGCTTTCATTTAGAATGGAAGGGCAGGTAAAGTTACCCAGATAAGGTCAAGTCAAAAGAATCCATCATCACTAAGCCCTTATTATATGAAATGTTAAAAAAACTTATCTAAGAAAAAGAAGATCAAAACTACGAACATTAAAAAGAACAAATTCACAACAACTGAATCTAAACAAACAAATTAACTAACTAAACAAGCAATAAGAACAAGAACAGAATTATAGGTATGGAGATCATTTGGAGGGTTAGCAGCTGGGAGGAGGAATGGAAGATATGGAGAAAATGTACAAAGAAAAAAGTATAACTGGTAGCTACAAAATAAACAGGGGTATGTTAAGAACAGTGCAGGAAATAAAGAAGCCAAAGAACTTATATGCATGACCCATGGACATGAACTAAGGGGGTACAGCGGGAGGAAATGGGGGTACTGGGTGAGGGGGACAAAGGAGAAAAAATTGGGACAAATAATAACATAATCAATAAAATACACTTAAAAATTAAGCTATAGTTGCTTCTATTTTATAATCTGAAGGGAAGACCTCACACAATGTCTATCTTAATCTAATTGAGTGATAGTCACAATAGAACTATATTTAAAAAACAAGCCCATCACACACACACACACACACTCACATGCACAGATGGTCCATGTTCCTTAATTAATACATTCAATACTATAATTCTGCTCTGAATATTATATAAGATACATCTTTAACTCTGTTATGAAGGTGAAAATTGTAAAAATATTTAAAAATCACATACATCTGTGATTTGTTGTTTGGCTCTTGATGTAACATGAAGATTCTCACAGTCTTGTGTAGCAGGCTTAGCAAGGGCACCAGGTGTCTGAGAGATCTCCAAAGTTTGGTAGTTTTTGAACAGTCTTTCATTTTCCTCTTTCACTGATTTCAGGTCATGCTCCCATTCTTTGGCTAAGTTGGCACTTCTTTGCTCAAACTCTGTTGATTCATTCACTATAGCCTATTGAATAGTAAAACCACAAATACATACTTTAAAAAAGCACCATGAAAAATATTAAAACTCTAGGACAAGGTATATATTGAAATTCAGTTTTAGAACATTCTAGAACAGTATGTGAACAACATAAAAGAATGTGAACATTCCTTATGCTGCACTGGTTCCTGAAATTTCAGATGATGTTGGATGTTGATGAGGAGAGTGAAAGGAGAATAAGGACTGGAGAGGATTCCAAGTGATTTTATTTGGAAGAAGATAATTTTGTGACTAGATTAGCACAAATATATGAAAAGGAATTTAAAGATCTGTGGAGGTTAAAGTCTTTACATGTTATGGCTCCTTACAAAACACTAACTGACATCTAACAGCAGAGCACACCCAGTATATTAAAAAACAATCAATTTTCCTGTTTCATTCCATTATAGGAAAAAGAATTCACTGACTTTTAATAATTAATCTGAAAATTTTATATATCTGTGCAGGGAATAACAATCAATGCTGTCTTTTATATCAAAGAATAACTAACTCAGAAATTACTTATGTCATTCTTTTTACTTCCTAATTCCTGTAGGATGTTCTTTTTGTTCTCATCACAAATGGCTTATTGGTCTTATCTTCAACTTGCTTCCTGGCTTTATGGTCATCCTAAATTAGGATGATTGGACCCTAAATTAGTTGTATTCTTGCTGGCACCTTGGACTGGACTCTCCTTGTTTCTGGACTAATTTTAACAGTGACTGAAATAAACATAACATACTAATCAGGTGGTAATTATAGAATACAGGCTGTACTAACTAACTCATAGAAGATTCATGTTTTAAACGTTTCCTTACAAGTATTTTATAGACATCAGTAGTTGCAGTTCCCTTAACCAAGGGATGACCCTGACCACAAGAACTGGGTATCAGAGGCTCATATCAGAATCAGCAGAAATGCTGCTTGCATGTCCTCTTCCCAGGTATCAGCAGTAGAACTGCAGATGGAGCAATGAAACTGTCTGACGATGCTCGCAGGAAGTAACACTGAAACCACCCCAGGGCAGAGCTGAGAAATGTCGCATCACCAGAAAGTCGTTAGTCCCCTCTTTCTGTGGTTCCCTAAAGAACCAGCCAGGACACCGGAGATGCTAAGATGGGCTTTGAGATGAGAGTCCCCCAATTTCCAGGTGGCTGGTACCTGAATAAAACCCTTTCCTTTACGTCAGCACCTGCCTCTCAAGCACTGGCTTTCAGAGCACTCGGTTCCCTATTGACCTCACACCATAAAGTTACCCATTCCTACTGTCAGAGTGATGAAAGAAGCTAAGTACCCATGCTGATCCACATGGTAGAAATCCCTGCTTTAAACTAGACTCTCAATAGTACAAGAAAATTACTTGGAATTTATCTGAATTATATGGACTTTATCTTACCTAAACATGGTTTTTATTCTCTTTTCCATTGATTGTAGACATTTTTTTAAGTTCCTTTACTGTTTTGCTTGCTCCAGGTATTCAACAAATTAGATTAACTATCCATTAAACATGATCTATATTTCAATGTGATTTAAGTACAGTTTCCAAATGAAATCAAAGTGTTAGGAAAGAACTACCGAAACACATGAAATAAACCAACCGTACAAACTGTATATTCCAGCTCCCTTTGTTCCAACTGTATATATAAGAAGCAACTTTCTGATTACCACATATTTTATCAGACACATAAAGTAGAGATTACTTCAGAAAGCAGAATTAATATTCTGATCAGTGAAAAGTACAACACATTAATAAACTGATCTTAGCAATGCTGCTTCTTATGAATCTGCCTACTAGGGCCAATTGCCTTGGGAACAATGACACAAAGCACATTTTGGAAACTCAAGTTGAAGAATAGTACATATGACAGTGACCCACTGAGCTGAAAAGCCTACAAGACCTTACTAAAGCAGCTCACCGGGCCTGTCTGGCGGTACCACCATGAATCCTGCGTCACCTTGTCTATGGCTGCTCTTAGGGAAAAGGCTCAATTCCTGCAGAAGCAGTGAGAAATGAAAAAGGAGAGTGGATTCAAGATTTCACAAGTGGAAACTGATTATTACACAGCCATGTTTTTGTTATCCTCTTTACAGGTATAAAGTGATATAATTAAGTGTCTTGAGGAAGCATAATATGTTAGAGGAAGTTGTTAGTTTTTTCACAAAGCATGTATGAATAAATGAAAGAAAACAGTTAAAATCCAGTTCTCTAAGTCCCTTTAAGAATGAAGTAGAAAAATTAAAACAACAAGAAAAAGAATGCAGTAGCATAATAAAAATTAGCACTTACAATTATTCTGTTATTATAGAACTTATTCACTTGAAAAACGCTATCATTTTCTCTCTGGATGCCACTTTTGAGCTCTTCTGTATCAAAATGTGTCTTTAACCACTCTTCCAAAAACTGGGTCACTTCCTTCCTGTTACTTAGTACTTGTTGAAATTCAGTCTTTATGCTGTGGAAGTCACTTTCTGAAAAATCTTTGAGAATTTCCTGTGTTAAAAAGTAAGCATTGAATTGTATGAACATAAAGAAGTTTTATCTAAACATCATACAAATATCATAAAAAGGGGAAAATTCCATACTGAACTCTCATTCTTAATATTTTTGAAGTAAATATAAATGTAGTTATTCTAATTACATTAGAGATAAAATAATAATTTAAAGCTTTATTCTAGTTATTTGAATAATAAAGTTTTGGCAGTATAGGCTATATAACAGAGGCCTACAAATTCTGCCTGTTAGAATTAAAATCTAAAAAACTGTAAACCTAATCATTACAATATATGACATGCTTTCTGTGTATATAACAGGCCTTTCAGGAGAGTTAGGAATGAGATGCTAACCTCCCACTTCTGGTTGACAACAGGACATTACATGTGGGACCGTCGCAATACAAATGTTTCTGACTCTTAATCACAAGTCTAAGAAGTTTTCAAAGGCATTTAGAAACTTATTCTGGAGTTCCATGAATTCCCACTTGCTGATATTAAGTACATTTTTCTGTGTCCATGGATTCTGAAAGAAGGCCACGCTGTTACTTGGCACTCTTTACACCTGGCCAGCTGTTACTCTACAGCTTATTACTTATTTGTTTATGTATTTAAGTATGTATGTATGTATGTATGTTTATTGGGGTTACACTGGTTAATAAAATTAAATAGGTTTCAGGTATACAAATCTACAATATATCATCTGTATGCAGCTTATTTTTAATGTTTGGTAAATGAAAATGCCTCTAATCACAGGAAAAGGTACCTTTCTACTTGATAAAAAGGCTTAAAATCTAATTACGTTCATTTAAAACAAATCATACCTCAATATGTAGATCCACCTTCTGGCTCAATCTGAGGTCCCTTAATTCTCTGGATGGTACATCATAATCTTGTGGAAGGTGCTGAAGTTTAATCAGCAATTCATTTTGCTTTTCCACTTCATCAATAAAAACCATTTCAAATTTATTTATGGATTCATGTTGTTCTTTCTTTATCATTATAACATTGCTTAACACATACTTGCAGAGAAACAAACAAATTGGGAAATTAAACTTATATCACATTTAGAGAATATTTTAAACATTTACTACTTGGACTAATGGTGGGATGCCATGTCAGTTATCTACATCCCCTGGTAAGTGAGAAAAAAGGAAAGAGCCTCTCTCTATTCCCAACTCAACATCTTGGAAGAGTAATCTCTGGTTCCTGATTTCTGGCATCCTACAGGATGAACTTCCTCATGGAGGATGTACCAAAAATACCTCAGATTCAATGTCTAAAATGTGACATGATCTCCCCCCACTAAAAACCCAACTTTCTTTATTATCCTCAATCATCCAGGTTTCTCAGCTACATACCTGATACTCACTTTCAACATCCTCTTCTGCCTCTCTTGGTTTAGTAACCAGTATGGGTGTGCCGTGCCTCAAGACTACTTGTCAAGCATATTTAGATGTTTGATTTCAAGGTGACAATAATTTGAATGCCATATGTTCCATGGACTTCATTAGTAAATTCTGGACATCTGATTGTCAGGATTTGTGAAAGACTGTCAGAACCTGAGGGGCAATTTAACTAGGGAGGGGAGAAAACCTGCTCCCTATTTCCTCAACTTCCACTATTCCTTAACCTCTTATTACTTGGCCTCTTCCTTAACCACTCAACTAAAACTGCCCTGACAAAGGTCACCAATGAGCTCTATTATTATCAAATTGAGAAGACCTCTTCAGTCCATATTCTAAATTATTTGTTATTTTAATAAACAGAGCCTAGCAGCCATTTCTGCACAAGGGCCTCTCATGCAAACTGCACTTTTCACAAAGAAACCTGCACTGAACTGCCTGTCTTCACTGTTTTTGCTGGCTAAGCCAGCCCTTACAAAGTAGTTTCTGGAATCCTATTTCATCCAATAGGACTGAGGCTTTTCCCATCCAATCAGAACTGTGCAACTCTGGCCAGTCAGAGCAGCTGTAATCTGAGTAATCAAAACAGTGCTTTTTGGACTAATCAAGCTGAGGATTTGGAGCCCTTATTTGCATGAGGACAGACCAATCAGGGTCCAGGGGCGGGGACTGCTGCCTATATAAGCCAGCTCCCCTTTAGGAGCACACTTTCCTTTCCCACTTAAGACTGAAGTTGGTATCTCCTTGGCTGACCTGAAACACTGAAGAGGTCTCAGCAAAGCAGAACACGGCAGACCACTGAAGAGTAGAGCTGTCTAGCTGGAGAGGGGCCTGACTCCAGGGTCACCTGGCCCCAAAGCTTTTCTACAAACATTGTGTTTTCACAGTTGTGCTATATCACAACTGAGCTTTTCTGTGCTGGATAAAGTTTCCTTCAGCACGCCCCAAATTGGAGATTCCTGTTGGTGTTGCATTGGCACCAGTGACCACCAGTTGACAAAGCCTTCTGAGTTTCTCTTCTTGGATGTTCCATCAGAGGCATGTCTGCCTCAAAACATCTCACAGTGAATACCCGATTTCTCCTCCTGCTTCATCACTCTTCCTGTTTTCCACAAATTTCTATTTCCACTGCCCAGAAACTTGGCAAGGCCCAAATCCTGGGAAGCAATCTAAACTTCACTCCCTTACCTCCACTGTCAATCACATGGACTGATTATTTTAAGCTTTTAAATACTTCTTTAATTTCTTTCATCCTTTCCGTCCCTACTCATCCTTCCCTGGTAACATAGTCACCCACATGATTTCATCCGGACAATTGTAACTGCCTCCTCTCTCTCTGCCACTAGGCTTCTCCTATGCAAACTCATTTGTTCTTTATCTGAGGTTAAGCATCAAAAGTGGCAAACTGATCACGTTACTGCCACCACTGAAAACAACTATCCAGTGGCTCCCCACCATTTGCAAAATGAACTCCATCCAAGCTTTAGTGCCTGAGTCTGTCTTCAACTATAGTCTTATCTTCTTTAACTTTTTTTCTAGTATGTCATATAATCTGCACATACTTCTATCACTGCACTTACTATTATCAGTCTATATGTCTAGCTCACCCACTAGAAATATTTGAGATGTTATCCATACCTGTCTCCTGAGTACCTTAACACAGAGTATAGCTAGGCCCATAGGCAGAGCTCAGGTTTTGTTGAATTATCAAGTCCTGGGTACATTGAAAATGTTTCACATGAAATTCTTAGACTCACACAATTTTTAATTCAGCCAGTAGTTGCAAAGCAGCATGTTATACTGAAGTTTGTAGGCAAAATTTATTGCAATAGTTACAAAGATATTAGTAAAGGGTGTTACCTTAAGATTCTTCATGACTCGGTAGAATTCCATGGAACATCTCTGGTTTACAGTGAGAAGTTTATGAATCTGTTTCATTTGTGGATATGGAAGTGACAGGTTTGCTTTTATTTTAGTAGAAAGCTGTTTTTGGGTTTCAATCTCCTTCTCCAAGTCAAGAGACAATCTATTTAGGAATTCATATTGATTATCCATTTCTGAGTATTTCTTCAGAAGCTCCTAAAGAACATTAGAATTCACTGAATTTAACAAATGATTCTAATTTAACAACAAATAGTTCTATCCTTAATATTGTAACAAAACTTATGCTTTAACATTTTCCGTTGGAGAATAATAAATTAAGACCACTGTGTTAAAAAAAAGGAAAACATATTCTTGATTTCAGATTACAGAAATGATATATAATCATCATTTTAAAACAATTTAAGAAATTAAACAAATGTAAGAAAACCAGAAATAAGCATTTTTATCATTTTGATATTTTCTTTCAGTCTTTTGAACATCCATGATTTGAAGTAGCATTTACAAAATCTGAAGGAAAATTTGAGTGAATCCAACTTAGTATGTACTGTAGCTCATGGCTGAATGCTGCCTTATGTTTACAAGAGGCAGTGTAAGTTAGCAGATAAAACACTTGAGTAAGAATCAAAATGCTATTTGCTAGACACAGCCTCTTCACACCTTTCTATTTGTCTAGAAAGGTGTGAAGAGGCTACATCTATTTGTCTGCTTGTTAGAAAATCTGAGTTTTCTAACTTTTTACAGAGTTCAAGGCCTATCTCTGCTCCTTCCTGGCTGGGGAAATCATCTAGACATTTCCTCAACCACAAAATAAAGACCACAGTAACTGCCACAAAATCTAGAAGACGAATCAAGTAAAATATTTCATACTATCTATATCTGTATCTATGCAATCTATAAAATATACACACGTTATATGTTAAAGGAAGTAAAATTATATTCATAAAAATACTTCTATATCCAAGGTTTAAACTTATATTCGGTTTCAAATCCCGATTCTACCAATTTACTAGCCTGTAAAACTACTAAAAGACCTTGGAAAACTACTAAATTTCCTCTCTCAATGTCAAGTTTGTTTATAAATGGAACGATAAACCCATTTCATAAAATGAAGCACCAAATACAGTGCCTGACATATGGTAGACACTCAATAAGCCTGGACCCATCAGCTCAAATGACTAGAAGCAGTGCAGGTGACCCAGTGGTCTGAGTATAAGTGGAGAAACACGTTAGGTTCAAGTTGATACAATCACATAATAAATAACATGTTTAGTTTAGGCTGTTTTGATATTAATGAGCTCTTTTTCATAATTTAAAGAAAAGCTAGCCCTGGCTGGTGTAGTTCAGTGGATTGAGCACGGGCCTGTGAAGCAAAGGGTCGCTGGTTCGATTCCCAGTCAGGGCACATGCCTGGGTTGTGGGCCAGGTCCCCAGTGGGGGACACATGAGAGGTAACCACACATTGATGTTTCTCTCCCACTCTTTTTCCTCCCCTTCCCCTCTCTCTAAAAATAAATAAATAAAAAATATATATAAAAAGAAAAACTAGTTAGATATTCATTAATTTGGGATGTTGGAGAGGGGATTCTTGCCTTTGACCTTAAGATAAATCACATTATGGCAGGGAGCAGTCATTCAAATGGTCAAAACTCTGCAATGGATCTCCATCTTTTTCAGAGTAAAATCCAAAGTCCTTTTAAGGCCCCACCGCTGCCTCCTCCCCATTAACACTCTGACCTCATTTCTTACTAGGTTTCTCCCTTCATGATGTTCCTGGAACCCATACTCCAAGCTCCCCACAGGAGCTCTGTATGTTCCCCCTGCCAATGCTACCTGTCCTGCAGATACCCGAATGGGCTGAACCTTCACCTCTTTCAGGTGTTTGCTCAAGTATCATCTTTCCAATGAGGCCTTAAAATCACAAGCCCACACTGTTTTTCCTAGTGCATACCTACACTAGGAAGTTTAGAAACACATTGAGTATTATCATTTCATTCCACAGAGGTTCCTCTGTTTCTGCAGACCAACTATCTTTAACTTTTTTCATCTCATGGCACTCATAAACTAATTACTGAAATTCTGTGGTACACCAACAAGTATTTTACATTTTTTGCTGATCGGACAAAACAAATAGGTATACTTTTGATTCATTCACACCAGATGGCTATTGTTGTGTTGGCTGCTGTCAATATTTTATTTGACAATCTAAGGGAAAAGAGGTTCGTGCCTCTGACTAAACAGTCAGGTATTGCATGTTTTAAAAATCCTGTGGCACGCTGGGTGACAATCGCTGCCCATAGACCTCTAACAGGTACAGTATTGATTGATAATTTTAACAGAGGGCACTTACTTTTATCCGAAAGCACTTTTCTCTCAGGCTTTCTGGAAGGTACTGTTTTCCATCACACAGTAACTTTTTTCCATATTTTACTACCTCTTTGTCATTCTGTTGATCCTGTTTTGACACAAAAGAAAAAATAAGGCTTCAGCCATAACTACATTCACAGGTAATGTCTACTTATATTTTTTCAATTACATACTATATATAAAGTTTTAATAGTGGAATTAAATATTATACTTGTAATTCAAAAGTGTTAAAAATGGTCAGAAAAAGAATAATAGTACCACTAAGTGGTACTATTATTGTGGTGAGTGACCTCAATCCATTAAGAAACAAAAAATAGAGAACTGCATACTTCTGGGAGATAGAATTTGTTCCTGTGAGCTTCATAGTGTCAAATTAGATTTTAGATTTATCTCTGGTGCCTACTTTTCCAAATCTCTGAATAAGACTCACTGCTGCCAACTAAACATACTAGCAAAACCACCTGTACTGTCTGTGGTGTTCCAAGCCCTACTAACATATTCTTCCCAGCATTTTGAAACAGAGAACTCATATCCTGTTTACATTTTTATTTCTGTAAAATAAAAAATATCTTCTTCCTTTTATCTGGTTCATTACAGTCCCTAAAAGAATGACTAATTGTTCAATAAAATATTTTTTGAGTGATTTAAATCTCTTTGTAAATTTAGTTAGGTCAACATAAAAATGATTCCCAAGTGTCTAATATTTCTATTGAGATTACAAATGATGTTATTTTCCACTTTGTTCTTTATTATTGAAATATGAGAAGAAAAAAGACCTTTGTATATTTCATACAATTTCTTGACTGTTTTTTTAGATATTCAAATTAAACTGTATACTAGAACAACATCCTGTTTTTGTATTTATCTTGCCCTTTTCCTTCTAACTCCATTAACAGGAGCCCAAGTCTAAAACTCTGTCATGTAGAGGCAGTGAAATGGGATATTTCACATTTTACAAATCAAATCCTTTAAATATTTCTCCATTGAGAATAATACTATTTCTTGGTTTTAAATCCCTTTAAAAAACATTTTGGTCTTTTAAAAAGAAAACTCTAGTTCCTATTTGTGTAAAAAATTACGTAGGTTTCCCCGTTATACTTTATTGTCAGTAGATATTTGCAGAAAAACAACAAAACGAACCACTGTCACCATTTTTTAAAAAAATGACCAAAAAAGAAAAAAGAGAATGAAGTCATGAACCTGGACAACAGTGTGGTGATTGTAGGGGTGAGGGGGTAGGGGTAGAAGAGGGGATGAGGGGGATAAACGGTCATGAAAACAAAAACTAAAAAACAACCACTAAAAAAACAAAAACAAACCCAAAGCTTGATTTTTACAAATAGTTACTAGATAGGGGAAGATTCTGAACTCACTCTAGCTATCGTTTTTCTTAAGGTTTCTCTGAATTGGCCTCTTTCCATTTTGGGAGACTCTTTTATTCTCCTTAGCTCATCTCTTTCCTTAGCTACAATTCTTATTTCTTCAAGGCTTTCATGAAGTTTCTTAGTCACGTATGAGTTATCCATTTCCATACTTTGTATAGACAAAATCTGAGCCTCAAATTGCTTCTTCACTCGTTCCATTTCATTCATTTTTTTATGAGTTTTATTGATAACTTCTTTCATTTTGAGAAGTTGAAGCTCTTTTTTCTGAAGCTCTTGGATCTTGAGATAGTTATAAAACAAATTAGAATGCAAATAGAGCTCCTTCAATTAAGTTAATTAGTGTCTATATATATATATATATTCTATGTCTACATATCTTTATCTATATCCTCTCTTATTTCACAAATAATTTTGGACACTCCCAAAGAACAAAACAACACATACCTTTTTCTGTAAATCATCTTTTGATTTATTTAAATCCTTTTTCATATTTGAAATCTGAGTTGTTTTTTCTGAATCTGTTTCTTTAAATTTATCAATAGCTTCTTGGTGCTCTTTCAAATGCATCCGAGCAATTTTTAGTTCCTGTTGTGTTTCCAGATCCTTTATTATTAGAAATTGAGAAATGATAATATAAAGAAATACTGCCTTTCTTAGCATGAGCTAGTGAAACAAAATCTTAAAAAATGCACACTTATAGTTAAAACAACCACCATTCCACCACTCAATTAGAACAGTGCAGGAGGCTATAACAAGTTCCCGCGCCGAGCCAAACCAACCCCAGTCCTGCTGCCTTGGAACTCTGCCATTTACTTTTCACCTTTCGTACCACGTGGACATCTTTCTCAATCAATATCCCATGCCCCATTCTCAGACATTGTATCCCAGTATTCAGAGGAGCCAGTGCTGTCTTGGTGGACATTTGGAAACACTACGTCTACCCAAATGTGTGAATATACTGGTAGGGTAAATTTGTAGACGTGAAATTGCTATGGTAAATGTACATGCTGATAAGTTGTTAATAAAATGTGTCAAACTATCTTCTTAAAGGGTTATGTAACATTTACATTTCAACAGCAGTACCATTTATTTTCAAAGAAGGAAGCCTCTCGTATTAAAAACATGTTTACTGGATAGAAAGAAGGAGAACAACTTACTCTAGCTATGGTTTCTTGCAGGTCTGCCTTGAGTTGGTCTCTTTCCCGCTTGAGAATCTCTTCTAGTCTTCTTAGATTATCTCTTTCTTTCATTACGGATTTCATTTCCTCCAGGTTTTCATGAAGTTTCTGAGCCAAATTTAAATTCTCCATTTCTACTTTATCCAGAGTTAAACTTTGGGCTTTGATTTGCTTCTTTAATTGCTCCATTTCAGACACTTTTTTCTGTGTCTCACTGACCTCTTCTTTTAACTTCAAGAACTGATGTTCATTTGCCTTAAGTTCTTCGATCTTAGGTTGATCACAAAATAACATGTTAGGATACAGATGGTTGTTAAGGGAAGGATAAAGAATAGTTTCTAAATTGGTTAAGACAATAGTTTTCCCACGTCACTCTTATGAATACTCTACAAAGTTCCATACAGAAATTATTTTCTTTTGAGTTATAATATACATAAGTGCTCTGAAGTATATAGCTCAATTATTCTTCACATATGTATACATCTATGTGCTTACAGCCCAAATTAAAATATACACCCTTTCTAACACCCTATAAAATGCCTACATTCCCTATGCTACAACCATTATTTGACTTTTCTCATTCTACATGATTTTGCTGGCTTTTGATCTTATAAATCACAATGTATTTTATGCATTCTCCTGTTGCTAGGCATGTGAGTCGTTTTCAGTTTTCTAGCGGTGTTACGCACATTCTTTTCATATCTTTATGGTGAAGCGTTCGCTCTCTTCTCTTCGGTACATACCCAAGGAGTAGTTCTGAGCCACAGGCAGGCGAATGTTTAGAGTTAGTTAAAAACTGCCAAGCTGTTTTCCAGCTAAACCATTTTACATCCCTAATGGATAAAAACAGATATCTAATCAAAGCCCTCCCTGTCCAACCCCATCTTTTCTTATAACAGTGTTTAAACTTTCTAAAGTTATGGGCTTGTTTGCTATTTCATCTGTCTTTTCAGAAACAACCCTTCCGGTTCATCAGTTTCCCCGTGCTTCTCCAGATGCCTGTGAGCAGTTCCTAGTTCCTCTTTCCCCAGATTCTTTATCTTTAGAGAAATTTTAAGAATAGTTACTTACCTTAATGTTAACTAGTATTTTTTCAATGACAGTGATACATTTCCTTAGTAAAAAACATTAAAACTATTACTTCTTAGTCTACACTTTCATTGCTAGAAAGCTCTATGCTTTCCCTTCTCCTGTCTTCTCCCTGCCACAACCTTCCCCTTCTCCTGCTTTCCAGAGGCAAAGACATACATACACATACGATTTTACAGCTTGCTTTTCCCACTAAGAGTCATTTTGAGTTCCAAATTAGGACACCTGAATCTATTTAATTTCTTTTTTTTTACCCTAGTATTCTGACATATTGCTTATCTTTACCCAGTTTCCTTCTGATGGCACTTAGATTGTTTCCCAATTTTTATTACAAATTGTTACAATGAACAGCTGTGGTTTATGTGTGCGTTTGTATCAAAGGGTTCGCTGCTGTCAGAAAAACACAGAAGAGGCAGGAGTGTAACTCACCTTAGCTTCTGTTTCTCTGAGGCTTTCTCTGAGCTGGTCTCCCTCCATTTTGAGGGTTCCTTCCATTCGTCTCAGGCTATCTCTTTCCTCAGTAACACATCTTACTTCTTCAAGGTTTTCATGAAGTTGCTTAGTCAACCTTAACTTCTCTGCTTCTGTACTTTCCAAGATTGAATTCTGGGCCTCCAATTGCTTCTTCAATTGCTCTGTTTGATACATATTTTCCCTGAGATCATTTTTTACCTTCAGAAGTTGATGTTCTTTCTCCTGAAGTTCTTGGCTCTTGAAATAATCACATAACAGATTAAAATACAAACAGATATTGATAAAAAGCTAAACAACAATTTCTAAATTATGTACACAAATCTCTACCTATCCTCAGTACTAGGCTAATTCATATCCTGCTTCATCACACAAAAGTCTTGATTCACACTGTTACTTAGGTAACAACTTAAAAGAAATACCTGTGCTTTTAAGGCACTATTTTTGTTTTCTAAGTCCTTTTGCATATTTGATATTTCATCTGTCTTCTCAGAAATAACCCTTCTGAGTTCATCAATAGTTTCCCGGTGCTCCTTCAGATGTATGTTAGCAATCTTCAACTCCTCTTCTTTTTCGAGGTCCTTTGTTATCAGAGAAAGAAAAATAATATATTTAGAGTAACACAGTTCAAACTATATGTAGAAAAGTACAGGTAAGCAGTAAACATTCCCCGCCCTCCTACGCCTCCTAGTGCTCACCCTCGAAGGGACTTTCAGATGTTGACATGTGCCAGATACACTGCACCACTCCCACCAGGACACGCCCGAACCAGCCCCACATTCCCGCTTCACTCTCCCTCTGTGGCCCAGTATTCCACGGTCTGAATGCGCTATACTTATTTAACCAGTACCCTACTGATAATGGGCAGTTAGAACTTTCCTGATTTTTTTTTGTTTATTTTGTTATTGCAACTTACTGCAATGACTATTCTACA
Source organism: Sturnira hondurensis (assembly GCF_014824575.4). Taxonomy (NCBI): domain Eukaryota; kingdom Metazoa; phylum Chordata; class Mammalia; order Chiroptera; family Phyllostomidae; genus Sturnira; species Sturnira hondurensis. The sequence continues at coordinate 11,569,468 of NW_028093845.1, read as the reverse complement.
AACATGTTTGCACAAGTGTGCTAACATATGCAGGATAAATAGCCATGACTGAACTTTCTGGATCAGTGAATAAACCTATTAAAATATTTGAAAGATATTATCAAACACACTCCCCTTTCCCCCTCTACCTTCCCCAATGTTGGACTTATTTTACATTCCCAACAAAACCTACTGCCCATGGTTCTTCTGGGACACAATGTCATATTTACTACAAGGGGGAAAGAAGGTCACTCACTCTAGTTACAGCTTCTCTTAGGTTTTCCTTGAGCTGGTCTCTCTCCACTTTGAGACTCTCCTCCACACCCCGAAGGTCATCTCTTTCTTTTGTAACAGATCGTATTTCTTTAAGGTTGTCCTGGAGTCTCTGAGTTAACCTTACATTCTCCATTTCTAGGTTTTCCAGAGTTGACTTTTGGGTTTCAAGTTGCTTCTTCAAGTATTCTAGTTCACACATTTTTTCCTGAGTCTCATTTATACCTTTCATTTCAAGAAGCTGTTGCTCTTTTTCCTGAAATTCTTGAATCTAAAAAAAAAAATCACGAAACAAGTTGGGACATAAGCAGAGTTTTTGGGAAAAAGGAGATTCGTTTCTAAATTAAATCAATCATGTTTCCATTGAGTATAATGTATGTATTATTTTCTTTCACAGCGATATGAGGAACACAAGAATCAGATGTCACTTTCCAACTCAAAAAGACCTACCTTTCCCCATAATTCGTTATCTGAATTTTCTAAATCTCCCTGAATACTTGCTCCTTGATCTGTTTTCTCTGGTATATCCCTTGTATTAATAGTTTCTTGGTACTCCTTCAGAACAGCATAAGTACTTTTTAGTTCCTCTTTGATTTTCTGTCCCTTTATAATTGAAGCAAAATAAATAAAATAGTGAGCATCATCATTATCACACTATTTTTGTATCCAAAAAAAAAAACCCCCATCAGAAGAGGAAAACTTACTTCAGCTACAATTTCTTTATTATCTTCTTTGAGTTGGTCTCTTTCCATTTGAAGGGTCTCTTGCATCCTTTTCAGTTCATCTCTTTCTTTAATTATAATTTTTATTTCTTCCTGACTTTCCTGAAGTCTCTCAATTAACTTGAGCCTCTCGCTTTCTATGCTTTCTAGTGAAAAATCTTTGGCTTTGAGTTGCTCCTTTAATTGTGCCAGTTCACTCATTTCTTCCTGAGTCTCACTGATTTCTTTGAGGGAAATACATTGTTCTTGTTTCTCGTGAAACTCTTGCATCTTAAAACAATGATAAGAGCCAAAAATTACATACACATATTAATAAAGTGTGTTTCTATGTGTGTATACATATATACATGTATGTATATGTTTGGTTTTGTGTGTATACACGTGCATATACATATATGAGGGGAGACCAAAAGAAACCCCCAGAACTTATCTATAAAAAATTGTATATTCTTACAAGTTTAATTTTCAGTCACCTTAAAAAAGCATTTCTCATTTGATGCAATACACCTATGGAGACATTTTTTCCACTGTTCAAAACATTTTTTTTTTTAATAAAGATTTTATTTATTTATCTTTAGAGGGAAAGGGAAGGAGAGAAGGAGAGAAATATCAATGTATGGTTGCCTCCCGTGAGTCCCCTGCTGGGAACTGGCCTAGCAACCCAGGCATGTGCCCTGACTGGGAATCGAACCACGATTGTGTGGTTTGCAGGCCTGCGCTCAATCCACTGAGCTACACCAGCCAGGGCTTCAAAATAGTTTTTGAATTTAATGATTTTGATGCCTTTTAGTGCTTCCGCTGTTTTTTTTGTTTCACCTCTTCCATGGAAGCAAAGTGTTTCCCTTTGAGGACTTTTTCATCCAGGACAACAACAACAACAACAAAATTACCTGGGGTGAGATCAGGTGAATAGGGAGGGTAGGCATGGGGGTCATGCTGTTTTTGGTCAAAAACTGCTGAACACTCAGCACAGTGTGGGCAGGTGCACTCATGAATCACCCATTAAGAAATGGGCAAATGCAATGCAGGAGTCTTCAAAAAATACTTACTGAAGCTGAATGTAGCCCTCACAACAATGCCAGCTGTACACTGACACAGATGGGTTTCCAGAACACTCATCCAGCAGGGATAGCCTGTACTACAAGGGGCCCGCTCTCCAAAAGGTAATTCTGGTTCTTTTTTGTATATATATATCCCAATATGCTATGCTCTCCAAAAAAATTTAGTAAATAAACAGTAAGTAGTCTCAATAATTCAGTTAGCTACCTCCATGAGGTTCCCCCCCACTGTTCCTTTACCCCCAATTCACCTTTTTCTGTGACTCATCATTAGTTGTTTCTAATTCCTTCTGGAAGCTTGACAGTTCATTTTCCCTCTCTGAAAGATTCACTCTCAGTTTATCAATAGTTTTCTCCTGTTCTGCCAGGTGACAATGGGCAACTTTAAGCTCCTCTTCGGTTTCTAGGTGCTTTATTAAATAGAAGAAATTTTAAGAACTTTGTACAAAACTGGTACCAATTACATTCTAATTCCATCTTCTAAAGGCTTTCTACAAAAATTTTTCCTTACAAAATACTTAAAAGAAAACCACACATACGTAGGGAAAAGAATGCAACCTACTTTAGCTACAATTTCTTCCATGTTTTCTTTGAGTTGGTCATTTTTAGACCGAAGGGATTCCTGCAGCCTCTGTAGGTCGTCTCTCTCCTTAGCTATCGATTCCACTTCTTCATGACTTTCTTGAAGTCTCTCAGACAACTCTCGCTTTTCCATTTCTAATCTTAGCAGAGCCGACTCTTTAGTTTTCAGTTGCTCCTTCAATTGCTCCATCTCACTGATTATTTTCTTAGTCTCACTGTTTTTCTCCTCATTAAAGGACTGTTCTGGTATGTCTTGAGCTTCTTGGATCTTAAGACAATCATAAAATAATACAGTTGATATCCAAAAAGACTTTATTTTATTTTAGGGGAAAAGATATGAGGACACTTTCTGAAACAACTAAGCCAGGATTTAATGGTGCATTTACAGAGCAATCTTCCCACTTCCCCACTCTTCCGTTTTTCAGGTATTTGGCACTTACTGATAGAGGGCTCACTGTGATGTCAGTGTGCTACTACAGGCTGTAGACAAAACAGGAGATGCGCCTTACAGGATCTCTGCTGTTTTGAGACACTTTAGGGGGCAAGTAGACATGCCAAATCTTACCAAACTGATTTCTCCTAAGGTATTAGTGGAAAAGCTAAACCGCAGTGAGTGTTTGGAGGTGTGGTGTGGTAAAACTGGCCATACTATAGGCAGGCAGACCAGAACACCTGAAAGCCATGAAATGGGGAGGAGCAACAGAGTAGAGTTGCTGGAGCAAAAGAATAGGAGGAAGAGAGAACTGAAATGACACTAGTACCAGCAGGGTCTGGGCTCCAGGGCCTCCTGGGCCTTGGAAAGGATTCTGGTCTTCATGTCAGGAGTAACAATTCACGATTGAAGTGTTTTAAGAAGAAAATACTGCCTGGGCTTAGAAGGAAGGATGAATCAGAGAGGTATAAGAAGGAAAGCAGGGAGATCAGTTAGGAGGCTGTTGCAGACAGCCAGAGAAAGAAAGAAGCAATGGCGGCTTGGGTTACGGTGCCAGCAAAGCGCAGAGAAAGTGGGAGGATTTCACACACACTCACCTCAAAACCCACAAGGTTTGGTGTGTGGATTATAGAGTGGGTGGGGAGGGAGAGATGGGAGTGAGACGACCCCCAGATTTCTGACTGAATTAGTGAGGAAGATAGTGTTGCCTTATGAGATGCTGGAGGAATAGATTTAAAGAAGGAAAAGAAATAGCATTTTGGCTTCATCCTTTCCTATAAAATAAAATTGCTTTTTCTATTATTAATAGAAATAAATTTTCTTAAATTTTGAATATTTAAGAAAAAAGCTACCTTCTCCAAAACTGTTCGTTTCAATAGTTTCTAAGTATTTAGGAGCAATTTTTAGTTGTTTCCAATTACTTCATTATGGCCTGAATTTTGTGCTAAAATTTGAAGCCCTAACCCCCGGTATAACTGTGGAAGATATGGCACTTAAAGGAGGTAATTAGGTTAAATGAGGTCATAAGGGTGGGACTGTTATCCAACGGGACTGGTATAGTTTAAGAGGCAGAGATCTCAGACACTTTCTCAGCTCTAGTGCACTAAAGAAAGATCAGGAGAAGATGCAGAAAAAAGGCACCATCGGCAATCCAGAACAAGAGGCCTCTTGAAAAACAGAATTTTCAGGTACCTTAAACTTGGACTTCCAGATTCCATGACTAGGAGAAAATACATTTCTGTTGTTTTAGCCACCCAGTCTACGTTTTGTTAAGGCAGCCCTAGCACACTAAAATATACTTAGCCCCGCCCCCCCTTTATTTTTTTATCCTCACCTGAGGACATACTGATTTTTAGAGAGAGAGGAAGGGGATGGGGGGGGGCAGAGAGACAGAGAGAGAAACAGTGATGTAAGACAGAAACATTGATGGGCTGCCTCCTGCATGCATCCCAACCAGGGACTGAACTCACACCCAGGCACTTCCTCAGACTGGGAACTGAAGCTATGATCTTTAGGTTTGCGGGGTGATGCCCAACCAACTGGGCCACACTGGCCAGGGCATACCTCCCTTAAAATAGAAAAAAATCATCATTAGCATCCTAGCCTTTCTTGTATATAAATTAAATAACTAGTAAAGTACTTATTCTCCTAAAGCCTAAGAAAAAAAATGAACCATACTACCTAGAATAAATTAAGGTGAGATTTAAGCACTCAGTAGTAAAATTATGGCCGAAGATGTAGAAATAGACAAAAATATGATACACACATTGATTTTATAGTAAACTCTAGACAAGTTTAGTACATAAAATCTGACATAAATATTTTAGCTGTAATTAACAGTTTTTGCCTTTTCATTTTCAAATTGTAAGCAGTTATATTTCAAGTTACTCAAAAAATATCAGTGTGAAGCTTATGAATTATTGTTAGTTATTCCCACTGTGAGTGATAAATAAGACTGAAATTACCATCATGAATTTAAGTGTTTGGGGGTAAGAAGAAAGCTCATATATAAATGTATTAAAACCTTGAACAGAAACTCTTTACCTCTTCCTGAAATTCATCCTTAGTTTCTTCTATGTTTTCCTCTATATGCGAATTCTTGGAGCTCTCCTCAGAAATTTTCATTTTTAGCATGTTAATAGTTTCTTGGTGCTGCTTCAAAGCCTCAAGAGCATTTCGTAATTGGTCTTGGGTGTCTATGTTCTTTGTCAAAGACATAAGAAACCGTTTCCATTAGAATAAGGTGAAACAATGAAAATGAGTTTATAGTTTCTACTTGATCATAAATAATAAACAATGGATCCTATAGTGTTTTTAAAGATGCTCTGAGTTTTCAACATTTAATCAGTCAAAAGCTTACCATGTGCACAGTATCCTCAATGTCGCTTCTGAGCTGGTCTCTCTCAATTTGCAGGCTCTCTTGGAGTTGTCTGCAGGCATCTCTTTCTAGGGTTAAGGTTCTTACTTCGTCCAAGGTTTGTTGAAGCTTCTCAGTAACCAGTGTTTTCTCCCCTTCTACAGTTTGCAGACTGGAGTCTCTACTTGCTAATTGTGCCTTCAGCTCTTCTACTTCATTTAACCTCTCTTGATTCTGCTGAAGTTCTTGGGTTCTGTGTTTAGAGAGATTTTCTATTTCCTGATTTATTCTTGCATTCTCTTCAAGGACCATGTTATACTTTTGTTCAAACTCAATATGACAATTTTTAAAATCTTGGAATTCTTGATCCATCTTTTTATAATTCAACTGGGTAGATGCTAAATCATCTTTAGTTTTCTTTATTTCTTCAAGTAAATCTTGAATTCTACTCTCTTTATGAGTTAATTCAGAAAACAATTTATCCTTTTCTGATGTCATGAGATATAGCTCTTCAGATTTATCATTTATCTATGGGGAGAAAAAGGAATACTTAGCTATGTTAACAATGCATGACCGAATGAATCAAAAAAAACCTTTTTCTTCAAAAAGAGGCATTTAAATTAAATAAAGATCTGACTGAGAAATGGCAAAATTTTAATTATCACATCCCTTTAACAGTATATTGTCTGGTTTAATTTTACCATCAAAATAAGAGTTATTTGCTTAAAAATGTTTTTACCTCTTTCCTTAGCATTTCTACTTCTGAGGGTAAAGATGTCAATTCTGAGAGCAAATTAACTTTTTTATGCAAGGCTTCATTTACTTCAACTTCTTTCTTTAGTTCTTTCTGGAGATCTGTAACTTTTCTTTCCAATTCCAAGTTACAGAGCAAATCTAGAAAATTATTGGTAAATTAAATAAAGAGTCTGCAGTTATTGAGTCAACTTAAACTATATAGTTAAATTTTTAATCAGATTATATAAATTTATTTTTAAAAAACCAATGTTGATAAACAGCTAATTATTAATATGTAGTTTTTTTAAAAATGTAAGTTATAGGTGTACATTATAATTTAACACTTGTAAGCATTAAAAAGTGATTGTTCCCCAAAAGTCTATCCACCACCATAGATGTGTGCTGTTTTTTTTAAGATTTTATTTTTATTTATTTATTTTTAGAGAGAGGGGAAGGAAGGGAGAATGAGAGAAAGAGAAATATCAATGTGTGGTTGCCTCTCACGTGGCCCCCATTGGAGACCTGGGCCACAACCTAGACATGTGCCCTGACTGGGAATTGAACTGGTGACACTTTGGTTCACAGCCTGTGCTCAATCCACTGAGCTACACCAGCCAAGGCTTTACCATAGATATTAGTAGTTCCCGAATCTCCCCGTTTTCTCAAGAACAGGTTCAATTTATCTGAGCAGTAATTTTTAACCCTTATGATTTGAAGTCCATGGAAACATTTGTACATACGGATACAAATAATATATGAAAGTTAATATTTAGTTATTTAAAAGTCAGAGAACAATGGATTTTTAATCATTGGAATATAACTGCAAAATCCTTTGGGTACATTTTTACAGAAAGTCAGATTTGCAAAAATGTAGTCTGAAATTACAAAATACCTTTTGGAACTTTGCCATCTATAAGGGAGGTGAGTCTTGTTATTTCATTAAAAGAAGATTGTAATTCTTTCTCCAGATCAATTTGTATTTTCTTTTTTGCCTCCAACCGGCTTTGATGTAACTGATTATCATTTTCCATTTGTTTGCATATACTTTCAAGTTCTTTCTATTGAGAGAAATATTGCAAATTCACAAAAAATATACTGATCATTACAAATGCTTTATTATAAATACTGTAAAAACCACTTACCATTTTTTCTTTCAACTCCAGATTTTCACTCCTAAGGAAGGCCGATTCTCTCTTTGCATCTAGGGCTACAGTTTCAGCATCGAGCAGAGTCTGTTTCTTTTGTTTTAGGTCTTCAGTGTCTTCCTAAACACACGACAAAAGGAGTTAGTGGAATCTAACTTTCTCAGAGTTGGAAAACATGCACACACAGCTAGCATGCTAAAATTCTCTATGCATTTCTACTTTAAGTTATACTCTCCAGAACATGACAGGCGAGTAGTTAATAATTAAAATTAAGGATATTAATTCATAAGTATAAAAGAAAAACAATTCAATAGGGAAATAAAGAAAAAAATATAAGCAGGTAAACCCAGTGAATAGGAAATGCAAATGACCTATAAGTACTTGAAAAAAAATCAGAAGTCCCATTGTAGAGAGAAGGGGCAGTCAACATGACTTTAGCTTACCTAAACTCAACCACATGTCCTTAGCAAAATATTAATGCATAAATGAATGCATGATGCATGAATGAATGAAATGAATAAAACATAAAAGATAAGCAATTTTTAAAGAGTGAAGAATTTTGCTTGCTACTATCAATCCTACTCTCCAAGATTACATAAAAGCACCGTTCTTACCCACCTTTCTATTCTCAGAACAGCGAGAATACTTTTAAAAAGAGTCAATCTGTCATCACTAGAAGGAACAAAAAAGTACTAACAGAAGGTAACAAAAGAATACTCTGAAAAACTCAAACAAAAATAAAAAAACAATAGAAACTAATATTTAAAAAATTCAAGTTAGAAACTGTTACCTTTTAAAAAGTGATGCTAAAAACTAGAATTAAAATACTTTCTTGAAACAACAATTTCACCATGAAATTCAATTTACTTAATGCCACAATCTTATACTAATTAAAGTCATCTAGAACAGTTTCTGAAAAATATTCAAACTTTTAAAAAGTTACCTAAATAATAATGAGAATGTGTTCCTATCAGTGAAATGAAATTAATGACATTGATGAAAACATGCTCAATTACATGTGTTTTATGGTTCCAGATACTTAACGAGAACATAAATGCTCACCTGAGGATACTGACTATGCATTTCTGCCTGCATTTATATAAAAGATATTGGAAAATTTAAAACATTTTTAATTACTAATTTTCAATGGAAGCTCTTCATTAACTTATTTACAGTCATTCAAAGGATGCCATCCTCAACTCCCTATGAATGGGCCTTTATCAGTAAAAATGCTAATGTTCCTAACTCAGTCTCACTCTTTGACTGGGTTGTTGACAAGGTTAAATAAAATGCTATATCTAAAACAATTAAGACAATGCTCAGAACACAGTCGGCTCAATATAAGCATTTGCTTTGATGATAATAATGATGGTATACTATAAATATGATCACACAACAAAATAACCCTGATTTTTACCGATGAGTCTGACAAGTCCATTTTCATACTTTCTGACTTCTGAGAGTCTATGCATTCCTGTAGCTTCTTAATCTGGTCTTCCTTTTCCTTAAGCAGATCTACTTTTGAATTTAGTTCATTCTAAAAAAATTAAAAGAGAGTAAAACAATTTATTGTATTTGAATTCTAAGAGATTAAAAATAATTTATATTTAACGTTCTAAAGTGCTAGATAGTAAAATTCAAAAAGTTGATATTTAAAAAATATAATTCTGTTTATTTTCTGAAGTCATGTTCAGTTACATATGGTTTGTTTTATACTTCTAGTTCCTTATCAGTAGAAATACCAACATAAATGCTCACCTCAAGATCTTGATTATAAACTTCTGCATGCTTAACTAAATTCTTTAAGTTCGAAATTTCATGAATTAGTTGCATCTGTAAGAGCATGTGAACAGGCAACAGAGCAAACCAATAGTTAATAAAGCAAAAAAATAAAAAAGTATTGAATCACTACTTCAGAATCACCCCACACAGCAAGAAGGGACTGAGAGATCAGTTATTCAAGCTACTGTTAACAGAACACCTCATTATTTAAAAGTATAAAACAAAACAAAAAACCCAAAACCCAAATCAAACACCAAGCGCAATCAACCAAGCAAAAAAATATGAAAGTCCCACATGAAAATCCCAGGATGCCAGCAAACAAGAAACTTTAGCATGACCCAAATGAGAGATTTGTCATCTGTTAATAAAGGTACAATAACTTCAAAAGCAAATTAGTATGCACCACTTGGAGGAGATAAAGCAGTAATCAAACTTTAAAAAATATACTTCTAATAGACCTCTGTTTTGGGTAAGTACAAAAAATGTATCTATCCTAAAATATTTTTTTCTTTCCATAAATTATACTTTGCTTTACACTGGCATAGTTTTTAATGAATTGTGATTTAGAATTTAGGTTTGGGTTAGAGTTGCTTCATGATACCTTTACAATATTACTGTTCACCAAAGCTATAGATATAAATGGGATTATTGACTATTGTTTGTTAGTTTAATCTAGAGGAAGTACTGTAAAGTTAATGCTTTTACTTTATATTTTTCAGCTGTATAAATGCAAATTCCAACAGAATGTTAGAGACTTACAAAAACAGCACCTTTTTGAAGAAATATTATCATTGTTTTGTGAAATCAATAATAATTAAGAAATTATTTTAACTTTTTTTTCATACTTAAGTCAATTCAGACTAGCTCCATTTCAAGCGCTCAAGTGCCCTAATATGTAATTAGCAGCTACCCTCGTGATCAGCAAAATTTTAGACATTTGTATTGGTTATAATTTCAATTAGCTCTTTTACTTTTTATTCTGTTTTTAAATTTTGTGCAAGGAAATCACATCTACTGATAAAAAACTAAATAATCAATCTTAATTTTTAAAAGTATCCAGAGAGAAAAATTCTCCCACTTTTATTTAAAATGGCACTTCATTTAAGTATTGAAAACAGGAAAAGATTAAGTGATTTTTGTAACGATCTGAATGTCACTGGTAAATGATATATTGTTTAAGATGCTGAGCATGAAGACAAAATGTACAATATGATCAAAAGTTAATCCATTGCTACATAGAAAACTATAATTTCAACTATAATTTGCTGCAAGTAAAATGAAATTCAACTTCTTAAGACAAAAATCTCCAAGATGTCAAAATTATAAGATTAAATAGATCGAGTTAAAATAGGTAGAAGACTGAAATTTCTCTTGTTCTCTGAGCACGATGATACTCGTCCTGGTTTATTTTTCCTGCTAAAATATAGGATATTTAGTGTTTAAATATCCTATATTACATTATTCCTACTTGAAAATTATCCACAACTTTGGTGATTTTTCATGAAACCCTTAGGCAAACCAGGGTCCTTACCCTAAGGCCATAATTGGACTGTCACTCCTTTTTTGGTGACACTTTTCCCCCAAACGCACATTTTGGAACATATTTTACTGTTTACACATAACATTATTATGCACATAGACTTATGGTTTTTGTATAACATGCAAAAGATATTGTAAAATGGACTTTGACAAGAGTTAGTTTTTATTACTTAATCTTTTAGGTTACCTTACAGAGCTGAGATTTCATTTGTGTTCAAGTAAAACTAAAGAGAATAGTATTATTTTCCCCCTAGATAGTGGTTAAAAGAGAAAAAAATCAAGATGTGAATTTTAAGTCATAGATTCTGTGTTATTTTGAGATCTTTTTGTGTGTGATTCAATTCAGTGAGCTTCAGTTTTTATTATTAATTGCATATATGAATGGTATATGAAGAAGTTAGAGAAATTATTGCTACATGTATGTCCAAAGTTAATTTTGTCATATTATTTATAACAAGAAATATATACAAAATTAGATGAAAATTTGGAGTTAGAAAGGACCTTAGCAAGCCCTTGAACTATCCTTAAGGATGAGATATACATGAAGTAAATATTGTGAGATTCAATGACTTGTTCAAGACCAGGCCAATAATATACACCAGGTCTGAATCTGTGAGCTGGTCAGTAGCAAAACAGGTTTAAATCCAGGTAGTTTGGCTCTTAACCATGACACTAGACTATCTCCTCTCAATGAAACAGGTTTTATTGATTGAAGCCTAGTATTCTTTTCATGACATTTTACATTTTCTTAATATGCAAATTTTAAAACAAGTTAACTGAAACTCTAGAGAACTTACCGACCTTACGTCCCTGGATAAAATGCCTGTGAAATTAGGAGTAACTTTAATTTGTAGGTAGAACAGAAATAATAGTTTTGGCACAGAAGCCTTTTTTCCCTCTAAAAATGGTAAAGAGGGTGAGAAACTAAACAATGATATTGAGGAAAAATAACTGTGTCCCTTTGAGATTATCTATATAAAAATCGGAGAAGTATCTGCAAATGAACGCATATTTTAATGAACTATACCAAAACATTGACTCTTATTTTTTCAGGGGATTCATAGATCACTTCACAAGTATAATACCAGCTATGAATTCTTGTTCCAGAAAAATAAATTCACATTCAAAAATTCTGCAAAAGAATTCATAGTGTCTGTGAACTCAAAGTAAGGACTCTCTGAATTAAGAAATTTCTTGAATCTTTAGGACAATTTAAGTCTCCAAAGTTTCATGGTTTCTGAGTTAGGTAGGTTCTCTTAACATGAGCCTAATATTATACATTAAGAAAATATAAATGATCTGTTTCATTTCTAAAAATTCCATTAAAACTATTTAGTATTAGTTATACTGATTTTTATAGCTCTCTTATATGAAAAAGGAAATGTGGAAAATTAGCTTCCCCAGCTACTCTAATAATGTTCTAACTATTAACTTAGTAATATACTTTCTGAAGAAAACAAATTCCATTAATATGTAGTGTACATACATAAAACATGCAGCTAGATATTAAAATTTCTTCAATGCAAATCCATTAACAGGAAGATTTGCTAAACTTTCACAAAGATGTTTTGAATTCCTTCTTCTTATTGTGTACAAGCAAGCACAAGTGAAACAAATATGATTTAATTATTTTAAAAACAGTATAAATGAATTATTTTTTAGATTCTCTTAATTGTGTATGCATCTGGAAAATGGCTGGATCCTCAAGCTCAACTTTACAAATAAATCTGCAAGAGAATGATACTTCTTTAAAAAGCGTTGTTTTAGTTTAGTTTCATGTTTCCGCATCCTTACCTCTTGATCTTTTTCTGCTTTTCTTTCAAGAGCCTCAAATTCATCCAAATCATTCTTTTCTTTTAATTTCAATTCCATTTCTTCATTTTCTTTTCTTAGTCTTTCATAGTCTAATACTAAATTATCATAATCAGCACGAAGTGAATTCAACTCACTTTCTAAGTTTTCCTATTATAAACAAAACCAGATTTTCAGGTTAGAAAGAATTCAGATCATGTTTATTTCCTTAACTAAAATTGGATTAGTCAATAATTTAACCTTGAATCATTTGGTAGTTTAGGTTATTCTCCTTTTTAATATTATCCTAACAGTTTAGCTTGATTCGCAGTAAAATAAAGGGTTTGCATTTTTGTGAACTAGCTAACTTAAAATTAGAAGACTATTTTGAAAGGGGCAGAATTAAAAAAAAAAAAAGATCATGTGAACAAATGCTTTGCCTGTGCCTGACTGGAAAAGTGTGGTCAGGAGGAGGTAGGGCACATAATGGGAAGTCCGTTTTACCACAGATCCTTAAGATCCTCAGGAATAAAGGTGATGATTTACTTCTCTACATGTCTGATTCCTGTTTTATTTTTCAGATGGATCTGAATTTAGGAAGTGAAACGGAGGTATTATTTATTGATCTCTAAAGCTCTAATGGTTGCTAGGTTTTACCGTATGCAACAGAGAAAACAAAAACTAACATCACCAAGGATTTTACAAAAACAACAAATTTCTAAAGTATACTTTAAGGACACAAAAGCTCTTTACCAATACTACTTAATTACAGTAGTTAGCTAATAATAATTCCCAAGAATGGCTGCAATTTTATTCTAAAATTAAAATGAAACTTTTTAAAACAAATACACACACAGCACTATAAACATTTCTTTGAACATTAGCAGCCTTGAAAGCTAACATGGAAACTAAATTTACTAAGGTATTCACCATAGGGGTCTTTACTTCTGAAGTTGTGATAAGGCCATATATTACATTTACTTTCATTTTTCACTATTATTTGGCAATATTACCTCTCCCTGATATATCCTATACCTGAGAATTTTGATACTTTTAATATCCGTTCTTTTTCACCCTGAGGGGATTTTCCAAGGCAAAACAGACAAAATAAAGCATACTCATCAAGATCTGCTGGTAATCCACAGAAGCAAAGTTTACCTACTACCATACCCATGTTTGATAGAGTTTTTAGCCTCCCTCGGGGTGGCTGTTACCAACTGGGAATCTAACAAGTGGGGAAGCCTTAATTAGAATCAAAGTGGATACTGAAATTAAGTCAGAACTACAAAAACAGTAAACACCAATAACAAATGAACTTTAAAAAGAGTAAAAGGATGATGTTCAGTAAATACATTTAAATTACCTGACTTAGCAGCTTCGTTGCTGGATTCCATTCTATGTCAGTTACTATATCCAGAGTGTTACTGAAAACATCAGCCTCTGAGCAGATGGCTATAATTAGGGGGGAAAGAAATTTATCTATAAATATGCCAGTAAGTTTCCAAAAACTCAAAATGAAGACTGCCTTTAAAATTCTAATCAGGTCTTGGCTGGGTAACTCAGTTGGGTGGAGCATCATCCCAATACGCCAAGGTCGTGGGCTAGATCCCCAGGCAGGGCATGTATAAAAATCAACCAATGAACATATAAATAAGTAGAACAACAAATTCATGTTTCTCTCTCTTTTCCTCTAAAGTCAAGAAATAAACATTTTGAAAAATTCTGATCAAATGTAATAAACTCAAATTAGCTAATGTGTTCACAGTATGTTTGCCAAAATATATTAACAGATGAGATAATCTGTATTATTTTGTGAATTAAGATCATTTAATTAGTGATAATTAATTAATCCTTAATATAGGTAAAAAGAAAATCTGTATTTGAGATTTGATCACTGTATTAATAGCTTTTAAAATGCTGCTAAAAATACTTAAAATGTTAGACACAATTTTGAAAGTTTCTTGTGTCAATTCCACCTTTTCAAGATTAGCAAAATTTAAGGCAAATGTTATGTGAACACTAATTTAATTGGATAATAACTAGGACAGAAAAAAAACAATAAAAATATATGTCTTATGTGCTTTAATGACAGTGAAACATTCTTAAGATATCTGGAAAAAGAAAGCTTAAATGTTCACTTTCTTATTTATTTTTATCATCACTTCCACTGTAATCACAACTACATTACATACATTTTATTTATTTTTGACTTTTTTAAACTTTATTTTTATTGTTGACACTACTACAGGTGCCCCCACTTCCCCCACTTTGCCTCCCGCCCCCAGCCAACACCACACTGTTGCCTGTCTATGGGCTGTGCCTGTGTTTTCTTTGGCTAATCCTTTCACCTTCTTTTACCAGTTCCCCCTTCTTCCCTTCCCCTGTCAGTCTGTTCCACGTGTCCATGCCTCTGTTTCTATTTTGTCTGTCAGTGCATTTTGTTCATTAGATGCCACACACAAATGAGATCATATGGCATAAAGTACACACACTTTATTTAAATGTGTTTACACATTTACTGAGTTATAAGTAAAGTCTCCCATTATAGGGCACTTTTATAATTAAAAAAGAGAAGAAACTCATGAACATGGACAATGGTGTGCTGCTTGCTGGGGGCAGGGCAGTTTGAGGGGAGGTGGAGGAGGGTATAAGATGGGGGATGAATGGTGATGGTTGGTGACTTGACTTGGGCGATGAACACAATACAGCGTAGAGATGATGTGTTGTGGAACTTCGCACCTGAAACCTGTGCAATTTTGTTAACCAGTGTCACCCCAACAAAATCAATAAAAAGGAAATAAAATAAAATAAAGTAAGAGTACTTACATTCATCAATTTCTCCTACTAAAGTTACAGAAGTCTTAAGGCTTTTTGGTGTATTTGTTGGCATATTAAATTCATTTATATAATTTGAGTCCTTCATTTTGTTAATTTTGCCAGGGCACCAAGTGACTCTTCGTTTTATTTTAGCCTACAGAGGAAAAAAATAAAAATTACCTCACCCAGATAATAATAAGGGAACTAGTTTCTATTTTTAAACACAATGGACTTGGTAGAATTGCTATTATTTTCAAATCATTGTTTTAAGCCCAAATTTGATTTCATCAAATCAAATTTGATGAAATGATTTACATTTTACTTTTTCATTCGAATCTTTACTTACAAGCTTCTCTGGGACTTATTGAAAAATTGCCCACTCCCAACCCTTAAAAGAAGTAGTCTGGTATTGTGCAGGACGGACAGTGCAGCAGCCTCCCCAGGGCTACCAGAGCACGTTTGGGAACCCAGCTGGCACCGGGAAGGAACAGACAGGTAGCTCATCTGAATCTTCCCCAGCTGTGAAGTCTTTCACAGGGCCTTTCACAACGCCAACTCTCTTCCAACTCGGTAAAGCTGACGCTGCCACCTGTGTTCCTGATCGCATGCGTTCCTTTCTCTCTCGGGACCTTGCTCCCTCAATGATCTGTTCACATGCCATTTTCACTAGGCTCCTTTCTCTCAGCTTTACAAATGATCAAGCCTGTTTGCTTTTGAGTACAGAAAAAAATAAAAAACAAACCTCCCGACTCCTGCTCTTTATCTACCATTTTCTTTCAGTTTCTACACTGCCTTCTTCCTCATCCCTCAGAGACATCTCTGCCTCCTGGTTTTTATCCCACTCAGCTAGCTGTCCTCACCACTCACTCAGATTTGCTGGGTTCTCTCCCTCTGCCCATCTCCTGTTTGTGTTTTTTTCATATTTCTTGGCTACCGTTTTCCTCTTGTTCCTTTATTAGTACAAGCATTGTCTCATCGTATCTGATCCTCTCAGTCCTCTCTGAACAAATCCAATGTATGGAGAAACCAGGGGGTCTAAAAAGCGCGGAGACCTCATGGACAATCTTATACCCAGCTGGTGGCTGGGCCCATGCCTGTAACTTCAGAGCCTATCCACTAACCAGTGTTGCCTCTTGATTTTCTGTGTACTACAGATGTTTGTATAATGCAAATATGTATCTGTGTAACTGTACGCTTTCATGCCCCTACCACGTAATATCTTTTTGCTTGAAATGGCCAGCCCTTTCCACAGCCTGCTCTGCAAAAGCCCAGTCACATAAATCCTCGACTCCAATGACCTTCAACTCAACTCTAGTCACTCCTATACTCACTCCTGGACCTTGCTTGTCATTACTTGAAAGCTAGATTTTCTGCTCTATCTACTGTTCCTACTCCTCCACCTCACTGTTTTAGTCTATCTCATTTTAGCTATTTAGATTAAGAGGGACCTCGATTCCCTTGATTCACTCACTACTTTCTTCTCACCAGCTTCCTCTGGGTTCTCATCCCACCATCTTTGACTCCCTAAGATGATCACTTCAATCATGTTTTGGGGTCGACAGCCTCAAATTATATGACCATTCTGTTCCATACACTTATCTCAAAGCAGTGTACACTCAAATGGACTACACTACCCCCTGAGCCTTTATCAGTCTCCTGAACACTGTCAGAACTACAGAGCCAAAAGACTGGCTGCCAACATCACCTGGGTCCTTAATGTGGCTGGCCAGCATTTCCTTTCCATTCCTTACAAAGGCTAAATTATTTCAAATACTTAGCATGTCTGCAAATTTGTGTCTCTACCATCTTCTGCCACCATAACAGAAAAAGTAAACCTCCTATTTCACAAAGAAACTATAAGGCCAAATTTATGAAAGCACTACTTGTACTGATGTCTCAGATAAAGGGTGTTCCTCCCTTTATCTGGGGCCAGACCCTTCTGCTGTATTTAAGATCCCACCCCTTTGGGACATCTCAACTCTCAACCGACTGCAAAGTAGCTTTCACTCCCAACACATAACACAAATTGCTTTTTCAAATGAGCTTCTTGTTTCTAAAACCAAAAGAAATTTTGTCTATAATATCTTATCTAACTTTTTGGCAGAATGTGGCACACTGCTTCTCTGAAATAGTCTCTTCTTCTCATTACCACATGCATCCGGTTTCCTTAATTCTAGAGCTAACCTGGGCTGCTTTATGGATTCTTCTTTTCTGCCTTTACCTACAAAGTTGTTGTTTCTTCAAGCTTTGTCTTTGACCATCTGTTCTTTGCATTCTCAGTATGCTCCCAAGGCAAGCTCATCCATTCCCAAGACTTTAACTTGGATCTGTAGTAGCTAATGCCCAAATGGGTATCTCCATCTCAGACATTTCACCTTACTTTAGCACATTTTTATTTTTAACTACCTGACACCTTGAACTGGAGATGTCCCAAGTTAAACACTGAGCAGTTCCACTGCTCTTCATTCAGTGTTCCTTAACTCAACGAATGCTGTTACTAGCTACCTGGAAAGCCCAGCAATGCCTGCGAGTCATTTTGGAAACTGCCTTATCCCTTTCCCTGTCTCTCGTATCTACACAATCACAAAGTCCTGTTGAATCTACCTCCCAATAACTCTTCAATCCATCCAATATTTCCCATCTGCAGGGCCACGTCCTTGTAGAGGCCCAATCAATGTGAGGTGCCCAGCAGCTACACCTTTCTAAAATGCAGTTCCGATCGTGTTACCTACAAGACTTTTTCCTGTCCATAGCATAACACAACGTTCAAAACCTTCAATGTGGTTTAAAATGTCCCTGCCACCGGAACATTTTAAGTCCAAGAAATATATATTTTTCACAAATTCTGTACACATAGATGTTTTCCTGAACCACTCATCCCTATATCTTCCACTGGGCTACTTCCTACTGATCACTCAGTCAACATGTAGTTCTTGAGTATCTTCTGTTATACCTAGCATGGCGATTTGAACACAATGTCTATGAATAATACTCTTAATAGCACACATTTACTGAGGATTTGCTCTGTGGAATATTAAGCACATTCTAGATTACTTCCTACATCAGTCCTAGGATGTGGGGATCAAGCTGCTTCACATTTTAGGAAACTGCAGCAAACTACATTTAAGAAATTGCTTAAGGTCAGGAGTCATGAACTGACAGAACAGGGATTCAAATACAGGCAGTCCAGCTCCAGAGGCCGTTCTTAGCCATGACACTGACCCAAAACAGCTACTGGATAACAGATATACAGCAAAATTTTGATCAAATATGTTGACTTATATTGTAGATCAGTTTTCCTAAGATTAGTATTTTTCTAAATAGAAAATATGCCCACACACTCTAGACACCTGTGGTTCACAATCACCTAATCAATTTCATTAGAATTTCTTAAGAAGCAACTTTCAAATAGATTCCTTGACTGTATTCCCAACTTCTTGAATGTGGGTCTCTACATGTGGGAATCAGGAGTTGGTATTTTCAACGAATCTCTTAGGTGTTGTTGATGTACAGGCAAACACACAAAAAGTTCTGGGTTTATTTATTGAATATTAAGGATAAGAAATATATAACTATTGAAGAAACATACAGGAATGCCAGTTCTATTCTCTATATACCAAGTGTAAGCTGTCTACTTTAAAAGTATTTTAAAGTATTTTACCTTTAATTCCTGTCGTGATGTCAGGGAAGAAGAGGTCACCAGCATCCGTGTTAAGTTTTGAATTTTCTCAATCTGTACTTTTTGGAGCAAATCTTTTTCTTCCAAAAGTTGGGCTAACTGGTCTTTTTCCATTGCCTGGGCCCGAGTCTCTAAAGAAACCTACAGAATATAATATTTGGTTTATAATAAATACAGCTAGGTTTTAAAACCTTGAAAGTAGCTTAAAAATAGAATATAAATTTTGGGGGAATCATGAAAATTTGAATGTTATTGAAATAAAATAATACCCTATCTACAGAACACCAATATGCAGTTATTATAATAATTTATGAATTTTATAATAAAGTAAAATACACAGTCCTTCTCATGTGCATACTCCACGTGCTGTGTATAAGATTATAACAATGCTGTCAGAGCAATTCTATCTATTGCCTTAAAATACATAAATAACAGGCAGAGAAGTCAGAAAAGCAGAGACGTGAATACCCATACCAAAGGAAGAGATGTTCATATAAGTTTACCATATGGTATTTTAATTCATTTTAAAAAAGATCACTAGGGGACCATAATGATTAAAACAAATAAATTACAATGACAAGTGATTATGCTATTTTATTAGATTGCTCTTGCAAGGTTAGAAGTGGGATTCAAGATAACATGGAACTATAGAAAGTAGTTTTAAGTAACCATACACGATCTCTCTTTTTAACCTATTTCTCTATATTGTGACAGTTTTGAAAAATTATCTCTAACTTGGCCCATTTCCAAATCTTGAATTTTGAGGACTTCCACCAAGATGGAGGTGTAGATGGAAACACTGTGCTGTCTCCCACAACCAAGTTTGAATACAACAAAGGTTTAGTAAACAAAGACGCAGCTAAAGAACAGAAAATTGGACTATATGGAAGTCCAACAACAACCAACATTCAACCGGATCGGGAAGAGGGGCGGAGCCAGCAGCGGAGCAGGGACGTCAGGAAAGATCCCCTGACCCCAGGCGCCCAGGCAGCCAGGGTAGCAGCATGGACCCGGTGAGGACGTAAGGCGGCAGGCTGGCCGAGGTCATACATTCACTCGCAGATAAACTAGCAGAAGAGTGAGCAGAGAGACTGACCGCACAGGCTCCAGTGGCGAACCCAGTGAGGACGCTAGGTGGCAGCGGGCTGACCCGGTCGCACATTTGCGCGCAGTGGGACAGACTGAGTGGCCCCTGTGGTGGCAGCAGTGGGAGGCAGCAGAGGGGACCGCCGTTGCTTTCCTTTGACCCTGCCCCTACATACAGCGTCACAACCCAGCGACTGAGTTGCCCTGCCTTGGTGAACACCTAGGGCTCCACTCCTCATACATAATAGGCACGGGAACAGTCCAAAATATGGCTCAAGAAGAACTCAAAGCCCCAGAGCTGGTAACTCTAAGTGAAAAAGAAATAGTGAACCTCTCAGATGCACAGTTCAAAACACTGGTGATCAGGATGCTCACAGAACTGGCTGATTATAGTCACAAATTAGAGAAACATATGAAGGCTAAACTAACTGAAACGAAGGGAAATGCACAGGAAACCAATAGTGATGAAAAGGAAACGGGGACACAAATCAAGGGGGTGGACCAGAAGGAAGGAAGAAATGACCAAACAGAAAAAAGTGAAGCTACAAGAATTTAAAAAAGTGAGGAGGGGCTTAGGAACCTCCAGGACATCTTTAAACATTCCAACATCCAAATTATAGGGGTACCAGAAGGGGAAAAGAAACAGCCACGAGTGGAAAACTTATTTGAACAAATAATAAAGGAGAACTTCCCCAGTCTGGCAAAGGAAATAGACTTCCAGGAAGTCCAGGAAGCTCAGAGAGTCCCAAAGAAGTTGGACCCCAAGAAGGAACACACCAAGGCACATCATAATTACATTAGCCAAGATTAAAATGAAGGAGAGAATCCTAGAAGCAGCAAGAGATAAGGGGATAGTCACCTACAAAGGAGTTCCCATCAGACTGTCAGTGGATTTCTCAAAAGAGACCTTACAGGTAAGAAGGGGCTGGAAAGAAGGATTCCAAGTCATGAAATCCAAAGACCTACAGCCAAGATTGCTTTATCCAGCAAAACTTTCATTTAGAATGGAAGGGCAGATAAAGTGCTTCTCAGATAAGGCCAAGTTTAAAGAGTTCATCATCACCAAGCCCTTATTATATGAAATGTTCAAGGGACTTATATAAGAAAAAGAAGATGAAAAATATGAACAGTGAAAGGGCAGCAAACTCACAGTTATTAACAACCACACCTAAAACAAAAGCAAATCAAGAGGACAGCTAGATCAGGAGTGGAACCATGGAAATGAAGATCACATGGAGGGTTAGCAACAGGGGGGTGGGAGGGGGAGAAGGGGGGAGAAGGCACAGAAAAATAAATAGCATAGACGGTAGGTAGGAAATAGATAGGGGGGAGGGCAAGAATAGTATGGGAAAAATAGAATGTAAAGAACTTGAGACATGTGGTCATAAACTAAAAGGGGGGAATGGTGGGGGAGGGGGTGTGCAGGGTAGAGGGGAATGAAAGGGGGGAATAGAACAACTGTAATGGTATCATCAATAAAATATATTAAAAAAAACTTGAATTTTGCCCTATGGAAATGAAAAGTGAAATCTAGAATAATTTCAAGAAACTAAATCTTTCAGTTTATAGTAAATTAAACTAAAATTTTTGAGTTGATTTCTTCCTAGTTGAAACCTGTTTTAAAGTTAGGTTGCATAACTCAGATACGATGACATAAGAGTTTTTGTGCATTTAGGCAGATCTCAATTCTGTTTTCTCTCTCACTCTTTACTGAAATACATGGTTCACACATACCTCCTCTAACTGTTTTTTAAGATCCATTATTTCTTTTCTATATCTTTTCAGGAGAGCTTCATCACTCGATACTTCATTAACATAAGGAGTATTCTTCATATATTTAGCAGTACTGGCAAACTGGAAAAAATACAAGAGTTTAGTGCTTGACACTAAAAAATTATTTTATTCAATAATATTTAGGTTATTTGTAATTAAGCTTTATGGAGAAAAATCAGTGCTCTTTCCAGGTGGCTTAATATTTTTGAACACAAATGCCTGTAACTTACTCTGCCTGTTAGTCTTCAGGAGAGTCAAGGAAATATCTGAAAGACAGGAGCTGACAGAAAACCTACAAACACTGGAATCCCATCTGCCCCTCAAGGTCGAGGGCACATACTCCCCCTACCTGAAGCTTTGCTTCCCGTCAAAAGCATCTGTCCCTCCTCTGAACTCTATCCTACTCATTCGCCACATCACTATTAATCTATGGCAATCATTTTGAATGACAGCCTAATCTTCCCTATAAGACTATAAGCTCTGTGAAGCCAGGAACTCTATTTTCAATGTTTTTCTGACAGGACCTTGATCCAGTGCTCAGCAGCTATTTAAAGCAATGTTTGTAGAGTGTGAGTATCAGAAGCAACTTTAAGTGGGAAAGTGAAGGTGACCATTACGTAACACCAAAACCTTCACCGAGAAAGCTGTTTTATTGACATTTTTCATTTTTCTTTAAAAAAATAAAACAATAACAAGAAAACAACATGTAGGACTTAAGCTCAGAGTCAAGGTAAGAAATAATTAGCTAGCAGGGATTTAAGAATTATTGTTATAAAAACACACACTTTTTGAATCACCTTCCCCTTGTTGCAAGTGATACTAGTTTTCATTTATAGGACAGGTATAGTTTCCTTCTATAATAAATTATATTAAAAAGTGAGTCATTTAAAGAAATATATTGTGTCAATTTGCAATACAAGTGTTAGATGTGGCAAAAATTGTAGAGATGAAGTATGAAAGATTGAAGTTTGGGAAAAATTTTTAAATGCTATTTAGTAGAAAATACACTAATTTTTGTCAATAAAAAACTACCGTTAATCTTAGTAGATACATTTTTTCAAGATGATCCCCCCATATTAAGTTAAAAAAAAATCAGGCTTACCTGGAGAGTACTAAGAGTTTCATCAAAAGACACTGGAGTAATTGTGCAGATAATACGTGTTTTGGCATTTCCTCCCAAGGAATTCTGGAGAATTCGTGTTAATTTGCTATCTCGATAATTTATGAAACCCCTTAGTGAGAAATGAGTTTGGGAAGAAAAAGGATAACAAGTTTTATCTAACAAAACTGGTTGGTTTATTAATGCAGAACCTTACATTAGCTACAGTTTTAAAAATAAATTCTTTACAGGTTAAAGAAGTATAAAGAAGGTATAAAATTACTAACAAAAATATTTAAAATAAGAAAGTAAATTTAGTTAGTTACAGTCATATGTATAAGAAGTCATGCATGCTCACAGAATCACAAAAGCTTTGAATACATGGAAGAAATCAGTACTTTTGTCACTGAACTGTTACAATTTTCAGACTAATGAAGAACATGAGCATTAACAGGTAAATATATAATGGGATAGGCTTACCCAACTTGTCCATCACTCAGTTTCTTGATCACTTGTCCCAAAATAAATAAACTTCTATTTATATTACATCCTTCCTTAAGTCGCATACCTGAATTTATTAAACAAATATGAAAACTAAAATCGATCTCTTAAAACCGATGAACTTATTTACCAGGAAGTTACAAGAGAAATTAGAATGTAACAGGTAACATGCTAAAGTCTATGCTTTGGCATAGAATGGTAGAAGGAGCTCTCTCTCTATTCCTCCCCTATTCAGTGAGTCAGCAAAGCTGTCACCTGAGAGATACAGCAAAAGGAAAAAGATGACTAAGAGTCAGAGGAAGGAAAAGTCCATTTCCTAAAAGAGCGTCTCTAACTTAATTTAAATTTATTTTTTCCGAACCTCCAAATGCAATTATAGACTTACAATCAAATCAGTTCCTACAGGCTCACAGCTAAAAAAAAGTTTTCATTTTTCATTTTAAAATTGTTAATAAGCTCAAATGCTCAAACATTTAAAAAAAGTACACAGTGAAAAGTTCTCTCTCACTTTTATGCTTCATTCCACATATTCCTGTTCCTATCTAGGAAACCACTTTTATTAGTTTATTCTTCTAGAGATTTTTAGAAATACAAGTCCATATACATCGATTTCTCTCCTTTCCTTTATACAAATAATAGCATACTAAATATATGATTTTTGCACTCTGCTTTTTTTAACTTGGCAACATATCGTATCAGTAATCTTTGATCTTTTTCATTCTTTTTTATTGCATAGAATTCCACTGTATGAATGTATCAGAACTGATTTACTCAGCACCCTGTTGAGGGACATGCAAGTTTCCAATCTACCACATGTCACAGGTGCATTATTCAGCTACGGCTGTAATATTGCTGCTTAACAAACCAGCTTAAAACAACATTTACTTCTTGTCCCCAGGTCGGGGAGTTCACTGGTTGGGCAGATGTGGGCCACCCTCATCTGAGTGTCTCTATGTCAGGCTGCAGGAAGTTAACAAAGAGAGGCCTGCCATCTTTATGTTTTTGAACCTTCCTATCTAAATATGGTCTTACATTTGTTTAAGTATTTGGTTATGTCCTTTAGGTCTGTTTTAAAGTTTTGTTTTTTTTTAATCCTCACCTGAGGATTTGTTTATGGATTTTAGAAAGAGAGGAAGGGAGAGAGGGAGACCCACTGATGTGAGAGAGTAACCTTGACTGGTTGCCTCCTGTACATGCCCCGACCAGGGACTGAACCCACAACCTAGTAATGTGCCCTCACTAGGAATTGAACATGCAACCTTTTCGGTGAATGGAATGATGCTCCTATCAACTGAACCACCTGACAAGGACTAAAGTTTCCTTTATTTTGGCCTTGTGAAATTTTTGAGTTTCTTCATAGGTATTACATCATTTAAGTCAGTGTTGTAAATGAGGTCTTTTTGTATACTAAATGCTCTAACTGGTTGTATTATGAGTTATTAATGTCAGCATATTAATTTTGTACTCCACCACCTTTCTGAACTCCTTTACTGATTATGAAAATTTACTTTTCACGGTACTCTCATGAGCTTTCCAGCTAGACAATCCTATCAACTGCATAGTTTTAGTTTTTAAAGTGATGCTATAGTAGTCTGAAATAATAGCTAGACACAGAAGCTGACTTTTACATTAAAGACAGTTATTCTGTGAAAGAACAGGAAACCATTCAGAGCAACATACTGCATGAGTTTTCATTACCTTCAGCACCTGTTTGAGCAGCTCTTTCACTGCCGGCAAGATCAACCAAATTCTGAAAGACAGATGAAAATAAACCTGTAGAAATGGCAACTTGAAATGATAAAATCCAAATAGTTGAAATACCATTTTAACGCATGGTTTATCAAAACACCACTCTGTACTCCTGTCTCTTCCTCCACTGTTTAGCCTCCCCTTCTTTGAGTCAAACTGATCTCCATACCTCGCTCCCTATCTACAATGTATCTTCCACAACGCTGCCAGAAGAGGTCCTCTATTTCCTATACAGATTTCAAAGCCTTACCATGGTGAACACGATTCTGTATAATCTGGCACTTGTGCTGCTCCAGCCTTATATCTGCCCATTATTTACTCTTAACTACACAGTATGCTGAACTGTACTCCACGTGCCCTCATGCGCTTCTGCACTTGCCAGTGCTATCTTTTGCCACTCCCTCTTAGTTTGAATGTTCCAGCATGCCCATACTCTTTATTCAGGACCAAATGTTACCTCCTCAGTGTAGCCTTGCCAATTTTATCCTTCATCCCCCACACCTTGAACGAATTGCTCCTCTAACTGTGTACTGAGAGGTGTTTATAGGTAACGGCTTACTCTTACAGTGTTGAGCTAGTCATTTGTGTCTGAATACTCTGCAGTATCTTTGAAAGCACTAGTCTCTTTTATGTCTCAAATGTTGTTGAAAAAAATGTGACTGTCTGTCATGCTGCATGCAGTATGCAGGTACTAGAGATATAGCAGTGAACTGGACAAATCAGGTCCCTGTTCTCACAGAGCTTATATTCCACATGGGGTGGGATGAGGAGAGGAGGAAGTTGGTGAGAAGAGAGAAAAAGACAAACAGATAATCATAGTTAGTATAATGCAGGTAATTTAAAGAGAATACAGGAAGAGAAAGAGGAAGAGACAGAGGAGGTTCTTTGGACTGGGTATTTGGGGAAGATCTCCCATTAAACTAAGATAAGAAATGACAGAACAAGAAGCCAGCCATGCAAAGACCAAGGGAACAACACTCCAGAATAAAAAATAGTACCCTCGGTCACAAAGCAATAATGAGTTTAGGGCATTCAAACACAGAAGGGTAGCATGGCGGAGTGAAGTAGAGAGAGGACAAGACAGGGTAAGCAAAGGTAAGAACTGCGATGGGAAACCATGAGGGCTTGACGCAAGAGTGATGTGCCTTGATTTAACTTTCAAAGGATCAACTGCAAACCCTAGGTGGAGAAAGGATTGGGGACGGGCAAGAGCAGCAGCAGGGAGCCCAGTCAGAAGGATGATGCAGGAATCTGAATGTAAGATGGTGGATTGCACTAGGCTGGTGGCAGTGGAGACAGTAGGTAGTGGAGGGGTGTCTTCTCTATTTTTTTAGTCTCAAGAACCCAGTACTGTGCTCACAACATGGTAAAGACTCAGTAAATATTCTTCATGTACTTAAAGTCAGAGACTTATAATATTTCTTCCTATGGAGCCTTGCAGGGATGGCAGGTAGTTCTGTACCCTTATCTTACAGTTCTATCTCAGATTCTTCTTTCTCCCCTAAAATAATCAGAGAAGTCTAATCTTTCTAGAGTATCTACCACAGTTAACCATGATACATAACAGGGCAAAGTGGTGATGAAGGCAGCATGAATTAAGGTATAAAGATGGGAACAAGTATTACTGTTCAAAGACACTAAGAAACTCAGGCAATCTGAAAGAGGAGCTCATGTGAAGTAGAAGAAAGCAAAATTAGACAGGCTAAGAGTGGCCAGATCTTGTCTAAGGAAGTGACACAACAAAAGCAGTGCTTAGTAACATTCGAAACCTGCACAACGGACTGAAAACAGGAAGACGAGTCATGGAGGCCAGGTGCAGGAGAATGATGTAGGAATTCAAGAGAGATGAGAACCTAAGTGAGTACGACATCCACGAGAATACTGAAAGATGGAATCAAGAAGAAACAGCAATAATGGACAAAATGGAAAGTAGAAAAAGTCAAAATGACTGGGGTTTCCAGCCTAGGTAATCAGGATAATGCAGGTACTACTGGAAAAAAGGAGTATTTGCTATAGTAGGAAAAAATTAACTTGGTTTTAGACACACTGAAGTTTGAGACAACAGTGGGACATACAATTATAATTACCTTTAAGACATGTTTTAGAACTCAGAGACTCTATAAAAAACACGTAACACAGAAATGATAACAATGCCTGAGGGCAAGCACGGGAAGTAAGAAAGGCCACAGAGCAGCCTGTGTTTTTGTTAGAAGAGGCCACAAAAGGGAACAGAGAAGAAGCACAGCTAAGAGAACCTGCATACTATCACAGAAAGGCCAGGAGACAGTAAAAGGTCACTTATGAAGAATCAAAAAATGACTTTTTGGGGAAGGCTTTTTCCGAAGAAGATACTTCAGAATAAGTAAGAGGGCTGGAAGGTTGTTGGACCAGATGGTATCTATGGTCCCTAGATGACAGGGCATCAAACACTATGAGAAAAGTCACCAAAGAGATCACTGAATGTACCAAGAGTATCAAAGCTAAATTACTAAATTATTACTAAATTATTGGAATTATATTGAAATATTCCAAGACAAGTCTGGAAAACAAAAAAGAAAGTTAGGTTTTGTGGGGTTTTTTTTCACTATTGTTAAATCAAAGCAAGATTAACTACTAAAATAAATTTTGTTCTTATACAGTAAAATGAGGCAAACTAGAATTAGATATTTAATTAAGACTAATTTTTCAAAATCTAAAAATGAACAAATATATTATAGATTTACTACATGTTCCCCTGAAGTTTTCAAATCAAATAGAGTAATCTTGAAATCGTGTCCCACATCAAGCTGAAAATCTAGGCCCTGAAGACAGAGAATAAAGTAAAAATGATAAGGAATAGGAAGGAAACATGACAACAGACAGAAATAATATAGTGCAGCAATGTGAGATTTATGTGGAAAAAAAATCCAAAGCAAAACGAATGTGTGCATAATGCTTGTAGTCACTTATTCAACAGGTATTGAACATAAGCTACGTACAATGTGTTGGGGCTACAAGATGAGTATCACTTTTCCCTTCAAGGGATTTACAGTCTAAACATTGTGTTATAATATAAAATATATTTTCTTATTGTACATAAGAATGAACTTGAATGATGTGATTTATTTTTAACCATCCCACTTAGGTTTCTGCTTATCTCACAAGCCTCAATTCTACTGGCTGAGACTAAAAAGCCAAAAAACAAAGACCCTCCCTCCACCCCAATTCCAAGATTACTTTAACTGTTAAATATGCATAGGGGAAAAAAACAAACTCCCAAACACTCCTTCATTACTGGTCAGAAAAAGCCTCAATCCCTATAGTCCTAACATCTAGATTTTAGGAGGCAGAAGTCGTAATTTCATGCTACATATGACACTGGTTAAACTACCAATTTATACATGGTTGTAACTGTTTGGTTCAGTTAACAGTTGCTATGAAACCAAACATCCAGCAGCCGAATTAAATTTTGCTTTGGCCAAATGGTACATTTATCACGGGTCATCAGTACTCACCAAATGGGACACCTTGACAGATCCTTCACAGTTAGAAGGTTCACCTTTCTCTCTACTTTCCAAAATCTAGATGGAAAAGGCAACTTGTAAAAAAATTAGTGCATTCTTAATTGGAAAGAGCAAATAGAGAAAGAATTACCTACCATCCTAAAAATGGTATGAGAACGACTGCTTCTTTGATTCATTTTTGTAATTCCATAATGCCTGTTCTCTATAAAAAAAAATGAGTCACATTTCAGCTGTGTACATTAAAATCCAAAGAAAAACATTAACTTTTATTTTAGCTTTAAAGGAAAAGTGAGATCTGAAGCCTAAATACATTCAATTGAATAGTTTTTACAATGTTTTGAAGAAATAAAGCATAAAGTCTTACTTTCTCCCTTTGTGATCCACTTCAAAGCCATTTCTGATGTATAAACAACTTCTTCTGTGAGGTCAGACACATATACATTCCTCTGAAATAAGTTTAATTATGGAAAGAATAAAGAAATAGAAGTCACTTAAAAATCTGCATATCTAAAAGAAGGTACAACTATGATAGAATTCATCTGTAGAACTTAAAAATGCAAAATGGAATCATAGCATAAAAATAACAGGTAAACCTATAATATTTTCAATTTTCTATTTCAAAGCACACCAAATTCTAATGTGAATCTTCCATCTTGCTCTTTTTAGGCACTTATGACACCAATGTATTTTTGATTTTTTTATATTTATTTATTTTTAGAGAGAGGGGAAGGGAAGGAGAAAGAATGGGAGAGAAACATCAATGTGTGGTTGCCTCTCACGTGTCCCCTACTGGGAACCTGGCCTGCAACCCAGGAGTGTGCCCTGACTGGGAGACTGTGAACCAAACCAGCGACACTTTGTTTCACAGGCCCGTACTCAATCCACTGAGCTACACCAGCCAGGGCTGTTTTTTTTAAAGATTTTACTTATTTACTTTTAGAGAGAGGGGAAGGGAAGAAGAAAGAGAGAACTAGAAACATCGATGTGAGAAAGATGGGCTGGTTGCCTTTCACGTACCCATAACTGGGGACCTGGCCCACCACCCAAGTATGTGCCCTGACTGGGAATTGAACTGGCGACCTTTCAGTTTGTAAGACAACACCCAACCCACTGAGCCACACCAGTCAGGGCTACACCAATATATTACAGCTGTTAATATTTAAAAACCACATGTACAGGGGTGGGCAAAGGTGGGTTTACAGTTGTGAGTTTGCAAAACAAGTTTATTCTTGTATTATTGTTTACTGTATTATTTGTATTACGAGAGTAAACCTACTTTTGCCCACCTCTGCATTGCTTAAAAGATCACAACAAATGCTTAAGAAAGAAAATAAGAAACAAACCACAGATACAGGAGACGCTTAAAAGATATACAGAAATTAAAGGTAAATGTACAAGAACAATTATTTCCCCAATAAGTCTCTTTTTTGAGCCACTTTGTGAACTCTGCTACTCACATTGAAGTCTTCCCGAATTATTAAAGGCTTCATTTTTCGTGTGTCACAAAGTAAGTCTGTAATGGTTTCATTGTATATCTCCATGTAAGACACACGTAAGAGAAATTCCCTATCAGGAAACTAGAAGAAAAAATATATAAAAACATCAGAGATCAGCCAATTATGAAAACCTAACACTACATGCTTATGGGCCAACATTAAAATATTGTTTGAGAAATTGTCTTTGTAAAACAGACACCCCTCCACCCCCGCCCCAAGATACCCTTACGGTTCTGTATTAACAATGATAAACACAAAAATATAAAAGCAAAAGCCTTCTTTCAGAAAATTATAGTGTCATAGAAAGAAGAGTGCTCAGTCCAACTTTATAAGCTTAAAATAAAACCCTACCCACAGATGTTCAAGAACATGAAAAATCATTAAAATAATAATGAAAAACTAATTTAAATAAATCAACTCAACTACTTAGGTTGCCTCATCTGACCCTCTGCTTCCCTTGACTTTTATCTACATCTATTTTTTTACTGCTTCTTGATAATCACTGGTAGTTAAACAAAGGCAAAGGAGGTAATAATTTTGACAAGACTTTACTGTTCCTTAACGCCCATCTGCGGTGGGGGTATTACTGTTTCAGAATTTAAATTCTTCAAAGAATGAAGAACTTTAAGCTCTGAAGTAAGTTTGTGAGGAAACACATGAATCTATGTCACGCCTTTCTTCTCTCCCTGAGGATAATTAAGACACACCTGTAAATCTCCTTCTTCTCAACATTACAAGAGAACACTGAAGTCGCTGTTCTGTTACTACTTTTTCCTGTACAAACTGGAAATTTAGCTTTTTACCTTCTCAATTTTTTGGAAAATGTCATGAATTGCCCTGGGTATTACTCCCAAATAATCTTCCGAACCCATCATAGTGTATGTTTTTCCTGAAGCAGTCTGCCCATAGGCAAATATAGTACCTGCAAAGACAAAACACACACACGTGCAGAGATTAAAAATGAGACTAGAGTGCGTGAAACTACCAATATTGGTTGAACAGACACCCAGGACAAAAAGGTTTCTACGGTGAATACAAACCATTGTAGCCTTGAATAGCAGAATCTATGATTGGCACTGCTATTTCTTCATAAACATTTTTAGTGGTTTCATTACTATGAAAGACACGATCTGAAAAACAAAACAATACAAAACACATATAAGTTAAAACAAACAAATAGACTGCATTTTCATTTGGAATTCACAGTCAGCCAAAGAAATAAAATTGTCAGGATATGGTATAAAATACTTAAGATACACTACGTTCTTCAACTTTTTGGTCCTCTAAAAAATACACTTCTCTCTAAGGTAAAATGCGTCAGTCCTCACCCAGAAAAAGTACATGTCATCTATATCATGTGCTTTCAAGAGCTGGTAGGGCATAGGGGCTGAACACGGGGTCTAGAATCAGACTGTCTGCAAATCCTGGTTCTGAGACTTATAAGCTATATGACTTTGGGAAAGGGGGTTGATGGCTTTTTGCCTCACTTTTGATTTGTAAAATCAGTACACTATATTATCTTCCTCAGAGAATCATTATAAACATTTGGTTAATGCTTAGGAAATGAGAACTATTGACACCACTATTCTTTGAGACATTTCAACATTTATAACATATCTAGCCAGAAGGCTTAGCTCAAATGGAACCAACAAATGAAAACATTTGGAAGAAAAGTACTAAAGAGAACTGAATTTAGAGAGAATGACCAGTTTGCTGGTTGCTAAAGGCTGGGTTTCAGATAGCATTTGCCCTGATGAATTCCCTTGTCCAGGAAGTGGCCTCCTGCTTTTGTCAGCACATTAACAATGGGCCATTCTTGCAGTGGTAGCCTCGCAAGAAATGGATTTGTGATTCAGGAGGGAACGTATGGACCTGCAATGAGAAATTCAGTGATCACACTGCTTGCTCCACACCCACACATCTGTCCTGTTGGCAGGATGACATGGAAAACCTAAGTGCTAGCTGAATGCTGCTTAGGCAACATGATTTGTGAGCAAGGAGAGATGTCAGAATAATTCAAATCTTAATGCCGTCTGCTTCAGATAGGTGAGTCAAATCCTCTGCAGGCATATATGGCTACTGAGAACCTGCAGTACCTGAGTTGAAATGTTTGTGTACCCCTTACTTTTTGGTTTTATAATCTCTGGTGCATACTTTTTTATCTTTTTAAAAATTACGGTAACACCCTCAAACAGTCCTTTACCAGGAATCATTTTCTCTACTATACATTTTTGCTCCAGAACCTTTTACGTTGGCCTTGTACTTTAACATTAATTTGACAACCTAATCACTCTCACTCCTAAGGCTGTTGAGAGGGCTCCACTCCACTGTTGTTCTTCAGTGCCTAAGTGAGGGCATGGCAGTGTGGCTGGAGTGTAGATCTGGAGACTGGCTCCCACTTGCTGGCTGTGTGACTCTGAGCCTCTCTGTTTTAGTTCCACTTTAAAATGGCAAAGTTTATATCTCAAAGCACCTACTACAGAGGCTTGTTAGAGGATTAAATGAGTTAATATGGTGAAATGCTTAGAACAGTGTCTGGCACACTGGCAGTACTATATACATATTAAACTAATACAACAAATCAGCCCAGCCAACCTATAGCATCTCCAAGTGCCTTTGTCTTAGCTAGCTCCCCTTCATCAGACACCTGGACTAGTTAGCTTCCCCCAGGTTAATTTCCACAGAGCCTATGTCATCAGAAGTGTAGTTTCTTGTTTAAAGTACTTCTTTTGACCATATGATAAGCTCCACAAAAACAGAGGTGGGTCCTTGCTGTATTCTAGCAAAGAAGGAATATCTTCACTATTTATTGTTTAAAGAGATTTCTTGAAAATAACTGTGGAAAAAATATTACACGGAAAGATCTTAAAGATGACTTGAGAACTTCCGCCAAGATGGAGGCATAGGTGGAAACACTGTGCCTTCTCCCCCAACCAAGTTTGAATACAACAAATGTTTGGAGAAACAAAGACACAACCAAAGGACAGAAAATTGAATTATACGGAAGTCCGATTACATCTAACCATTCAACGGGGACGGTAAGAGGGGCGGAGCCAGCAGCGAGCAGGGTCGGGCAGGACAGGGCCCCCGACCCAGGTGCGCAGGCAGACGGGAACCAGTTGGGGTGCGGGGCAGACCGCGGGCGCATATTTGCGCACAGAGAGACAGACCACGCAGGCCCCAGGGGGCGAGGGCTGACGGCGGTGGCACACTAGCGTGCAGTGGGACAAAACGCGTGGGTCCGGTGATGGCAGCAACTGCGGCACCGGTGAGGGCCGGGACGGCAGGCGGCAGATGGGACGGCAGGCGGCAGACAGGACGCCAGAGTCCCTCTTTGACCCTGCCCCCACATACAACGTCACAACCCAGCGACTTAGTTGCCCTGTTCTAGTGAACACTTTAGGGCTCTGATCCTGCTATGGAACAGGCACGAACAACCTGAAAGATGGCGCAAGAAGAACTCAAAGTCCCAGAGCCAATAACTCTAAGCGACCAAGAAATTGCCAGCCTCTCAGAAGCACAATTCAGGACACTATTTATCAGGATGCTCACAGAACTGGTAGATTATAGTCACAAATTAGAGGAACAAAGTCACAAATTAGAGGAACATATGAAGGCTAAACTAATTGAAATGAAGGGAGATGCACAGGAAACCAATAGTGATGGAAAGGAAACGGGGACACAAATCAATGGAATGGACCAGAAGGAAGAACAAAACATCCAACCAGAAAGGAATGAAGAAATGAGAATTCAAAAAAATGAGGAGAGGCTTAGGAACCTCCAGGACATCTTTAAACGTTCCAACATCCGAATTATAGGGGTACCAGAAGGGGGAAAGAAACAGCCACGAGTGGAAAACGTATTTGAACAAATAATAAAGGAGAACTTCCCCAGTCTGGCAAAGGAAATAGACTTCCAGGAAATCCAGGAAGCTCAGAGAGTGCCAAAGAAGTTGGACCCAAGAAGGAACACACCAAGGCACATCATAATTACATTAGCCAAGACCAAAATGAAGGAGAGAATCCTAGAAGCATCAAGGGATAAGGGGACAGTCACCTACAAAGGAGTACCCATCAGACTGTCAGCGGATTTCTCAAAAGAGACCTTACAGGCAAGAAGGGGCTGGAAAGAAGTATTCCAAGTCATGAAATCCAAAGACCTACAGCCAAGATTGCTTTATCCAGCAAAACTTTCATTTAGAATGGAAGGACAGATAAAGTGCTTCTCAGATAAGGTCAAGTTCAAGGAGTTCATCATCACCAAGCCCTTATTATATGAAATGCTAAAGGGACTTATATAAGAAAAAGAAGATGAAAAATATTAACAGTGAAAGGACAGCAAACACACAGTTATTAACAACCACACCTAAAACAAAAGCAAACCAAGAGGACAGCTAGATCAGGAGTGGAACCATGGAAATGAAGAACACATGGAGGGTTAGAAACAGGGGGGTGGGAGGGGGAGAAGGGGGGAGAAGGCACAGAAAATAGCATAGATGGTAGGTAGGAAATAGATAGGGGGGAGGGGGAGAATAGTGGGGGAAATATAGAATCCAAAGAACTTGAGACACGTGGTTATAAACTAAGGGGGGGAGAATGGTGGGGGAGGGAGTGTGCGGGTGGAGGGGAATGAAGGGGGGGAATAGAACAACTGTAATGGTAATAATCAATAAAATATATTTAAAAAAAGATGACTTGACATTAAGTAACATATTTTGGGCTTAGGAAAAATGATAGCTTTAGTCATAAGGCCCTCTTTATTATCTTATGGTATTTACATGCACAATTTTTTAAGGTTTCCACTGAAGCAGTTAACAGAGGCTTACTCTCATTTTTAATGACAAATCCAGTATTATTCATAAGCCTTTGCCCTCTTTTTAAAAAAGTTTTATTTTATTTTTAGAGATAGGGGGAGAAAGGGACAGATGGAGGGAGAAAAACATCAGTGTGATACATCGATTGGTTACCTCTCACCCAAATGGAGACCTGGCCCACAACCCAGGTATGTGCCCTGACTGGGAATTGAACTAGTGACCCTGTGGTTCACAGGCCTGCACTCAATCTGCTGAACCACACCAGCCAGGGCAGCCTATGTACTCTTAATAGGAACAGAATAAAAGGTTAACTTTTGATGCTATTATAAGCTTACCAAAATTGAAGGATTTACTCCCATCCACTTGATAAACAGTATTATTTCCAGTTTTCCAATAAACTTGGGTAGCTTCTCCAAGAGCTTCTTCTCTGAAACAATAAAACACTACATTTTACTATAATGGGTCATAGAAGCCATGATATATGACAGATAACTTAAAATATTTCACCTTCTAAAGAATATTTTAAAAGGTAGTAATGACTTATATCAGAGAACTATAAAAAATCCACCTTTGATGGGTCAACACTTTAATTTTTATTTATTTTTTATCTTCACTCAGGGATATTTTATCACTGCTTTTAGAGAGAGAGGAAGGGAAAGAGAGAGAAACACTGATCAGATGCTTCCCTGCCTTGACCAGGACTGCTTGTGATTGGGATCAAACTGGCAACCAGTCCTTTGGTCTATGGGTCACCGCTCCAACCAGCTAAGCCACACTGGCCTGGGTTTCAGTAACCTCCAGCCTTCTCTTTGAGAAGCTCTTTACTCTCACTCTCTTAGCCAATACTGGCAGCTGAAAAGATACATTCAAAATGAAATTGCGTATGTCCCTCACCCTTAAAACTTTAAAAATTCAGCTGAAGCTCCTTAATATGGCACATGAAACCTGGACCATGTTTATGTCTCTCTTCATCCTTATCTTCTAAATTCCTATGTGTATTCTAACTCCCTACAGATCAACTACTTGAAGGTTCCCACAAGATAATAGATCCAAACTGTCTGTGCCTGGAATACCCTTACTAACCTTTCTATTAAGTAACTTTATTTTTTCATTGGTGAAAAGGGTCAAGAATTTCCTGACAGCAGCCCTGCCTCTCCGGCAGACTGTCATCTCGCCCGAGGACTATGACTAGCACATTCTCCATCTGCCTATCCTAAAACTTGTCAAGGTGTACCCTAACAGTTTCCTTATGGGAGCAGACTGTAGACTACAGAAACACTTTATTACTTTTCCTCCCTGGTTTTTCTGCATAGCATTTCTCACTCCCATATCAACGTTTAACATTCTGTATTTTTTACTTTATTTTCTGTCTCCTCCCGCCCCACATTGCCCCAATTAAGAGCCACAAGGCAACGATGACACTGCACTAACGAATCCATATTGATGACTATGTCATTCAACTTCTGCATGTTGTATTCAGTCACTGTCTGAAGTCTTGAATGCGTACTGAATACAAAGCAAAAAAGACAGACAGGTACTTGGCTCTAGAGGAAGATACAGCAAAGAGAGAGAGGCAAGTGTAAAACGATTGATGAAATGCCAGTAAGGATCTTCTCGGCACAACTTCCTCGGGGGTGGGGTGGGGTTGGCGCAGACCGAGAAAAAGCCCCATAAGGTTAAATCTTTAAAGTCGGCGAGACTGAGGTATGCCCGATTTAAGAAAATCCGCAGCTGGAATGTATCTCTTAAGATCCTCCGGTCCTTTCCCGTCGCTTGACAGAAAAGGGAACCCAGGCACAGAGAGGGTAAGCGGCCGAGTCACCGAGCAGCGACGCCGGGATGCGGCAGCTCTGAGAAGCGCCGCGGGACTCTAGGCGGCCAAGGTCTGGCACACCTACCTGCTGTTGAGCGGCCGGACCCGCACGCAGACGGCAACCGCACCTTCCTCCGCCATCCCGCCGGGAAATGGGACAGACCCCCTGCAGCCTGGGAACCCACAAGCCGCCCCGCCTTGAAGTTTAAATTTTCCCAAACGCCGCCGCTGATTGAGCGCGGCCTTGTGACGTCACGGTCCGTTCCACTTGCGTCGCGGCGCGCGGGGCGGGGCGCGAGGCCGGCGGTGCGTCCTGGGGTGTGTGTAGGGGGGGAGGTGGTGAAAACGGTCTGGAGGAGAATGGGGTCCCGGGTGGCAGCCAAGGATCTAGAAGCGCGCGGGCACCGCCTATCCTGGTCATAGCAGAAATCGCTATTATCTGCGAGAAGCCATGGCAGTGCAGACAGCCATTTGCAAACACCGCCCTCCTCTCCACCCAGAAGTTTGCAGTCTGTAGAAAAAACAAGGCAGAGAGTTTTTGTTTTTGTTTTTAACCAACAAAAGGGAATTACAGCCTTTAAAGAATCACATTGTTAAGTGTCGGGGGGCGGGGAGGTGAGGAGGGAGGACCAACAAAAAACCCCCTCAAAATCACTGCCCAGTCTGGAAACAAGAATCTTGTGCTCCTTAGGAGGTAAGGGTTAGGTTCCCGCCCCCCGCCCCCACCTTTTAAAAAATCTCTTTAATCTCCTGTTTCCATTGCATGAAACAAAATTTCATCACCCCGAAGCTGCCTTTTGGGATACCGATTTTAATCTGTTTATTGAGAAACAAAACACCCAGAAAGAACCTTTGACCCTTCCCCCTTTCCTGCTCAACATATTCAGAGAAACGTGCTTCAGGAAGGGAGCCTTGGCTTAATCACCACCTTAAGAGTCTGTTAATTTGATTATTAGCTCCGCTAGAGGATGCTGGGCTGTATCTAATAAGATTAAGAAAGCTGTGCTTTAGCTTAAATTGAGTGGTCAGGAAAGGCAACGAGATTTGTTAAACATGAAGTGCGTTTAAAAATTGACGTTTATTTTTAGCAAAAATTGATTCAAATCGGTCAGCATGTTATCCAGCAAATAGGAAAGAGTTCCAGGGACCTACCCAAAACGGGTAGGGAGTGGAATAAGGAAATAACGACGCCAAAAAGTGGATTGGTTATTAAAAAGTTACTTTCCTCATGACAGAGTCCTATCAGGAAGATTACCTGACTAGTGCTCACTTGGGATTCCTAATTGACTAGTTCAAAAATCTGTTTCTGGGAGAGCCAATAATGTAACTGTCTTAATTTGATGACGTGGGCTTAGCATGAGCATCTCCATTTCGGGCCCGTTGTCTTGTTTTTAACAGATTAAAGAATTTGTCTGAAGTTACGGAAAATACGGAACATACGGAACATTTAGAGAGAGTTTTTAAATTTGCATGTATGCTACTTCTCTAAAAGGTGATTAAATTTTACAAAGATTTCATTTATTTATTTTTAAAGAGAGGAGAAGGGGAAGAGAAAGGGAGAGAAACGTCAATGTGTGGTTGCTTCTTGTGAGCCCCACACTGGGGACCCAGCCTGCAACCCAGGCACCTGCCCTGACTGGAAGTCAAACCTGCAACCTTTTGTTTTGCAGGCCCGCTCTCAATCCACTGAGCTACACCAGCCAGGGCTGATTAAATTTTTTATTGACTTTTTTCTTACCTCAAAGATTAATAGATGCATGTGATGGAAAAATTTCAGTAGTAAAAGAAGAATCACAATGAAAAATAAACCTTCTTTCTACATCTGATCCCAGGGTAAAAAAGTCAGTCTTTCCAAAGCCAACTGCAATTTCCTAGAGTGTTATCTTCAAATTTATTTGCAGATATGCACATATTCACTTATCTCTTTTTATATATTGTATGTCTTTTTACATAAATAGATACCTGCTATCCATACTGTGGTGCAGTTTACTTAAAATGTGAACTCTGCATGACTTTTTATTTCATTCGGGAAGGTCAGGTGACTGTCTGAGGCATGCATGTTAATTGCACACACTTTGATGTTTACTGTTTTCCCACCCAAACCTTGTTTATTTCTGTTGAACCTACAGAGGGCACTGTAATCCTTCCAAAAGCATGGCAAAGCCTTTATAGTGTTTTGCAGTTCTTGAATGTGGTGCCAATTTTAGGATTCTGAGAAAGTCCTTGTATTAGAAATATACATCAATTCAAATTACTTACATTAAAGCTAATTCCTTACTTACTGTACTCACATCTTATATAGTCATTTTGTATAAAATTAATTGCCATATATGTTCATATTATGTCATCACCCACAACAGGGTAATTTTTGTTTAATAGAACATTTAATTTTCAAAGCACAAATCTTGTCTTTAATTTTGTAGGTATGTCTGTAATGCTCACATAGTATCCCTTTCTTTTCATCATGATTACAAAGAAGTTGTGCGGCTTCATAGAAGCTGCACAGACCTAGGTCAGGTCAGTCCACCTCCACCATTTATAATTTATACACTAGAAAATCATTTATCTCTGTGATTCAGTATTTTCTCATTTACAAAATGAGGAGATTAGATGAGATATCTAAGGTTCCTTTCAACTTCAATGTCTATGACATCTTCCTACAAAAATACATTTTTAAAAGTTGAGTATGGATGAGTGTTAAGTAGAATATGAATGTGTGAGGAGGTGGGAAAAGCCACCTTGGTTATAGAGAACATCTAAGGCTGTCTCAGTGCCACAGGGACTGATGACGGTCCATCCGAATCCATTCTTCTTTTTCTGGCCAGAAAGCAAGACTGCACCCCCAGCCTGCCTTGCATGTAGGCTGCTGCTTCAAGGCCTGGATAATAGAAACCTCATTGGTGCACTTTTCCTCCCTGGACCTTGGGGATCAGCCTTCCCCTTTCCTGCAATGACTGTTGTAACCCTTCACTGTCTTCAAGGCTGGGTCCACGCAACCTTACTGAGAAGCCAGGGCCTTCAGTTAAGATGTCCTCCCTCCCAGTTCTTCCAACGCAACAGGCTGCATGCCAACTGATCAATATCTCCACCAAATCTTGCCTCTTTTCATGCAGTTCCTGAGAATGAGGTTTCTGTCTGGTCCAAGATAGATCCTTCCAATGATGCCTTTGATTCCTTACTTTTCAACACCTTGCTCCAGCAATCATTCTGTACTTTAGAAAAATGCTACAAAACAACAAAGAGAAGAGTCATCTATAATTCCACAACTCTTTAAAAAACAACTGAAGTTGTCAAGTGAATGTTTACCCATTACATTTTATCTTCCCTAAAGTGACTTATGTTAATTTGCTTTCTGATCATTTCTTGGATGCATGCAAGAAACCTATATAAAGAGTAGCCACATTTATATATTCAAGAATAAAGTTATTCTTTACTTGATGTGAAATTTGCTTTTTACACTAACAAATCAATGTAAATCTGCCTCTTTTTATGTATTGGCTGCCTAATTCAACTATGTGATTATATTGTAGTTTATTCAGCCATTCCTTTATGGATATTTAGATTGTTGTAAATTTTTCAATATAGCTTATAATATAAAAATCCATTTATATATTGGGTTGACCAAAAAGTTCATTTAGTTTTTTTCTTTTTTAAAAGATTTTTAAAATTTATTTATCTTTAGAGGGGAAGGGAAGGAGAGAGGGAGAGAAATGTCAATGTATGGTTGCCTCTCCTGCATCCCCTGCTGGGAACTGGCCTGCAAACCAGGCATGTGCCCTGACTGGGAATCAAACTGCGATCAACCCACTGAGCCACACCAGCCAAGGCAGTTTTTTTCTCTATGATGGCTCTCTATGATGGCTGCAAAAAAGACTGTGTATCCTTTCATTTTTTCTTAGCAATATTTACATCTTAGGGGTTGAATTGTTTGTTTGGATCAAATAGTCCTTTGCCCCTTTGCCCATTTTTAAAATATGGCTTGTTTGTCCCTAAATATTTTCCTCACTCTACAAAACACTGCTATTTTATTTTTGTACCTTTGAGTCTTGAGAGTTCTTTGTACATATATTCTGGATAGAAGTCCTTTATCGGATACACTGTTTACATACATATGTTCCCAGTTTATGATTTGTCTTAATGTCTTTCAAAGGGGAGTGGTGAGGTGGAAAGGGAGACAACTGTACTTGAACAATAGTAAAAAAACAACAACACATGTCTTTCATACAACAAACGGTTTTTATTTTTTTTTAATTTTTAAATATTTTATTTATTTATTTTTAGAGAGGGAGGAAGGGAAGGAGAAAGAATGGGAGAGAGACATCAATGTGCGGTTGCCTCTCATGTGTCCCCCACTGGGGACCTGGCCTGCAACCCAGGCATGTGCCCTGACTGGGAATTGAACCTTCGACCCTTTGCTTCACAGGCCCGTGCTCAATCCACTGAGCTACACCAGCCAGGGCAACAAACGGTTTTTACATTTAATTTTTATGAAACTCCATTCATTATTTTTTTCTTTATTGATTGTGCTTTGATGTCATATCTGAAAACTGTTGGCCTAACTCAGGGTCACAAAGCCTTTCTCCTATGAGTACCCCAATGTTCACGGCAGTGCAATTTACAAGAGCCAAGTGCTGGAAGCAACTTAAGTGCCCATCAGTAAATGAGTAGATCAAAAAGTTGCATAGGTTTACATTTTAAATAATGTCTATGGTCTACTTTGAGTTAATATTTATATAAGGTGTTAGACAAGGGCCTGCCTACACCTGTTTTCTGGCATACACGTAGTCGGTTGTTCCAGCACTATGCATTGAAGGATTATTTCTACACCATGAATTGCCTTTGTACTTTTCTAAAAAGTTCATTAGATCTTCTTTGTATGGTTTTGTTTTTGCATTCTCTATTTAATTCCTTTGATGTATACACAAAACTTTAATTGTTATTGTTTAAAGCAACTAAATTTTAGGGCAGATTTTATATAGCAATATCTAACCAGCATAATCACTGTTACGAACTGTGCAAGGTCTGAGATTTCCCTCTTCTCACAAGCTAACAAATGAGCCTGCCACAGGTTCATAGATCCTGATAGTAGAAGATCCAAGATCTCTGGGTCAGGGATGAAAAAATGTGTATGATTCTTAAAAAGGAAAAGTTTGTTATTCACTACTGCAATGGCAGTAGCCAGACTATCAGCATTTTATGCTGGTTTTCCGAACCTAGGTTCTCACAAGACGATGCCAGGAGAGGGCCAAGAGACACCTGCATGCACAGTGGGTTAGAACATGAGAGGAACCCTGAGTTCAGAAAACCGAAATCTTTTGTGATGGGCAGTAAGTATGCCATCCCTTGTCTCTGCATTGGGACATTATCTTCATTTTCTAAGGTTGTTCCTTATATAAAAATCCCTGAAAAGATATTTTGGCACAAAGGGCACGCAAGTGCTTCACTTCAAGACCTACAGAAACACGAGACCCATGAGGATTGTCTCCCGACAATCATGATTACTTCTTTCCTGAAATACTCTATGTCCAAATGAAACAAAATGAAAGCCATGATACCTATGAGCCAATTTTAAAAAGTAAAAAAGATAAGTAAAATTGACTTTTAACTTTTAGTTAACCAAGTACATCCCCAAAACGATGATTTCAACATGCAATCAATGCACAAAAACAATAATATAATTTACATTATTTTCTTTACACGAAAGTCTTCAAAATTCTGAGTGTAATTTATAGTCACAGCATGTCTCAATTATGATGTTAAATTTTGATCAGAGTTTATAACATTTAACATTGAAGAAGTAGATTCATGTGCCCAAGTTGTCTCAAACATACTTAAAAGTTTTTCAATAACTAAATTATGCTTTTAAATTAAAATTAAAAATTTAGTTTTTCCTAGCTGTGGTTGGTGACTCAGTTGGTTGGAGCATTGTCCTGTGAACCAAAAGGTTGCTGGTTCGATCCTCAGTCAGGGCACATGCCTAGGTTGCCAGTTTGATTCCTGGTTGGGGTGCGTGTGGTTAATGTTTCTCTCTCTCCCTCCCTCTCTCTCTAAAAATCAATAAACATATCTTTAGTTGAGGATAAAAATTAGTTTCTCAACTGTAAAGCTCTATTTTAAATTCTCAGTAGCCATATGGGACTAGCAGATACTGAATTTAGGCAATGTAGCTCTGCTCTTTGGAGTCTTTTTAAAAAATATTTTATTTATTTATCTTTAGAGGGGAAGGGAGGAGAGAGGAAGAGAAACATCAATGTATGGTTGCTTCTTGTGCATCTCCTGCTGGGAACTGGCCCCTGCCGGGAAGTGGCCTGCAACCCAGGCATGTGCTCTGACTGCTCTGACTGGGAATCGAACTGCGATCCTCTGGTTCGCAGGCCCGCGCGCAATCCAGTGAGCTACACCAGCCAGGGCTGCTCTTTAGAGTCTTATGTGCAGACAGTCCTTGGTTCCTTTCTTGCTGTCTGGTCACCACTCTTTGGTCTCCTTGTTAGGCTCTCATCTTTGCCTTACTCCTAGATGTTATGTTTACTGATGGCTTCATTTAATGTTCTCTGCTCTTCGTTCTCTGTTGCCTATCTTTGTTTTAATTATCATTTGTAGGCTGATAACTCCAAAATCTATATCTTTAATTAAAAAATTTTCCTAAATTTTATATCTCACTCTTTACTGGAGAACACACACATCTCGGTTTCCCAAACTAGCGTCATTCTTTCCATTGAATCAGCTCTCTCTCTTCTGTCGTAATTTTCAGTTGGTACAACAGCAACCCAGTTACCCAGGAGAAAAAAAATTGGAAGTTACTTTTAACTCCTGCTCTTGCTCAGAGTCCACAACTAACTAATCAAGTCCTATGGGGTTTTTTTTCTCTAAAATATTTTCTGAACCCTTTCCTTCTTGGGTGTTCTCTGTTCCTTAGACAGCTTTTCACACCTCTCACACATCCATATTCTATCTGATACTTTTCCATACTTAATTTTAAGAAGTTTCTTTTTTTTTAAATGAAGATGTCTGTGTCTGTCTGTGAATATTGTATCAACCTTGCATCCCAGGAATAAATTCCACATGATCATAATGTGTGATTTTTAAAAAATGTTCTGCTGGATTCAGTTTGCTAATGTTTTGCTGAGAATTTTTGCATTTACAAGGGGGATCCCCCAAAATGAAATTATCTTGTAGAGGGTAGGCCCCTTGTAGTACATACTGTCCCTGATAAGTGAGTGTTCTAGAAACTCATCTGTATCACTCTACCAGCTGGCATTGTTGTGAGAAGCTGAGGTTTTGGCTTCAGTGAAATTTTTTTGGACTCTTCCAATGTGTTTGCCAGTTTCATGATGGGTGATTTATGATTGCACCTGCCCACTCTGTGCTGTATGTTCAGCAGCTTTTGACAAAAAGCAACATGATCCCCATGCTTCATCCTCCCTATTTACCCAATGTCACCCCAAGTGACTTTTTTTTTGTTTCTCTGA
Organism: Sturnira hondurensis; assembly: GCF_014824575.4. Lineage (NCBI taxonomy): Eukaryota > Metazoa > Chordata > Mammalia > Chiroptera > Phyllostomidae > Sturnira > Sturnira hondurensis. The sequence continues at coordinate 11,525,275 of NW_028093845.1, read as the reverse complement.
ATGAAAAAAGTCCTCAAAGGGGAATATTTTGCTGATGTAGAAGAGATGAAACAAAAAATGGCAGAAGCACTAAAAGGCATCAAAATTGATAAGTTCAAAAACTCAGCAGATTTCTCAAAAGAGACCTTACGGGCAAGAAGGAGCTGGAAAGAAGTATTCCAAGTCATGAAATCCAAAGACCTACAACCAAGATTGCTCTATCCAGCAAAGCTTTCATTTAGAATGGAAGGACAGATAAAGTGCTTCTCAGATAAGATCAAATTCAAGGAGTTCATCATCACCAAGCCCTTATTATATGAAATGTTAAAGGGACTTATCTAAGAAAAAGAAGATAAAAAATATGAACAGTGAAAGGACAGTTATTAACAACCACACCTTAAACAAAAGCAAACTAAGAGGACAGCTTGATCAGGAGCAAAACCATAGAAATGAAGATCACATGGAGGGTTAGCAACAGGGGAGTGGAAGGAGGAGAAGAGGGGAGAAGGTAATAAGAGAGAATAAGAGAATAGACAGAGAATAAGTAGCATAGACAATAAGAGAATAGACAGAGAATAAGTAGCATAGACAGTAGGTAGAAAACAGATAGGGGGAGGGCAAGAATAGTAGGGGAAATATAGAATCTAAAGAACTTGAGACACGTGGTCAAAAACTAAAGGGAGGGAATGGGGGAAGGGCGTGTGCAGGGTGGAGGGGAATGAAGGGGGGAATAGAACAACTATAATGGCATAATCAATAAAATACAATTAAAAAAACTGTTTTGAGTGATAGAAAAACATCTTGATAGGTTTATTGCATCAAATGGAGAATACTTTGAAGATGACTGAAGTTTAAACATGTTAGAATAAATCCACAATTTTAAAAAAATAAATTCCAGTTTTTTGGGTCTTCCCCCATACGTTCATCAGTAACATTGGCCTATAATTTTCTTCCTTCATAGTAGTGTCTTTATTTGGTTTTGAAATTAGGGTAATGGGGCCTCAGAAAGTAAACTTGGAAGTCTTTCCTCCTCTTGAAAATTTTGGAATAGTTGGGGGAGAATAGGTGTTAGTTTTTCTTTGAATGTTTGGTAAAATTTATCTGTGACGCCATCTGGTCCAGGACTTTTTTTGATGGAAGTCTTGGGTTTTTTAAATAATTGATTTCTTTATTTTTTAGGGAGAGAAAAGGGTGGAGAAAGTGGGGGAGAGAAACATTGATGTGCAAGAGAAACATTGATGGGTTGCCTTTTGTACAGGACTTCACCAGAGACAGAAACTGCAACCCAGGCATGTGCCCTGACCACGAGTTGAACTGGTGACATTTTGCTTTGCAGAATGATGCCCAACCAACTGAGACACACCAGTCAGGGCAGAAGTTTTTGGTAACTGGTTCAATTTCATTAGTTGTAATAGGTCTGTTTAGATTTTCTGTTCTTATTGATTCAGTTTTTGAATATTGTATGTTTCTAGGTAATCATCCATTTATTTCAGATTGTCTAATATTTTGGCATACAGCTGTTCAATATTTTTTATATAGTCCTTTGTATTTCTGTGGTATAAGTTGTCACTGCTCTTTCATTTTTTATTTTATTTCTTGGGGACATTCTCTCTATATATAAGTCTGGTAAAAAGTTTATCAATGTTGCTTATCTTTTCAAAGAGGCAACTCTTGGTCTTATTGATATTTTATAGTTTTTTAGACTCCATTTGGTTTATTTTTGCTCTGATTTTTATTATTTCTTTTCTTTTACTTATTTTGAGTTTTGTTGATTTTTCTTTCTCTAGTTCTTTTGAGTGTAAGGTTAGATTGTTTCTTTGATATTTTTTCTTATTTCTTGAGGTAGGCCTGTAATCCTATGAATTTTTCTTAAGACTGCTTTCACTGTGTCCCAGAGATTTTATGTGGTTATGTTTTCATTTTCATTTGTCTCAATGTATTATTTGTTTTCTTCTTTGACCTCATTGTTAACCCAATCATTGTTTAGTAATATGTTATTTATCCTGCAAATGTTTGTGCATTTTTCAGTTTTTTCTTGTAAGTTATTTCTAGTTTCATACCACTGTGGTCAGAGAAGATGCTTGGTATGATTTCAATCTCCTTAAACTTATTAAGACTTTTTTGCATACTAAAATGTATTTTATGCTAGGCTATATTCCATGTGCACTTGATAAGAATGTATACTCTGCTTTTAGGGTGAAATGCTCTGAAGATATCAATTCATTAATTCTATCTAGTGTGTCATTTAAGCTTGCTGTTTTCTTGTTGATTTTCTGTCAGAAAGATCTATCCTTTTCTGTCAATGGGGCGTGAAAATTCCTGGCTATGACTGTATTACTGTCTGTCTCTCCCTTTATGTTCATCAAGATTTACTTTATATATTTGGGTGTTCCTATGTTGGGTGTGTAAATGTTTACAAGGGTGATATCTTCTTGATGGGTAGATCCCTTTAATGTTATGTAGTATTTTTCTTTGTCTCTCAATATTGCCATTGTTTTAAAGTCTGTTTTATCTTTTTTTCCCCTTCTGGCCTACTAAGAAGTGGAAACAAACAAGCAAACAAACAAACACCTCAAAACATTGCCTCCTTCTAAACCACTACACCCCTGCAGACATAACTAAGTTTTCAATTTAAGCTTTTAAGTGGAAAAAATCTTTTACATGGTTAGCTAATTAATTAATTAAAAATCCTCACCCAAGTATATATTGATTTGATTAAAAACCTGCACCCAAGTATTGATTTTACAGGGAGAGAAAGGCAGAGAGAGAGAGAGAGAGACATTGATAGGTTGCCTCTTTTATGTGCCTTGACTGGGGAATGGACATGCAACCCAGGTATGCACCTTGACCAGCTTTTAAACCTACAACCTTATTATGTATGAGGTGATGCTCCAACCAACTGAACCACCTGGCCAGGACTAATTAATTTATTTTTTACTTGATTTTGTATTGGTTACAGTATTATAGTTGTGCTCAGTTTCCCCTTCTCTTCCCACCTACCCCCAGCCTCTACCCTGCCTTCTCTCAGGCCATCACCACACTGTTGTCTGTGGGTTATGCATGTATATTCTTTAGTTAATCCCTTCACCTTCTTTCATCCAGTCCTATGTTATAAAAGTATTGCTACCCCAACTTTCTTTCCATTTCCATTAGCACGGCATTTCTTTTCTCATCCCTTTACTTTTAGTTTTATTGTATCTTTTGTTCTGAGGTGAGTCTCTTGTAGAGAGTATATATCGTTCTTGTATTTTTATGCCTTTTGATTGGAACATTTAAGCCATTTGCATTTAGCTGATTATTGATAGGTGCAGATTTATTACCATTTTCTTCTTCTTCTTCTCCTTCTTCTTCTTCTCCCCTTCTTCCTCCTCCCCTCCTTCTCCTCCTCCTTCTTATTTTTATTTTTATTTTTATTCTTATTCAAAAAGACACTCTAACATTTTTCATAATACTGATTTGGTTGTAATGGACTTCTTTAGCTTTTTCTTGTCTGGGGAGCTCTTTATTTCTCCTTTATTTTAAATGATATCCTTGCTGGGTAAAGTGGTCTTGGTTGTAAGTCCTTTTTGTTTTGCTTTGTTTTTTCATCACTTTGAATATTTTGTGCTAATCTCTCCTGGCCTGAAATGATCCTGTTGAAAAGTCAGCTGACCATCTAATGGGAGCTCCTTTGTAGGTAACTTACTGTTTTCCTCTTGCTGCTTTTAAGATTCTCTCTTTCTCTTTAACCTTTGCCATTTTAATTATGATCTGTGTTGGTGTGGGCCTCTTTGGGTTTATCTTGCTTGAGATTCTCCATGCTTCCTGGACTTGTGTCATTTTCCTTCCTTTTCACAGGTTAAGAAAGTTTTTAGTCATTATTTCTTCAAATAGGTTTTTAACCCATTGCTCCCTTTTTTCTCCTTCTGGTATTTCTATGATGTGAATATTGTCACATTTTATGTTGTTCCAAAGGTCTGTTAAACTAGCCTCATTTTAAAAAAGATTTTAGTTATTTATTTTTAGATAGAGAAGAAGGTAGGGAGAAAGAGAAACATCAATGTGTGGTTGCCTCTCACATGCCTTCTACTGGGGACCAGTCAAGCACATGCCCTGACTGGGAATCAAACTGGTGACCCTTTGGTTTGCAGGCCAGCACTCAATCCACTGAGCCACACCAACCAGGGCTAGCCTCATTTAAAAATATTTTTTTTTCTGCTCTGATTGGGTATTTTCTGCTCCTTGTCTTCCAAACCACTGATTGATTCTCTGCTTCATCTAACCTACTATTTATACCTTCTAGTGTATTCTTCATTTCAAATATCAATATTCTTCATTTCTGGCTGGTTATTCTTTATGGTTTCTATGTTTTTTTTCATGCTTACTAACTCTTTATTTACGTTCATACTGAGTTCACCCATTCTTTCCCTAAGTTCCTTGGACATCCTTATAACCACTGTTTTGAACTCTATTTCTGATAGATTGCTTCTCTCCATTTCATTTCATTAAATTTTTTTCCTGGAGATTTATTTTGTTCTTTTATTTGGGACATATTTCTTTGTCTCCCTATTTTGACTGCCTCTCTGTTTTCGTTTCAGTGTATTAGGTAAATGTGGTATGAGTCTCAGTCTTGGCATGGTGGCCTTGTGTAGTATATGCCCTGTGAGACCCAGTGGTGCAGTCTCCTTGATCACCTGAGCTGTGTGCTCCAGTGATGCCCTTGTGTTCGTTGTGTGAGTCCTCTTGTTGTAATCGAGTCTTGGCTGCTGTTGGCCAACCCTCAGGCAGGCTGACTGTGAGGAGCAACTCTGACCATAGAGTGTAAGCTGCTGTACAAGTTTGCACACTGTGAACCCAAATTTGCCTCTGTAGGATCTGGTGTCTGCCAGGCTTTCCCTTTGGATGTGCTGCTTATGGAACTAATTGGATCCTGCTCTGATGTTGCCTGAAGCTCACCAGTGGGAATGTTGGATCTGGGGCCTCTTGGGACAGACACCAGTACAGGTTAACATTAGATGCTGCCTGTGACAGGTGGTGGGCAACCTGTCTGAAGCTACAAAGCGATCTATAGTTTGTGGCTGCCTCTCCTGGGCCTGGATGTGTGTGGGAAGGGCTAAGCTGTGCACCAATGCTGATCTCCACCAGCAGTGAATCCGGGCAGGTCAGTTATGGGCCCAAGGCACCCCAGGATCTGTCTCTGCCTGCCCCCACCTGCCTGCTGCTTGTTAGGTTCAGTCACTGAAAGAGCCTCTGGTGGTATGCAAATCATGTGAGATAGGTTCTCAGTAAGTCATCAGGTAGGGGTGGGTGGTGTTCACCAGACAGGTACAGATTCAGTCTTAGCACCTGTGATGGGTGCTGAGATTTAATGTAGGACTATGTATTATTCAACTTTGTTTGCCTCCATAGCCCATAACAAACAAAGCAGATTTATCATTTCAGACACTCAACATGTTTGCTATTGTCTTAGTTTTGCTGCCCCTCTCTTCTGTGCTTGGTTACTCTAGGTGTGTAACAAACCCCCCTTTCCTTGATGTTTGTGAGAAAATAATTTGACCAATTTACTAACAAAGGCATTTGTGTGGGAAATTAATTTTCAGGTGGAAGTAAATGGAGATGTTTTACATGATACCCTACATGCAAATTAATATTGAATGTTTAAATTCCTCTTCTTAAACTTTCTGTGATTTTCTTCTAGGCCAATCATTTTTATTGACTGTAGTCTTCTGCCACGTTGTCTCCTCTCTTTCTCTCCATAAACTCCTCTTCTCTCTTATTGCCTTGTTTGTCCATTCATTGCTTTTTTAAAAAAGATTTTATTTATTTATTTACCTTTAGAGGGCAAGGAGGGAGGGAGAGAAACATCAATGTATGTATGGTTGCCTTTTGTGCGATAAGAACAAAAGGTATTATCAAATGTCAACAGCTGTTGGGGCATCTGTTTCTGAAAAAGTGTTCGATGAGCACCGTAGAGCAATTAGGACATTTTAGGTTAGGATGTAGGAGAAAGAGGAAATTGATGGCACAGATAACCAATGATGGGTATTATTATTATTGACAACAAAGCACACCTTATTAGGAAAAGAATAAAGATAACGAAAGAAGAAATAATTAGAAAACTCCTGATAAATCATCTTCTTTTAAAGTTTAGTATTCATTTTGGTGAGAATATAAAAGGAAGCCATGGCATGTGAAAAGAAAGAGCTGGGAAAGTTACTTGAGGATGTGTAAAAACAAAATTTGATGGTCTATATGTCAGTGATGCTCAATTGGTTTTCTGGGGAATGTGTGTTATAAATGCCCCCACAGGCATGGTCCCAGATTTTGCTCATTGAGTTTTGGCTACAATCGAGAACAGTAGCTATTTAAGTGGTGCCTGGCAGACTGAGCCCACAGCCATGAAGTAATAAGATGTGGTGTGAAGTGGAGAACAACTTGCTGCAAGGAACGTGTGAGAAGCGATGTCTGTCACCAAACTGGCACCAAGGAAAAGCTCTCGTTTACTGGAATGAGGGAGAGTTTGGTCTGGTGAGTTTGCTGGATGAAAGTCAAGGCAGTAAACACTTCAACTCAAAAAGCAAGAGAGTGCTGAAGGTTATCCAAGGGTCATCTGTAATAATATGTGGATATAATTGCATTCCTTTAAATCTGCAGCCAAATAAATATTCTAGTCTTCCAGGTATGCCACAAACATGATTGTGGTCTAAGTATGTGTTTCTTAACATGGCCAGTATTGGGACATTGGACAGAATAGTTTTTTGTTGTAAGGACAGCGTCACGTGCTTTCAGGATGTCTATCCTCTATGGTCCTACCCACTGAATGACAGCAGTGTCCCTTAGGTATTGTGACAACCAAAACATCTTCACATTCTTTCAAATGTGGTATGGTACCTTCATACTTGGACCAGAAACATTAGTTAAAATGATATAATTCTTCAGTGTCACCGACCTCACTCACCCTTTGCAAGGCTGTTTGTTGGAAAGATAGCTGGTGCACAGCCAGAATTTGCAATAATGGACATCTTGACAATGACACAAAGATATGAAATGTTTCTTCCACCCTTCAGATGAACAAGGCAAAAAGACATTAAACTGAAGATATGCTATCCCTAAGGTACATTTTAAAAAAATTTGTCCTTATATATAAGGCTAATACAGTAGAAGATTGTGTATGGCTATTTCTTTCTTTTTTTTAACAGCTAGTCTTTTTTTTTTTTACTATTGTTCAATTACAGTTGTCCCCATTTCCCCCCCCCGCCATTACTCTCCTCTGCCCTATCCACCCCCCTCTCATTGAATGTATGGCTATTTCTAATAAACACAGCTTTTCACCAATTCCAACAGCACATTGATGCTATTTTTTTCCCATTTTTGGATGATATATATTTGTACTTGTCCTTTCTTTCACATGTCAGCCCTTCAGGTATTTAATTGTAGTGTCTACAGGTAAATACATACTTTTAGTTATTTAGTTCACATGAAGTAACACCTCACGTGAAGTAGCTTCCATACCCCTCATTGTTCTTGTCCTCTCAACACACTGCTGTTTGTCAATGTCCTTCTTCAGGTATGGTGCCCGGAATTAAGCCGATTAATATGGCTGGTCATTGTCAGGTTTTGGTGGGTATTGAGTACGCTGACTTCCTTTGATCTGCATGTTAACTTCCTGTTAATGCAAATGAATAAATGTCTGACTATTTTAGATTTTGAGTCATTATTGATGTTGTACTTTTGGTCATGTAAAACTTCATTGGAATTGCTGTTAGTCTTTTTCATCTTGTACTATTGAGGTTTTGTTTCTGTGCATCAAAGTTTATATTTTAATTTTACATTGTTCTTTTTAATTTATAGCTTACTTAGACTTATGAAGAATAATTTGAATTCTGATTTTGTCATCTATTACATTAGCAGTTGCTTTTATACTAGTGCCAAGCATAATTTTGAGAAACATGGTTTTTATGTCTTTAACAAATTATCAATAAAAGTATTCAACAGGGTAGAGCCAAGGGTAGAATTCTTTAGCAACTCACAAGAGAACACTCTCCTCATTGATACTTATTAATCAGCAACCTAATTATTATTCTCAACAAACAATAACCTGTCGATGGACCCTTAGGTTGTTTCCTTGTCTGAGCTATTATAAAGTGCTACAGTGAACATAGAGGTACATATACCTTTATGGATTCGTGTTTTCACATTTTCTGGGTAAATACAAAGATAAGAAATTGCTGGATAATATGTTAACTTTATTTTTAATTTTTAAGGAACCTCTGTACTATCTTCTATGCTGGCTGTACCAACTTACATTCTTACCAACAGTGCACAAGAGTTCCTTTTTCTACATCTTTGCAAACAGTTGTTATTTTGTATCTTTTTTTATCCCAGCATTCATTTGAGCAGGTGCGAGGTGATATTGTGGCTTTGATTTGCATTTTCTTAGTAACTAGTGGTGCTGAACATCTTCCATATGTCTGTTAGATATCTGTCTTCCTTGGAAAAATGTCTATTCAGGATTGATCATTGAATAAAGAAGGTATGGTACTTATATGTAATGGGATACTATTCAACCATAAAAGGATGAAATATTTCTCTTTGTGACAACATGGATGGATCTTGAAAGTATTATGCTAACTGAAGTAAGTCTAATGGGAAAGGACAAAACTAGTATGTGGCACATAAAATAAAAAGTAACAAATGAACTAACAAAACAAACAAAAACAAACTCATAGATTCAGACAACGGAATGGTGGTTATGAGAAGTGAAAGGTTTGGGCAAAGGGAACACTGGGTATAAATGAGGCCAAATATATGCTGACAGAAGGAAACTAGACTTTGGGTGGCAAGCATGCCATAGAGTATACAGATATAAAATTATAATGCTATACACCTTAAGTTTATATAATGTTACTAACCAATGTTGTCTCAATAAATTTAATAAAAATTTAAAAAGCAATAATTATATCTAGCTATTTTATCTAATTCACACCTCTGAATCTTCACATATGAGTGACTAATAACTTTGTAAATCCTTCGTTAAAATCCTTATATACCCTTACTCTCCTGGTTCAGTAGTTTAGTAAGCAATTGATATGAATTATATTTATTTAACTTTAGGGTTATTACTGCCTCCTCTTCTAAATGCTCCCAAATGATATGTTTACAAATATGTTTTTACAGATTTACACTCATTTACATTATACATTGTTAGTCATCCTCAGAATCCATTTAGCTAAATATCAGGATATATGTAAATCTCCTTCGTCTAACATCAATTGTTGTTCCATGATTATGTCTGACATTTTAATTTAGAATTTTTCCATATCTATTGACTTGAAATAATTAAAGTATCCATCTGTCTGTGTTATAGTTAAGTACTTTGAATTTATAGTTGAGTAAATCATTATATTGGAAGATATTTGTATAACAGGTATAATTTGTGTATGTGTGTATATAATACTATGAGAAATATTGTCCTCAGCTTTCTTTGACCCTTTGGTGACTTCTGCTTTTCCATATTCTTTTCCTTCTCTAGAGATTTGACTTCTTTTTTTTTTGTATTTAGAGATCTAACTTCTTTTGTTAGTGATGTAAGAGTGGGAGAAAGGATGAAGTAAAGTAAGAAAAGAGTGTAACTAAGAATGGGAGAAGAGATTTTTCAGAGGATTATTACAGGAAGTTAGGCAAAGACACTTCATTTGTATTGGAGAGGGATGGAAGAGAAAAGGGGAATTTCAAGAAATATTGCTATGAATCATGTGTTTCACTCACCACAGTTGAGAAATGAAGTAACCTTACATTAGCATTCAGTGGACAAATTTGGTCCTTTAAGAGTCCCTTCCATGTGCTGAGAGAGAGAGAGAGAGAGAGAGAGTTGGAAGAGGAGAGGGAGTGGGGAAAGGGGGGAGGGAGAGATGGTACATATTAAGAAAATCTGAAAGCATCTCTGGGGAAAAAATCTGAGAGTATTAGCATTAAAATGTTAACATGATTTTCTCTGAAGAGAAGTCTTGGTGAGAGGCTGGAATATTTTAACTGTCTAAACTGCCTATTATCTGTTGATTTGATATTTTTCTGTGGGCATTTGTTTAGGATAAAAAAATAAGAAATAAAAAAAGAACCAAGCAACTCTTTTTTACAGGTTATTGAGATATCACTTATATGTAGTGACGTGAAAAATCTTAAGTGCACAAATCCATGAACCTTGATAAATGTGTCCCACTTGCATAAATAAAATCTCTGGAGGCAGCATTTTCATCACTACAGAAATTTGCCTCTCCTTGATATTCTTTCACTATCTACTTTTGTCACTGGGCATCAATGCCTTCAATAATACTTGTTTTACTCTTCCGATGCATGGTAATCGGTGTTTCCTTAGGCCAATCTTAGACGTAGTAAAGCAGTGTTTCTCTGATCTCTCACAGCTCTTACAAGGGAATACTTCTACAACTCAAATTCACCTCACCTGTAGTGAAGTTATAGGTTCTATAATCAATAGACAAACTCAGTAACACTCATATTTATACAAAATACCTATTAGAAGGAGGAGAGGCTTTAGAAGGAGGTGGATCCTGTTAATAATACTAAAATGGAATGAATTGAAATAAAACATCTAAGCATACACTTAACAAGAAATATTTAAACCTATATGAGAAAAACTATGAGACAGTTCCAAAGTGCATATAATTAGATTTGAGCCAATGAAAAAACGCACCATATTCTTGACTAGAAAGCCTGAATATCTTACGGCCTATGTTTTTGGCTAAAATTTTATGCTATCATGGCACATTTAAATATTTTATGAATTTTGAATTTATTCTGGTGTATGGTGTAGGTTAGTGGTCTAGTTTAACTTTTTTGCATGGACCTGTCCAGTTCTCCCAAAACCATTTACTGGAGACTATCTTCACTCCACTGTATGCTTGTGCCCCCTTTGTCAAATACTAATTGGCCATAGAGACATGGGTTTATTTCTGGGCTCTCTATTATCTTCCAGTGATCTATGGGTCAGTTCTTATGCCAGTACCAAGCTGTTTTGATTACAGTGGCCTTGTAGTATAGTTTAATATGAGGTATTGTGATCCCTCTTACTTTGTTCTTCTTTCTCAAGATTGCTGAGGCTATTTGTGGTCTTACTTGGTTTCATATAAATTTTTGTAGTATTCATTCTATATTTATGAAATATACCATTGGTATTTTAATAGTAATTGTGTTAAATCGATAGATTGCTTTGGATAATATGGACATTTTAAAGATGTTAAATCTTCTAAATCAATGAACATGGTTATTCTTCCATTTATTTGTATCTTTCTCAATTTCTTTCTTCTGTGTTCCATAGTTTTCCAAATATGGGTCTTTTACATACTTGGTTAAATTTATTATTACGTACTTTACTTTTTTTTGTTGCTATAGTAAATGAGATATTTTTCTTAGTTTCTCTTTCTGATAGTTTATTGTTCATGTACAAAAATGTCATCAATTTCTGAACATTGACTTTGTATCCTGCTACTTTGCTGAATTCACTTATTAGGTTGAGTAATTTTTTGGTGGCATCTGTAGGGTTTTCTGTGTACACTATCATGTCATCTGCATATAATGACAGTTTTACTTCCTCCTTTCCAACTTGGATACCTTTCATTTCTTTTTTAAGTATATTTTATTATTATGCTATTACAGTTGTCCCATTTCCCCCGGTTTATTTCCCTCAGCCCTGCACACCCCCTCCCACCTGGATTCCCCCACTTTAGTTCATGTTTATGGGTCATATATATAAATTCTTCGGCTTCTACATTTCTTATACTATTCTTAACCTCCCCCTGTCTATTTTCTACCTATCATTTATGCTACTTATTCTCTTTACCTTTCCCCCCTATTTCCCCCTACTACTCCCCTGCTGATAACCCTCATGTGATCTCCATTTCTGTGATTCTGTTCTCGTTCTAGTTGTTTGCTTAGTTTGTTTTTGTTTTTGTTCTAGGTTCAGTTGTTAATAAGTGTGAGTTTGTTGTCATTTTACTGTTCATATTTTTTAATTTTCTTTTTCTTCAATAAGGGCCTGTAACATTTCGTATAATAAGGGCTTGGTGATGATGAACGCCTTTAACTTGACCTAATTTGGAAAGCATTTTATCTGCCCTTCCACTCTAAATGATAGCTTTGCTGGATAGAGTGATCTTGGATGTAGGTCCTTGGCTTTCATGACTTCAAGTACTTCTTTCTAGTCCCTTTTTTCCTGCAAGGTTTCTTTTGAGAAATCAGCTGATGGTCTTATGGGCAGTCCTTTGTGGGTAACTCTCTCCTCCTGTCTTACTGCTTTTAAGATTCTTTCCTTATCTTTAATCTTGGGTAATGTAATTATGATGTGCCTTGGTGTGTTCCTCCTTGGGTCCAACTTCTTTGAGACTCTCTGAGCTTCCTAGAAGTCTATTTCCTTTGCCAGATTGGGGAAATTCTCATTCATTACTTGTTCACATAAGTTTTCCACTTGTTGCTCTTTCTTTTCTCCTTCTAGCACCCCTATTATTTGGATGTTGGAATGTTTCAAGATATCCTGGCGGTTCCTATGCCTTTCCTCATTTTTTTGAATTCTTGTTTCTTTATTTTGTTCTGGTTGAATGTTTATTTTTTCCTTCCAGTCCACACTGTTGATTTGAGTCCTGGTTTCCTTCCTGTCACTATTGATTCACTGTACATTTTCCTTTATTTCACTTAGCACAGCCTTCATTTTTTCCTCTAAATTGTGACCATATTCAACCAATTCTGTGATCATCCTGATTACCAATGTTTTTGACTATGCATCTGATAGGTTGGCTATCTCTTCATAGCTTAGTTGTATTTTTTATGGAGCTTTGATCTTTTCTTTCATTTGGGCCATTTTTTGTCTCATTGTGCCTGTTACATAGTAAGGGGTGGAGGCTCAGGTGTTCACCAGGACAGGGCAACACATGTTGCTGGTGCCACTGTACGTGGGGGCAGAAGTCCGAGAGGGAACAATTGCCTCTTGCTCAGCTCTCTGCTGGCTTTCAATCACTTCACCTGTTACTCATAAGCAAATTGGGCCCTTCTGGTGCTGATTCCTGGGTGAGTAGACTTGTGTACATTCTAGGACCCTGTGGGTCTCTCTACTGAAGTCTCCTGTGAGGCTGGGAGTTTCTCCAGCTGCTGCCTCAACCTCCACAAGTTTTTTCAGTCAGAGAAGTTTTGAGGCTTTATTTCCCAACACTGGAACCCTGGGTCATGTGTGGTCTGTCTTGCTCCGCAGTTGTTTCTCCCAGTTTATCTGCATGTGAGTGTGGGACTTCTCTGTCTGCCAGTCACTGCCTTGCCTGCCAGCTGCAGCCTTGCCCTCCCTGGTCCTCCAGACTTGGCCTTGCTAAGAGTCCTCTCTGCCCAGCTGCCCATTTCACCCCTCCTACCAGTCTGAATAAATGTTTCTTCTTTAACTCTTTGGTTCTCAGAATTCCATACAGTTCAATTTTCTGTCAGTTCTGGTTGTTTTTAAATTTATTGTTGTCCTTCTTTTGGTTGTGCGAGGAAGCTTAGTGTCTACCTATGCTTTCATCTTGGCCGGAAGTCTCTATTTCTTTTTTTTTTTCCTGATTGCTGTTTCTAGAACTTCTAGTACTATGTTGAAGAAGATAGTGAATGCAATCACCCTTGTCTTGTTCCTGATCTTTAGGGGAAAGCTTTTAGTTTTTGCCTGTTGAGTATAATGTTGATTGCAGGTTTCTCATATATGGCTTTTATTATGTTGAGGAATGCTCCCTGTATTCTCTCTTTGCTGAGTGCTTTTGTCATAAACAGGTGCTGTACCTTAATCAAATGCTTTTTCTACATTTATTGATATAATCATGTTATTTTTGCCTTTCATTTTGTTTATGTGATGTATTATGGTTATTGATTGGCAACTATTGTGCCATCCTTGCATCCCTGGTACGAATCACACTTGATCATGGTATATGACCTTTTTAATGTATTGTTGAATCTGGCTTGCCAATATTTTGTTGAGGATTTTAGCACCTATGTTTATCAGCGATATCATTTTCTTTCTTTGTTGTGTCTTTACCTGGTTTTGGAATTAGGATGATACTGGCCTTGTAAAAAGAATTTTGGAGTCTTTCCTCTTCTTAAATTTCTTGGAATAGTTTGAGAAAGATAGGAGTTAGTCCTTCCTTAGATGTTTGGTAAGATTTACCTGGGAAGCCATCTGGTCTAGGGCTTTTGTATGCCAAGAATTTTTTGATTACTGCTTCAATTTCACTAGTTGTTATCAATCTAGTCAGGCTTCCTGGTTTTTCTTGATTCAGCTTTGAAAGACTGTATGTTTCTAGAAATTCACCCATTTCACCCATGTTGTCCAATTTCTTGGCATATAGTTGTTTGTAGTAATTACTTAGAGTCCTTTGTATTTCTGTAACTTCTCCGCTTTCACTTCTGATTATATTTATTTGGGCCCTCTTTCTTTTTTTCTGATGAATCTGGTTAAAGGTTTGTCAATTTTGTTTATCTTTTCAAGGAACCAGCTCCTGAATTTGTTGATCTTTGAATTGGTCTTTTACTTTCCATGTCATTTAATTATACTCTGATCTTGACTGTTTTTCCTTCTACTCACTCTGGGCTTTGTTTGTTTTATTCCTCTAGTTCTGGTAGATGTAGGGTTAGGCTGGTTATTTGCAATTTTCCTATCCCTTTAGGTAGGCCTATATTGCTTTGAACTTACCTGTCAAACTGCCTTTGCTGTGTTCATAGGTTTTGGGTTGTGTGTGCTCATTTTCATTTGTTTCCAGATACTTTTTGATTTCTTTCATGATCTCATTGTTTGTATATTCATTATTTAATAACATGTTATTCAGAGTCCATGTATTTGAATGTTTTTGAGTTTTTTCCTTTAGGTTGAATTCTAGTTTCATTCAATTGCGATCTGAGCACATGCTTGATAATATTTTAATTTTCTTGAATTTGTTAAGGCTTGTTTTGTTTCCTACCATGTGGTCTATTTTTGAAAATATTCCATGTGCATTTGAAAAGAATGTATATTTTGCTTCTTTGAGGTGAAATGTTCTGTACATATCAATAAGGCCCATTTGGTCTAGAGTGTTGTTCAGTGCCACAATGTTATTGTTGATTCTTTCCTTGGAAGATCTATCCATTGTTGACAGTGGATTATTTAAATTTCCTATGATGACTGTGTTGTTGTCCATATCTTTCCTGAAGTCCTCCAAGATTTTCTTTATATTTTTAGGTGCTCCTATGCTGGGTGCATGTATGTTTACCAGGGCTATATCCTCCTGTTGGACTACTCCCTTAAGTATTCTCCAAAAAGGGACCTTCTTTGTCTCTTTTTATGGGTTTGTTTTGAAGTCTATTTTGTCTGACATAAGTATTGCTACGCCAGTGTTCTTTTCATGTTTGTTTGCTTGGGATTTTTTTACATCCCTTCATTTTCAGCCTGTGTAGATATTTTGTTCTGAGTTGGGTCTCTTGTAGACAGCATATATATGGCACATATTTTCTAATGCACTCAGGTATGTTATGTTTTTTATTGGAGGATTTCATCCATTTATGTTTATGGTTATTATTGATAGGTACTTATTCATTGCCATTTTTTCCTTACCTGTGTTTCTCTCTCTTCTCTTCTTTTTATAGTAGTTCCTTTAGCATCTCTTGTAGTGCTGGCTTGGTGGAGATATACAGTTTTAGAATTTTTTTTGTGTCTGGGAAGCTCTTTTTTTGCCTTCCATTTTAAACGAGAGTCTTACTGGATAGGGTAGTCTTTTTAAAAATTTTTTAAAGTTTTTATTTATTTATTTTTAGAGAGTGGGTAAGGGAGGGAGAATAAAAGGGAGAGAAATATGAATGCATGGTTGCCTCTTGTGTACCCACTACTGGGTACCTGGACCACAACCCAAACATGTGCCCTGACTGGGAATCGAACTGGTGACACTTTGGTTCTCAGGCCAGCAATCAATCCACTGAGCCACATCAGTCAGGGCTGAATAGATTAGTCTTAGTTGTAGATCCTTACTTTTTATTACCTGAAATATTTCTTGCTAATCCCTCCTGGCTTGTAGTGTTTCAGTTGAGAAATCAGCTGCTAGCCTTATTGGAGTTCCCTTATATATTACTAGCTGTTTCTCCTTGCTGTCTTTAATATTCTTTATTTGTCTTTAAAATTTGCCATTTTAATTATGATGTGTCTTGGAGTAGGACTCTTTGGGTTCATCTTAATTGGGATCCTCTGTGCTTCCTGAACTTGTTTGACTTCTTCCCTTACCAAGTTAGGGAAGTTTTCTGTCATTTTTTCAAACAGGTTTTCTATCCTTTTCTCCTTTTCTTCTTCTTCTGATATTCCTATGATGTGAATTACTACTTTTCATGTTGTCCTGGAGCTCCCCTAAACTATCATTATTTTTTCTGAGTCTTTTTTCATTTTGTTGCTCTGAATGAGTATTTCTTTCTTATTTTCCAGCTCGCTTACTCAGTCCTCTGCTTCATCTAGCCTGCTTTTAATTCCTTCTAGTGTATTTTTCATTTCAGATATTATATAATTAATTTATTCCTGGTTCTTATTCATAGTTTCTATGTCCACTTTCATGTTGCTTTAGTTCCCACTAAATTCTCCGTGGCTCCCATACAGTTCCTTGTCATTTTCACTGAGGTCCTTGAGCAACCTCATGACCATTATTTTGTCTTCAATGTTTGATAGATTGCTTGTCTCAATTTCATTGAACTCTTTTTCTAGGGATTCCTCTTTTCCTTTTGGTTGGCACTTCTTTCTTTGTCTCCCCATTTTATGTGGTTCTTTTTGTTTGTTTCTGCATCTCAGGTTCCTCTGCTTTGCCTGCTTGTCTTCATGGGGTGAACTTCTGACGTAAGATTTCTGTGGGACTCAGTGGTGCAGTCTTTTTGATCTCCTGATCTGGATGCTCTGGGGTTGCCCTTCATTCTGTTTGTGGGGGCTCTCCTGCTGTACTTGGGCTTTGCTTATTGATGGCTTCTTCATTGGTGGGCTCTCCCCTCCAGCTGGCTGACAGGAAGTCACCACCTCTACCCCATCTTGGATGCTGCTGCACAAGTGCTGGTTAACAAAGCACTGCTACCCAGGAAACCAAACAAACCTGTGCCAGCAAAACCCCCTTTCCATAGCAGCAATATCACCAGCAATTGAGCAAATATTAATAAACATGGAGAGGGATTAAGAATAAAATAGGAAAAAGGGGATATGAGATGACTAAAGGAGAGAAAAATGATTTGAGTCAGAAGAGGAAGGAGAAACAATAAGAGCAGGGGATAGAAACCAAACAAAGAAAGGGAGAAAATAAAATTTAAAATGTAAGTAAAACATGGGACAGTGATGGTAAAATAGAGTAAGAAAAGGTAAGAGTATACTATGAGGTTTTAAATAAAATTTAAAATGTAGTGAACCAAAGGGGAAAAATTGCATAAAAACCAGAACAGGGTCAATAACAGTGACAGCTGAGCAAAGATTAATAAAGATGGGAAGAGAATAAGAATATTATATGAAAGGGAGAATATAAGATGTCTATGGTAAAGAAAAATTATTTAGGGGGAGGAAAAAGAATAAGAGTAAGGAATAGAATCCAGACTAAGAAAGGGAAAAAATAAAATTCCAAACTGAAATAAGCAAGGGCAGGGGGAAGGCAGAATGGAGTAAGACAAGGGGGAAGTAACTGATGAGCTTTGAAATAAAAAATAGTGAACAAATCGGAATATAGTTGAAGAAGAACAGCAATACCTGTAATATCTATGCCAAACAAGCCACAATTTATAAAGGTGGCAAGAAAATAAGAATCTTATAAGAAGAGCAAAGAGAATGTGAGGTGACTAAAGGAAGGAAGAGTGATTTTGAGAGCATGGAGGGAGGAGAAATAGTAAAAGTAAGGAATTGGAGCAAAGCATAGCATGGGGGAAAATAAAATTTACAATCAAAATAAGAAACAGCAGGAAGAAGGCTGAATGGAATAAGACAAGGGAAGGGTACAATGTTAGATTTGAAGTGAAATAAAATAAAAATAATATAAAAATCTAAAAAGAATAAAAATAAAAGACAAAGAATAGTGAATTAGTTGGAATACAACTGAAGCAAAAGAAGAAAATATTAAAAGTCTATGCAAAAGAAAAAAATACAAATTCTGAAGAAGAATGAGGTGGGATTCGTCTCAGCGGAGTTTGGTGTTTGCCTCTGTCTTCTCCTTCTGGATCTCCCTCTGGCTTTGTAGCAGCTGGAGGTCCCAGGTGGACTGTCCAGCTTCGAGCAGCACCGCATGCATCACCTTCACCTGTCTCTAGCAGGGTCTTCTATTGTGGTAGGAGGGTGGGGCCCCTGAGTCTCCCCTGGGAAGCACTGTTCAGTCTTCTGGGGAAGTTGTGGGTGTGTTCCCCCTGTACCTGCACCACCCGTCTGTCCCAGCTTATTTCCAATAATGTGTAATTTCTTGTGAACTAGCTGTCCATTTATTTCAAGGGAGGGGGGCCAACCTGTGTAAGGGAGTTGGTTAGTTTTTTCCTACTTGGTGCTGATGGCAGCTCTATGTGTGAGCTGAGATCGGGTGGGCCCTGATTCCCCTTTGCTGCACTGATTTTGGATCTCACTGTTTTGATGGCCTCAGTGGAATAGGGCCCCAGAAACCAGTGCATTTTTGTCTCCCTGGAAGAAGTTCAAAATGTGCCCTTTAGCAGGTTCTCTTTCTGTCCTTCTCTTACAGATACGCACTGTAGGGGGTTCTTGAGCCTGACCTGCCTGCTTTGCAGAGCTTCCCCATTGGTCGCAGGGAGTGGTGCTCACAGTCTTGTAGGATGTGGGAGCTGGGTGCATCCTTCCCTTCCCTGAGGTTTGATCTCTGCAGGGGAAGGGGGCTCTGGCTGGCTGTAAATAACCTCAGGTGCTCAACTCCTGCCCATCCAGTTCTCAGCTGGCTGCCCTCACAGCAGACACAGTCCCGAACTCTCCACTCCATGCAGCCTCTGGCCTGCCAGCTGAGCTGGGCTGGGTCCGAGAAATCCCCTTGCTGTGCACCTTTCTGATCTCTCTGCCAAATGCACTCATTTGGAGCAAAACAAACTCTCAATCCTTTCCTCTTGTTGGCAGAGCTGCTGCGCACAGGGCCCCTACCCAGCATGCCTTAGCTCCCCTATTAAGAAGTCTCTCCAGGCATTCCTACTGCAGCACTAACTGGCTCTCACACACACACCAGCTCTCCAAAAAGCCTAAGGTTTCTCACAGTCATGGCTGGCTGCAACCTGCCTTCGCCAACCCAAGTGCAGATAGAATCCCACCGCACCACCCCTCCCCCGCCCCCGCATTCTCCCAGTTAGCATTTTCTGCTGCAACCGTGGGCATGTTGCTTGCTGTGTGTGTATATAGTCTGGGTCTCCCCAACTGTGTATCTAAGTCGCTCCTGGGCCTGGATCTGGGTGGTTCCCTGGATTTGGGTCTCTGAGTGGGGAGTGAGCCCCAAAGCTGTGATTTCTGACCAGGCTGTCTGTAGCTGCAGGCACCACACATGGGATATTTCTCCTTCAACCTATGAAATCTCCTTGCCGCCCATTGTTAAGCGTTTTCTATCCTCCTTGGCTTCCAGACTTCATATCAGCTAAGATTTTGTTGAGTGTTCAATTTATTTTTTGGAAGATCAACCAAGTATCCAAGTTGGGGGCAAGAGCAAGTGGACTCAGCTTCCACCTACTTGGCCGCCATTTTCTGTCCTTAGAACTATTTTTTAATAGAAAAAGACTCTAAGTCAAATATTCATGTCTAAGAAATACTTGAATAAAACATTATGCATCTTCATAATGAAGTACTATTCCCCTGTAAAAAAATGAAGACTATATCTATCTATATACTGCTTTGAAGCAAGCTCTGCATAGATCATTAAATTTAAAAAATCAATGAGAAAACTGTATATTATGCTTACTGTTATTCTAAGTAATTTTTTGGCTTGTATTAGAAAAACCACAGAGCAACCCCAAACTAGAAGGATATAGTGTTACCTGTAGATCAGGTTTTCTCAACAGAAATACTATTGAAATGTAAATTGATTTTTTTTTTTTATTATAGGACTGTTCTGTGCATTGCAGGATGGTTAACAGCATATCTGGCCTCTACCTGCAGATGCTAGCAGCACCTGCCTAGTTGTGACAAGCAGATATCCCCTAGGGGGCACTATTTTCCCATTTGAGAATCACACTAATGGTGGTAGGGACGGAGTGGAGGGGTAGAAATGAAACCTGGACTTCTCAAAATATATCTTTCGTTTTTGGATTTAACTTTGGAACTGTGTCTAAGTTTTATGTAACTATATAACAAATTAATCCAAAATAAAAAGCAGTTTTTAAGAATTGGAACTGAGCTGGTAGGTTAACCACACAGAGAACGGATATTTTAAGTGACTTTAAAATCCGGTAATTTATACGGCTCTAATGAATATACCCTAAAGAAAAAACAAAAACAGGAAAGAAATATTACATCTTTCTTTCAGTAATCAGTGTTAGTAATAATATTGATATTATTGTTCACAACTAATTAATAAGTAATTATGTTAATATTTTTAGGAACTAATACTTTTAGCTTAAGAAAAGAGAAATATAAAAACTACAAAAAATTAAGTAAAATATCTTATTCTAAAATTGGAATGACAAGAGGCGTCTGGAAGATCTTGTAATACTAGAAAATGAGGAAGCTACCAAATACTACTATGAGTTACGACAAAATGACACAGGAGCCAAATTAAAGAGGCTTCCCCAGACAAAGAGCAATAACTGCACTGTAGTAAAGCACATTAAACACGTTAAATTTTATGACTTCATGATGATACTTAAAAAGCCTCATTAAGTCAATTATTGTCTTCCACTCAGTAAGTGGCCTCTTCATTTTGTTGCTTTCCTTTGTTGTGCAGAAACGGTTCAGTTTGATATAGTCCCACTTAGTTTTGCTTTTGTTGCTTTTGCACTTGGTGTCAGATGCAAAACGTCACCATTGAGATCTGTGTCAAAGAACTTGCCACCTATGTTTTCTTCTAGGAGTTGTATGGTTTCAGGTCTGACATTCACATCTTTAATCCATTTTGAGTTAATTTTTGTCCATGGTGTCAAACAGTGGTCCAATTTCATTGAGTACCTTTGGAGAATGTTACAGAATCAACTTATTATTCTGAAACCTGGTAAATAAAAGGCAAATATGTTTCTGCATTTCTGGTATGAAGAACCTCCAGGTAGCCATATACCTGCTAAGAGGATATTTTTCTTTCTTGAAGCACTTCAGTTAATAAAGAATAAATCAAATAATTAGAGTATTATCATTTTCTAATCTCTAGTAAATATAGATTAGCTCCAAAAAACATTTTAATAGAACCAGGTGAGTACCAATTAAACTCACAAAAAGAGGGACAACCAAATGTTATATACTTTCTAATAGAAGGACATCACACCAACTATGATGTATTCTTGCCAAAATATGAACCTGAATCTGATCAGACCTCTATATCTGACTACCCATTTACAGGAAATGCAGGAAACAGAATAAGGTGCTAACTGACTTCATGGGATAATATTAGATGAATGATTAGGTGAATCTAGAATGTAGAAAAGTATACAGGAATAATAGTCTTGTTCATTCAATTAAAAAATTACAAGGAAAAATGAGAAAGAGGAAATGTGTGAATTAAAGAAACTTAAAAAACACGTCAACCAAAGGCAACACGTGGATCTGACTTGGTTCTTGATTGAGTCAAATCAACTATAGAGAAAACATTAATGAAACAACTGGAGACATTTGAAATTTTTTAGGAGAGTATTTTTTTAAGAGGATTTCACTTTTAGCATGCACACAGATGACTGGATCTGTAACCTGCCTTAGGGAAGTGTCTCTCCTTTCTTCTAGGTGGGGACCTGTAATCACGGTATTGTTCCTTCCTCCCTCCTGTGCATGCTCTCTACTGAACTGGCACAGAAGGGCTTATGAATGAACAAACCCTGTTTTTGTGTGACATCTGTGTAGCTGCTGTTCATTTTTCATTTTCAAGATCATGATCTTCAATAGGAGCAGAAGCAGCACCACCTGTGCCCCCAAACCCTCTGCTTTCTAAGTAGGCTTCAAGGTTGCTGAATTTAACTCCACTCCTTTCTACTATGTTGTTCCTCATAGTGAATCAGTAGAAATGAGTCCACATCCAACATGGGTTTTATGTATTGCCTGATTCACTTCAGGGCTGTTTCTTTTCTATTAGACTATAAAAAATAATTATTGTATCTATCACGAGTTATATTCTGTACTATCTCAGTGATCTTAGTGGCAGGGGTCATTTGATTCCTTGTATGAAAATTTTGAGTGGCTTTTAAAAAAATTATTGGCCCTTACTCTGTATACTGTTATGGAGAGGCTGCATGTTTCAATTGAAAACACACATAATAAAATAAAATGTAAAATAAAATAAAAAGAAAGAACAACAAAATGCATGTCAAAAATATGTACTGGTATTCTGGTTCTAGAATTTACAAACAGTATGACTTAACTAGCTTCTCTAAGGTTGTAACATAGGGGTGATGCTATCTGGGATTTTCATTGGTATCAAATGAAAAAATACACACAAAAGTGCCTTGCACATATTTTGTGTACATATGAAACTATAACTTAGTCTTATTATTTTGGCCTGTTTAGAGAAATCAGTGCTTGATGCCACGTTACTTTTGCTGTTACTGTCGTTTCCTCTTGTTTCCACCTTTGCCCGATTAGGAACCACTCCATCAGGACCATGGTTTGTTGGTCAGAAGGGTAGGAGCTGAGACAGTTTCACAACCCCTGGGCTTTCATCTTGTGTTGTAATTTACCGATTGGTCCCACATTTGTAGGGTTAGAATGATAATATTGCTCTTGGAAGATTATCAAGAGTTAAATAGAAAAATGATAAAGCAATCTTGACTTTTTGTGTCGCAATCTCTTTTGAACCTATAGATAGTCATCTTTGATTTTTATTATCTCTTCTAATTCAAGTTCTTTAAAATTGAAGTCATTTTCTTATACAAATATCATCCTGTGTTTTCTCTCTTTGTGAATAACCCTGTGATGCACCAGTAGCCCAAGCCAGAAATCTGGGACTCATTTCTTAATATTTCATCAACGATTAAATCATATTGAGCTGATTCCCTGAACAATTTAGAGGTTGTGACTGACTCTCCTTTCCTCTTATCAGTGCCTCAGTTTAGGCACTTATTCTTCTATTCCTGGATTATTTCCACAGCTTTCTAACTCTTCTTTTGACCTGTAGAATTCTTTGTCCAGCCTGCTATTCATTTTCCTCACTGATGCTGGTAGGTGGTTTTTGGCATTTTGTCTGATCATCTAATCCCTTGAAATGTTAAATAGCATTAATGGCAGTAAGCAAATGGCCTCAGCAGACTTGTACAAAAGTTCATCTACTGTTCTCCCATTAAGAATAAGATTAGATGAAGGAAGCATCTTGTGAGTCCTGTTTCATTAACTATTTTCTTTCTTTTAAAACTTTGCCAAATGCCTTTTCAGCGCCTACGGAAATGATTGTGTGATTTTTCTCTCCTGTGAGCTACTAATGGATTTCCTAATATTGAACAATTTTTGTAATTCCTGGAATAAAAGTCACTCGATCACCCCGTATTTTTCCTTTTAGTGTACTACTAGATTCCACTTACTAATACATTATTTAATTTTCTTTACATTGGTAAGCATGAGGGAGATTGGTTTGCAGTTTTTTTTTCTATGTAAACTTTGTAAATTTAGGCATCAATACTATCCCTGCATCTTTAAATCAAATTTAGTTTTTCTCTCATTTGGACGCCCTGAAACAGTTTAAATAGCATTGGAATTGTATGATCTTAAAATGTTTAGTGGAATTCTCCCCGGAGATATTTGGGTCTGGTGCTTTTTCCTGGGGTAGCTCTTTTGTAGGTTTTTTCTACTTCTTTAATGGAAACTGGCCTATTTAGATATTTATATTCTTCTTTCTTTTGCTAAATTGCAATTTACTAAAATTTTGTACATTTGATTCAACTTTTAAATTAATTTATTTATAATTGTGCAAAATAGTCTTCTAACATTTTAAAATTTTATCTCTTTATGTGTTTTTTATTATCATTTATTATTTTAATTATGGTCTTTAAAAGTTCATTAAGTTATTTAGTATTTAAAAAATTGTCCAAGTACCATCTTTTTTATTGGTATATTGGTTCCACTATTTTTCTGCTTCCTAGTCCATCAATTTTAGATTGATACTTAAAGTGCACATGCTAGGGGACTATAGATGCATGGACTTGACTATAATGTTCTTGACATGACACATAAAAGAAATGAATTCAACAAATACTTAGTAAATGGAATTTCAGTCTTTTGTTTATTGGAGAATATTTGAATAGATTACATACTTAGAGGTACACTTGGTCTTTCTAGTATTTCATCTGGTTTGCCTTTAATATTGAGTGGTTAATCTATCCCTATTATTTTTATCCAAATATTTCAGCTATAATTTTTTATGCTCCTTCAGAAGGACTGGAGATAGTAGCTTCAGTGAAAAGAGCTAAACTGCAGCTTTGACTACTCTTGGAGTTTTGGACTTCCGTGTTAAAGGTTGTTTGCGAAGTAAATAGGCTTTATCCTTAGCCCTGGCTGGTGTAGCTCAGTGGATTGAGCGCGGGCCTGCGAACCAGAGTATCGAGGTTCGATTCCCAGTCAGGTCACATGCCTGGGTTGCAGGCCAGTTCCCAGCAGGGGACTCATGAGAGGCAACCATACATTGATACTTCTCTCCTTCCCTTCCCCTCTAAAGATAAATAAATAAAATGTTTAAAAAAAAATAGGCTTTATCCCTAGGAAATACAAACCACTCAAGATGATATGATTAAAGTCTGATGGTATCGCTGATTTCTCCATAGATATTTTAGATCATCTGTTGTAACACAGGAGTGTCAGCAGAAAATAATTGATAAGGTAATGTGATTTAAAAAAATGTGCCACTATAGGCTGGCTTTATGAATGTACTTGGATTCTTTTACGTGTAAAATCAATGGATTTTTCCTATTGATCCCTAAGACTCTGTTTTATGTACTGTGATTTTAGGTATGAAATAATTTACATAACCAAAGAAAATGTTGAGATTATGGTCATTCAACTAGCTAATTATCTCAGAATGATTGTTGTCTAAGAGGTTAAATGTGAATTAAGGTTGTGTGTATGATTTTGGTGGTGCTGGTGGTGGAGGGGCAGAGAGAGAGAGGGAGGAGGGACAGAGAAGTTGAAAAGAAGGAAACTTGAAAAGGGTGATTATTTCCAGGGAATGCAAAATAGAAGTAAAACTATGCAGTAGTCTATTTGAATATTGTAGTTGAGTTACTTTGCTTGTTTCACTGAAATTAGAAACTATTCACATCAAATTCAAAATAATATGAGCATTTCCAAATACTATTTATTAGGTTAAATTTTTATTGAGTTTAAAATGCAATTTAGTAGGAATGAAATGAAAAAGATAGGGGCTGAAAATTACTGGAGGAAAACTGACACAAGAGGATTTAGAAGCACCATTTTAGTTCACTAATTCATCTCTCTATGCCAGCATCTGGCACAATGCCAGGCCTGAAATGAGTGCTCAGTAAATCTCCATCAGATTAAACTGTGGTAGTAAATGTCAGCAAAAATAAGATATAGAACAGGTCAGCCACTGTTTTAGTTTGATGTCTACACTCAGATATACACATCTCTGTAGTAAATTTGGTTACATTTCAGTTTTTTGCTTTGCAGTACTGTCATTTAAAAATCCCAAGGTTTTTCTTGAATGAAGCATGTTGTCTTGAGCTGATGGTTGGTAATTAGTGTCATTCATCCAGTGCTTTATACAGAACACACATTTATTTTTCTTTTTATTTAAAAATATAAAACACCGTGCTAAGGAGCAAAGTCAAAAAGCATGGGAAATATTTCTTACAGTGCTTCTAACGAGATAACATTTGGTACTCTCCTCACAAATTCTTATTGTTTACTTATTCCAACACAATTTCATCCATAGACTTTAATTTGCATGTGTTTAGTCACACATTTGAAATCTTTGCTCGAGCGCGGGCCTGCGAACCAGAGCATCGCAGTTCGATTCCCAGTCAGGGCACATGCCTGGGTTGCAGGCCGGTTCCCTGCAGGCCAACTCCCAGCAGGGGACGCACGAAAGGCAACCATACATTGATGTTTCTCTCCCTCTCTCCTTCCCCTCTAAAGATAAATAAATAAATAAAATCTTTAAAAAAAAAAAAGAAATCTTTGCTCAAAGCTGGAAGCTCTTCTTGGATGTCTGCAGGAGGCTGGAGTGTCAGTCAGCTTGAGGTAAACGCTTTTGTGCCTCTTCTCAGCTACCACCTGTGGGTAGTAAACAGTCTTCTGACTTTATTTCCATCCTCTGTTGAAGTAATTTCTCACAGGTTTCTATTTGCCTTTCAGGATGCTTTTATTTTGAGGGCATCATAAAATAATTCTCTACTTTTCAAGAAGAGCGGAAGCTCTTTTATGACTATGTTAAGGATTTGTGAAGTTAGGACATTTCATCGTGTAGAAATTTTATGCCTCAATTGTTGGGATTATAATAGCACCAACATATTGTTTTAGATTGGAAAATGAATTGTTTTTAGACACTTGAGGACAATGAATTCACAGATGTATCAGACAAAAAAGAGAGGAGTGGAGAGGGAGTAAGAGAGAAGGACCACCCAAGAGTAGGGATCACAAGTCAACTTTCTCAGTTTTCTTGGTCCTCTCTCCTTCCTCCCACCCCACTGTCACTGATGGACATATGTTCTTTCGTTCTGGGAGACATGCCTCAGTGACAGGCGTTGCCAGAAGCAGAGAAATCACTTTACAGGACAGCACCATTACAACACATGCACACGTATATCTCAATAATTTTCTAGTTATTCAGGGGAGACCTTTCTGAGAAAAGAGCTCTCAGGTATTCTTAGTTCTCTCCAGATTACAATATCCAGACTGCAATAGTCCAGCAGACTATTTAATTTATTTTTCCAAAATGAACGCATATACCACTTGTAAAGTACATAATTTCAGATAGTTCATCTGAGGGACATGGCCCTAAATAACATTGAACCACTATATTTTAACTTGTACAATTTCCCTGATTAGTAAAAAAGGAATCTCAGTTTGATGGCAATACATATTTAAAAAGTAACACTAAATAAAGTAAATTTTTACAGAGAGCAGATCTCAAATCCTAAGGTTTGCCAGGCAACAATAACCAGTTAAAATTTAATAACAGTTTTAATTTTCATTCCTTTTTTCATTTGGTTATTTTTGAGTTTTGGGAAGTGGTACTGGATTTCCACGAATGACAGCAATATAGAGTTTTCATTTAAAATACACTTAGGTCAAATGGTGGCTAGCTGATTTGAAGAGAAAAATTAAGGAAACAATTGTACAGATTGTTCAAAGAACAACTGAAGATACTGTTGACTGCAATTTAGATTTAACCTGCTGAAGTGCTTTCCTTTACAATCTGGGTATCTTGTCATCTGATTCCCGGAAGCGCACATAGTGCTTCCTGAGGACTCTGACCAGCAAAGGAAGCGGTGAGGCTGTTGGCAACTCAGGCCTGCACAGCATACTGCTATTAATACCATCCAAGGCTGCATAGGCTTGCTTGCAAAGCCCTTTATGCTTTTGACTCCTATTGAACTTGAAGGCAACTAAAAACACTCAGGTGTTTTTCGTAACTGCTACCATGCTGGGTTTTCTCCTCAAGACACTAGCACAATTGATTTTTTTAAAGATAGGATACAAAATATCACACTTTCTGTTAAAGTTCATCTCGATTGCTACAAATCCATGATTCAGCCTTTTCAGACTTTTTTGGATCTTGATTTTCTTTTTAAAAAATTTATTATCCTAGTGCTGTCTTTCTAACACCTTATTCAGAATTTTCCTATGTTTTCATCCAAGTCACTGAATTTATGAAATTAAGTAGGAAAGAGCCAAGGGTTGTAAACTACCCTATTTCACTAGAGAGTCCCTTTTGGTTGATGCCAAATATTGATCATCCTAAAACCCCTTTAAGTTCATAGTTGAAGAAACGAACAACTCAGTGTCTCTGTGGTATGCAAGTCCAGGTATGTGTTCACACACTCCCACGCACCTCTGTGTACAGCATTCCAGCTTTAGATGCTATTTTTCTATTTTTGCAAATTCAGTTACATAGTAGTTTCACTTAGGTGACATTTTCTTTAGTCATAAAATGATATAAAATATTTTGTTGAATGTCTTGTTAAAAATAAAAACCCCACAAAATTATTGATTCTTTTCTCACTTCAGAAATAAACTTACTAGTGAAAGAAATTAGATTAATTTGGCATTATTCATTCTTGACAAATACTTGTTACCTCTTTATGATCACATTTTATTGCTCAAAGCATTTATTAACCATATGGTAGATAATTCAGTTTTAAATTTTGTTGAAAATTGATGTTAGGCTTTCACACTTTCTGAAGCATATTATTTCAAATAAAAATAATGTGGAGTAGATTTTTAAACCTTCCCACAAAGAATATAGAAATTAAATAGAAAAACAGTTAAAATTAGGAATCTTTATTTTTTAAAATAATTTAGGTAGAATTTTTGTTCTCCTTGCCCCAGAATAAAATAAAGATTGCAAGGAATCATTTTTGTTTTTTTTGAGTTAGAAAGAAAGCTACACATGACATAATTATTCAGGAAATAAAAAATTCATCTGAGATTTGAAATTGTGAAAGTGGTTTCTAAGTTTATTTTTTCAGTGTGTTCATAAATAGCACTTATTGAATGATTATTCTCTTCCAGACACTGTTACAGGAACATATTACTTCATTTAACCCTCCCCAAAATCTTACGTGCTACCTCCATTTCACGAAGAAGAAACTGGTTCAGAGCACGGTTAAGTGAGCTGTCCCGTCATTCAAGAGTAGTGAGTGTCCACCAGCTAGGGTGCCTTCCAGAATTTGTTCTCTTACCTGCTGTGACAGGCTGCACTAATGCACACTGTTATAAGGCAACTTACTGGCAGCTTTTGCCATTAATCCTTTGAGATGGAATTTTCTTCTATTTATTAGAAAATGGCCCGGAAAAAGCTTAAAAGCATACCCCATGTAATATCATGTTATAGAGAACGAAAATTAAAACCATTAGTATTTAATACAATACTCTATAGTGAGAGACCACTGCTTAGAGCTTGTTATTATGAAGTTAATCTTCACAGTAATAAGAGAGACCCTTCCTGAGTACCAGATGTGGGCCAGAGAGTTCACATACATTTCCTTTAACCCATGCACATTTCATATCTGGATTTTACAAGTGAGGAAATCAAAGACTGGAGAGGCTGACTGGTTTATCCATGTGATGAGAGCAGAGATTCACAGATGTGTCTTGTTCCGCAGGCCATGCTTTTCTCAGTACATCAGGCTGACTCACAGCCCACACCAGGGTAGAGGAGGACTGTCTCGATATCTGTTTCTATTCCCAGAATTATGTCAGGGTAAGAACTTACAGGTTTCAGAAAAATAAAATACTCTCTAACTCTAATTCTTTAAGAGGAGTCCTTTTTCTGCTGACTGAATTAAAAGAGAAATGGCAATGAGCTAGAAATTTTATATATTAAATTTCTCACTGTCTCCTTTCAGGAGTAGAATTCAAGCTCATATCTGTCTAGAATACTGGATTATAAATTGTAGTAGCTGCTGATAGATTAGTGGTGTTTGTTGTTTGGTGTTTGTTAATGTTTTCCCACAAAACTGGGGCAAGGCAAGGACATCTACTCTTACCACTGCTCTTACAAACTAGTATGAGAAGTTTTAGCCAATGTGATAAGCAAGGACAGGAAACAAAACGCATGCAGATAAGAAAGGAAGAGATAAAACTGTATGTATTTGCAGATGGTTTACATAGAAAATTCCAAGAAATCTATGAAGAAAAAATAAAACAACTCCTAGAATTAATGAGTGAGTTCAGCAAATCTGCAGTACACAAGCTTACCACAGGGAAAACTGGTTGTGTTTCTGCGTGACAGCAGTGTGCGCATGTACACCAACAATGCAAATACAAAGCTGTTTCCAATCACTCAAAAAAAAAAAAAGAAATACTTCGGTGTAAATATTGTGGGAAGCCGAGTAAAGGGCACAGGTCTCTCTGCACGTAGCAAATTCATGTGAATGTACAGTTAATCTGAAATAAGATGTTAAAAATTTAATTGTCAGAAGAATACACACGCTCATGCAGTTTCTTTTCTAGTGAGAGATGGAAAACAAGTAGATAAGTAAGTAAAAACAAACAAACAAACAAACTTTTAGCTTTTTTTTTGGAATGGATAACCAAGGTTTCACATGAGTCATAAAGCAACATTTTTCTCCTAAAAATTTTTTTAAATAAAAGAACTTAAAACATAAAAAAATACAGTAAAGTGACACATACATGACACATTAGGATTCGTAGAACTACAACTTCCTATTTATAAATGTAAATTTTTTCCTGTCACTTTTAATTTTGGTTTTCTATAGAACTTTGCTCTTTTGTAGTTGTTTGTTGGGAACAGCTCTGCCTGGTTTCAGGAATTGTAACTTTCCCCATGGCTAAGGATGAGTGAGCGACCTCTGGAATGTGAGCCACTAAAAAGACGAAGCTTGTCTCTGGTAGCAAACGCTTCCTCTGCTTACTCCTCTGCCCCCAGTGCTTGGTCGGTTAGTCAGAGATGGGTAAGACACACTCAGAGGTGGGGCAACCTAAGCCAGACATGACCACTTGGGAGGCCATCATGGAAGGACTCGGGGGTGAGGGGCTGCAACAAAGAGGGATTGATGGACCCTTGCTCCCTGGCTATTTTGACATAGCCCAAGTCCCCATTTTCATCTGGGAGAAGTGCTTCCTGGCTGTAATCCACTTAAGCCTGAAAACCTGTGATGGGGGAGGTGATGCAGCCCCTTGCCCAGCGAGAGCGGGATCTGGGATGATTTGGCATAAGAAAGAATTCACAAAGTCCTGTGAAGCCTGCTTTGCTAAGAGTGCTTTCATTCATATGATAAGGGTCTGAGCAGGAAATGAGTATGTCTCCCAAAGTCTCTGCAACCCCCTTTCCTGACAGACACTGACTCAGACTCAGCCCTCAGATTTCTTTGAAATGTTATCTACTGTTTGATCCTTGCCGCCTGTATTCTTGTGTATTACAACCCAATAAAAGCCATTTAGGAAGGGGCTCTTGGTCCTTCTTCTCTGAGAGATTGGCCACCTCTCCTCCCCAAGCAGATCATGTCTTGGTAGGGTTACTTTCATCTGTGGTGGATGGGAGGACTTGCTGGCAAAGTTGCTCCCACAGTTGTTCAGTGTTTCTCAGAGTATAAACATTCCTAGCTTACTTTTCATGTGGCTTCACTGGTGAAAAGGAAGACCTGTGAGTATAAATTTCCTACTGTGAAGATGCATTTCCAACAGGGTGGCATTTACTCAGAGAACAAGGCAAACATCACTCAATACTAAATGAGTTATAGATGACACATTACCATTGAATAATCCCTTTATTGAAGCAATTTTTCCTTAAGTTCTTAAATCATATCTTAGATCCCCTTTTTGAAGTTTGTTTTTTCTTCAAAATCTTCTTTCTGAACATGCAAAGGCACAACTAAACAAGAGTCAAAGAATGAATGTTACAATAGACAGATGTTAGTTCAATGTAAATACAAATTTTCTAGTAAGGATTTTCAAAGATAGGATGTACCATTTTGAAACGAAGTTAAACTATAGAAACTTCCAAGTTCCTTCCAGCTCAAGGTTATGTAGAAAAGCTAAAATGTATTCTTCAAAAGAGAAATTTAAAATGGGAATAATTGTTTTCAAAGAGAAACAATACTAGTTATGATCCCATAGAAAAGATACTATAAATGATTAAAATTATATCTCTTATAAATGAATCATTTTTTGTAATTCAAGATATTTATTGAGCTCCTGCTACATTCTAGGCATGATTTTAGGTTTAAGATTAGAAGTTCGAGAATAAAGCACATCTCTGCTTTCACAGAGAGAGGAAGAAAGTATATAGACATAGAAGAAGACATGTAGTTATTGGTATGTAGAGAAGCATCAATCAGGATAAAAGAGGTAGGAAATACTTGGGGGGGGTGACTTCCTATTTTACATAGGATGATCAGGGGTGGCCTCTCTGATTATCTGATATTTGAACTTAGACTTAAAGTGAGTAAGAGTGAGCCATGAAGATATCTGGAGAAACTAAATTGTAGGTAATGACAGCAGCTGCTGCAAATGCTGTTGGATAGTGTGCTGGTTAATGTGTCAACTTGACAGGGCCAAGAGTTGTCCAGACAGTTGGAAAAACATTATTTCTAGGTGCATCTGTGAGGATGTTCCTGGAATACATTAGCATTTGAATAAGCAGATTGAGTAGAGAGGAAGGTCTCACCAATGTGGGTGGGTTTCATCCAGTCCATTGAGGGCCTGATAGAACAAAAAGTCAGAAGAAGTAGGAATTTGCTCTCTTTTGCTGAAGGTGAAGTGACTATCTTCTCCTGGTCTCAGACTTCAGTGCTGTGGGGTCTCAGACCTTCAGCCTCTGACTGGGACTTACACCATTGACTTCCCATTTTCAGGCCTTGGGGTTCAGACTGAATTGCTCACACCATGGGCTTTCCCAGTTCTGTTGTCTGCAGAAAGCAGATTGGGGAACTTCATGGCCTCCATAATCACATGAGCCAATTTCTGTAATAATTTTTCTCTTATGGATATCTATACATATTCTGATGTTTCTCTTCTCTGGAGAATGCTGACCAATACAGGTGGGAAGGAGCTAGATATGTTAGAGAAACAGCAAGGAGGCCAATGTGGCTATAGTAGAGAAATAGGAGACTGGAGAAGTGGCAGTAGGGCAGAGGGTGGACAAATTGCACAGGACACTGTAGGTCACCGTAAGTCTGCGGCTTTTACATGAATGAGATGGGAAGCCATTGCAAGTTATGAGCAGAAAATGACATTATTATGTTTTAAAGGATTGTTCTGGATGCTCAGCTGAGAACAGATTTTTGAGTGTAAGACTGCAAGCAGAGAGAGCATTTAGGAAGGAGGTTATTGTAATAATCTGATGAGAGATGGAAGTGGCTTGGAATGGGGTGGGAGACGGGTAGTGGTGCAAAGGAAGAGAAGTGGACTCAGCATGTAATTTAAAACTAGAGATGGCAGATTTGCTGGGGAGTTGGATGTGGGGTATGAAAAAAGGAGATAAATTAAAATATATAAATTCAACATATTTGGCCTGAGAAGGTATGAGATCAAAATACTGTATTTGACAAAATATGTGATTGGAAATTTAGCAGTTGTTGAGGAATATGTCTTCACGTTCAGTGAGCCTCAAAATATGGCAGTTGCTGCCCTTGGGCTTGAATTTGTCAGCTCAGTAAATATATTTATTTTTTCCTTCTTGCCCGCACATGGGTGCCTGGGTACCCTCTCACGTATGGAGGGTGATATTGGCCACCGCTTGTCTAAGGCATACCAGTGACAGGACGAGAACCGAAATGTTAGGAATGCAACCCAAAGCTCTCTGGCAGAATGATTTAGAATGCCTGACATGTTGTAATTGAGTTTTACATTGTTGTGTGAGAAACTTTCTATGACTGCTTCGCTGGTCCCATTATTCTTTCTGTTCCCCTTTGTCTCTGTCACATTCCTGCCTACTCTACCTCCAAGGCTAACCTAAGTTCTCAGAGTTTTGTTTCCTTAAAATATAGCTTTAAAACTAAGAGAAAAGGCTAAAGGCTTTCTTTAGCTTAACTAGCCTATGTCATCTTCCAACATGTCCCCCCCCCCCCCCCAAATGCGATTGTCTAGGGCGCATGATAATAGTTTTTGGGTTTCTTTAGGGCACATTTAAGTATTCTAGCCATTGTAATTTAATTTAATTAAATTTTTTTTTCTGGATTTTATTTATTTATCTTTAGAGGGGAAAGGAAGGAGAGAGAGAGAGAGAGAAATATCAGTGTATGGTTGCCTCTGGTGTGTCCCCTGCTGGGAACTGGCCCGCAACCCAGGCATGTGCCCTGACTGGGAATCGAACCCAATCGTATGGTTTGCAGGCCCGTGCTCAATCCACTGAGCTACGCCAGCCAGGGCCATTTTAATTTTAATTTGTACAAGCTTACCAGTTTCTTGCATACTTGTTTCTACGGGTTAATTTTACTAGAAAAATCTGTGTAAAAACACTTGTTAATTAGTCTCATGAGAACTGGAACACAGTATGTGACTTTGCTTCAGGATACAGTAGGAAAAATAATAAGAATATGGGTCCTGGTGAGCAAGAGGAATAAAGAACCTAAAAATCGAAGGAACCAAGTTAAATGGGCAGTTATATAATACGACCATAATGATCCCTAAGTAAATGTAGTGTTGGAGTGGAGTTTTAAACTGGTCGTCAAGACCATTGGGATGGCAGAACTCCAAGACAGAAGCACATGTAAAAGTTGCCATAAAAAATGAAATAAGATAAAAATGTATCCTTTGCGCAGATATTCTCAAGAATCGTAATTGTGATTACAATGAGCTGGTGTGGGCCAGCGACAGTGGAAGAAGCCCACTATCCCTGAATGGTGTCATGTAGACTTATGGGTGGGCCATGAGGATGGCGCCGAGAACTCCCATGTTAGCATACAGTAGTCAGAATTGCCTTTCTTTAAGCTTGTAACAGCATCACCAGATGCCAATGAGGAAGAGTGAGCATAGCAGTTTCCGGAGTGTACGGGATGGAGGTGGT
Organism: Sturnira hondurensis; assembly: GCF_014824575.4. Classification (NCBI taxonomy): domain Eukaryota; kingdom Metazoa; phylum Chordata; class Mammalia; order Chiroptera; family Phyllostomidae; genus Sturnira; species Sturnira hondurensis. The sequence goes on along the minus strand of NW_028093845.1, from coordinate 11,490,515 downwards.
TGCCTGAGGCATGTTTTGAGAATCTCAGGGCAGCTCAGTGGAGAGCAGTTGAAGAAGGCTGAAAAATGGGATACATGATCCAAAGTCATGGGAATCTCATACTATAAAATCATTCCCTTTCTTCCATTCTACAATCTGTTGCCCTTGGGAGAATGCAGGCATTAAGGGTACTGACCTCCTGCACAGTTGAAAATCCGCACATAACTTTTGACTCCCCGAAACTTAACAATTAATAAGAATCCTTGCCAATAACATAAATTGTTGATAACATATATTTTGCATGTTATATGTATTGTGTAATATAATAAGGTAAGCTGGAGGAAATGTTATTAACAAAATCACATGGAAAAGAAAATATATTTACTGTATTTATTAAAAAAAAAAGTGGACCCGAACAGTTCAAACCTGTGTTGTTCAAGAGTCAACTGCATATTTTTTGACAGCACATTGTTTATTTATAACTATTTCTCCACATGAAAGCTCCTCTCTAGGGTTACAAAAACTCTGTGGGTAGTGAATCCTAGCTTCCTAAAAACAAAAACAAAATAAAAAAACAAAACCCAAACAAACCCAAGAAGAGGGAGAGTTAAACAGATTATCATTGCAGGCATGTTCTGGAATAAGATGTGCCGAGGGAGAATTCTAGGTTTACTACTTAATTTGGTGTGTAATCCTTAATGGCTTTGGGCTCCAGCTCTCTGATCAATAAAATGGACCTTGTAATAGTGTATGCCTCATAGGGTTGTTGTGCAGAATAAATATGGTAATGTGTGAAAAGTGCTTAGTGCATTATTTGGCTCAATAAACACTAGCTTACATTAATACAGAAATTAAATTTGCACACTAATAAATATCTTTCTATTTCTAAAAAAAGTAAAGAGAAAAATCATCTCTGTGGCATTTAGTAGGCACTGATTTATAATAATTATTTCTAAATTTGCTATTTTAATATGAAAATAATTTCTCTTTTTATATGGGAATTTATCTAGTGGTAAGGAGTTATTTTGGTCTAAAACTATTCAAACTGCTATAAGAACTTAGATTTTTATGGGGGAAAATTTCATTTGCTTTAAAGAGGATACCTTCTATTCTGGAATAAGCTATCTTTCAAGGTGAAGATTAACTCTAAACATCCTCAATAAATATCTCACACAAAATGGGAAAAGCCAGGAGCAACCCGTGTCTTGGTGTGAGAGGTTTCTGGTCATAAACAAGCATGTGGAAATGCAAGCCCATGCTGTGCCTGGCCACAGTGCAGGTACGTTTTCTTCTCCTCCCTCCAGAGTTGCTGCAGGTTTTTTGTTGCTTTTGTTGCTTTCCTGGCTGGCTTGTGCTTGAAAGCAGAAGGTTTTTTTTTTTTTTTGCAACCCACCTTATCATGGCCCCTGAGATATAACCTTAAACTTTCATGTTGCCCTTTCACCTATGTGGTCAGCCAGGTAGCAGAGGAAAGGAGCTCAGGCCACTCAGAAGTTTACTACGAAAGGCAGCACTTTCCTTTGAATTCCTCTATCAGTTTGTCCTTCCCTCCTGAGGCAGTGGCGTTTTATTTTGCATATATCATTTCCCTAACTAGTAAAGTGTAGGTGTTAGTGAACATGTAGTTCAACTTCTCACCCACCAGCAGAATCTCTTCTCCCACCCCAACAACTGATTATCCCACCCTATGTCAACACATCCAGCCATCGAGGTCTTACCTCACCACATTTTTGGGTAGACAGGCTTCTTCCCTTTGATTCAGGTGAAATGAATTTTTATTGACATAAATCATATAATATTTTAGTTAGGAAAGAAAAGAATACATTTTATTCTAGTTTATTTTCTGCCTACAGAGATCTTTTTCACTTTTCTTTTAAAATCCTGATCAGAATTATTAATGTTTTCTTGGGGATTATGCTGGATAAACATTTAGGCATATTCCAGTTGCTCGTTAAGCCCTTTCACTAAGAACTTTCATTAAGACAGTTATTCTTTCACTTATTTTTTTCAAAATTATTTTATAATTTTGAATCAAGTGTACATTCAAGGTTTTCATGGTCTCTCTTTGTGAAATTTTGTAATGTTATATAATTAGCCATTCAGTTAATGTATTAATTTGTTATTAGATTGCCAAGGTAATGGCCATCCTTCTCATACCAGTCCCTGGAGATGTGAGCGAGCACCTCAGGGCTAGTCCTGCAAATTCTTCATGTACATCCCTTCTGGGTGTTTGGCACTAAACACGGGAAATCTTAACTGTGGGTCTGGGATCAAAGGGCTTCAGGAATCCCCTGAAATTATATGCAAAGGTTTGGTTTTGCATCCATGAACATATCTTAGAGAAAAAGATTCCAGAGACACTTTTCTGGCTTTCAGAGAGTTCTTTAAATTCCCCTTCCCCAAATGGTAAGAAGGCTGTTACTAGAAGTTTGTGGGCATACGTAGGAATTTGCTAGAACTGCTGTAACAAATACCACAGGCTGGGTGACCTAAACAACAACAACTTATTCTCTCACAGTTCTGGAGGCGAAAGTCTGGGACCAAAGTGTCAGCAGGGGCGGCTTCATCCCCTCCCTGCAGATGAAGGGAACCCCCTCCCCTTCCTTCATCCCCTTCCCTCTTCTTCCCGTTTGTTTACAGTACCTTCTCCTTTGTGTTTGTCTGGGTCCCCATCTCCCTTTCCTAAAAGGACACCAGTCAGATTGGATTAGGATCCACTCTAAGGGCATCATATTAATTTAATTACCTCTTTAAAGACTCATCTCCAAATTGCCACCTTCTGAGGTACTGGGGGATTAAAACTTCAACATATGAATTTGTAGGGGCTGGGGTGGGGCAGGGTGGCACAATGCCCCAAACAGAACACTAATCTGGAAATTAAAAATCAAAAAGCGAGAACTGCATTCAATTTATCCTGGAACAAGTTTTCCCTAGTCAGGATCCGCTTGAGCAGTTCCTATCAGCCTAAAACTCAAAAGTGTTTTTTTTTCCTTTAGACTTTTTGTTTCCGTGTGAGCTCTCTGGGTCGCTGGAGCCCGAATCAGCCATTCAGCAGCGTTTCTTGAGCAACCACTGTGTGCAGAAAGCTGAGCCAGGACATGTAAAGCCTGAAGCACTGATTGCGCCTGCCAGCCAGGGTCAGGCTGTTTTGTGCAACCACCCTGGCATTTGCCTTGTGCTGTGAAAGGGAGAAGTATAGAGGTACGAGTTGGATATTTCAAACCCTGAAACCTAAGGTCCTTATTGCAGGACAGACATCTCCAGAAATGTCTTTCATCCATATACGTATGGTTCAGACACTGGTGGTGTCTGTAAGTAGAAGGTAAATGAGAAGATCTTAAAAATGCCTGGCACAATGACTTCTACTGAAGTTTTTCATTAGAAATTTTTTTGTGTTTGTTTTTTTTTGAAGTGCCCAGCCCCACAGGGCAGCAGGGGAAGAATTACCCATGCTTCCTCCAGTATAACATGCGCTTGCCTCATGCTTTCACGGTTGCCAAGAAGGTCCAGTCCCTGCCTGGATGGTAATGACAGCATTTTCAGCACGACACACCCCACCATTCTTCCATGTAGTTTCTAACACAGGGCAGCAGGGAGAATCACAAAGCTGAGGATGTATCTGTAGGATTGTTCCCCTTGTTCTCAAGTCTCTTGCTGTTTACCAGCTTCCTGCCCTAACAGTTACTCCCAGCCTCTTAGTAGTTCCTCCTCTTAGTCTGCCTCCTCTATCCTCACCACTCTACCTCAGGCTCCTGGCTCTAGTTCAGCAAAGCTGCTTGCTGGCTCCTCAGCATGAAGAGCCTATTTTACTTCTGGTCCTTCTTATGCATCTTATTAAAGGTTTAGCTAAAACCCTCTTTTCCCTTCCCTCGATTATTAGGGAGGTAGGGTTGCCCTGAGGTTGTAGGCAAGAATCTTAGGAGAGCTGGGGGGAAAAAGTACTTAGTTATGACCTGTTTCCCTAATTTTGCACTTGTGTACTTGAATTTTGAAATCTCTAGGCAGTATTTAGATGTTTCTTTTAAATATTTTTAAAAATCTTCCTAAATGTTTTTTAATATAGGTTGCAAGTCTTGGGTTTTGATTATTCTTTTAAGTATATTAATAGTTTCTCCAATTTCTACTTATTTGTAAATGTTATAAGCAGATAGTCAAATTTTTTATACAAATGTTGCTGAAAACATCAAAATAGATAATTTATTATAGATAGAATTTGATCTGTTAGCCAACACTCTTTGGTTCTTATTATTCATCTAGCTATTAATTCACTCACTTGTAACATTATCCCTATCAAATTTCTCCAAATAAGTTTATCATTAAAAATTTCAAGTGACTTGCTGCAACCCCAATACAACATTGGATGCCAGTCTTGTTGGAAAAAGATATTAGGTTAAATGCATGACTTACTCTTTATAAGACCAGGCTGGCTCCTCATTATTAACATAAATGTTCACATACCCTCTTAATGATTTGTTCAAGTTATTTTTTTTTTGCCAGTGGTTAAAATGAACTTTAGAAGTCTGCCATTTCCAGAAAATATATTTGAAAATGGCACATTTGCTTGCTAACGTGTAGACTTCTGCTATCTCTTTTGTCTGCTGGTATGTCCCAAAGGCCAACATCTATCTTGCATTGCTCTTGCGAGTCCTTTCACTATTGATAACGTTCATTCTGATGAGATACGCTAGAGCTTTAACCAAGCGGAAAACTAAACTCATAAAAGCTCTTCAATCTCATCTCGCCAAATTTGGATTTCAATTCTATTTTTAAAAACGTTGATTCTGTCCTTTTTTGTTCGAAGATTATTCTCTTTAAAGCAAAGGTAGAAAGCAAAATGGGAGGCCTGACTGTCTGTATTTGTTAGCAAGACATTGGAGTATAATGGATGATCCCAATTAGTATGCTCCTTGCTTCTTTGTTTAGTTCTGAATTCTTGCTTATTATCTCCCTAACCCCCCAAACAACAATGACAATAACAAACCAAAAATTCCCTCAATAAACCACGTCAAAGTCAAAATAATAAAAACCAAATTAAAAACAGTCTCCTTCCACCAGAAGGTGTGGTCCTGGGTGGTGCAGGCCTGGGAGGCAGGGCTGCTTGCAACCTGACTTTTGGCAGACCTCGGGGTTCGGCTATTTTTGTAGTGTTTATTCTGCTCTCTTTATATCCATGCAGCTTTAAAATGCATTTGGATGACTTTTAAGTGTACTAATGATGTTCTTCTTCTGTGGGTTAAGAATAAAATTGTAATTGCTCCAAGAGCCTTACCTGTAGAGCTAATAGCAAGCATTAGCAGAGAGGTGTTCTCTCAGGTCTATTTAGCCAGCATCGGCTTGATTTGATAATCTCATCGTAGCATCAATTACTGGTCATAAAATTAGCTACTTCTTTTTATAATTTTACCTCATAACATTTCAGTCTGTTGTTTTAGTCCAACACAATACAATCCAAGTCTTATTTTTAAGTCTTTTAACTATAACAGCTGAAGTATTTAGTACAAAGGAAAAATGTGTGCGCAGAAAGGTTATATTATGCTCCTTCGTTGGATTTGTGTTCTGCATGTGTTCCAAGTTTGGTTCTTTATTCCAATTAGTTGATTCCGGTAAGCAGTGACCTTGATTTGGGAGGCCAAGTAGAGTCATGCTGTCACTTAAATGCAGCTGCTGACCAGGAGTACTTGGTCTTCTCAGTGATTCGTGTATCTCATGATATATACAATTACTGAAAACGACACCTTTTTTTTTGTGTTGAACTGAAGAATGAGGAGCAATTTAATAATGCTCTTAACTATAAGAAAGTCTCTTAGGCAGTGACTGGTATGTGCTTATCATTCATTTTCTGCTGGAGAAAGACAAAAAGAATTGATATTAAACTGTACATGAAGGAATGAAATACATTTTGAGGAAAAATTCTCAATAATGAGGGTTATTACATTTTAGAAGGAAATTCTGCCTGCTTTTGGGGGGACATCAGGTGGGGAGACAGAGGTAGAAATAGGGTCATTGAGAGAGATGGTATTTTTGAGAGACCTATAATTTTCAGAGAGCCTTTAACAGTAGAAATAGATTGGAAGAAATTTATGCTGTCTCTGGGAATTCATGGAAGATGTTGGAGAGAGAAGAGAAAACAAATAGCGCTGTAAGACTTAGTTAATATTGCAATATTATGATTAAGTAATGCTTTCAGTTGCAAGTCTATTTTAATTAAAAATTATAGTGTCTTTTATTAAGCCAAAGCATCATGTATTATTGAACATTGTTATGTGGAAGACTTTTTTGGGGATGGATATATGAGGACTGCCCAGAAAGTGTCCAGCCATGTACTATGAAAAATAGAGACATTTATTGAAGAAGATACAAAATAAAAGAAACATTGTACATAGGACAATGATACCTCAGTCCCCTTCAAGGTAGGGGGCACCTTGGTATTCAGCTGCCCTGTGGTATTTTCCTGAATCTCATCCATAGCCTGAAATCTCTTCCCTTTCAAAGGTGATTTTAGTTTTTGGAAAAGCCAGAAGTCACAGGTTACCAAATCAGGGCTGTAGGGAGGCTGAGTCACCTGGGTAATTTGGCATTTCACTCTGCATGAGAGGAGATGCTTGAGTGGGTGCATTGTCGTGATGAAGCTGCCAATCACCAGTTGCCCATAGCCGCATCCTTCTAAAGTATCTGAGTAGTTACAGCAGATGAATGTTCAAGCTTAGTGCAAAATTTGATGCAGATTCATTGCTCTACTTGCTCAGTTTGAAAGTGATGGCCACACAGTACATATGGCTCACTCAGTGGTGTCTACCACCCCCACAGTGAAGTCGTCATTGTTTATGCACACATATTCCAGTCCACTCTCCTTGGTACCATGTTACTTTGATGTCATGCAAGCTATTCTCATTATATTAACAATAGTTGGACTTTTTCTAGACAGACCTTGTCAATAATGTGAAATTCAGTCATTGGTGCTTAAGAAATGCTGAACTGAATGCAGTTTTTCAAGGCTGAAGGTGATTCAGCTTTTTTCTTTCTCTCTCTCTCTTTTTTGATATTTAGTGTATCAGCCCCCTATATAAATTTCACAGATGCTTGAATACTCATGGTGCATTTATGTGACTTGTGAAATTTCTTTCTCCTCACCCAAACTTTCCACTTTCATTATTTTGTAGAAGTTTAAGATTACTACATGGGGCTAGTCCTCATACATAGTGTCTCAAGCAGTCAATTGCTTACCAAGCAGATGTGTTGGATGTTGATCGTATACTGTCTGAATTTCTCCAGGTCATACAGTAAACTTTAGTACCACTCTCAAAACCAGGCAGGAAAGGAGTGCTTCTTTGGGTATTGTTATGGGCTGAACTGTGTCCCTCTGACTTGCTCATTTATATGTTGAAGCCCTAACCCTCAGTTTCTCAGAATTTTACTACTGTATAATCAATCAGAGATAGGGTTTTTAAAGGAAAAAGTAAGGTAATACCCCAAGCACAGCCTGTATCTGCCGTCCTGTGGTCCCATGGTCTACACTTTTGTGTTCTTTTTGTATCAATCTCCAGTGCCTGTTTGCACCCCTACTTTTGCTGGGTTTGCAGTTCCTCTGCCTCCCAACAGTATTCCATGAGCACTTGTGGTTCCCCATCTATGCTGGGTGCAGACCCCTCTGGATCTGGAGCTCAGACTTCGGCTACGGTGTGCCCTGCTCTGCCTGGGTCGTGCTAACAGAGTGAGCTCCTGGGCTGCAGGATGTTTCCTGCCAAGGTGATTGTGGATATCCAGAAGAATCACATAATTTAGAGTCAATGATCAGATGATACTGGGCAGGGGCTAAGAGTATACCCGGGTATCAGTATTTTTAAAATCTCTTTAGGCTTTTCTAAAGTTCAACCAGAGTTGAGGAACACTGCCTTCAAGAGCTGTAGAATTGGTGGGGCTTAACCTAGGGGAGGCTTATAGATTTTAGCTGTTTTTAAGGTAACCCACACCTATATGTTCATGGTTCCTATTTCAAGGTGTGGCCTGAGGGTCAGTGTAAATAGGGACCCAGGTAACTGACTTCCTTTTTAACCCTGTATCTCCTGGTCTGGGAGACGTGGCGTTTCCATCTATTTATCTTCTCTGGAAAGGATCCTCTCTGTGTTATATTTGTGACCTGGGGGCACAGAGCTTCACAACTTGGCTACAGTGACAGAAGAAATTGCTTGTCTACCCTGAGGATCTCAGTGTCCTGCACACACACACACAGGTCCAGACTTTCCAGTTTCAAATACTGGCTCCATCACCACTAGTTTGTAATCTTGGCCAAATTAACCTTTGTACTTTATGAGGATAAGCTCTGTATTGTTGTGAAGATTATTGTGAAAATACAGTAAAACTCTTAGAATAATGCTTGGAACACTAGAAAAATTTATAGAATATAATAGGCATTGACTAAACATTAGCAATTACTTTTATGTTTACATATAAATATCTATATAGATATCTAAGCAAGGTAGGTACTAAGAACCTCGTGTTTTCCTAAATGGGAGTGAAGGGAATGAGGTTCTAGGAGTGAGAGAGAGTGTTAGAGCCTAACTGATTCTATGTCAGCAAAAAGAGACACAGAAAGACATTGGAAAAGACGCAGATAATGGGAAAAGCTGAAACTAGACAGAAAAGAGCGCTTGATTTTGGGGTGGGGGGCATTTGAAAAGAAAAGATGGTGGCCCTGGCTGGTGTGGCTAAGTGGATTAAGCAACGGCCTGAGAACCAAAAGGTCGCCAGTTTGATTCCCAGTCAGGGCACATTCGTGGGTTGCAGGCCAGGTCCCCAGTTGCGGGGTGTGAGAGGTAACCACACAGTGATGTTTCTCTCTTTTTCTTTCTCCCTCCCTTCCCATCCCTCTAATAATAAATAAATATAATCTTAAAAATAAAATAAACGAAAAAAATGGTGATTGAAGAGCAGTTGTATTAGTTATAAATTGTATTCAGCTGTTGATAAGAAAAAGTTCAATTAACAGGGGCCCAAGCAAGATAACAGTTTCATTTTTAATTGTGTAACAAAGAGTCCCAATGTAGGTAGTTTTTGCAAGTAGTCTTGGTGTTCAAGAATATCAGAAACAAGCTCTCTGATATTCTTGCTTCACTGTGGTTGCCTTAAGACTGCAAGATGGCTGATCAACCCAGAGCACTGCAACGTTGCAGGTGCCCTCTTGATCTTTTCTTAAAGAATCATTCCCAAAGCCCTGCCCTACACCTTCGGCTTACATTTCATCAAAAAAGATGCTGTCACATGGTCACTAGCTGCAAGAGTGGCAGCATAATGTAATTTAAAAATCTGGGTTTGTTAATAATGCAATATAGTTGAGAATTGACATCATGTAGTCTAAACTACTTTGGCTACTTAGTGTTCATTTATACATGTTCCTTCTGCTGTATATGCAACAGTAATTGATTTTAAAAAGAGACAACTCCATGTGTCATTCAGCCACTGCATCCTGCTCAAGGTCTCCAGTCTTCTCTATTGGATCTAACTGTGGCTTCAACATGTATAGGATGTTCAACATCATGTAAAACAAAAAGCAAATTATCTGCCCCAGCACACTCACATTTTATTGGTAAGGGAAAACAAGATAAACACTATAAAGCCACTCATAAAAGGAGAGGATGGGAAATACATAGTGGTCATTGTCTATAATAGCGATCAAATGATGTCAGGCAGGAATGTCAAGGACTTACTTCCTTGGCTGAGGATTAAGGCCCTTGATTAAGCCCCCTGGCAGAACTTGATTCAAACATCTGGTATAAATTCTCTAACTCACTGTCCTCCCTTACCCTCTGATGGATTTTGAACTTTTTCTTGAATTATATTATTGCAAAGAATGTTCAATGAATATGTATTTACTAGTTCAAATATATATGTATATGTATGTATATGTATATATAGTTTATCTGGAAAAAGTCCAACCATTGCTATTATAATTACAGTGAATTTTATGACATTGATGTAACCTGGCAGCCAAGGAGAACGGACTGGAAAGCACATGTGAAAACAATGAGGACTTCACTGTACTAGTCAGTGGAGGTGGTAGATGCGATTGAGTGAACATGTGTACTGTGTGGCTGTCACATTCAAAATGACAGAGTGAGTACAGTAATGAATCTGCATCAAATTTTGCATTAAGCTTGAATATCCCTTCACAGAAACTATTCAGATGATTCAGAAGGCTTTCAGATGATTCACCATCCTTCAGAAGGATGAGGCAATGAGTGCAGCAAAAATAATATTGTGGTGCAAATGCTTTAAAGATGGTTGAGAATCTGTCGAAGGTGACCCACATTCTGGAACACCTGCATCAAGCACGACACCCCGGACATGTACGGGGTGCAATCATCAAAGATCAGTGAGTGACAGTGTGAGAACCAGAAGCCGATCTGGGGATTCCAAAAACTACTGTGCCCGTGATTCTGATGCAGGATCTTGTCATGAAATGTGTTGTGGCAACTTCAGCTACCAGAGTAGAAGGAACAGCATGCTGAAGTTGGGAGAACTGTGTGAGGTGCCAAAGTGCCTACTTTGAAGGGGACTGAGGTGTCGTTGTCCTACGTACAATGTCTCTTGTGTTTTGTATCTTCTTCAATAAATGTCTCTATTTTCCATATTACATAGATGGATACTTTCTGAACAGGTCTCGTATATCTGAAAAATGAAGTTCCTAGAAGTGAAAAAATTTAAAGATAATCGTATTGAAAATTTAATAGGTATTTACAAATTGTTCTCTAAAATACTTTATACCCAGTGTTAGAGAGTTCCTATTTTTGAGGTATTTCTTTAAAAATATAAAGAATCTTATAGTCCCATATATCTCATAATTGGAGTTATGATTTGTTGCTCGACAAAATAATGGAAGAACACCAATGAATGTAAAAATTTGCATTTTTATTTTCACAACAACAGCATCCTATATTTTATAAAAGGTTTGTGCAAAATGTACAGATGGCTTTTTGACTTCTTATTAATTAGTTGATTAATTATTAGTTGACTAATGACTCAGTCGCCTGATAATGCTTGATGTCTGTACGGCAGGAGCCTGCTGCTCCTGATTTGGGAATCATGACATTATGCCACCAGCTTATGTAGCTATAAGCTTCTGCTTCTGTCCCCTAAAGTATTTGCCTCCAAGTTTTGCACATGGCTGACTGTCTGGAAATGGTAGCTGATTTGTATACCTTTTCACCTTCGCTATTACTCTCTCCCATGAGAGTTCTCACCTTTCAGACTCACCATGGGGGAAAACTGTAGATTACCACAGCTTTTTTCCCTTAAAATGCGTACTTTTGAGGTTTTGTAAGGACTCTGATAGTTTTGCTCTGGTGTCAATAACCATTGGGAAATAAGAAAATAGGGAGACATCCTCCTCCTTTCTTGCTGGATATGGTTAATTAAGTGATGTTAGGATTGAGATTAGCCAAGGGTCTAAAAGAGCTGTGACAGGGGCGGCCCGTGGAGGAGGAACAGGAGTGTGGGGGCTGGTGAACTGCCTGCCAGTGGTCATGTGAAAATGTAGGCCTGCGTTTGGGATACATTGCAGTTCTTCAGGAGTAGTCAGAAATCTGGATGTTATGTTCCGCTATAGTAAAACAAAAATAAAAAATGATGTGGGCTGAACAAGACAAATCTGTGGGCTATGTTCGGTCTGCAGCTTGCAGGTTTCTAACTTCTGCGCAGGGAGATCTGGGCTTGGACATCCGTTTCATGCCATTTGATTCCTAAATTGTAAAAAGTGATGAAACCCTCAGTAACATTTTATAACAACATTGTGTCATATATGAAAATGTGTTCCTCAGAGCTAGACTGTACATTTTATTGCTGTGTCTAGTTCTAGCATGGTCATTACTCAGTTCGTATCTGTTGACTACATCTACGCCTGGCAGAAAATGTGATTTCCTGATTTATTGGGTAAATACTGAGCTGGATGGCAATCTTAGTGTCTAGTAGCAAATGTCATACAAAATGTAAAAATTCTCAGAAAAAGTTGAGAGTATTTCTTCCTTTTCTGCGCTATTTGCATTTCTTATTTGTATATTCCTCTGGTATTTTACTTTGTGTTTCTCTATTGTTTTTTGTTTTTGCTAAAGGAAGAAAATATTAGACATAATTTGCTAAGGACTATTAAGAACAAGGAATTATTTTCACTTTTTTTAAAAAAAAGAGATGTTCTTTGTGTTTATGGAATATAGTTGTCTTTTAAGAAACTATGTAGATTTTAAATGCTCTGTTTCATTTATTATAAACTTGCTCAGTGTCTTGGAAATTGTAACACTTTTGTGTTCAGGCTGCTTCTTGCTCTGAAAAGTCACACAAAAGAAATCTTTGGTCGATTTGTCTCTAATCTTGGTTCTGAAAATGTAGTCACTATTTTCTTACCAACATATGACACCATTGTGCTTTCTTATTTTTCTTTCACAAAATCCAGTTTACTATTTGGTTGAAGGCAAGTATTGTGATACATCCTTTATTATCATTCTCCTAGCAAAGTGGCCCTCAAAGTGTGGTTTGTAGAACCCTGAGGCCCCTGCATGGGGTCTGTGAAGACAAAATTATTTTCATAATAATAAATAACTTTAGCCTTTTTTATGGAGTTGATGTTTGCACCAGTACTGCAAAGCAAGGGCAGATGGAACTATTGGAGTTTAGCAGGAATTAAGGCACCCCAAACTCACAGTGAAATCAAGAGGTTCATTTAAAAATTTCTTTTTACTGCATATCAAAGTAAAATGTGTGTCTGAAAAAAAATTTTTTGACTTGCAAACTGAGGCCTTTCAAAATAATTTGGAATTGCCTTTTACCGAGGGTGGGAAGGGAGTTCCCTGGACAAGCAGTAAAATAGATAGGCAGTGACTGGTGCAAAGGCTCATTAAAGATGAGGGTTTAGTGCGAGAAGAACGGTGTCATTTTGATGACTTTTTGGTAAATCTATAAAGTTGTATAGATATACCACAATCTATTTTTAGAGCATTCCCATTACTCCCCAAATTTCCCTCAATTTTATTTTTACTTTTTTGTATTAAAAATGTTTATTGATTCTAGAGAGAGAGAAAGGAAGAGAGAAACATCAATGTGGAAAACATCAGTCAGTTGTCTCTTGTACTCACCCCTGTTGGGGATTGAACCTGCAACATAGGTATGTGCCCTGACTTGGAATCAAACTTTCAACCTTTGGTGTACAAACCAATGCTCCAAATAACTGAGCCACTCTAGCCTGGGCTTATTTTCTATTGAGCCTAATTCTAACCCCTTCAGTGCTCACAGGCAACCATTGATTTGTTTTTGTGTCTTTAAATTCTTTACTTGTTTAAATTTTGCTTTAAATTTACCTTCTCAGAACATTTCACATAAGTGAAATCATATAAGATGTACTCTTTTTGTGTGTGTCTTCTATCACCATATTTTGAGGTTCATCCGTGTTGTAGCAAGTATTACATTCATTTTTATTGTGAAATAACAGTGTAGCTATATCACACTTTGTTTATCCATTCATCAATTAATGGGAATTTAAATTATTTACAAATTTTGATTCTTATGAGTAAGAATGCTATGAATAGTCACAGAGTATCATTTTAATTGCTCTGTTGATTTTTGAAATTATATTTTGAGTTGCTTTTATTTGGTTATTGTACTTTCCGTTTCCAGAAGTTCCATTTAATTTCTAATTCTATGTAACTTCTCGTCCCTTGCTGAGATTCTTTATTCACTGAAATCTCAAGCCATCCAGGACACAGGGTCTATTTCAAGAGAAACTCTGTCTTGTAAGTGGTAAAAAGTTAAAGGTTACTTTTTAGGCAACTTCTGATTTCTTTATTCCCTCTGTCCAAAGATTCTCCTATGTAGATTGTGATAGAGTATATTAATCATTTCTATGGTTTTCCAAATTTGTTGTTGTATTATAAATGTTACTCCCTGAATTCATCACAGTTTTGGATTTTGAGATCTGAAAGGTTTAACTTCTGAAACTCAAAAAGCCTTTCCAGTCAAAACTGTTTTTTTTTCTGCCCTGAGTTTCAGAAAGTTATTTTAATACTCCAGTGTTATGATTATTTTATTATTCCTTTTTAATATTTTCTATGATGAAATTCGTATCTTGAAGTAATAGGAATTTTGCTGAGTGAAAGAATCATGAGGTAAAATGAATAACCAAGACCAAAAAAATACATAAATTAATATAGAAAAACATATTTCACCTTATGCATGTTCTGAAACTCCAAAGAGGGCATGGTTGAAAGACATGGGGATCTTCTGTTCTGTGACATGGAACATGATATATTATGAAGTAGTTGAAATTTTCAACTACAAGAATAATTGTTCTTCACCCTGTATACCTTCTCATAACTCATTTATCCAAATCTAATACCAAATCCGTTCCTCATGCACTCATGTACGTGTGCATGAGTTGGCTCCAGCTCTTAGTGCCCCTGTGAAGGAGGGATGTCTACAGTGTCCTGTCCTCAATAGCCCTGCTCAGCTTCTGTAGACTCATGCCCACGATGAGTTTATTCTCCTGACTTCATACATTGTATTTTCTTTTCTTTTGTTCCTTTTTTAAAAGTATAATTTTCAGTGAGCTTTTTTTAAAAAAAGATTTTATTTATTTATTTATAGAGAAGTAAAGAGAAGGAGAAAGAGAGGGAGAGAAACATCATTGTGTGGTTGCCCCTCACATGTCCCCAACTGGGGACCTGGCCTGCAACCTGGGCATGTACCCTGACTGGGAATCCAACTGGCAACCCTTTAGTTCACAGGCCTGTGCTCAATCCACTGAAGTACACCAGCTGGGCTCTCTTTTCTTCTTTTTTAAATTACAAACCTACATTGACACATAATAATCACTCAACATCCATAGTCTAATACTACTTGCCATCTGCTTATCTTCTTTGGTGAAATGTTAAGACCTGTGGCCCATTTTTTAACCAGTTTTTTTTTTAATGAAAGATTAGTTAACCGTATTTATGCGGGTCTATCTCTGAGCCCTCTATTCTGTTCAGTTTCTAGTTTTTCACCAATATCATGCTATCTTGACTCCTGTAGTGTTACACTATGTCTTGAAGTCAAGTAGCATCAGTCCTCCAGCTTTGACCTTCTCCTTCAATATTGTGTTGGCTATTTTGGGCCATCTCCCTGCCATATAAGCTTTAAAATCAATTTGTTGATACAAATAATTTCCAGGGATTTTGACTAGAATTGCATCTTATTTACAGATCAAGTTGGTAAGAACGGGCTTCTTAACAACACTGAATCTTCCTCTCCATGAACATGAAATACTTCTTAGTTTATTTAGTAGTTCTTTGATATTCATTTGTTTTGTAGTTTTCCTAATATACATCTTGCACATATTTTGTTAAACTTACAGCTAAATATTTAATTTTTTGGTACTAATGTAAATGGTTTTGTGTTTATAATTTCAAATTTTACTTGTTTATTGCTAGTATATAAAAAAGTGATTGACTTTTATATATTAATCTTGCAAGATTTTCTATAATGGTTATTAGTTCCAGGGTTGGGTTTTTTTTTTTTTTGGTTCTTTCAGATGTTCCACACAGACAGCCATGTTATGTATGAACAAAAACAGTTTTATTACTTCCTTTTCTGTATGCATACCTTTTATTTCTTTGTCTTACTTTTTACCTTAGCAAAGAGTAAGAATTGGTGAGAGGAGACATCCTTGTCTTGTACCTGATCTCAGTGAAAAAGCTTAGTGGAAAAGCTTCTCACCATCAAGAATAATGTTTGCTGTATGTTTTTTTGGTAAATATTTAAAAAATCAAGTTTGAGAAAGTTCCCTTCTATTTTTAGTTTACTGAGAGTTTTTGTCCTGAATGGGGATTTTACCAAATGCTTTCCCTGAAGTTATTGATATGATCTTATGACTTCTTATTTAGCCTGTTGGTGTGATAAATTATAATGAACTGATAAATAATTGATGAACCAGACTTGCATAGTGTATGGTCTGTGCAATTGACGAATCCCAATTGATCATGGTGTATGGTCTATTTGATGCATTGTTGAATTTGGTTTGCTAATATCTTGTTGAGGATTTTTAAATACCTGTTCATGAGAGATACTGGTCTGCAGTTTTCTTTTCTTATAAGGTCCTTTTCTGGTTTGGGTAATAGTTTAATACTGGCCTCATGGAATGAGTTAGGAAGTATTCCCTCTGCTTCTGTCCTTTGAAAGAGACAGTAGAAAATTGGTACCTCATATTTTTAGCATGTGTTTTTATTGTTTCTTGTTTTCAACTTCCAAGTTATCAAAGAGGTAAAGAATTCATGCTAGTTAATGACTGTTGGTAAATGAAGGTGCACTGTATGACTGCCTTTCCCAGGTAATTTGTACATATTACCAAAAGTCTTTTGCATATAATGCAACCTGTAAACAGAGAATTTCTTTCCTTAAAAGGAATCAGAGAGAGAGGAGGCAGAATAATAGCAGCCAGCACAACTTTTTAGTGCAGGACATTTTTTGGTGATATTATTCATATCTTATCCCAGCATGTTACTCTAGCTCTGCTAGCTTGGGGGGGCTTTCTTTGCACCCCTGAAGCCGCTTGCATCTGTTTTGCCTGAATATACTTTAATCTGTGTTTTAAAGATGTTTGCTTATATTCCTTTTTTCCTTTACAAGCTTCATTTAAAAAATCGATAGTGTCCTCTTTCATTGTCTTAGCCTGAAATCAACCCTATCAATAGGACAGAGTGAAAAAAAACTGTCAACCCCAAATCCATCGTTTCCACTTATGGAAACAGAGCCAGAGTTATGCAGGGATGAATTCCTTTGTTGAAGTAAATAGAGTACTTTTTGGAGATTATTCATATTGTACCACAGAAATGTGGAAAACAAACCTGATCATCTAAAAGAATGACCACCTTTAACAAATATTTACACTTCATATTTGAAAGGGAATGAGACCCACATGGAATAATCTGTGCTTTCTGTGTCATTTACTACCTGTGTGATTTTACAAAAATTTCAACTTGTCTGGAATTGCCTCTTATAGAAACAAATTCTATTAACATCATCAGCTTTCAGAACAAAACATTTTTCTAAAAATTAGATACTTTATATTTTCAATGCCATATAAAATGTCTTAGTGACTGCAAGGAAGCAGGCTTGTTTCCTTTCTTTGGTGAAGTTTGTTATTTCTTGGCAGGATAAGTTAGAAAACCATTTGGAAAATTTAGATTTTTCAAACTTGATTTCTGAATATGCTGGTTTGTCAAAATAAAGAATTGCCCTCATTAGTTTACCCACACAACAGCTTTAGTTCTATTTCATACAATATTCAGTCTGACATGAAGCCAGTTTTCAGTGAACATGTGCTGAATTAACGAATGAGTGCCTGTGCTTGCCAAAGGTTTGCAAGGTGGAGATGATAGGTCAACACCAATGCCATTTCTTCAGCTGAATGACGTCTCCTCTCAGACACTGTGGCCCAGTGATGTCTTAGTCTTAGGAGAGGTATTGAAGAATAATGTTTTAAAAGTCTCTGGAGTAAGCCCTTCCACTGCAAGGATTGGAAGGTCAGCCAACCCCACATGTATCTTGCTTCTTACAGGGCAGCTCTGCTCTAGGATGGGGCCTAGAGATGTAGGCACCCCTATTTTGTTGCCTCACCAGCCTTTAAAACAGTACTTCTCAAACTTCAGTGTATATATAAACCATATAGAAATGTTGTTAAAATGCAAATTCTGTTATTTGTTAACCAACTATAGGCCTAGCTTTGTTTTGTCAGATACTTTATGTTTTGTCTTAATACAGGGCAAGAACCTGCCAAAGCTTGCAATTTTAATTTATTTACCTAAAATACAAATAATCAACAAAGCACAAATAGCTATGTTCATTTTTCCCTGGTGCACAGTTCAATCCTTGGGTTGATTATGAAGCATTAATTCGTCTTGTTTGGATGCTGTGGGATAGTTGGATGCCATTAATTACTAGTGAATGTGGTCTGTGCATTGTTTTTCTTCAGAGCCTGAGAGAAAAGGCTTTTCACTATTTCAAATCCCTCCTGGAGACTCATTTATTAAACTAAAACTGTATTCTTCCATAGTTCAAGGCAGTGATGTTTTGGTAATACTTTTGCTTCTGTAATAATTCCTTCTTTCATACTCTGAGCTGACTACGAAATTCATTGTTATTTCATTTCCTCTGACTTTTAAATGGTTAACATCTGCTAAATTTTATAACTTCCCAAAGCAAAGGAAATTAAACATGAACCATAGTGCACAGGAACAAAATATGGGAAACTGTTGTAGATTGAGTGAATAAATAGATAATGAAAAATCGGTAGATATAGTCTCCTGTTAAGAGTCTTTGGTTTATTTGATTCCACGTACTCTCACTATACCAAATTAGATTTTTTAAAGTGGTAGAGCTTCTACTACCACAGGCAGTTTTACTCAGGTGAGTATTTCATAGTGGAAAAGTGACCACTTGCACAGAAAGTTTAACAGTTGGTCATGGATAACAATGTGACAATTGCCTTTGAAGAAACAATTGACTATAATCCTGTAGATTGATGTGTACAGGTAAACCTCTAGCTGACCTCTGCTGTGGGAACCAAGTTATTACTGTTGGGAGGTGTCCTTTAGGTCTCATACATTTCTTCCCTTGTGAAATGGTCTTGATGAGACTTTATTACCTGAATTTCAAACACTAGAACTGAAATGGGACCATTCTGGAAATACGATAAAATCCACAGAACTTTTTCAAGATAACTGTGGACATACTGATGCACTCAAAATTTTAAATATAATTTTAGGAAATTTGTAGAACTCTAACATTAAGAATGCCACTTCTGGGAATACATCTTAAGGAACCCCTAACCACTAATTCTAAAGAATATAAGCACCTGTATGTTCATTGCAGCGTTATTTACAATCACCAGGATATGGAAATAGCCCAAGTGTCCATCAGTAGATGAGTGGATAAAACAACTCTGGGACATTTACAGAATGGAGTACTACTAGGCCATAAAAAGAAGAAAATTGTACCCTTTGCAACAGTATGGATGGACGTGAAGACCATTATGTTAAGTGAAATAAACCAGTCAGAGAAAGACAAATACCATATGATTTCACTCATGTGTAGAATCTAATGAACAACGTGAACTAACAAACAAAGCAGAGACAGACTCATAAATGAAGAAGAGATGAAAGTTAGTGGGTGGGGGTGGGTAGGGAATGGAGGGATTGAGCAAAAGGAAAAAGGACCCAAGGACATGGACAACAGTGTGGTGATTGCTTGGGGGAAGTGGGTATAAGGGGACTAATAGTAATGGAAAAATATAATAACAATGATATATTTAAAAAAGAATAAAGAATATCTGAGGTTAGTAAGAGAAAAGGATATAAAAATAAGGTTTTGTTAAAGAGGGGAAGGCATCACTAGTAGATCAAAACACAAGAAAAAATAAATAATTTTAATTTACAGACTGTGTTCTTCAGATAATTAGCTTCTGACTATGTATGTTCTACAGAGGACAGTTGCTCTGGAAGTTCTAGTAAGTGACTTCCCTCTTTAGTGGCAAAGATGAAGAAAATGAAGGAAAATTCATAACTTGTACTAAGATGAATGGCAATATACAAATGTGATGGTCATTCTTTAAAAATTTATCATAGAGAAATAAAAAAGGATGGCTGAAAACATGTATGTATATGCACGTTCCTTTCGGTGTTACAATAACAAAAATGCAAGCACCCTATATTCAACAGTAGAGCACCGATCAATTAAATGTGGAATGTTTTTGTCAATACAACTATGTGATCCTAAGAAATAACGTTGTAGATCAATGCACATTTTTCAGTGGTATGCTGGTCAGTGTTTGACAACTGGCTCTCTCACAAAAACTTTGACTGGAGGTGTTGTTGACTTCTGTGATATAAATATTCCACCATGCTTGATTTCAAGCTACCACTGGGATGACACTGAATACAGGGTTGGGAAGAGATGTGCACAACTGACTCTTAAGATGCAATCCATGTCCAACACACCACTGAATTAGAAGCCACTTGCAGTCTCATTTAAATGCAGATTCTGGTTCTGGAGGTTTGGGAGAAAGCCCGAGAATTTTCATATCTATTGTAAGAAGCTCTTAGGTCATGTTCTAGCCCCTGGTCTGGGGACAGTTGGAGCATCAAGGTTGTACAATAATATCTGTTGACAAGGGGAAAACATGTTCCCAGTGTATTCATACGTGAAATTAAAATAGAAGACAAAATTGTGTAGATTGTCATACTATCTTCCCTAGATATATGTAATATAAACATATTGTATATATTATATGCTATAATTGCATCTGTATATGCAGTATTTATAGGCCCAATAAGTTGATGCATAGTTAAATTATAGGAATGAAAGCAAAATCAAATTTTATTTTTATCTCCTGTGGCCTCTTTCAAATGAATTTAATGGAGAAAGTTTCTCCTCTTCAGTGTAAACTTAAAAGTAAACGATCTAAATTGCAAAGCCCAGTATTGATTTAGAGGTAGAAAGTGAAGCTTTAATAATCAAAACTTTGAACTTTATTTAAGATGAAATCTTCTCCTTTCAGTTGGGACAGTTTCAGGTAGCTTTCTGCACTGGGTGATGGGTGTATGGGTGGCTTCCCCTCCTCCTCTTTTTCTTGATCCGGAATTTGCCGACACTGACTTCAGCCCCTTGTGGGATAGTTGTGTGTGAAAGAAAGAAGGGAAGGGGGATAAGTTTTTACTGGAACTGCTAGTGCTGCAAGCTGCCGTGTGCTCTCCGGGCCTGCAAGTGGCGAATGCGAGACTCCTCTCATGGAGCACTGCGGTGGATCCCTCCGCCCCGCATGTCCGGGGCCTTCTTACCTGCCATGCCTCAGCATGCAAATTACTACATGTGTGGTCTTCTGACAGGCTTTCTGTCCACACCTAAAATTTTGAATCCACCCCGATTTCAGATTGCTGGGGTCCCTTCTCTCTTCTAAGGAGCAAAGACGTGAGAAGTTTTCATTCATCTTTAGACTCAGAAAGCCAAGTGAGCAGCGGCCCCACGGGCTCTCCCATCAGAGCAGTCTACCTTCTAGATTCCCCCAGGGCAATGGCAGACTCCGGCCCCTGGGGGCACAGGTAAAACTCTCCCTGTGGGTCTGTTGAAGTCAGGGACCTCTCCTTCATTGTTGAGCTTTAGGTGTGGGGTGGGTATTCCTAATTTGTCCCCCTCAGGTGTCAGTTGGACACCCAGCATTTTAATAGTTCTCGCTTTCAAATCTTCTCTTGAAAATTTTCCTTCTCACTTTGGGTTTCACTTTGTATTCTGATGGGGCTGACAATTCTAAGAGTCTTGGGAAAATCCTCTCCCCTCTGCTTAAAAAAAATGACAAGTTATACATTTGCATCTGACTTTTTTTTCTGGTATGCAAGATCAATCCTGTTTTGTTACTGAGTGTATGTCCAGGAACCTCCTTGATTGAAATTCATCTTTAGCAAACATATCACAAAAATGGAGATTAAGCCTCAAAAAACTAACATTGACTGTGATGAGGTAGTGAGGTTATGGGTGTTTTCCTTTGAATTTGCATTTATTTTCCCATTTTTTGTGACTAACTTAAAATATAGTATTAAAAACAACATATTTTTCCATGTTTGGCTTTTTAAATATGTCAGTGAATCAATTGTTTCCATAACTAGCTTGGCTCTTATTTTTGTTTAATCTCCAAATGTTATCCTCATTTATGCCACAGTTAGGATATTAGGTATAAATGTCATGTTTTTAGATAGCCAGTTTAATATCTGAATGATACAGTGGAAGTTTAGAATTTTTTATTATACATGTATAAAAATGGCTTTTCTTGCTGAAGGCAAATATTGCCTGATTTACTGTAAGTTTTAAAAGCTCTCTGTGACCCTTGGGTTGTCTTTGTCTAGAGCTACCTTTGTCTTTTTGTGTACTGCCTTTTTAAGTGTATTAAAAATGTGAAAGAAACACTATTTTCCCCTTAGTTGATAGCAGCACACCAAATTACCCCATAGTTAGGGGAGATAATGGGAAACAGGGCCAGAGGTACAATATAGCTATGTACAGAATGACTGAATGGATGGATGGATGATGGTATCTTGGCTGACAGGTAGAGCATAGCTTGGCAGTCTGGAAACAGGTAACACTTGGAAATTCAGGCACTAGACACTTGGTGTCAAAACTCGTTTGGTAACATGGATTTTAAAATCCCTGTGTTAAAGACAAGAGTCAGAACGATAGTCAATAGTTTGAATGAATATAGCGTTCAGGGCACTTGTTTTAGATGTTGTCCTGGAGTCAAGAATTCCAATTCACTTCATATGTCAACCTTTGAACAAGTGAGTCTTTTCAGTATTTAGTATCAATAAAAAGATTAGTGTGAAGCAGTTAGCAGGGAAAAAGGAAAATGGAAAACTCTATAGTTATTTGACTTTAGATACGTAACTAGGGTTAGACCAGAAGGTAGATGTGTGAAGATAGATACTGGGGTTGAAAATTACCTGTGTTTGAATAATTTGGAAGACATTAAAATGTGGATTGTCAGTCTTTGAACTAAGTGTCTGAGTGTACATCAGACATCTGCATGGCTGTGAAGCATCTCAAATGTGATTCCTATGTACTCTGGAGTCTAAAAACCACCGAAGCAAGGAGTGGCAATCACCTCAAGACGAGCTTTTAGCTTGAAATACCTTTTGCTTTGAGAGCTGCTCATACTCCTAGCCTTTAATATGCATCTGAAACATTATCTCTTTTGTAAAGCTTTTCTCAATTTTCCTAGAGGAAGTGAATCACAGAGCCCTCGATGCTTTCATGGCATTTTTCTTAATAGTGTTTTGGGTAATACCCTTATTGCATAGTTTTTTTTTTGTATGGATGGGTCTCTCTTGAAGGAAGGCAGTATGCATAGTGATCAAGAGTCAGCTTGGATTTTAAGACTCTCCTCCATTGCTAACCAGCTGTGTAACTTTAGTTAATTTCTCACCTCGTTTTAGTGCTTCACTTCTTTTTATCTGTTCACTGGAAGTAATCATGAGAATTGAATGACTAACTGTAAGCAAAATACTTAATAGTGTGTATGTGCAATGTACTTTTGCTACTATTAATTGCTGGAAGAAGATAATAAGTCATATTATTTTCTGTTGTACCCAGTGCAAAAGTAGACATTCAAAAAATTACTGAAATTGAATTGAGTTCATCTCAGAAGGCGGTTATAAGGTTAGACAGTGCAGCGTCCAAGTGGAGAAGACTTGGGAGCTGGAGTAGTCATCTGAGGGAATGAGATGGCAGCTGCCTGTTGAATAAGGCAGAGCAACAAGGAAGGGGACTCTGAGTTGTTCCTAATTCCATGAAGCCAGCAGCTCAGACTTAGATTCTTTATGCTTAGATTTTGTGACTGGGAAGTAAGCTTTCATATTAAGATGTTGATGTTTTGTTCTTTGTTTTCTTCTTTCATTCTTTGCCTACTAAATTGCCTCTTACTGCTCGAAGCTAAATCCCAGTAGAAAGTATTCCCACTTCAAAAACTAGTTTGTTTTCTACTTAAGATACTCTGCTACTTTGAATATCTCATCTCCCTTGTATTTTTTGTTCTTTGCTAGTTTAGAGTCCCAAAAGGGAATAAATATATCTTTCTTATTTAATTTGTGGCTGACATTGGTCAAGGTAGGGAGTAAGCCAATGAGGCAAAAAGAGAGGATGGGAAAGATTGGATGAAGTAGAAGCAGTAGGTTCCAGGTTTAACTTGCAAGAAAAGGAGGTTTTGTTTGGGAATCTAGGGGACATTGTAACTGGCCATTAGATCTTAGTCAGGAGGAGGCAACTTATTTTTATGTCTCCTGGAAAATAGTGGTATTGGCTTGGGGACTTATACTGAAATGAGCTTCAGATTGTGGAGGCCATTAGCAGGACCAATTATATGTAAATATTATTTGAGTTCTCATATGCAAAATTCTCATTGGGTTGTTGAAAGATTAAAAGGGAAATTTTAAGTAAAGTACTTGGCACACTGCCAACCATAGAGTAAATTGTAAATTATATTCATCATTATTTGGCTATAAAATGAATCTTATTTAACTTACCAGTAGATGGAGAGCTCCCTAATAGAAAACATGTTCCCTGAGTCACCCTATAGATATTTTGGATTTATTTCTCAGCTTTTCTATTTTTCAGCTGTGTTACTATGGAGAGTTACTTTTCTTTTGTCTCTCTTTTTCTGTTATGTAAGACAGAGATAACAACACTGCCTTCCTCCTACGGTCAATATAAAGACTGTATGAATTCACACTCAAATCACATAAACTAGCCTACATCATAATAATTGACTCCATCAATACAGCTATTATAATCATTACAAGTAATTTTTCTACTTGGACATTTTTATTAAACTGTCCAGATATAAGAACAGTGAAGTTATAAATTTATTTTCTGATCTAGCTAGAGGGATTAGAAAGAAAAGAAAAAGGACAAATGTTTTCATGAATAAATTGAATTTTTTGCTCTGTATCCTAAACCTGACCAGTGATTGGTTTGTGTCTTGGTTGGCACTAAAAATGGTGTTGACTGTAAAATAAGGGCCCAAGTGATCAGGAAACTAGTGAGCTCACTGACTAAGAAACATGAGAATTCAAGAAATGGGACTGAAGAGGAGAAAGTTCATCCAGGCGTCTGAGTTCCGAGAGGGGACAGGCTGTGGGAGGAGGGGAGGAGGCTCTAGGTGCACGTAGACTGGGGAAGCATCACAATGTGGGGGAATACGTGGCAGAAGGTCTCTGTATCAATCAGTGCTAATCTACTTCAGCAATTCTATCTGAAAACTAGGCAAATTACACCATAGGCGGAGTGCAGCCCCATATACACATATACGGTTTGACAAGAAGTGGGCTCTGCTGTCTGGTAAATGTCTGTAGGATAGGGTAAGGTTCATCCCCAATACACTTCCCAGGTTTGGCAGGACAATCACTAGGCACTGAAAGAATCTGGGGAGAAGCAAGCAAGAGTTGATCACATGGTTACCTCGCTGGGCCAGTCATATGGTCTCATGACTGAAACTGTTGTGGGACATGTGAAGTGACAATTGTTTCCAAACCCTGTTGGATTGTGGGTGAGAGAGCTTGGCATACAGCCTGTTTGCTACATTGGTTTAAAGAATTATGTGTTATCCTACAGACATTCGCATTTTCATTTGGGACAATACAGAAAAGACCAGAGTGAAATAAATACCAGTGGTGGGATGCCTTATTAGAAGCGCTTAAAATATTCACAGTTAACTCTTTATCTCAGTAAATACTGATTACATTTACATTTTATCTTCAGGTACCCAGTTTTATTGCATTGTTATTTAAGATTTTGACACATTTTAAAAAGTTCTGGGCAAAACATGTATTGGCCACCAGTCATACACCGGACACTTTGCTAAGTAATGTACATACAGAAATTAATGCCTCAATTACTCTCCTTTAGAGTTCTCAATAGGAAAAAAAAGAGACAGACATGCAAAAAGGATATTAGAATATAGTTAGTTCAGTATTGTAATACAGTCTTACTTAATAGCACACACTTAATTGTAGCAGCACAAAGAAAGAGACAATTCTTTCTGGTAGTTTGTGAAGGGGGCTTGGAAGAGCTCCACAAAAGAGAGCTTTGGAGTTGGCTTTCAAAGCATGCATCAGATGATGCTTGGGATAGATGTAGAGGTCATAGGTGCTGGACATGGAGGATGTTCCGATCTGGAAAAATGCATATCCAAAGGCATTTGAATCTTGCAAAGAGAAAATGGAGGTTTTTTTATGGCTGAAGTAAAAAGTGCTTGGTGGTAGTGAGGGGGATGCAATTAGGCAAATGGCATTGATTTTAAAGGCTATGGAATTTGGCAACAAGGAGTCATGTTCTTCAAAAAGGTGGGTAGCAGATTAGCTTAATATTTTTGTAAGTATCTTAACTATTAGAAAACTGCTAGTTAATGAAATAACTTATAACAAACACCTGGAAAGCAAAGAAGGCACAAACCAACATGAATCCCTCATAACTGCTGGAAATCATCTTTAATCTGTCTCCTGAGAATAGATTAATGGCTTCTTTTGGGGGTGTGTATATATATCAATATAATTAAAGTTCTCGTTTTACTCAGGAATGTTGTTTTGCAAAAACAGGAAGTAAAATATTTTAGAGGTTAATTTAAAAGTAATTAACAAATAGAGGGAGTGACTTGGAAATTACCAGTGCTGTTTACTTTGATTCCGTGACTCTCAACCTCAATCCAACATTACAATTTTGGTTAGAGTTTTATGATCACAGAGGCTTGTTATGGGTCAAAACTAGTATTTAGTAGACCTGCTAAAAACCAAACATCAAGTGTCAACATTATTGAACACAAAACAGCAAAATTGTGTTCAAGTCATTTTAGGAAATGTCTTTACGATTGAATGTTTAAATTACATTAAAATCTACTGAATTTTTTCTTTTACATATATTGATTTCATGTTTGTTACTGGGAAAAAGAAGTATAATTTTCTAGGATGAGCACTGAGTGGTCCCTAAACTTACACAACTGTGAACATTTTAGATTATGAAATGTCCCCTTCTCATACTCAGATACTTACATAGACCACATGGCATTTTCTAGGGGATGTTGCTTTATAAAGTCATAGATTCTAGTTTTGTTTACCACAAGCACTGGGTGCCTGTAAGCAATAGAGACCATGAATAACTGGTTTAAACAGAAGGGAAATTTACTTCTCTGCTAGAAAGGTTTGCAGCAGGTAGTACATGGAGTGCAATTTGTTCCAGACTGCCACTTTGCTGTCCTTAGACAATGGCCATTGTCCCCTTAGTTTAAAACCAATCCAAGCAGTAGGATGATAAAGGGATAAAGTTGATAAGGGATCGTAAGGATGTGTGCTGGCTGATGTTTGGGAATGTGCATTGAATCTGCTCTGAAACACTCTGCTGCTGTTCCATTGTCTGATTCTCAGTCATGTGGTCACATCTAGCTGGTAGGAGCCTGAGAAGTACATCTTTTATGAAGAGTGGCTATGTGTCTAGCTAGAAAGTGATGCTTGTTGGAAGAGAAGCCTTCAAGAAAGAGTGGAATGGAAGTCTCTCCCAGGTTTGGGCATCAAGAAATATTCAATAGTTTTATTTTTGTAAAATGGCATCATCATGAAACTATTTATTACTCTCTTTTTAATTTAAAGGAATTGTTTTAGGATAATGCCTGTAAAAGTTGTGGGAAGCCACACATTTCATTTATGTAATTTATGCCGAAATTTTTTCCAATTTAGTGTTTTGGTTGGAACTAAAGAAAACGTTACTGGAAAACACTGAGTTTTCCTATTGCCAACATTTGAAGAAATATTTTGG
The DNA here is from genome assembly GCF_014824575.4 of Sturnira hondurensis. Lineage (NCBI taxonomy): Eukaryota > Metazoa > Chordata > Mammalia > Chiroptera > Phyllostomidae > Sturnira > Sturnira hondurensis. The sequence goes on along the minus strand of NW_028093845.1, from coordinate 11,463,176 downwards.
AAATTATATATTTGTATTACTTAAAATAACTTTTATAAAAATATGAAAAAAGGACTGAAAATTTCATAAGGATATAACACTTTTCAGGTCTTTTAATTTATGAAAGCTGTGAGTAAAAACCCATCACCACAGTATAACCTTTGAATAGAGAAGTTTTTGCTTTTTAAACTTTCCCTTCTTTATTCTTCTGAATGATTACTAGATCCCAGATATTAAGATTTTTATTGAACAGAAAAGAAAAGCCATGGTAATCTCCTCTGTGTGTATATTTTTGAAATTGCTTCTGCATAGATTAAATTTTATATCCAAGCTTAGAGGTAAAAAGCATGCTAGTAACATGATTGTTCTCTGGCCTGGTCATGGCCTACTGCAAGAAGTTCATTCAAATATGGGCTCTTCAATATTCCTGCAAGAAAATAAAAGCTTTTTCTCTTGTTCACATAAATAATGCCATGCCATTGCATCTCTATTAATCCTGGCTTTGTGAAATGAAGTTTTAAAATCTACTAAGCATCCTCTAATTCAACAAACTGCTCTAGGAGAAAGAGATAAGAACTGTTTTGTTATTCCAAGTCCATGTGCCTGTATACAATCTGCTTTCCATCTGTCTGTCATTGCTTCATTGGCAGAATGCTTGTCTTCAAACATAAATGAGTCCAATTTTATAACTTCTGTATACCAGTCATTCCTCTGACTGATGCCGGTAACCAGCTGTCTGAGAACCTATTATCCAAGGTTGGTTTCTGCATGCCACATGCCGTCTTCTTCCTAATACTATGTAAATTTACAATATTCTTTCTGAGTCCCTTAATCGCTCCATTATTCCACGTTTCTAAGCAGTCTGCACCTGCTGGCTTCTGAAAGGAGCCTTTGCTCACATATCTGCAGTACGTTTAAAAGGCCTAGATTTTTGTACTGTCACTGCTGATGTCACACAGATTGTGGTAAAACTTGGACGCTGCTTTGAAATGGGATTTTTTGAAGCCCTGTCAGTGGCAGTGTTTAATGTGAGTTTATTTGCTGTTTTTTCCTGAAAGCCTGTAACTGTAAAATATTAACCATTTATATTCTACTGTGTGTAGTAGTACTTTGTTCTGGGTGCTTTGAGAGATATCAAAGCGAAAAAAAGATAAAAAATAAGATAAAGTTTTTGCCTCATTAATTTATCCTACTCACGACTTAATTGGATAGGCTACAGTAGGCATTTCCCCTTTCTGCCCTAGGACCACCTCCAGCATTTGCAGCCTCTTCTACCTCCTGAGATTGCTTGTATGTCCCACTAAAGAACCTTCCCTCTCAGCCTCTCTCACTCATCTAGGCCTGGCCCTTGACCCACTTCTGACAAGCAGACACATATGCTCAGTCATGGCAGGAAACATGCAGAATGCATTCTGGTGAGGCAAGGCAGCTGCATTCTCTTAGAAAGAAGCAACAGGCAACAGTGGTGGGGCTGTAGTGCCAGCACCTAATGGCTAGCATGGCTGGGTTGGTGGGAATGCCCCATTCATGGGTGGATGGGTGGTAGCTGTGACCTCCTGCACATAATCAGTTCTATGGCATGAATTGGGGCATTTCCCTGGTTGGGAAGTCTCTGTGACTAGGTGTCCAGGTTTTTTGATTCCTGATAATCTCCAGGTTTTTTGATTTCTGATAATCTCCAGGGGTGTCCAACCTTTTGGTGTCTCTGGAACACACTGGAAGAAGAGTTGTCTTGGGCCACACATTAAATACACAAACACTAATGAAAACCGGTGAACTAAAAAATGGTTTTAAGTAAATTTATGATTTTGTGTTGGGACAAATTCATAGCCACCCAGGGCCATGGGTTGGACACCCCTGAAAGCAAAGGAGATTATTTCCCCTGACTAAATAGTCAAGCATTGCATGCTTGAAAAATTCATGTGGCACACAGGTTGAAAATCGCTGCTATAAGCTGTTGATGTACATCAGATATGGTAGTAAGTGCTTGAGATAAAGAAAGGTGAACCAGCACAACACAACTGTTGCTTTCATGAAACTTACGGTCCAGTGAAAAAGAATTCAATCTTCATTACGACAGCTGTGACAAGAGCTCTGTTGGAGGGAGAAGAGGAGGCAAGATGACCTTATATCAGGGACGCTTAGGTGTTAGGAGCAGTCAGGCGAGGCTTCCCTGCGGAGTGACTTTGAGAAAAACCTGAACAACACGTACACTGCAGTGAACCGCTGGAGGAGGGCCCTTAGGTGAAGAATGTCCAGGTAAAGACATCGGCATTTGTAAAAAGTTTCACGGTGAGATTGAATATGGTACATTTTAAAAACTGGAGAGTGATCTGTATTGTTGAAATATAGAATATGGGAGTGGCAAATGGCTGAGATAATCTGTAAAAGAACCAAACACTTTTTCTTTTGTATTTAACTTTGATGGTTAGAGGGCGTTTACTGAGGTTAGTGCTTATGAAAAGTAAAATTGAGGCTGAGAATAATATGCAGTGTTATGGTGCCAGTATTATTCTTTGAAAACAAAGATGAATAATCTTTATTACTCTGCTGGTCCTTCAGTGTACCCTTTGTTCTATGTAATCTTGAAACACAGCTTTATATGGGCTTATGTCTGGGTAAAGAATTGATATTATCTGAAGTTGAATCATTATAAACAATTCTGAGTCAAAGTCGTACAGTTTTGTAGAAATGACAGATTCCTTATACGTGCTTTTAGAGTGGATGGAAGACCGACTAGCAAAGTTTGAGAATGTAAATTTTCTTTTCTTGGTATGGCTGGGTATCTGTGCAACTTGTGTGATAATGTACTGGACCAGGAGAGGGCTAGTGGCAGTGTCCAAAGGGATAAAGAGGAACAGACAGAAGATATATTTTGGAGGATAGGTTCATTTATTAAAAGGATAAGTGAAGTGAAAAGGGGGGTGCAATAAAGATGCTGCTTCTTCAGGGGCTAGAAAGAAGTATTCAAATCATGAAAGGCAAGGGCCTACATGCAGGATTACTCTATCCAGTAAAACTATAATTTAGAATGGAAGGGCAGATAAAGTGCTTCCCAGATAAGGTCAAGTTAAAGGAGTTTAGCATCACCAAGCCCTTATTATATGAAATATTAAAGGGACTTATCTAAGGATAAGATAAAAATATGAACAGTAAAATGACAACAAACTCACAACTATCAACAACTGAACCTAAAACAAAAACAAAAACAAACTAAGCAAACAACTAGAACAGGAACAGAATCACAAAAATGGTGATCACATGGAGGGTTATCAGTGGGGGAGGGGAAGGGAGAGAAAGGGGAAAAATGTACAGGGAATAAGTAGCATAAATGGTAGGTAGAAAATAGACAGGGGGAGGTTAAGAATAGTATAGGAAATGTAGAAGCCAAAGAACTTGTATGTACAGCCCATGGACATGAACTAAAGGGCAGAGGGGGTGTGGGTGGGAGGGGTTGTGTAGGGAGAGGAGAATAAAGAGGGGGGGGGAATAAGACAACTGTAATAGCCTAATCAATAAAATATATTTTAAAAGATGTTGCTTCTTCATTAGAAAGACACAGACTTGTAGTTTCTAAATGGTCTTTCTGTCTCCTGTGATGGATTACCCAGTTGCTTCAAATAAATCACAATGTTTCCATTTGTACATATTTCAGTTTAATTTTAAAAGTGCAAATACCTTTAAAAACACTGTAGTAATAGATCTGAATCTGTTTCCCTTTTCTGTTGCCTAGAAAAACTTCAGGTAGAAAATTCATAAAGTATTCATCTAGTGACTGTGGCAAAATTTGGATAACAATTTGGGCATATATTTGAAGAGTCATATGTAATTTACTCATCAGGTGTATCGATGAAGAATAATAATTTACACTGATATAACACTTTGTAGTTTTTTCCCAAGATCTTCATTCATTATTTCTTCATATACTCCCCTTGCTCTGTGAAAAACAAAATAACCCGCATCGTTCAGGTGAGAGCACACGGGCTCAGGAGGGGTTAGTAGCTGCGAGGTCAGGCAGGCTGCAGGCGGCAGAGCGGTCTTGGCTTCAAGTCCTCACTCAGAGACAACAAGAAGAACTAAGCACTTTGTTTCTATTAGGTAATAGTTTTCAGAAGGTCCAGGTTCCAATGCCAGGCCCGAGTCTCCCTTTTGGGATTATGGATTTTAAGTTGGTTCCTGAAAAACAAAAAACTCACAAAGAGCTTCTGAATCTCCTCTTCTGGGCTAAAGGAATTCAGATTTTAAAAAGCTGCTTCAGGAAGAGAACCTTAGCATAGTCATCTTAGCTCATATGAATTAGCGTATAGGTGATGGACGGGAAGAAGTCTAATAAAGCCTGTTTCCGTCCATGTTCCATTGTTTCTGGATGACTCAGAGAATTCTTTACCACGTGTCTCTTTTTCCTACCCATGGATTACCTATTTTCCCTTTGGAATCCCAGACCCCTGCCTGCCCCCTTCTCTTTGGACCAGAATGGCATATAAGCCCCAAAACGTGATGAGTCTTGAGTCTCATATCTTATGGCATGTACATCCGTAATAAACTTTGTACAGTTTCTCTTGTTAATATGGTTCTATTAATTTGATTATTAGCCCATGCAGATGAATTTAGAAAATGGAAGGTAAACTATTTTTTTTTACAGTCCCACAAGATGTGTGAACTACTAACTGGGTAACAGTCACTTAATTATAATTTGGAAGGTCATGCCAATTTTCCTTAATATATGTATAAGCTATTTTTTATCAAGCAAAGGGAAATAGAGGGTCAATCAATGTCTGTCAAACATTGTTGAGCAAAGGACAATTTAGGGCAAAATAGTTCTGAGGTTTGACTATGAAGTTCAGGTTTCCTATCCCGGCCTTATTTCGAATCTTATTCCTTAGGGTTGTTTTTAATTTTGTTTTTATCTTGGCCTGAATTGATCCTCTAGGCTAGAAATATCTTCTGCGCTTGAGGGTGAGGACATTTTTTCTACTACTGTGGGTTTGCCTGAAAAGCTAGTACAACACCAAGTTGATTGTTACTCAAAACTTTTAACAGCACAAAGATGCAAATGTATACAGAATGGCTTTTAAAACCCAGCTTAACTTGAGGAGATAACTTGCTGAGAAATGCTCCTGGCAATGGCATAGCATTACTCGGCTGTGTGAGGTACTAGCTGTAAAGCTACAATGTCATTGCTCAAAGGACCGTATTTGTTTATAGGTGGACAATTACAAGTAGCTCTGGGGACTGAAGTTTTGTGAAAATATGCAATCATCTAGGTCTCCTGATTGCCCTACTTACACAGTACAGATTTTCTTGGTGTGAGGGCCAGAATACTGATGCTAAACAAAATGTGGCCGTTAAGCAGGATCTATTAGTAACTAATGATCATGGTTGGCTTTTGTCAGGTTTCATCAGTTTGAAGAATAACTTAGTGGTGCTTTGATAGCTTGTCCAAAAGCCAATTAATTTTATTCTCTACAGAACAGACTTAAATGATAACTAATTAAATACAGAATTTAAATATTATTATACATCAATAACTATAACCATACACATACAGAAGCATACGGCTTACATGTGCATATGTTTATTATATAGTTTCTAAATGATCTAAGAGGCTAGTCTACATATGTTATTAAGCTGAGCACTTTAACTTGACAGCCCTCAATTTGTCAATCTGACAATGGGATAAAAGGGATGAGATGGTAAGTAGAAAAATAAAGTGCTAGATGTGAGTATGAGAGAGCATCCAGCTACAGTATTTCTTTTCTTTTCTTTTCTTTTCTTTTCTTTTCTTTTCTTTTCTTTTCTTTTAATCCTCACCTGAGGACATTCTTCATTGCTTTTACAGAGAGAGGAAGAGAAAGAGAGAAGCACTGATGTGAGAGAGAAGCATGTACTACTTGCTTCCCGCACATGCCTGGACTAGGGTTGGGAGATGCAGAATCGAACCGAAACCTAGGTATGTGCCTCAACCAGGAATCTAACTGCAACCTGTGGTTACAGAATGACGCCCCAACCAACTGAGCCACACTGGCCAGGGCACTATAGTATTTCTTAACTAAGATTAGCATGTTTGAGACTTTGAGAGAGACTTTATTTAGGAGAAACAAATTTTATTTTCTTGGATAGAAAATTTTAGAAATAGCATGTGTTATGACCGTGTTAATGGAAGTATCATATTAAATACTGTAGGCTTTCTTCAATCACTGAGGGATAAGAAAAAATTCCATAACCAGTAAGTCAGAAAGCTTGGCTTTCACTGGGAAATGATTATATAAGAGAAAGAAGACTCCTAGCTAATGAGCTGTCTGGACTTACATGGACCTTATCTCGAAAGGCCATGACAGGAAACATGAACTTCATAGTCAGAACTCAGAGCTGTTTTGATCTACAACTAGTGTTCCTGAGTGAATAGTAAGAATTTTTTTTCTTGTAACAATTTCAAAAGAAAAGAAATAGAGGAAAGAAGTGGATTCATCAAATGAAGGGTAAATGGTACAATTAAATACATACACACACATGCACACTTCTTCAGTACCTCAAGAAAGGGCAGGAGAGGTTATGAGAAGGGGAGAAAAAGGAAAACATTAGTGATCCTCATACTTGTTTTCTAGTATTTATTTTTAACAATCCCAGAAAATTATCTTAATTCATTTTTATTATTTATTTAAATTTAATTCTTTATTCATTTTTAAATGGAGTAAATTAATACATGATGGTATATAAGCTATTCTAAAAACATTTAGACTAGCCATCAATGAAGACATTCTTTAGTTTGGAGATTTTTGTTTATTCATGAGACATTTTCTTAATATAGTAACTAATGATTACAGTTGGCTTTGGGGCTTCTCCATTCTAGAAGCTCTGATATTACTGCACCACCCACTGTAAGATTAAAAAAAATGTATCTTAATTGCGTATGTACTGAACCACAGGAGGTGACTTGATGGAACTATAATGCCAGATTCATTTGCAATGATAACCATCATTACTACGTACAGCATTTGTTGAGAAGATGAGGCTGTCATCTTGTTTTGAGAACGGATTGACTGAATATGATGTAGGACCATGTTTTGGCCTCATTTCCTTAATCTACTTCCTGTAGTGGTGACAGCTGAACTGAAATTCAGTACCCAGGATTTCAATGGCAGGATCCATATCTGTAATTGTATGTTCTGCCCAAGTATTCTGCCAAAACACAGGAGGGCAACACCGGGCTGGGAGAAGACATTCTCCCAAGGGTTTTGCTTAAGCTTGTGAACTCTTAAGGTTATTTCTTCTGTGACTGCTTTCCCCATGAGGCCTTTACCCAAGGCAGCTATGCAAGTCTCAAGAGGTACCAGAATAAAAATAAAATTTTCTCATAAAAATGACTTTTTCTGAAAATAGACGCTAGCCTATGTGAGATATTATATCAGCATCTTATTAAAGGCCTAAAGTTGTATGAACCCTTTTTTGTTTAATAGGTGGTAGCTTTCTATTATATCTGAAACTAAAATTTACAGCTTAGAATATTCTAACTATGGAAGATAAATAATGTGGAAGCAAAAGGAGCTGTATGGAAAGTAACCTCAGAGGGTGATCTGATCAGAAGATCACCCTTAACTGGGCAGGTCCTGGTAAGTAGTGATACCCCAGGCATACAACTTCTTTAGTCAAAGGTTATCTTTGCCTTAAGCAAGCCTTGTCCACCAGCTCTGTGCATCCTGGTTTACACACCTTTTAAATGTCTTTCCTTAAACCCCTCCTTCTAAATCTCTCAAGAGAAGATGTCATCTTTAACTATCCTATAATGCCATCCTTGCTGTCTCCCACTCATGTTATCTTCCTCATGCTCCCTCCTTAATTCCGAATGCATAAGAGAAGCTGCAAACTGTCATTTCTATGAAAGACTTTTCTCTTTCAGTTGAGATTTTTCTTCCAGAGGCATCTTCTATTTCATTAAAATAAATTTTGATAAAAATTCTCTATCATTTTGGACATCCTTCTGTTTATAATAATATGAAATATGTATTTGGTTTTCTGCACAGAGCTCTTAAAACCCTTGGGATTTTCCAAGTGATAAAAGCAGTAAAGATGTCTTTTGTTATATTAGTGAGGGGCCTTTTGGAATGCACCTAGGATGGGGGCTTGTTGCCAGGAGAACCATCCATGTGATTAGAAGGTTGGAACTTTTGTCCCACTCTCCTGACCTTCTGGAAGGGGAGAGGGGCTTGCGTTGAACCACCAATGGCCAATGATTTAAGCAATCATGACTATGGAATGAAATTTTCATGAAAACCAAAAAGATGGGGTTGAGAGCTTCTGTGTTGGTGCACACCTGGAGATTCAGGGAGAGTAATATGCCTGGAGAAACCATGGGAACTCCCTACATTTCCCCCTTACCTTGCCCTAGGCATCTCTTCCATTTGGCTGTTCCTGAGTTATATTCTTTTTGTAATAAACCTATGGTTTCCTCAGGAAAATGTTTCTCGGAATTCTGTGAGCTGCTCTAACAAAATCATTGAACTTAAGGAGGGGCTCATGGGGATCTCTGAAACAATCAGAGGTGCAGGTAGCAATCTGGACTAGTGATGGGTGTCTGAAGTGGTGGTGTGGGGAGTGTAGACGGAACCCGTAACCAGTGGTATTTGATACTATCTCCAGCTAGGTGGTTGTCAGAATTGAGTCAAATTATAGGACTCTCAGCTGGTGTCAGAAGGTTGGTTGTTAGTGTGGATGATACCTCACTTTTCCACACATTGGAATTAGGCCCAGGAATATAAAAATAAATAGGAGAGACACTAGACATAGAAGATACTGTTATTATTCTTCCCTTGGTTAAAATTCCTAATCTTTAAAAGACCTTGTGAAGCTATGAAGTTTAAAATGTTAATGAAGTAATGTATGAACTCATAATTAAATCATCTATCTGATTTGTGAGTCTGAATGATAACAAGAAAACAGGTAATATCCATATGCCAAGGAGCTCTGGTTGCTGATTACTTGCTAACAAGCCTGGGGGCATGGAAATTGTTAATGTAGGTGGTAAAGCCTTGGTGCAATGACCTGACAAGAACCCCGATTCTGGTCTCAGGCTGCGAGGAAGTGGAGCACTTGGGGAAATAGGCTTCCATCTGGTCTGTATTCCATGCTGAGGGAGGAGGGTTCTTCCTCAGATAGAGCCTCCTTAGACTTGAAAAATGCTTGGCCTGGAGAAAACAATTTCCACATTCTTTCAAGCCAGATACGCTGGTTAGCATCTGACAAAAACATGCTCATCTGGTGAGCATATGACAAAGGCTTATATTAATGTAACTCATTCCACCCTTGCGGATACCTCCAAATTTGCTTTAAACATATCTTGTCAAATCTAAGACACCAGTGGTTCTAAGATTATGCATTATTTAATGCATGGTGTAGAAAAAGAATAACATAATGCCAAGACCCTAGGGTTCGAAGAACCTAAAATGCATCTCTATGTCCGAGTAAATGTGCATTTTCAAAAAGAAGAAATACAGTTTTGCTAACCTCCTCCACTGCACCTGAATCCAAGTCTTTCTTTGTTGGGGATGCCCGAACCTCACTGAAGCTTTAAGTGAACTACAGTTTGACATGAATGTAGTCATTCTGGGAGAGTAGAATTTCTAGAATGTTTACTAGCAAAAAGGTTTCAGGTAGCATAGAGAATTCTGAGCGGCATATGTGGGTTTAAGGAAGAAATAGTAGCTCATGTTTGGGGGTTTTATATTATAAATTGAGATGAGTCTTATGCTTTCCAGTGGGTGTTTCAGAGATACTGACCCTCTCTCTACTCACCCCAGTCTGTAGGAATTGGGTCACATAGGGAAGTTGCTGTGTTATGGGGACTTCCATTCCCTGGCCTTGCATGAGAGTGTGCGGATATATGAGCAAACCATGGCAATCTCTTTTCCTCTCCAATATTTTGTCTGATGATAAAAATTCTTGTTTTTGATAAGAAGTAATTGATCTTAGCAATTCTTTCCTTAGGCCCTTGCTAAGAGTTCTCTGTGGGAGTGGGTATCTAGTTCTCCAAGTTTCCTTATTTAGTGTCCATGCTGGATTTCAATCTTCCTTGACGACACCTGCTTCTGAACATTTGGTAGAGAGCTGCCTCTTCCCCCCCGCCCATCAATATTATTAATTTATTTAACATTATGTTTTGAGTGCCTTCTATTTTTCAGGCACTATTATATTATGAAACATGACATATAGGCATCACTACTGCAAATAATGACTCTATTTGAGCAGAGACGTGAAGAAAGCATGGGAGGGAGCCGTGTGGATTTTTGATGGAAGTGGGTCCCTGGGAGGGAACAGCAAGGGCGTGGACTTTGCAACAGGAACAGGCACCTTGCGTTTGAGGGACAAGGTGGTGAGGCACAGGCTGGAGTGGATTGAGTAGGGTGAGGAGGAAGAGAGCAGTAGGGGGTAAGAGCAAAGAAGTTGAGGAGAGGATAGGCCAGTGTAAAAGATTTTGGTGTTTATTCTGAGTGAGATGGAAAGACACTGAAGGAATTTGTACAAATGTGCACATGCTCTGGCTTCATTTTAAAAGGATTTTTTACACGTGGAGGATAAAAACACTATACCATGGAAAGGTGGAAGCAATGAGAACACTCAGGAGGCTAGCACAATAATCAAAGAGAGGTCATGGTGGTCTGTGCAGGGATTGGTGGTAGATGTGGTAAAGGGGATCAGGCCAGGGCGTGTCTTGTAGGGAGAGCTGCTAAGTTTAGATTGACTATGGGATGGAGGATGAAGGAGGATGAAGAAGGATGACTCAGTGAAGTTTGGCCTGAGTAGCCTGGACAATAAAGTTGCCATTGACCAAGATGGGAAAACAATGAAAGTAAAATGGTTTGAAGGGGCAAATTAAGAGTTCAGTTTTAAACATTAAATTGGAGATGCCTAGGTGATATTCAAATGATGCTTTCTGCTGTTTAATGCTATAGGAGGATCTTACAGAATGCTTAATACATAGAATGTAAGATTTATTACTGTAATTAACCTTTCATTTGTCATGTTCTACATATTTAGGGAGTGCAAGAGAGTGAGCTTGACACCAGATACCTCTCACCATGTACATAGGCTGTAAGAGATTGACTTTGGTGGTGGTTTTGTGAACAAGAGTGAGGCATGAATACTGATTATACAATTTGTTTATTTCATCCTGATGGCCATGACACCAGTTTCCATGAAAGGCACGCATACCCACACACTAATCATTCATTACTTTCAATTAATAGTAGTTGCTTGTATGTCTCACCTTGTTAATACCTCTTTTATAGTATTGGCACTCTTTTCTATTTTAATCAACTATCCTGAATTATGTTGAGTTGTTAATTATATTCAAGTTTTGTTCTACATTTAAATATATGAATATATATTAATAATTTATTTCTATGTTATTGGCATCACATTACTTTTTAGAAAAATAGACTGATCAGAGCATATACTGTACTTATCCACTATCCAGGCCTAAAGAAAGTCTTGGAACATTTAGCTTTCTCTACACAAGTTCCTTTGTGACAGAATCTAAGTTGTAGATATAGTGCCATGGGACAATTAACAAGCAGTCCAGGCCTCTTAAGGAGAAGCAAGGCTTCTGCAGCAGACATGCAAATAACAAAGTGTTATCAGGTTAGACACAGGCAAAAAAGTGGTAGGTCTCATTCATATTTGTGATGATAATTTATTAGTNTCCCACTGCTCGCGAGTGTGCCACCGCCGTCAGCCCTCGCCCCCTGGGGCCTGCGTGGTCTGTCTCACTGTGCGCGAATATGCGCCCGCGGTCTGACCCGCACCCCAACTGGTTCCTGTCTGCCTGTGCGCCTGGGTCGGGGGCCCTGTCCTGCCCGACCCTGCTCGCTGCTGGCTCCGCCCCTCTTACCGTCCCCGTTGAATGGTTAGATGTAGTCGGACTTCCGTATAATTCAATTTTCTGTCCTTTGGTTGTGTCTTTGTTTCACCAAACCTTTGTTTTATTCAAACTTGGTTGTGGGAGAAGGCACAGTGTTTCCACCTATGCCTCCATCTTGGCGGAAGTCCTGTCCAGGTAGATGATAAAAATTTTAAAGCTCCAGTTTTGCATCCATAATCTCTTGAAGGTCATCTATTAACTCTTAATTGAATTCTAGTTTGACAACTGGAACTACTTAGTTTGTTAGCATTATTGAATTTTCATTTTAAAATTTGTTGTTTTCCTGAGATTTTTTTCTAGTTCTGATGATAAGAAAAAATGCCATTGTCTTCTGCTCAGTTCCCTTCTTAGTATCTCTAACAATGCATTTGGTGGAGATAAAAAGTAAAACACTGGGAAGCAAAATGACATAAGTATATTAAACATGAAAAATTGGGCGGGACTCAGAGTTCTGGCAGTGTTTAATCTTTGGAAATGAGGACTTTTGGTGGAGTAGAAGTTGCAAACTTTTTCAAAGGTAAATATGGCTCATTCCCATGTTAAGAAAATTTTATTCAAACTTTTCAGATGTGTATTTGAGATTCATTTTTTTCAGTGGTAGAGCTGCTTTCTGAGTTTCCTAACAGTCATCCAGAGAACATTGTGTTGATGGCAAGGTTGTCTGAGGTGCAGCAACCTGTGAAGCTGCCTCATGCTACTACCAGAGGCTTTTTGAAGGTGCTAACTGCGTACGTCCATGTTATTAGGAGAGTTGTTTCACCCCATAGATACATACCTGTGACCTCAAAAATGTTACTGCTCAATTGATTTAAATTTTTAAGGCAAATATTGATTGCATAATGAATAATTTTTTGTAAAACACGTGAATATATTTTTAAAATCGATACAAAAACACCTAACTTAGGATATAAAACATTACTTTTTGTAACTTTGAATGTTATGTCTGAACTTCATCCCCAATTTCATACCTCTTCCTTCATTTTCAGAAAACATCAGTATTGAATTTGGTTCTCCCCCCACATTTCTTCTTAAACTTACTTGGTTACTTATTTAAATTTATTGATATCTCAGGAACATTATCCTGAGATTTGCCCTTGATATTATGTGTACCTATAATTCATCATGTCATTCATTTACATTGCTCTTTGGTATTCCATTACATAAATACAACATGACTTATTTATACATGTATATTAATCAGGACGATAAAGCTAATTTCTGTCACAATCTCAACAGCACAGTTGTTAAATATAATAAAGGTTATTTGTCTCTCATTTCATAATCTGATATGGATTAGTCTGTGAATATGGTAGGGAGAAGAGCGTGAGGAATGCCTGCCTCACATAGGCAGATGTGATAGATTCAAAGATCTCTCACAATTTACTATGTGGTTCCTCTATACTCTGTGTGGCTCGACGGTTATACCTGCATCACCCACTAAGCAGAGAGGAAAAAAAGGAGTGTAGAGAAGGCCTACTTGCTTTTAATTGCTCAAAATATACAACTTGTACTCATAGTCCTTAATGAGAAATAATGAAAGGTCTCTTTCTGATGCAAGGAGATTTTTTGTGCTCTGAGGGAACAGAAATTGTTTAAGGAACATATAGCATTGTTTCTTTAATAGACTTCTAGTCACCAGATATATATTTTATTTTTACTCTCACATTCACATTTTCTCCAACAGAGGCAACCTAAGCTTTTATCAAAGTTAAAAATCCACATCCTTATTCTGTTTTCTTCGTGAGGCTGAGTCTTAGAGGACTTTGGTCCCTCAACAACTTTCTCTATGTTATGTCTTACTGTGTCTAGAAGTGACCAGATTTTCCAGTTCTTTGAGGCCCCAAATTTGTTTGTCTATTCCCTTGCAAATGAACGAATTCTCTCCTGGTCTTCTATTTCTCAGAATACTTAGCTGCCTTCCTATAAAGCTAGCCAGTGCATGCTACTTATTTTATTTTCTACAACCACTTTCCACTGTGTGTGACTTTCCTTTATCACTCAACATCCAGCTGCTCAGTTAATGACCTATATTTAAGGATTTGTTAAGATAACATCTTATTTCAAAGTAAAAATTACTGTGTTAGTCAGAATGAGCTAATTGTTACCAAAACAAGTAATGTGAAAACCTCAGTGGTTTAATATGCTTGTTTCTCTTACTGACATCTCGGTGTAATTGGATGCCGGTAGACGACCTCCCCTGTGGCAGTAAAGGGGATCAGCTTCTCACTTCTGTGCATTGCTGCCTTTGACATCCCGCACACGTAGAATGGGAAGAGAATGTGGAAGATTGTATGTGAGTTATTGATCATTTTTACCATTTCCATCCACAGTGCTTATATAATACAGAAAATCTAAAATGGTAAATATCAAGTGTTTCCCTCTGGGAGGTGGCTTTTTGTTACAAAAAAAGGGGGGGTTCAGCTACCTATCTACACAAAAGGCAAACCCAAAAGGCAGAGGTTGGTGAGAAAGGAAAGAGGCTTTTATTAAGGTGCTGAATGACCTGCAGCACCTTAAAGGGGGACTCCCCATCTCAAACCTCATCTCCTCCATAAAAACCTAAGGCCAGCCATCCTCAGTGAGGTAAGAAGAAAAGCCAGTGCCCAGAGTTCCTGCTCCATTTTGAACTACCATCTTTTGGAGCCTACAGGGGGCTGCTAAGCCATCATCCAGGTAGTTTAGCTTGTTCCCAGGTGCTGTTTCAGGCTCCCTCCTAAAGGCTGTGTGTGGAGCTGGTGCGACTGTGGCCATGTGGCTGCTAGGGCTGCAAGGTTGTGTGCTCCCAGACTAGAGATTGTGCGAATGCCCCAATGAATGTTCCACCACATCAGCAAGAGAGATAATTTTTTTTTCTGGAGGCCATGGGCCACATGACTGCCAAAGCCAGTAGTATATGGACAGGCCAGTCAGTGCACCATTTGTGTTCAGGTCCTGGGCAGTGAGTGATGGGCAAGAGAGTTTCTTTCTTCCCCTGGGTCTATATTAGATCTGATGTGGGATGCATCAGTCCTTTCTCACTCTTTGGGGTGGGTCCACCTCCGAGCCAATCCCTTTTCTCCCCAGGCTGGACTTCCAGGCCTCTTGAGTCAGCACCTCTCCTTCCCATCATTCTGACTTTCATTGTGCATGTGCCTATCGCTTCTTGGCCTTTTGGCTAAGATCAAGTGCATTGTGCATGTGTCTGCCTTTCTCTGGTCCCACCTCCAATCTGGTACCAGAAGTGGGCAGGACAGCTTTCTCCCTTTATCTAATTATCTTGCTAGCTTTGCCTGTGTTCAGTGTAAGAACCTCTACCTGCCACCATCTCTGCAGGGGGTGGGGAGACTAGCCTGGCAGCTCGGCTAACCCCGCCTCTCATGCCCTACTCCCTGATGCAGTGAATTGCCCAGGCTCCGGACCCATTGACAGAGAATCACCAAACCAAAGGCCCAAGTAACGACACCCTAGAAATACTGCACGGCACGAGGCACTGGTACTTGGTTAGTTGACAAGATGTGACCTCATAGTCCTATGGAAGTGCAGCCTGGCACTGAAAGTCAAAGCCCTTGCACGGCCCCTGGTGATTTGCCGAGGCATTCTTTGCTGCATGCCATGCCCTTAGTATTCGAACCTCTAACCTCTGTCCTCGAGGAGCGTAGCTCCATGCACAAGCAGCTCCCAGGACCCATTCCCATGGCCCAGCTCCATCCCGTGCCTCCCTTCTCACCCCCACAAGTGGATGCTCTTTCCTGCCCACTTCAGCCCACTCCCAGGGGGCCAGACAGGTTGACTATCAGTATCATTACGGGTATTTTAAGAATTTCTTTGTTCTGTTGCTTATTTGTTTGTTTCAGGATTTCTGGGGGAAACATTATATCCCGTTTTAATGTTTTTTTAAAAATATTTTATTTATTTATTTTTAGAGAGAGGGGAAGGGAAGGAGAAAGAGTGGGAGAGAAACATCAATGTGTGGTTGCCTCTCATGTGTCCCCTTTTTGGGACCTGGCCTGCAGCCCAGGCATGTGCCCTGACTGGGAATTGAACCGGCGACCCTTTGCTTCATCGGCCCGCGCTCAGTCTACTGAGCTGCATCAGCCAGGGCATATCCCTTTTGAATAAAGGAAAAATATAACTGAATAATATGCCTCAAAAATAAAGGAATACATTTTACCATATGAACTAAGTATTAAATACTAAACTGGTTAGAAAGGTACATCTTGAAAAAAGCTTTTGGCTGATGGAAAATTTAAGTACAAAGTTCTTGTAGCTCTTAACCATGGCAAGATTGATCTCCGATTGATCTCAGACTTTAAAAAGAGGCACTGGAAGATAGTAACAGAGACGACGCCTTCTGTTATCATGTTACGCCTTCATGTACCAGATGTTTAACTAATCCGCTCTGTGCATTCTTGGATCCTTTGTTTCTGTGTTTCTTAGAGAAACTTCACACTTGGGTCAATAAAGTCTTCATTTCAATTAAAGTTTTTTTAATGCCCATTGTAAGCTTATCATAATGGGAGTTAAAGTAGAAGCTTAGGATGTGTGTCTTCTGAGGTCCCATGCAACATGAATGCTGTTATAGGTGGGGTGGTGAAGAATAAAGCGACTGAGTATGACAAATCCTATGGGAACATTAACATTTAAATGAAAAGTTACAGGTGTGGAAGAATTCTCCTGTTTTAGGAGTTTAAAATTTGTGTCTTGATTCCTTTTTCATTTGGCTTCTCATTTCTCAAACATTTTATTTTTATTGTCAGTCTACAAAAATAGGTAGCCCATGCAGTGACATCAGAAATTAGCTTACACTCTGGCAGGTATTGAGCACATTTTGTTGTTCTTAGCATTGGTCAGTGCGGACCATGTCCTTTGTGACTTACCTCTTATCAGCGAGGATAGCTGGAGCAAGAAATGATTTTATGTATTTACAATGTTTTGTAAATACAAATGTTTTGTATAGGGGTGTGGGAGGATGCAGGAGACCTTGAACTTGTGATTACAATATGCCCCAATTTCATTTCATTCCTCTGAGGGAGTTGTGCTTGTCCTGTTATCTATGGGAGCCTGTCAGGGGCTTGCACCCAGATCTAAACTCAGAAAAAAAGATCTAACTACAAGAAACAAGAGGAAGTTCAGAAATAAGGGCAGTCTCCATATGGTGGACTTACTATACTTAATAAACACTTTGTTTCAAATATTTATTAAAAGTGTGCCCTGGCTGGTGTGGCTCAGTGGGCTGAGGGCTGATGTGTGACCTGAAAGGCCACTGGTTCGGTTCCCAGTCAGGGCACATGCCTGGGCTGTGGACAGGTCCCCAGTCTGGGTTGTATAAGAGACAACTGATTGATATTTCTCTTTTTCCCTCTCTTCCCTTCTCTTTAAAAATACATACAATCTTAAGAAAAACAAACTCTAAGATCTGAAAATATTATTAAAAAGTAAAATAAAAGTGCTAAGCAAAGTATAATGGAGATTATGCATATATATGGATTTTAAGTAGAGATGTCTATTGACTCTTTTTATGTCAATTGTATCTGAATAAAACTGAGGATGAAACTATTAAGATAAAGTAACAAATATGGGAATAAATCATGAAAAGTTTCATAATAAAGCATATAAATATGAAATTAACTTAGTTCTTTGCTGGCTATACCAAGCTTGTTCCATGAGAATCGCTTCATGAGACTGGAAACATAAGACAGGTGATTCTGATCCTGACAGCAATTTCACAATGGGGTACTCAGCTGTTAAGAGAATAACGTTACAGGGTATGACTTGAAAACTAAGACTATTTCAGCTAGCTACATGGATACTGTTTCATAGCTTTCTTGTTTTTCTTGCAGCAATAAAAATGTCAACATTTCTCTCTTAGAACCCTTTGCAAATCCAATGAAAGTTATGCCGTTCCTCTCCAGGAATGTGCATAGCATTTTATGTAAAATTAGATGTCCCAAGTATCAAAAGAGATAGAATTATATTAGTTATAGTTATTTATACTGAATGGCGTGTTGTGTGCAGAAATCCCTCATAAATTGTGAAATATCTTTCAAATGTTTTTACTTTTATCTTCATGTTGGGAAGCTGAAGCCCCTGAAGATCATAGTGAGCAAAAGGATTCATCAGACCTTTGTATAAAAAATAGGATTTACAAACTCTCAGAGACTCATAAAATAAACTTCATCTATGGCAGTAGTTTATGGAACTTCACAAAGGCTTGGCAGATACTTTCTGAATGACGGCATAATTGATATTTAGTAGACACCTTGATTGAATACAAAGCTTAAGAAAACCAATTGTAAAAATACAGTGGAAAAATACAGTTTAGCCACAGCATATAGGTGGATCCATGTTCTCACATGGAAATTGTTTCAAAAAACAATAATCATCCAGGGAAAAATAGGTCAAAAATCCCAGGAACTTTCACACATGGCAAAATGTGTTACAGTAGATTTTCTAAGAATAGCGTTAAAAACCTAACCTTTATAGCCACCAAGAAACCAACAAAAAGAACATTCAAATTAATTCCAGGAAATATCCATATCTATATGTATAAGTTTCCTAGGATTGCCATAATAAATTACTACAAATTCGTTGACTTACAACAACAGAAATTTATTCTTTCATAGTGCTGGCATCTAGAAGTCCAAAATCAGTGTGTCCGCAGGGTCAGGCTCCCGCTGAAGGCTATAGAGAAGACTTCTTTCTTCCCTTCCTGCTTTCCAGCGGCTTCCATCAATCATGGGAGGTACTTGGCTTGTAGCTGCCTCACTCATCTCTCCTCCATCTTCACATGATCTTCTTTGCACCCCCCAGTGTCTTCTCCTTTTCTGTCTCCTTATAACAGGTCCACACTAATTTGGGATAATTTTGTTTGGAGAGTCTACCTTAATTGTATCTGAAAAAATCCTTATTCCAAATAAGGTCTGAACATTCTGAGGTTCCATGTAGACATAACTTTTGGGAACAACTGTTCACCTCACTACACTATACCACTGATCAAACAACAAAAACATTTTTATATTAATTATAGGACATCAGGAGAGAGAGGGCAAATATTTTATTATTTTAAATCTTAGAAATTATTCCTATGAATTGGCCTCCCTGAGAAGTATGCGAAAATGAAATCACACATGTTTTTATCCTATAAAAATTTAAAAATCCAGTTATATGATAATTCATTCACAAAGGCAAGGGATGTCTGAACAGATCTTGGCACTGATAAATTATGTGCTTATGATTACCGGAATAGAACTTTCCAGTTGAACTCTACTGCACTATAATTAAAGAGATTATTTAACTCTATTATGTTATTTAAAAATCATACGAAAATAGTAACTGCATCTTCAAAGCGATTTTTAAGACTTGCTTTGGTATAAAACACAAGTCCTCTTTTTGTTTAAGTGTGATAAAGATAGTATCCTAATACAATGACAAAACCCTAAATAAGCTAGTTCAACTATGGGGATTTATTTAATCATGAATGCAGCTAAGAATTCCAAGAAGGTGGGATTTTCTTTAAAAACATTATGGATTCAAAGAGTGATATTTTTTTCTTGATCTCTCTCTCCAGCCTATCTTTCCTCCATCATTTGGTTGTATTTCCATTGGTGTATTGGTTTCCTAAAATAGTCAGGTTTGCTTCATATGAGAGAAATGATAAAATAGCCACAGGAATCTTCAGGATTATATCATCCTAGTTTAGTGACCCATGACTGGGGAAGAATATGGCATCCACTGATACAAGTTCATAGAATGACTCTGATTGATTCAAATTAGGTCACCTGTCAATTTTTAGACCATTTATATGGTCAAGGAGTTGTTGGATTATGTTAGTCAGTTCAGCTGTTATAGCAAAGTAACATAGACTAGGTAATTTATAAACAACTGAAACTTATTTCTTATGGTTCCAGAGGCTGGTGATCAGAGATCAGAATGTCAGTACAGTCAGGTTCTGGTGAGGACCCTCTTTTGGGTTGTGGATTGCTGACTTCTTATATTCTCACATAACAGAGAACATAGAACATGAGAAAGCTCTCTGGTGACTCTCGTAAGGGCACTAAACCCAATTACGGGGGCTTCGACTTCATCACCTCCACTATTCCTAATGATCTCCCAAAGGCACCGTATCCTAATAGCATCATATGAGGTTTCAACATGTGGATTTTAGGGGGATACAAATATTAGTTCTGTAACATGGTATAGTGGAATATCCTGGCTGGTAGTCTGTAGTCACAGAATAGAGCTAAGTCAGCCATGGTGGGATTCAACACACATAAACATTAGTGCCAGCTTCTCACTGAATAATGTAAAACATTTTTTATGTTGAATTTTGTGGAGATTCTCAAAATATCATTAACCAACTTTCCAAATGTAAGTCTAAATAACTTTGCTATGTTTTTTTAAAGACACATGGAGCTTAAATCACTATGCATCCTCTATCTCAGACATGACTTTTAGAAGTCTTCCTTCTAACACAGTTAAAAACATTGCTGTTAAGAGTGGATTAACTCTGACATTTGAAAATGTCAGAGTTAATCTTGGCTATGACAATACTGGGCAATGATTCTCATCCATACAAAATACTATTTCTTGGGAGTCTGGGTGCTTGTGACATTGCTAGATGTGTTGTCTTTGTCCTTGTATCAAAACAAATTTTAACACCGAAGCAATCTGCTCCTTACAGAGCAATTATCATTAAGAAATGTCACTGCATAAATTGTAGGATAAAAGAATCAAGGAGATCTGATTAATGGCTGATTTAGGAGAGGAGAGTGAGAACTTAGCATAACAGAGCGCTAGGAATCAAGAACTGATATGCTTCTTTCCACTTCTTTTTTAAGTGTATACACACATGTATGCACATGTATATGCATGTATCTTTATTTTTCTTATTATTTTAAATATATATTTTATTGATTATGCTATTACAGTTGTCCCATTTCCCCCCTTTATTCCTGTCTGCTCTGTACCTCCCCTCCCACCCACATTCCCCCTACCCCTTAGTTCATGTCCGTGGGTCACACGTATAAGTTCTTTGGCTTCTACATTTCCCATACTATTCTTAACCTCCCCTGTCTATTTTTTACCTACTATTTATGCTTCTTATTCCCTCTACCTTTTTCTCCATCCCCCCTCTGCTTCCCTGATAATAACTCTCCATGTGATCTCCATTTCTGTGTTCTCCACTTCTGTCCCCCTTATTAGAGAGACCTATCTGAACCATGGAATGGTTGATAGGATTTCCCAAAATTCCAGAGATACTCAATAGGGAGAGAAACACTTACAGTGTTTGCTTAAAAATAGTTAATAGCTATTTTAAGCTATTACAATGTCTTATTTTATGTATGTCTTATTTTATCCAACTGATGCATTCTGGAACATTTATGTATAGTGAATTAACTAGTAACTACTTCTCAGGATCAGATTTTAAGCCAAGTCCTTTACAAATCTTTACAAGTCCTTTATTAAATCTTCATCGCAGTTCTAATCATCATTCTCATTGTATAAATGTGGAACTCTCAGGTAAGTTTTATAACTTACCTTGCTAAAATGGAAATGAGGTCCATACCCAGATTTATGTGATTCAGTTTGTCATGTCTCAGGCAGGCTTGCTAGATTTTACATACCCCTACATTGGATTCTTTCGTACAGCAGTCATGACATTTATGTGTAGGCTTGATGTTCAGTAAAATTGAATTGCATTGAAACTGTTTGTGGATATAGGTCATACCTATAATTTTTGCCTCTTATTATAAAGCAATGGGTGTAATGGTAGGTGGATGATGGGCTATTCTTCTTCCTTCAAGGTCTACAGTTCTTTGACCCCCATTTGCACATTTAAATGAGAGAGAAGTTGAGTTCTGAATGGCCCTATGGAGATGTATTAAAATTCCACTGGATTTATCAAATTAAAATAGAATTTCACTTGAACTGTTGCTTACCTGAAATTAACATTTAATTAGACATTTTTTTATCTGGTAATCCTCATTTGAGTTTTTCCAACTTGAATCTCTTCGATGTTTGTTTTTGTTCCCCTTGCCTTGTATTTTTAAAAAATTCAGTACAGTATTGTGTATACTCTAAGTATATTATACAGTATTATTTTGTTAGTGTGAAACTTTCAGTCCAGTCCTTCAAGTGAGTTATTTCTCTTTATTTGAGGTTTCAAACCTCACTAGGTTAAGTTCATTATTAGTTAGCATCTACCACCTGATTTCTTATTTTAAGCTTAATTTTTTATCTTGTAATCTAACTTTATTTTTTCTATGTAAGGCAGGCACTGTTTTATTATACATTGACGATTATCCACAATACGGAAATATAAGGTAGAAAAAGGAAGGCAGAACAGGAAAAAAATAAGGCAAACTGTCAGGAATCATGTTTCTATCTTCCCACAAGAGTAAGTAGCTTGTTGGAAAAAATGGGATAAGATACTAGGACTAGCAGAGGAAGATCAGGTAGTTGAGAAGCTCAGGCACTGTGGGAAATCTGAAAGGTGGGTGATAGAGAAGATGACCTGGTCATCTACCATAGCAGAGTGATCCTCCTGGGGGAGAAGTTTGGGTGATTAGAGATGAGTCATAGAGATCAGAACTTTCAAAAGCTGCTTGGTCTTGAAATAGCCTTTCTTAGTTTGAAAGGTATAACATCCCTGGAAAGACATAGGGTTTTATTAGAATACTCCACTAACGATATAGAGAAAAGCTCTCTACTCCTGCCTGCAAATATGCATTCATGTAAGACTGGTTCTTGATGATAAATTCTAGTAATTTCTTTGAAGAAATATTCATTGAAAATACTGAGACCATAATTTAGTTTGCTCATTTCCTGCAAGCTTGTCCAAGGAAGAAAGACGCTCCGGAGGATGCGATGTAACATGGCCTTCCCTGTGTGAGATGGTTTGGCGCCGATTCATGAGCAGCAACAGTGATAATACAGTGGTTCTCTTAAGTCTCTGTCCTTGTACACATTCCCCTACTCACATTCTCCACACAGATTTTGTCCGTAAATATCAATCTTAAACACAACTTTCACTTTTATTAGATCCTCCTCATTCACTGCTTCCACCTTGATACAGTTTTCAGGTAGTCCTTGTTTTCACTCTGGGTCCTTGTTTTATTTGCATCTTCATTCCAGCCTTTCTAGTTAGGCCATCTTGTCTCTGATTCTAGACTTTAGTTCCTTCTCAAGAGATTTCAAACCCTAGGTGTTCATAAACCAGGCTACGGTGAATAATTTTGAGATATTATATATAACAAGAAAGACCATAAATTTAGAATGCTATAAGTCAGATTGTCAGAGTCACCTATAATATATCACTGCATGGGAATTCTGAGTATAAGAATTCTATAGTCATTACTGAACAATAATTTTTTAAAAATTACCAGGTAATTAAAGTCCCACCTTCCTACCAAACACATTACTGGTTAAATAATCTTTATTGCTAAGATTTTAATTTACTTATATAAGAATTCTTCAGATTGCTTTAAGAGTAGAATTATAGAATGCACTTTGAAAATCAACCAGTAGAAAGTTAAATAGAAATCATCATGATAACTATTCACTGTGACAGATTTTAATACTTTCTTTCTTTGTGAATTATTTTAAAAAGTTCATAATGGGATCATGTTACAATATAAACATTTATGGTCCTGTTAATTGCAGGTAGACTAATTGCAAGATTCTGAATGCTATGAAAAAATTGTAAATTGTGGCATCTTCGTATAAAACACTGCATTACTTTTAGGATAAACTTAAAAATTCCTAACATGACTTTTAAGGTCAGTCATGATATGGTCCCTGTTTACCTCTGTATCTTAACCTTTCTCCACTTCATCTTTTTACTTTATCCCTCAAACCACAATGGCCTACTGATCTACCTGACATTTTGTAAAGTTGAGGTAGTCTTCTTCCACCTTGGCATTCCTGTAATCTATTTCTCTGAAGGAACATCGTTTCCCACTGAACACCTATTTCATGTTTAGGGTTCAGCTTTCTTTGTGCTCTGTCTGTTCTTATTTCTACCTCAGTTTCCTCTATATTTTCTACATTAACATTTTCTTATAATAATTATATTATTATTAAATGAATATCTTCTCTATCTGTGAGTATCTTTTAAAAGTGTCTCTTATTCTTTATTGTATATTTAAGGCCTATTAAATTTCCCAGCTCACAGCAGGTACTGAAAAATGTTTGTTGGATTAATTGTGCAAGCAAAAATGGATAGACCCAACTGTAGCTGCTTGGATGATATGCAGTTGGTAGAAAAAGATCTATTATTTTCCCTTTCTCAAGTATTGATATCGGCATGGTGTTGGGAGGAGAAGTGTGGGGCTGTAAGAAGAGGTTGCCCAATGTAATGGTAAACAAGGTAGGGCAGCACCTGACAGATCTCCTTACTCCCAGACAGAGATGTGGCAGGGGAAAGTGCAGACCTGCCAGTCTAGACTGAAAAAGGATGAGATAGCTTGGGAAGCTTGACACTTCTGGAGTACATGGAATTATGGGCCAGGATATTTAAATGGAGGGAGGGTAGCGATGAGCCCTTTTCTCTTCCTTGAGAATTTATTTAGATGATCATGCAGAAGCCATCTGCCCTCCCCAAAGGATGGTATTTTAAATGGGAGAAGGAACTCTTAGTGAAACCTTGAACTGGTATGACAGAGGGTGGAGCGTTTTCTTCCTGGGTATTCAAGAGGGGATGGACCCTGAGACAGAAGACTGCCACTGTGTGGCTTTTGAATAAAACATTCCATTCTTTTTTCACCAGACCTCTGCCTCTGGAATTTGCCTATGGGTGGCAGGCATCAGAACCCTATCTGTTTAGTAACAGTAAAAATTATGCATTAGAATTGACAGGAGCATAATTTAAAAGCACTTTCTTTCTCTTTAAAATGCAAAACAATTTAGTAAAATATACAGACTTTTTAATAATTCACTAATTAAATCATAAAGATATCAATGAGCTTACTAGGAACATAAACCCTGAGAGTTGAAAGGGACCTTAATCATTAACTAGTTGTAGTAAACAATTTTGATTGTTTCCCATCAGTTTTTTTCCTAATGCCCCTTCCAAATGGGACACTGCTTCACAGCCAACAGACTTTGTTGTAAATAGCACCATCTGCATTTTGTTCTAAACCGGTTACCTTAATCCTATCTTCCTTTCCCTTCCAGTGCTTGGCATATATACTAAGTTGATGGTTGGGAGAAGAAGAGTTCACTCATCCTCTGGAAGTTGTGATACACAGATGTGATACCTGCAATCACCAAAGCCATTTTCTAGCATGTTGAGTTAAAGCTGACAAAAAAGAGAAGGCAGTGTGAAGACAAGTGGAACCAGGTATCTGATCAAACTACACCTAATGGCTGCTTCACATTAGGAATTTTTAGCCATGGAGTCAATGCATTTCTAAGCTTTAAATTTTAATGCATATTTGATTTCAGTTTTATGTTACCTGCAGTTGAAAAATATCCTAAACAATGCCCTCTTGTAATGCTTTTTCCCTAAATGAAGAAATT
Organism: Sturnira hondurensis; assembly: GCF_014824575.4. Taxonomy (NCBI): domain Eukaryota; kingdom Metazoa; phylum Chordata; class Mammalia; order Chiroptera; family Phyllostomidae; genus Sturnira; species Sturnira hondurensis. The sequence goes on along the minus strand of NW_028093845.1, from coordinate 11,437,786 downwards.
CTGATTTAGACTATTTATTATTTAATGCTCAAGGTGTGACCCATGACTTTAACATTCTTTTGTTGAGCCCCTGCTATGTGCCAAGTCCTGTGGCACATACACAAGACATGTGCCTGCTTTTGACAGGGGAAATTCAAGAGATAAATATTTTAGCTTCAGTCATAGCTGATAGGTTTAAGTGTTTAATGCATGTGGGAGGTGGTATTCTAGAAACTGGAATGCGTGACCACTCGACCCCAGGTCAACAAACCAACCCGGTGCCCCATGAAGTCTGCAAGTGCTGAAGGTGGTATCTGAGCCATTGTGCTCTAGAGAGGGACCCAAATAAAGAACTGTTAACCAACAGATAAAGAAGTACTAGGAAAATCACCATCGGACTGCAGTTCTTATCCAATTAACCTTTTCAACAAACCCCTTACCTACCCTTTCTTCACCTTAAAAAATCTCGGCTTAAGATGAGATGTTAAGATGGTTTTTGAGGTATATAACCTGCCATCTTCTTAGATGGCTGAAAACTGAATAAAGTGACCATAAAGATTCAATCCTTGGATTTCTGGTCAAGATGGAGGCGTAGGTAAACACACTTTGCCTTCTTGTGCAACCACAGAAAGAATTACAACTGGACCTCAAAACAAATAATGCCCAGAAGCATTAGAAAATTGAGCTGTGTAGAAGTCTAACAACTAAGGATTTAAAGAAGCCACATTCATCCAGATGAGTAAGAGGGGCAGAGATGAGGAGATGAGAGAAGATGCAAGGGGACACGGTGTGGTTTGGATAGGCAGTGGCGATGGAATGGGCAGTCTCACATTCACATGTGGTGTATAAAGATCAGGAGGGATACCGTGGGAGTGAGTGATCTCAGCTGCAGGCCAGATTGCACAGCCCAGGGTTTCAGCACCAGGAAACTAAATCCTCATAACTGCTAGCCTTAAAAACCAATGGCAGTTGGGGTAGCAAAAGAAACTACCAGATTTTCAGGAGACTCCACTCGAAAAACTCACACTTCTTGAAATATAAACAGACCCACCCCCTCTGGGATTTAGCTCCAGGGCTATAGCTGGAAGGGTGTCAATCCCACAGGGTGAGAGCAGGGAAAGCCTCCAGAAGCCAGGCAGTGGCATTGTCCCCTCTCCAAATCCTCCTCCTATACAGAGTCACAAAGCAGTGAAGTGGGTTGCCCTGCCCAGGTGATTACCTAAGGTTCTGCATCACACAATTTATAGGAGCCTTTTCTATGTTAGGCCATGTTACTAAGACAGGGAGTCAAAGTAGCTCTACCTAATACACAGAAACAAACACCAGGAGTCTGCCAAATTGAGGAGACAAAGAAGTATGGCCCATATGAAAGAACAGAATAAAAACCCAGAAAAAAGAACTAAATGAAACAGATATAACCGACCTATCAGATACAGAGTTCAAAACAGTGGTGATCAGGATGCTCAAGAACTCACTGAGTATGCCAACAAAATATAAAAGACCCAGGAAGGAATGAAGTTTACACTAAGTGAAATAAAAAAAAATCTACAGGGAACCAACAGTGGAGGGGATGAAGATGAGATTCAAATCAATGATTTGGAACATAAGGAAGAAATAACATTCAACTAGAACAGCAAGAAGAAAAAAGAATTTAAAAAAATGAGGGTAGTATAAGGTGCCTCTGGAACATCTCCAAATGTGCCAACGTCTGAATGATAGGGATAAAAGAAGGAGAAGAAGAAGAGCAGGAAATTGAAAATTTATTTGAAAAAAATAAAATAAACTCCCTTAATTTGGTGATGGAAGTAGACATACAAGTCCAGGAAGCCCAGAGAGTTTCAAACAATTTGGACTCAAAGAGGTTCACACCAAGACACATCATAATTAAAATGCCCAAGATTAAAGATAAAGAGAGAATCTTAAAAGCAACAAGAGAAAAGCAGAGAGTTACCTACAAAGGCGTTCCCATAAGGTTATCAGCTGATTTCTCAAAAGAAATTTTATAGGCAAGAAAGAACTTGAAGGAAGTAGTTAAAGTGATGAAAAGCAACCTAGATCTACAATCTAGATTACTCTATCCAGCAAAGCTGTCATTTAGAATGAACGGGAAGATAAAGTCCTTTCCACATAAGGTAAAGCTAAAGGAGTTCATCATCACCAAGCGATTATTACATGAAATGTTAAAGGGACTTACTTAAGAAAAAGAAGAAGATCAAAACTATGAACATTAAAAAGGCAACAAATTCACAACTATCAGCAACTGAATCTAAAAAACAAACTAAGCAAACAACCAGAATGGGAACAGAATCACAGATATGGATATCAATTGGAGGGACATCAGCTGGGATGGGGAAGGGGGAGAATAGGGTAAAGGGAAGGAATGGGGGAAAACTTGTAGGGATTAAGAAGCATAACTGGAAGGTACAAAATAGAGAGGGGGATTTTAAGAATATTATAAGAAACGAAGAAGCCAAAGAACTAAATACATGAAGAACAAAATAGGAGGGATCACAATAACTGATTTCAAACTATATTACAAGGTCATGGTAATCAAAACAGTCTTGTACTGGCATAAGAACTGACACAAATATCAATGGAATGGAGCAGAGAGCCCAGAAATAAACCCATGTCTCTATGGTCAATTAATATTTGACAAAGGGGGCAGAAGCATAAAGTGGAGTAAAAATAGCCTCTTCAACAAATGGTGTTGGGAGATCTGGATAGCTACACGCAAAAAAATGAAACTAGACCACCAGCTTACACTATACCCAAACATAAACTGAAGACTGATAAAAGATTTAAGCATAAGCTGCATCACCATAAAAGTCCTAGAGGAAAGTATAAGCAGTAAAATGTCACATATCTCACACAGCGATATTTTCACTGATACACCCTCTAGGGAAAGGTAAATAAAGGAAAGAATCAACAAATGGGACTATGTCAAATTAGAAAGCTTCTGTACAGCTAAAGAAAACATGGTCAGACTGAAAAGGGAACTAACTATATAGGAAACCATAATTGCCAATGGTACCTCACACAAGGGTCTGATCTCCAAAATAGTTAAAGATCTCATATGACAACACCAGGAAAACAATCTATCTAATTGAAAAATGGGCAAAGGACCTGAACAGACACTTTCCCAAGGAGGACATACAGAGGGCCCATAAGCATAGTGATGCTCAGCATCACTAGCCAACAGGGAGATGCAAATTAAAATCACAAGATACCACCTCACACCAGTCAGAATGACCATGATTAACAAATCAGTAAACAACAAGTGCTGGCGAGGATGATGAGAAAAGGGAACTCTAATACACTGTTGGTGGGAATGCAGACTGGTGCAGCCACTGTGGAAAACAACATGGAATTTTCTCAAAAACACTAAAAATTGAACTGTTTTTTGACCCAGCAATTAGGGTATAATTGGGATTATACCCTAAGAAACCTGAAACAGCAATCCAAAAGAACCTATGCACTCCTGTGTTCATAGCAGAGTTATTTACAATAGCCAATTGCTGGAAACAACCTAAGTGCCCATCAGCAAGAGTTGATTAAAGAACGGTGATTCATTTATGCAATGGAATACTACTCAGCAGAAAGAAAGGAGGAACTCCTACCTTTGGCAACAGCATGGATGAAACTGGAGAACATTATGCTAAGTGAGATAAGCAAGGTGGTAAAAGACAAATAGCATATGATCTCACCTATAATGGGAAACTAATGAACAAAACAAACAAATGAGCAAGATAGAACCAGATGCATGGAAACAAGGAACAAACTGGCCAGGACCAGAGGAGAGGGGGCAAGGGGATATGAGAGGAAAAATGGGGAAGGGCCTAGTTAAAGAACAAATATAAATGACCCATGAACATGAACAATAGGGCGGAGATTGACTGTGGAAGTGGGGGCTGCGGTGGGTGGGACAGGGGAGAGCAACATGGGAAAAATAGGTCAACTCTAATAGAACTACAATAATAATTTAAAAAAGGAGGGGAAAAGGCTGATTTTGAAGAAAAAGAATAATGAAAGATATTTTCCATTTTAATTTTTTAATTCTTACCTTAGGACATTTTTAAAACATTGCTCTTAGAGGGAGCAAGGAACAGAGAAAATATTGATATGAGAGAGATGCACTGATTGGCTGCCTTTTTACTGTACTCAGACCAGGGATCTTAGATGCCCAGACCAGGGACATATCGAAAACCTAAGTATGTGATCTGACTGGGAATTGAACCCATAACATTTTGGTTAGTGGCAATGCTCCAACTAATTGAGCCACACTGGTCAGGGCAACATTTTCCACTTTAGCTCAGCATTTTGAGATACCAAAAATAAACTGATGGTACCAGTAAAGTAGATTAGTGCTATAATAAAACAAGCATAGAACAAGGAATTGTGGGTTCTCTTTCCAGATTTGTTTTAGTTTGACATTCAAAATTTTTTAATCTTCTTTGGAGATTGGTTTCTTCTTCTATGATGAGGCAGTTCTCATCTGTTTTCTGAGATACCATTTCTATTTCGGAAAATGTATCATTTTTTATGTTTTAACTTCATTAAAAAATCCCCTCCAATACGATTTCTTTGGCTCTTTGAATTATTTTCATATTTGTTTGATTATGAATTATTACTTAAGTGTTTGGGAGGAGATGTATAGAGTGAGGGAAGATGGCTTAAGCATTAGCAGGCCCTCAATCTACTGTTATTAGTATCCTCCCTTATGTCTTCTTGTAATAGGTTAATGCTACTAACTCTTCCAAAGTAGGATATATACTCTGATATATTGTAAGGATTGATTTCATTCGAGTGCTCATTGTGCCCTATCTAGTTTCTTTTGCATTGCAGTCAGTGACCATGAAACAGAATATTACTGCTTTGCTCAGAATTGTTGTGGAAGGTCTTTTTGTGGGGGACAAACTCAACTTGAAGTCTTTTCTTCCTCTGTGTTAACAGATCTCTAATATTATTTGGAGCTGCAATGAATCTAATTCAAAGTTAACACTTTCCAGGTTGTTTGAGCTGGATGTGGCCATATGGTTAAGTTTTAGCCAATGGAATACACGTAGATACTTTATATGGGATTTCTCAGAATTCTGAAACAGAGGGTGCATCTTTTTGTCGTCTCATGCTTCTGGTTGCTACCTGTAACGTGTCCAGAGCTTAAGTCATCATCTAGAATGAAGAGTAACAAGTTAAGAATATTAAAGGAACAACAGAAGGAACCCGAATCTCTGTATTACTTATCTATAGATTTAATTATATGAAGTACAAATTAACTTATTCTAAGGCCTCTCTCCTTGGCTTGTAGATGGCTCTCCTCTCCCTGCATCTTCACATGGTCTTCATCTTGTGCTTGTTTGTAATCTGATCACCTTTTCTTATAAAAGACACCTTTTCTTGTTTAAGTCATTTTGGGTTTTCTGCCAAATGTACCTGAATATAAATTTTAACTAGTACTGTGGGTGATTCAACACCGAATTCTATCAAGTTTTCTTTTAGTATCTTTTAAACCTGTCTTTTTCTTTCTCTTCTTTCTTCTCACATCCTCACCACCAATACTACCACTTTAGTGATCACCTAGACTATCGCAAGTGTTTCTTAACTAGTCTACATAAAACAGTCTAGACTCTCCCATATGTTCTCCACCCTGTAGGCTTATTGTGTTTTCAGAATTTAAATTGGGTAAGATTATTACCCACTCCTCTTCCAGGCTGAAATTCTTCAGAGGTACTACGGTCTGAATGTTTGTCTCCCCATATATTTTATATGTTGAAATTTTAACCCCCAAAGTAATATGATTAGGAGGTAGAGTATTGAGGATGGAGCCTCTAGGTCTGTTTTAGTTTAACATTCAAAAGCATTTATCTTCTCTCTGTAAAAATGAAGGCAGAGCTCTCATGACTGAGATTATTGCCACTGTAACAGAAACCCCAGAGTGCCAGCTCGCTCTTTCTGCTATATGAGGTTAGAGTGAGAAGACAGCCATCTAGGAAGTGGGCTCTCGCCAGATACCAAATCTGCTAGTGTCATGAGTGAAGAAATACATGGTTGTTGTTTATAAACCACCCAGTTGATGGTATTATTTGTTGTAGCAGCATGAATGGACTAAGATGAAAGGTTTTCCGATGACAATTAGGATAGATACCAAAATATTTAATATAGTTTGTATTAGTTTTCAGGGATATCATAATCAAACAGCATGGACTAGATGGCTTAAATAACATAAATCTACTTTCTTATAATTCTTGAGGCTAGAAGTCTGAGTTCAAGTTGTTAGCAGGTTTAATTTATTCTAAGGCCTCTCTCCTTGGCTTGTAGATGGTGGCTCTCCTCTCCCTGCATCTTCAATGGTCTTCATCTTGTGCTTGTTTGTAATCTGATCACCTTTTCTTATAAAAGACACCAGTCATATTAGATTAAGGCCCATTCCAATGATCTTATTTTAAGTTTATTACCTCTTTAAAGGCCCTCTCCAAATATAATCATATTCCAAGACACTTGGATTTAGGACTTCAACACATGCATTTTGGGGGAACACTATTCAGTCACTAACAATGACCCGTAGTGTTTGGCTCTGCTTGTATGTGCTTGTAAGCCTTTGCAAGCCCCATGGAAAAAAAAACATCAGAAAAACTTGTTTATTATACAAACTTTCTGTGCAAAGGAGAACACCACTACAACAGAACCTCAGTAGTGTCTCAAAAGGGAAAAGTTCAAAAAGAGTACTTGCAGGGTGGTCTGGGCAGGGATTGGTTAGTGAATTGGTAAACTAGGCAAGTTGCTGGAACAACTAGTGTGTCTTTTGTTGTAATGCAGGGGTTCTTTAGGAGTTGGTGTTAAGAGTTAAAGTATTTGTTTTTTCCCATGTTGCATATCATGGTGAGATATGGTTTAATGATTTACCTGTTTTTGAGAGTCATAGTAAAGTTTTACTACCTGTGGTTTCTGGGTTTTTCTGTTTTATTTCAGTGCTTCTCTCCACTAATGGTCATTCTTTAGTCTAAACCAAGGAGAAAGTCATTGCCTTCTGGATGTGTGAGTAATCCAGACCTGTATTGCGGTTCAGTGGGTTGTAAGTCATTTTGGTATTTTCCAGTGTCAGGGCTTCCTGCTCTTTTGGTTGGAGGGATCATCTGTCCTGGCTGTGGCGGCGCTCGCTTGCAACAGCACAAACACTGAAGCAAACATTTGTGTGAAAATTTACAGAGCGCTGTGAAGCCATGGCTACAGACTTCTATAAATGACCCTTAGTTTTTGTAATCTTTCTTACTGACAGGGAAAATATAATAATGCTAAGATATTTTGCTTTGTACTGCCATCCATTAGCCAGACACAATTTGTCCTCAAAGCAAATCTGTTCTTCTCTGACTTTTTCCTATTTCTGAGAATGTTAAATAGCTTTGTTTTTGTGGCCTTCAGCTATCTTCCCAATCAACTCATTAGCTCTAGCCTTTCTGTGACAATTTTTACAGAATGATACCATACTTTAATATTCATCCTTTGATATGTACTGTTTCTTTTTATTCTTTGGCATAAAAACTTTTAAAACCCAAAGATATTGGAATGCTTCTTTCATGACGACATTGTTTTTGCTTTCCTCATATGCCTACTTAACCATTATGCAGTCAGGACTTCTTGTTAGATACCTAATCCTTTCAGACTGTATTATCTTTTACAGTCTCAGACCCTGACCACATTTGCCCCTTGTCTAATTAGCTTTAAGAAGCCAGCATTACTTTCTGGAAAATTAAGAATGCCCTTTGAAACAGGCTGATTTAGAGAATGGATTTTAACAAATAAGCATGTACATGCAATTTTGCAAAATAGTTCAAATTCACTAGATTTGTGAAGATGTGTCACTGCTTCCTGTTCCCGAATCTTCTGGTCTTCATCTCATATTCTCTGCTTCTCTTGGTTAAGACTCCTCTACACATCTCTCTGAATAGCATGGCTGATACAAGCAAATCTATGCAGGAGACAAAAGGAGCTATTGAAATTCAGGGATAGAGAATAGACAACAGAAATTTAAGAAGGAAAATGATATTACAAATATTATTTTTGGACAACTTTGTGTCAGCAGTTTAGAACGTGATCAATTGTGAATGGAGACTGGAAAGGCAATGGAAAAGGAGAGAGCAGCTAACTGGGAGAAGCCATGACAGTGAGAAGTATGTGAGGTGAAGGAACCTCAGGCAGAAGGAATGGCTGAGGACAAGGAGAGACCAATCCCAGGCAGCAACAGAGCAGGAGGGAGGCATCTTGCTCTTCCCATAACTGGACAATTTAGATCTTATTTATTGGCCTTTTTCAGAAATGCAGGCTCAAATTTTCTGATATCCTTGTGTTTACCTGTTGTAGCTTGCTAAGTAAAAACAGCTGAACTTGGTACAAGTTCAATGTCATTTCCTTCAAGAATTAACTCATTTTTCTGAGTTTGAGATATAGAACAAAAATTGAATACTGGAGACACAGAAGAAAGAAAGGCAAATGTAACATCAAAGTCTGAAGATGGGTCAGAGAGGAGAAGGAAACTGTGAGGGCATGCTTGTTTACAGATGAAGAGACAAATAAAAATATGTATTTCTACAGGCTAATGTTTCTGATGTGTCTGTCAGTACATATTTCACTTAAAGTCAGAATTTTTATTCTAATTCCTCCTTTTTTTATTTGTCCTGCTTCTGACATTCAGGAATACTATATATTGAGAAACTTATTCCATCACGTGGAGAAAAATTTACATTATTATTTTTAGGAGGTAAAAGTGTTCCCAAATACTAAAGAAACAGTTTACTTTAGACTCAATGATAGAAGACTTTAGATCACATAAAAGAAACAAAAAGTAACAAGAGAAATTGAATTAGAGAAAGCAAAAGCAAGATTATTGATCCTCAAAAAGTCTACCTCTTAGAAGAAGATGAACAGGGGTTGAAGAAAATTGGAATCGGCTGCTGTGGTAACAATTTTAATTTATAGGCAAATATGAATTTTGAATTACAAATTTTTTATTAAATAATCTATATGTGAATGAATGCTGAAGAGACATTAATAAAATTATGGCTTGAGATGCTTAATTAATTAATTAATTAAGCATATTAATTAATTAATATGGCTCATATTAATCCTAAATATGAGGATTAAAGTGGAAATTTTTCTTTTTTTCTTTTTAAATACTTTTGAATGTTATTGTTGTTCAGGTGCAGTTTTCTGCCTTGTCCCCCACCTCTCCCCTCCACCCCAGGTATCCCTACCTCCCTCCCTTGTTTCCACCCCTTCTTGTTATTGTCCATGTGTCTTTGATAGTTGCTCTTGTAAACCCTTCATCTTTTTCCCCTCAGTTATTCCCTCCATCTCTCCTCTGGTTACTGTTAGTTTGTTCTTAATTACAATGTCTCTGGTTATATTTTGCTTGTTTGTTTTGTTGTTTAGGTTCCTGTTAAAGGTGAGATTGTATAGTATTTGTCTTTCACCACCTGGCTTATTTCACTCAGCATGATGCTTTCCAGTTCCATCCATGCTGTTGCAAAGGGTAGGAGCTCCGTCTTTCTTTCTGCTGCATAGAATTCCATTGTGTAAATGTACCACAGTTTTTTTATCCATTCATTTACTGATGGGCACCTGGTGCCCAGCACTTGGCTATCATAAATTATGCTGCCATGAACATTGGGGTGCATAGGTTCTTTTGGGTTGGTGTTTCAGGGTTCTTAGGATATAGTCCTAGCTGTGGAATTGCTGGGTCAAAAGGCAGTTCCATTTTTAGTTTTCTGAGGAAATTCCATACTATTTTCTACAGTGGCTGCACCAGTCTGCATTCCCACCAAGAATGCACTAGATTTCTCTTTTCTACACAACCCCTCCAACACTTATTGTTTGTTGCCCTGTTTTTGATGGCCACTTGGAAATTTTTCTTATAATTTATTATAACTAATGTTATCAATTTCAACAAGGACAAAAATATTAATAAATATAAACAAATATGTAAAAATTTCCACTTCTGTCAAAACTTGTATTACAGCTAGCATCTTCCAATAACAGCAGAGTATGATGATATAAACTCAGTAAAAACAGGGGACAAACAAAAAAAAAGAAAATCAAAGATAGCAAACACAAATACAAGCACTTAATACTTTCAATTATATACATTGCACTTTCATTTATTCAAAACTGTGTGTAGAAATCCTGTATCCCTTTTCATTAGCAAGTCTTTATCAGGTAGTTAAGAACTCTCCTGAACAAAGAAAACTAGAAAGATTGTCGCTGCCCTCCATAACAGTTGTTTATATGCTATTTTATTGATTCTGATTCCATTATAATTTCCTGGACTGTATATTAAATAAGCAATCACTGGATGTTATTAACAAACCCTTTAATCAAAATATGAAGCTTAAGACTAGGAATCTGCATGCTTTTGACAATTCTTATGCTCCCTTATGTTTGAGAACCTTTCTTCCATAAATCCACAATATCTATCATGAGAAATGATTAACACACATGTTAATCAGCTTAACAATAACCCACAACCTTCGGACCAACTTGATTAACACACATGAATAGGCCATGAAATACTGAATAGAATTACTGTATGGGCAATAAATCTTTTTATTTTATTTATAGCTTAGCCCAGGAAACTTATAGTAGATGCTTGATATTTGTGAGTAATTAGATAGTTTATGGATTAGAATACTGAATTTCCATGGTGACCTAAATTTTTAAAACAATACATTTAATTATTTTTGATTACATGCAAAATAACCACTGATTACTTTATATTTTTACAATGTACCATGAACAAGTTTGGTTTTCATGATTCTAAAATGATAACAAATAAAAAGGTCTTTGGGAGAAAAAAAATGCATACAAGTCCTACAATACACCGAAGATTGACTTAAGAAAATAAAGGAAATTTGTAATACACCCAAAATTCCTTCTGCATTTACTGACATTTAATCTCACAAAATGTTCCAGCCTCTGGAAAAGGCAAGGCAGTAGATGCGATGAATAAATCCATCAATCATTTAATCGAAACTTCTAAAATCCAACTAAGGCTGATTTCACTCTGACAAAATGAAATAAAAATCGATCCAATTCGTTAAAGCCTTATGCCTGTTAGAAATTCATTGAACTGAAAATAAAGGCTTAATCAAATCTTTTTCTCATATAACAAATACCTAGGTGGTGAGAGCCGTTGTTCTGTCAACTTCTCTACAGTGTCTTCACTCAGAATCCATATCTTTTCTATATGGCTTTCACATCTTTTTTTGACTTCAGCACTGAAGTTTGCTGCTGTAATTACTTACTTTAGGCCAATATTCAAGGCAGAAGGAAAGGAAGAAAGGGTGATATTAGCTATTGGTATATATTTTTTCACGTCAGGAAGTAAAGTCTTTCCCAGCAACTCTCTACTAGATCTTGCCTGCCCCACCTTTTCTCCACATTAATACATGACTTTTATCTCACCTTTAACATATCACAAATATGTCTGAGGGACCATGAGGCATCTTGCTCTTCCTGTAACTGGACAATTTAGATCTTATTTATCGGCCTTTTTCAGAAATGCAGGTACCACCCTCAAATTTTCTGATGTCCTTGTGTTTACCTGTTGTGGCTTGCTAAGTGAAAACAGCTGAACTTGGTACAAGTTCAATGTCATTTCCTTCAAGAATTAACTCATTTTTCTGAGTTTGAGATATACAACAAGCACTGCCTCATCCAAACCCTGTGGATGTGTTTTTCACCCACAAAATTTCTCATTCTACAAAAGAACTATTCTCCTGAATAATGAAGTTGACAGGGAAGTGAGCATACACAGACCCCATCTTGTAAGAGAAGCCCAGTGTAGCACCCTTGTCAGGTACTGTGAATGACAGTGTGATAGTGCAAACAGCGGCCACTTCCTTTCTATTTCTCACTATGGGTCAACCCAGTGCCTCTTTTTCTTTCCAAGGAGACTGAATTCTACATTGACGTGATTGAAGCCCCTCCACAGGGTGCCTCTGGGATCCTCCACAATAACGGTGCATTCTTTCAGCAAAGCGATTTTCAACCTCTTTCATCCCATGGCACACATAAATTAATTACACAAGCTCTGCAGCACACCAAGAAATATTTCTTTTGTGCCTATTTGACAAAAACAATAGGTATAATTTTGATTTACTCACACCAGATGGCTATTGCTGCGTTGGCTGTTATCATTTTATTTGACAATCTAAGGGAAAAGAGGTCAGTGCTTCTGACTAAACAGTCAGGTATTGCATGTTTTAAAATTCTTGTGGCACACTGTTTGGAAATCACTGCTTCAGCGTTGTGTTGGCATTTTCTGGAATGTCAATGTCTGGTTGCTGGGAACATTCTTCATTTTTGCAGTTAGATGTGGCCTGGATTTCCCCTTTTGACTCATGGCTGTTTGGCCAGAGCTTTGTCAGATGCCAATCCATTACTGTGATTCTGAGAAAATGAGACTCCAGCTTTTGGATCCTATGGTGGGTAGCAAGTGAAGTATACTGTCCAGTCCTAGCAGCATTAGGAATGGGAGGAGGTTGTGACAGACACTTCTCTTTGGCTAACTCAAAAGTTGTTTCCTAACTGTCCTTTCCTTTCCTGCCTATATATGGAATCCAAAAGCTAGATACATATTTCCCCAGACTCACATGATTTCTGCATGTTTATAACATATATACTCTCCATTAAAGCTTCCCTAGCTATTTTTTACTTTTTGGTGGGGAGTCGATTTAACAGAAGATAACGTTTCACCCTAAGAATATTTTTTAAAGAGCAAAACACATGGTTTAGAGAGAAGAATCATCTGGCCGAGGAGCGGTTAGTAAGAAACCTAAAGGTGAACCCGCCTTAGTGGGGGGAGGGTGCCGATTTGATTAAGTCATACTTGGTTTAGAATTTACAGAGCTCTCTTTCTTTCCTTTGGTAGTTAAGTAATTGAAGTTAATCTCTTTGAAGGACATCTCAGTTGGGTTCATATAAGATTGAAACATCATTAAGAGAAAATTAATAAAAGAAAACATTTCAAGGTGGGTAAAACAGATATTACAGTCTTAGTCCCTGAATATGGCCTCATAGGAAGACTAAGCTCTGACAGAGCAGGGAGTATGAGCCAAATGTCCAGCTTCTTTTATTAAAAAACAGGAGTATGCAACAGCATAAAATTTGCAAGGCTAATTTTTTAAAGAAAGAATTAAGGAAAATTTGTTTATCTATCAGGAATCCAGTCTGGAGGACTCAGATCATAGATATCTCCTGAAATGTGGAAGAAATACCCTGGTTTGTCATAAAAGCTTAGCAAGAGATTGGAGTCTGAAAGAGGAAGAGGAGGAAAGAAAGGTAAGAGGAGGAAGGACTCTAGGAGGAAAGAAAAGCAATAGGGCTTTTGCATCCTGATTTCCCTCCTCTGAATGGTTTCCAAGGGGGTGATGCAACTCACAGGTACCTTAGATAAACAAGTGGGAGGGTACGAGCAGAGACTTTTACTTTCTTTTCCATTTGTATAGGGCCACATTCAACTTATTGTCTAAAGTGCAAAATGTTTTAGAGTAAAAGACGTCACAGAGACAACTGGCAAAAGTCAGGATTTACTGGAACCTACTCTGTACTAGGAGGGTACACATAACCAACCACTTTGGAGGATATGGTGAGTCTGATAGAGTGAGTGCTCAGATGGCTTTCCTATCAGTTATATACCCTGAGAAGGTGTTGTCAGGGAGCTGTTAAGAGGAAACTTCAGGTGAAGTTAGGTGACCCCACAGCAGAGTCAGGTGGAACACTGCAGGCTGGGAGACTGGATGAAGTAAATGGTAATCACCCAAGGGCCTGTGGCCATTGGGGTAGCTTGGACTGTCAGAATGGGAGCCACTTTGATATCCCATACTTTTCTCTGTTGTCTGATTCTTTTTATCTAAATTATTTACTGGAGTTTAATACTGGTGAAAATCTCTGATCATGTTAGTCCGATTTGACAACGCTAATCCTGTTACCTCAGTTATAGGGAGGGAATCTTGAAAAATTACTACCTATAAGAAGGTAGTAATTTAATAGGTAGTAAAAATTACCACCTATTACTACCTAAATTTACCCCAGGTTCATAGAGTGCTGTTGCAAATCCAAGGGAACAAGCGTTTTCTGAAAAACATTATTTTGGGTAAATTGGGCTTTAAATATTTTGAGTGAAGTCTAAAGACAAAGGGCATGTCACTAAGTAGCAAGAAAACACATTTTTAGCAAAAAAACCCACATAGGTTGTTCCTTCCAAAGTGTTCAAATGTATTAATTGGGAATGATTAGCTCATTCAAGAAATTCTGCCATTGTTTAAAACTTTGGAAATTTCTTTTCTAAGAAATGTATCTTTTAAAAAATATCTTTGAATGTGGCATATCTTTATTCTTTGGCAGTGTCTTTTATTTTTGGAAACAGAAGCTACTTAGAAATAAATGCAATGAATAAGGTAGATATTTGAGGATTAAAAATTGTGAATATATAGTAGTGTGACTTGCTTTCTTGAATGGTTTGTAAACTAAATGGTAAGATAATTCCCAAAGAACAAAACTCTCTGATTAAAATAGCTTCGCTGGGATAAGTTATATTTTCCTAAGATGACTGCTTTGAAGGATTACACTCATTTGGATGTTTCTTTCCTGTTTACTTACCTTGTCATCCTACTTAAGATACCTACTTTGATCATTATATTTAAACCTGGCATTTTTAATCAAGATAATTGTTCAGTAGATGTTTTCTCCTATGCTAGTGTTAATAACTGTTATTTATGGAGAGCAGAATGGTCTTATTATATATTTTAGTTTTCTCGTAATAACAGTGTATATGGATCAGAATAAAAGAGTAACATTTTCCCAATATAGACCTGTGGGAATAAATGATAGGGTTTTTATATCGGTAGCCTAATGAAAACCTATTACATTGTACTTATCTACACAATAATCCAATACCATTTTATAAACACCTATGATTACAAGAAATAATAATCTTCAGAGTTTTTCCTTTGAAATGCAAGGGATTTGCTTATTATACTTTTTTTTTTTACATCTAAACATTGTGATTTAGTTTCTGTGTAAGTGACATGCTTTCTTTCCTAACAAGAAAGGGTAATACATTTAGGAGTAACTTACATAAGTGTTGAGGCAAGATAAATAGTCCTTTAAGAGCTGAAAAGTATTTGTTCTGCTTCATGCTGTGCACGAAATTATTTTTTTGAGTTCATTTAAAATTTTTTTCAATTATAGTTCACATTCAATATTATTATGTATTAGTGTCAGGAGTACAGCGTAGTGGTTAGACAATCGCATACTTTTAAAAGTGATCCACCTGATAATTCCAGTACCCTACTGGAGCCATACACAGTTATTACAATATTATTGACTGTATTTCTTGGGTTGTACTTTACATCCCCATAACTATTTTGTAACTACCATACTGTACTTCTCAATCCCTTCATCTTTTTCACTCAGTCTTCTCAACTTCCCTCCTTCCCCTCTGGCAATCATCATGAGTTCATTTTTTTAAATTGGATTTATTGGGGTGATGTTGCTTCACAAACCATACAGGTTTCAAGTGTACAACTCAACCAAACATCATCTCCACACTGTGTCATGCTCCCTTTGCCCCAAGCAAAGTCTTTTTCTGCCCCTGCTGTTGCCCCCTCCCCTAGCCCCACCCCTTTTCCCTCTGGCTATCACCACACTGTTGTCTGTATCTCTATGTCATCATATGTTTTTGGGTTTTTTTTGCTTAACCCCTTCACCTTCTTTTAGCCAGCCCCTCAACCTCCCTCTACTCTGACAGCTGACAGCTGTCAGTTCCGTGTATCCAAGCTTCTGTTCCTATTTTGTTCGTCAGTTTATTTTGTTCATTAGATTCTACATGTAAGTGAAATCAGTTTCTCTTACCGGCATATTTCACTTAGCATAATCGTCTCACATCCATCTGTGCTGTCGCAAAAGGTAAGATTTCCTATTTCTTTTGTGGCCAGTGGTACTCCATTGTGTAAATATACTGCAGCTTTTTTACCCACCCATCCACTGATGGGCACTTGGGCTGTTTCCAGATCTTGGCTATTATAAATAAAGCTTCAATGAACACAGGGGTGCATATATTCTTCCAAATCAGTGTTTCCGGCTCCTTTGTATATGTTCCCAAAAGTGGGATTGATGGTCAAAAGTCAGATTCACTTTTAATTTTTAGAGGTACCTCCATTTTGTTCTCCATGTGGCTGCACCAGTCTGCATTCCCACCAACCGTGCACGAGGGTTCCATTTTCTCCTCATCCCCACCAACATTATTGTTTATGATTGATGACAGCTGTTCTAATAGGCATGAGGTAATCTCTCCTTATGGTTTTAATTCATATGTGAGATTATTATTTGTATGCATTAGTGTGTGTGTGTGTATACAAGGATATTACACACATTTTTAACTCAAATGTTATAAGATAAAATTAAGATAGTGATGTGTGCATCAGTGGGGCCCTCTAAAGAGAAAACACTGAGACAGAATTAGCAGTCCTAGAAATTTAATGGGGGAGGATGCCGGTGAGAAATAAAGGCAGGAGGAAACAGACTTGACTCCTGTAAAAGAAAGGAGAGTGGAGAAGGATTGGGAAGGGGAGCCTCAGACCATGATGTCGATGTGACAAAGCATTGGTCAAACCAGCAGAGAGCTCTAAATCAAAGACACCTGACAGAGGAGTCTAGTGTTAGGCAGAACCCCCTGCCCTGCCCCCATCCAGGTATGCACAGCACACTCAACTGTTGGTTGTCAGCTGTCAGAGAAAAGTGTTCTTTGCTCAAAAGGTGGACTGTGGTCATATGGTAACTCTGACTTAACTTTTTGAGGAGCCTCTATACTGTTTTCCATAGTGGCTGTACCAGTTCAAAATCCCACTAGCAATGAAAGAGGGTTCCTTTTTTCTCCAGAACCTCTCCGATATGTGTTATTACTTTTCTTGATAATAGCCATTCTAACAGGTATGAAGCAGTATCTCATTGTAGTTTTGATTTGCACTTCCCTAATAGCTGGTGAGGTTGAGTATCTACACAAAAATTTTGAAATAATTTACTTACTAAGATATATGTACCTCTATATTCATTGCAGTATTATTCATAGCCAAGCCATGGCTTCACCTAAAGTGTCCCTTGATAGATGACTGGATAGAGAGGATGTGGTGCGTATACAGTGGAATCCTGCCCAACTGTAACAGAAGATGAAATACTGCCATCTGCAACAACGTGGATGGACCTTGAGACTATTATGCTAAGTGAAATAAGTTAGTCCGAAAAAGTAAGAAGCATATGATTTTGATTCATATGTGGGAGATAAAACTGAAAGCAACAAATGAAAAAACCAGGAAAAACAAACAAAAACTCAGGCACAACGAGATAGGGTGATGATGAGGGTATTGAGGGGCAGAGGGGGTTGAGTGTATGTTGACAGGAGATTTCACTCTGAGTAGTGAGCACACAATGCAATAGGCAATGTACTATAGAGTTGTACATTGGAAAGTGATACTTTTTATTGATTGAGAAAGAGAGAGAGAGAGAGAGAGAGCATTGATTTGTTGTTCCACTTATTTATATGTTCAACCATTCTTGATTGATTCTTGCATGTGCCCTCACTGGGGATTGAACCCTGCAACCTTAGCATATTGGGACAATGCTCTAACTGACTGAGCTACCTGGCTAGGGCCAAAACCTATATAAATTTATTAACCAATGTCACTCCCATAAATTTGATACAAATAATTTTTTAAGAAAGTTTGATACTGAAGGCAGTAACAATTGGGAGCTGTCAGTGACTGCAGTCCTTGCAGCTGAATGGCAAGTTCTTTCATTAAGATAGATCCAAGCAGCATGTCTCCGTGGATGCCACAGCGTGTGCACACATGCTTGCTCATGTGTGTATGTGTGTCTGTGTGTGTGTGTGTACCCTCCTCTGGTCAAATTAGAGTAGACACAAGAAAGCCCTCTATCATTTAGAGTCAACTATTCTGTAAGATAGTCTGTTGTTACAACCGATATAAACAGGTTTCGGTTTTATATGCTTGGCTGTCTTTTCTTGGAAAGCCGACATGCAGTTGGCTTGATCAGGGCCAATTTAAAGAGATTTACTTTACAGAAATATCCCGTAGCTCTGGCCAATGGCAATAATTCTTACTGTGAGGACTAGGTAGGCTGCACGACCAGGAGAGGACTGGGAAGTGCACCTTAAAATCAAATGCTATACCGCAGAGCAAGTGCAGTCATGCTTCCACACTCATATCCTCCTCGTATTTGGGCTAGAACAGGTGAAGAAGGGAAAATGAGAGGGAATCAGCAGAAAATGAGAGCAAATGAGCAGAATTAGCAGAGAATTAGTTTGGAGTAGATGGTTCAGCCTTCTTCAGAGGTGAGAAAAATAAATCTGAAAGAAGATGTCGATAGTGATCTTTATTTCCCTGATCATTGACTAAACCCACACCACACGTGTCTAATATGTAAAAGGAATCAGACAGCAGCCCTGGACAAAGATTGTTAGCGTATGTTACTATACCTTATTTTATTAATACTTATTTTAATTTTAATCATTTTATGAAAAATTTAGTGTCTTAAAACCTGTAATGCCAAAAATAGCATAAAGAATGGGTCAGTATAACAAAAAGGCAAGGCACTGCTGGTAGACAGTTTTATAGGTCAAGAAAATATTTTTAACTGATTTTCACACACTTCTGCTGATTTGCTTTGTGACTGTGAAAAGTGAAAAAGCATTTGTAACACATTTTGATATAAAACACAGAAATATATTGGATTTACAGATTTTTTCTTCAGAAAAAATTTTATCATTTTTATCTGTACTTCTTTGTTCTCACAAAAAGGGTGTTGGTGTCATTTTATACAACATTTAAAAAATGCATGGCTATACACAATCCAATAGATATTCCACATGTCTAAATTGTTTTATGGACCTATGATGTTAATAACAGCTTCTCAATTAATCAATAGACCCTCGTTCAGTGTCCGCTATATGACTCAGAATTGAGAATGGTATTATGTAGCATACAAAAGACAAATAATATACAGCCTTTAACCACTGTAATATATAATCTACTTGGAGAGTTGATGAAATGCACAAAATACAAAGAGAGACTGACACAAGTTAGTATATATTCAAGGGCTTAACTTTTGAGAGTTTCTCAGAGGAATAGTGGCTTAGAAATGGGTGAATTGGTTGGAGCTGGTTATAGAAAACATGTGGAGTGGTTGGATTTAAGTGGACACAAAAATGGGTAGGTTTGAAATAAACATAGGAGAAACAGAAGAAATAGCTTAAGCATGATTGGCATCATGTGGTATTCAGACATTAGGAGAGACTGCTCTGATTTAATTGAATAGCATGCTAGGAGTGAGAGGGGAAGTAATATGAGATAATTTGAGTCTAGAGCCCAGGTAATGGAGGCTCTGGGGTTAGACATGGCATGAAAGACAATAAGAAATTGTTGTAATAACAAAATGTAATTTTCAAGTCCAAGTATAATTGTTGAGGCTTTCCCTTTTATTTTATTATACCTCTCTAAGGACACAACACTTCGTTTTGAAAAGCTTGTGAATATTCCAGATTGTCAGAAAAGGTTAATCCACACGGGAAAGTTTGGCTGGGACTCAGATGGTTCCTAACTGTTGGAGTGTGTTGTTTCTGCTTGATATGCAAACTGCAGGTGAAGGGAAGCTCCCACCAGGTGGGTGCAAAGAGCACACTTAACAGGGATCCTTACAGAGGAATGGATAATAGACCAACCTGGCTCTCACTACTTAACCTGATGCTGGTGCCAGACCTTGCTTCGCAGGCTCCTGATGGGATTTCTCTTTCCTCTCTGGTGTCCCCAGGTCTTATCTTTGGCATCTCATCTCAAGCCCCATAGATAACTACAAGTTCCTATGCCATTAAATTCTCTTTCCTTCTGAGTCCAGTTGATTCTTATTTATTTATTTATTTTGCCTGCGTAGAATGTCAAGATCATTGCCTAGTCTTTTTGAGTCTCTTTTCATAGCATCAACACTGTGTTCTTTTTTCTGGGCCTTCCTGTCTGATTCTTCAGTCTTTTCTTCCCTCAATAAGTTTGGTTCTTACAAATCACAAACATTGACGGTTTTGTTTTTATTTTTAATGTGGGTTCAACAGTTTATTTTAAGTTTAAACAATGAGAACAAAATTTGAACACTGGCATTTACTTTTAATATTTATTTTAATATTTAATATTTATTCCTGCTTCCCAATTCTAATCTCATTTAGGCAAAGCAGATGACTGCAATTGACTGGAAAATCACACTATAGGGAATAAGATAAAAAGGGTAATATTTCAAGCTATTGTTTGACTATAGAATAATGATAATTAACATTGATTGACAACTTAGTCTATGTCAGAACCTAGGAAAATATTTACAGATTATTTTATTAGGATGGAATGATTGATGATTTGATAAATCAGTACAGGTTTAAGGGGTGTGCACCATTGCATGTTTTTTTTTTCATTTTAATCATCACCTGAGGATAAGTTTTATCAATTTTTTAGAGAGAGGGAAAGGGAGAAAGAGAGAGAGAGAGAGAAAGAGAGAGAGACAGAGAAACATCAATGTGAGAGAGAAACATTGATCAATTGCTTCCTGTAGGTACCTCAGAAGGGGATCAAATCCACAATGTTTTAATGGGAGGGACAATGCTCCAACCAACCAAGCCACCTGGCCAGGGTACCATTAAATGTTTTATGAGTAAAGATAGTAGAACTCAGAGACTAAGTATCCTGAAAAGTTTATAGAGCTAGCTCAACGGTGAAGCTAAGACTCCAATGTAGAAAATCTTCTCCAGACCCAGCACACTTATGACTGTGCTCTCAAAATATTTTTCTTTATCAAGGGTTAAACAAAATTACAAAAGTATTTTTAGAGGATTAGTCTGCCATCTGTGTAAGAGCCTAGAGAGAGGATTATTAGTTTGGAGGTTATTTTAGTCTTTCAATATGTCAAGTGCTGCAGGCATGAACTAAACTGGAAGTCCTAGATGTTGAGCCTAGTGGACGGGGATAATGTGAGCAGTAGGAGGGGAACAGTAATGTAAGATTAGCAATTAGAGAAACTAATAAGAAAATGTACAGTGTACTCTAGAAGTGTTTTCCAAATTTTCTTGACCACAAAATCACCTGGGGCACTTGGAGAAAAATGTGGAGTCCTAGACCCAACCTGGCCAGTCTGTCAGAAGCAGACTTTCCAACCCTAAAAAGGAGGATACCAGATGATTTTTGTGATCAGATAAATCGGAGAACACATTATAGACCATACCTTTTATTTTTTCCACTATAGAAACTTTTTATTGTATAATTTTAATGGCTTTTCTTAACTCACTGACACATTTACCTTTTTTTGCAATTAGTACTCAGTGTACAGAGTTGTTGTCTAGTTAGGTCAAGGCTCTTCAAAGCTTTTAGTTCAACTAGTGAATAATATAGGAAATTTGAGGTTTTATTGTCAAGGCATCATTGTTTATGGCAGAACATTCATACTTATTTTGAATGATCAGACATAGCATGAAGCCACATGCTAGAATTCAACCCTTTAACATTGACAAATGGAAAAGTGACATGTGAATTTCTGACTTATTGTTTCTAAGATCCCGTTTCATCAATCAGGTCAGCCAATTTTAAAGTAGAGTGGAGTAGTTGCTGATATAATTTCCTTAGTCCCTTCTGTGGAGTGTCAAGCAGTTTCCTACTTGGCAGGATCAGTTTTACATATTTTTTTATTTTATTGATTTTAGAGGAAGGAAGAAGAGAGAGAGAGGGAAACACCAATTTGTTCCACTTATTTCCGAATTTACTGGTTGATTCTTCTATGTACCCTGACCAGATATTGAACTTGCAACCTTGGCGTTTGGGGGCAATGCTCTAACCAACTGAGCTACCTGCCAGGACAGTGGGTTCAAGTATTAGAATTCAAATGTTATGTACTTCTCAAGTTTGAAAAACAAACATATTTTGGGCTAAAATTCTCTTCAGCATTTGTAATGTCCTGGAGAAATTAATGTAATAACCAGTTTGATGGTAAATAATGGGGTATGCAACCCCTTTACATACAAATTTCCTCATCAGTTTTATACGTAAAAATTACCAAACCTTTGGGAGTAGAGATTTCTAGTTCAGAATTCATCAAGTGATGTGTTAGGTATACTCAGACAGCCACTAAAGATTAGAGATCCTTTTTTCCCCACACATAAAACACAGAGAGTTACTGTTCTTTGTTTACTTCCCAGATATTTATAATATTGTTAAATATCTCCTAGAGATCTGCAGGAATGTAAATACAAAGTTCTTCTCTTAAAACAGCAAACGTTTCCCTTCAAGAGACCAATATTTAACCTAGTGAAACTACTTTGAACCACAGATGTGAAATTTCATGAACTTCTTGGTTGAGGAGTTCTCTGGCCTTACTGGTACTGTCTAAATTAATCACCATTCTCTCAGAATTCTTATAGTGTAGTTACCATTTTAATTCTTAAATTAGAGCAAAATTTTCTCCTTCTTGAATTAAGTTGCCCACGGATTTTTTTCTCCTAGAAGACAAATAATCATTGTGATAAAATGGGCCCTGAGTGATGTCAGAGACGATCCTGAAAGCAAGCTTGAGTGTGCCAGAGTAATGAGCTCCTGCCCAGTATGGGTAATAACCAGCAGCTTTTATGCCACAGACCCAATAGCAATGATTAGGGGGCACCCAGTGATCTGTAGGGGGCAAAATGCCTCTACTGGATTGTCAAAAAATACTGTCATGTTTTGACACTATTCACCCAGAATGGGGTGGGAGCGGGTTGTGGTTTTGCAGTATCAAGATCACTGGCTGGATCTAAAGCAAAAGAGAAGTAATCTTCCTTGTTGGATCTGAGAAAGTGGGACAGTCTCTAAATATACGTCCCCGGTTGCCTAATCTCCTTCCAAGTTCTATTTCCTTGGACGTTCTATTACAAAGGCTTTCGCTCATACTGTTTCAGTCGAGGCAGAAACCTCATTTTCTAGGTATGAAATGATAGGAGGTTTTAGATTTCTGGCTGTCTGGACTGTTTTAGTGTTTTCCATGTGAAAAATAATGCAATGGTTGAGTTTCACTGTTCAGAAACCATCTTATTTATCACGAGGAACCAGAACCAAAGAAAGTGGGGTAACTTCCACAGGTGACTGTGTGCAAGCCCCAAAGTCATTCCAAGGATGTGCTTTATATCTGGTTTGTAGAAAACTTACAGCCAGTCGTTAGATTCATCCCGAGGAATGACCATGACTAAGGATGCAGAAAAACAGTCTTAAATCTATCAAATAGGGAACTTGTAAGTAACAGTTAAAAGTACTCAGGCCAGCAAGAGGAAAAAAGGTATAGAGAATGCAGATAAAAAAGTCATAATCCATGATGTTATTCTGTGCATCTTGGGTGAAAGCTGTTCATATCTAAAGACAGGCTGCTTCATTCAAACTTGTGAAAACTCTAGGCTCAATATCCCCTGTAAGGATGATCTCCTAGTGTTTGAGGGTGGTTTTTGTCTCTTCTGTTGAAGGACATGAGTCTACCCATCCACTATTTAGTGAGTCTCACTACTGTGCTACTTATTACTAGTATCTGATAGGGTTCTTGCATTTGAGGTTGTGAGAGAGTCTTTTGTTAAAGACAAAGCTCTTACTTGCGGCTGAGGCTTTAGAGAAGTATCAGAGGCAAACAAATAGTGTCCGCAGATGACAGAGACTTAAAATGGTTGTGGTTAACTTATTACTGATACTTTTGAAAAGTGGAAGGTCTGATAAGAGTTCCTTACAATAATGCAACTGATAAGGAAATTGGTTGTTTCTCTGGCGTGCAAAACAAATATTATAACAATAATCTAAAAGTTTTTGACAAAATGTCTGTAAACATAATGATTAAGCATGAAGCACATTTTCACAGATAAAAAATTGTACACCTGATTTATAAAAAAGGGCAAACATAATTTTTACAAGGGAAAATATTTTGAGATATAATGTATGATTAATCAGTGACACAATTATTTTATGTCAAGAATATGCCAAGCATATAATAAAGACTCCAAGATTGTATCAAGAATGTCAAGTAACAGATTCAGTAAGTCTGCAGTGGGACTTAAAAAAAAAACACCTGTAAACCTACTTTTGCCCACCTGTGTATTTGCCATTTTGAACAATTATGTAATGTCTGTCAACTTTTCACTTACTTGTTATCAGTCTGACTACAATGTGAACTTTTAAAGACAATTTTGAGTTTCTTGGAATATGCCATAGTCTTTTACACATTCTCAATGTTCAGGTAGATGCCAGCCAGTTTGTCTGGATCTTGGAGGCTCCCAATATAAGATAGAGAGAAATCTTAGGGATTATTATATCACCCATCATTTTGAAGATAAGGTACTTGAATCCTCTTTTATGTGATTCATCAGGTGCCATGCATGG
Organism: Sturnira hondurensis; assembly: GCF_014824575.4. Classification (NCBI taxonomy): domain Eukaryota; kingdom Metazoa; phylum Chordata; class Mammalia; order Chiroptera; family Phyllostomidae; genus Sturnira; species Sturnira hondurensis. The sequence goes on along the minus strand of NW_028093845.1, from coordinate 11,413,328 downwards.
ATGGTGTGCGATAGAACCAGGAAACTAGAGCTGAACATTCAAACATGGTCATTAGTTCACTGGGAATAATTTTAGTGTCATGGTTGATGGGGTTGGCCCTGGAGTAAAATATTCCATTTTAGCTCCTCCTCTTGACAGTGTGTGATCTTGGACAAGTTATATAATCTTTATGAGCCTCATTTTCTTAATCTGTCAAAAGGGCTTACTAAAACTGAAAAATGTTTTGAACATAAGTGATGTAAAATGTGCAAAGAAAGCGTTGAGCACAGTGCTGGCACCTGCCACACCGTCAGTACGTTCCATAATGATGATGAAATGAGAATGATGCCCGCTCTGCTCACGTATTTATAGTGGCTGACTACCATTTGGGGGATTAAAAAATGGTTGCATCCATCCTTTGTCTTAGAGAATCTGCATATTTTAACACTTAATAACTTATTTTTCAACCTTTGGTTCTTTATGTTGAAAATTTTCAGTTCACATAATCTTTTTCAAAGCACAAGATTTCCAAATGTGTAATATCTTTATAGCTCTCCTATAAACTTTCTAGACTTTTTTTAGTCTTTTAGCTTTAAGAGTCAACAATTCTTCTCATTCTTTCATATGAAGTTCATCATATTTTATATAAAGCAAAGTTTTTGCATTCTTGTTTGTATGTTCTAAGTCATTGTTTATAATAATTGTTGTAACCATGAATTTGAGTTTTTGATTTATAATTATTCTGTGGTTCTATTATAGCATCTTGCTGAAGAGGGTTAAGGAGCCATTGGTCAGTATTCCCGTTTTAAAGTGTTACTGGTTATACATTTCTTGGTGCTCTGGAATATGGAAGCTGCTTTCAGACAAACATAAAATCTATTTCTATAGTGTTGTACAATTAGACTCTGAGTTGTACAAGAAAAGGTACTAGGTCATTCAGAACAGAGATTTATTAGTTCAGAAGTAGCTTTTATTATTACACAAATATTATGAAGCAAACAACTTACAAATAGCCTTAAACATATACTTCCTTGCAAAAGACTGGAACTTTTGGAGGTTTGGGGAAATAGACTTCCCAACCTTTTTTTCCCAGTGCTGTTCCCTTAAACTTTTCTCCTGCTCTCCTCATGAATAATCCATAGCACCTGGAACTGCCTATTAAGGTACTTAATAAACATTTTTAAATAAATGAATGAATGATGAATGAATGAATGTATGATATATTTTTAACTAGTTTTTCACTGTTTCTCAACTTTGTCCATTCCCATTCTGGACATAAAAGATATTTACACACATTACAAAATGTACAAAATGCTATATTTTTTCTGTTAAATGAACACGCTCTAATTCTTTAGTCTACTGAGATACTTGAAAAGTGTGCTTGGAGTGTGCCTAGAGTGTGCTGCTAATAGTGAAGAAATGCTACAAATCTCCAAGGCACAGCTTGAGGTACTGACATTAACTTGTGATTTCCTGGCGCAGGAAGGCAGAGGGAAGCAGTGACACAGCACACAGAAAATAGAAATAGAGTGGACTGTTTTGAGCAGCAAAGTCTAAGGAAGTCTGGAAAGCAAAAGATTAAGTGGACAATTTTAAGCATAGTTTAAGAACACAGCTTTGGAATCAGAAGGCCTGATTTTGTGTTTGCTTTATTACTTGCTAGCAATGCACAGGCTATGGGCAAAATTTTCCCATTTTAATTTCTTGGTTAATAGGGTGGAAATGACAGTGCCATCCTCATGAGATTGTGATGAGGATTAAAGAGGCACTTTATCAAGTACATAATAGAGCATCTGGCACACACGAAGGATAATACTGTTACTGTTACAGAAGCTGAAAATAAGAGGATTCTCATGTTCTATGATATTTGTAAGTATTTTTTGTGAACTCAGAGATATAGAGCAAAATCACTGAAAACATCATTGCATTTAATTTAGTGAAATGAATATGCCTTTGATTATAGTTTTCAAGGTCCTATAGCTATTGAGACTTAGCTAAATTTTTCTTACTTTCTCATTCTCTTTCCTTTCTCTTTACTCCCTTCCTCTGTTCCTAACTCTTATTTCCTTCTCTCCCCTCTTCCTTTCTTTTTTTCTTTTTTACCAGCATTCATTCCTTGACAAACATGTCCCAGCCTACCCTAGGTACTGAGAATACTTTCTTGCTATCTATCATCTATCTATCTATACCTATCTTAGATATCGTATATCTATCTAAAGTATTTATGAAAAGGGAGTGGTTAACTCTAATTGGGTCATTAATGCTTAATCTAAGCCTTGATTTTGTGTTCTCCAGTTGGTTGGATACATTGATGAGTGATATGCAGAAGGAGAAAAATTATAGAAGGTGCAGAATTATAAAGGACATCAGCAAAAAATAACATGGTAACATTTAGTGGTATGGTTAAGAACAAAGGGCTTCACTGAATATTTTAGGCATTATCACGATGATCTTAGTATTTTCAGTTGGGGAAGGACCTGATCAGGGTCACCTCTGGAAATAGCATGGAAGCTGGACTAGAAATGATATGAAGATATTAGGAGGTTACTGTGATAATTCCAATGAAATACTCCCTAGGCAGAAGTAGTGAGGATGAAGAAATAGGTACTAGAAAGGGAGAATAGGCAACATTCAACAACCAATTAAATCTACAATAATTACACATAATTTTCCAGGCCATGTTTGCCTGTTGGAACACAAAGAATGATTTCCAAGGGCATATGCTTGACTCTTAGGGGTGATTTGGGGCCTCTCTCTACCTTTGTCTGGCACTGGGTATCTCTTTTCTCACACTGGTGTTCCTGTCAGTATTGCCAGTGTCGTGGGATCTCTTCCAGAGTTAGCTGCTCTTGCCCCTTCTCTTGGTCTCATTTTTGTGGCTTTTTCTGCTGGTCCAACACTATTGTCATTGCTGCTCTTGCCGTCTCCACTGCACCCATGGCCATTGGCAGTCCCAGGATTTTCCAGGGCTGCTGCCTCTTTCATGTTTAGAGGTCCCTGCTCATCAGCTGGCCTTGATCTTGTGTTACTATGAACATGGAGTATAGGTAAATGAAAAGGATCTTTAACCAATAAACTGAGATTTAATCCTTAACTCTACCACTTACTTTAATTTTGTGACATTTTGGGTAAGTTACTCAAACTGTGAGACTTAGTTTCTTTATTCTCAAAATTATGAAAGCACTACTTTTGATATAGGATTGTTCAATGACTTAATGCAATTAAAATACCTAACATACTATTTGTGTATAGTGTGCTATACAGTAACTACTTTTCTTTTTACTATCTTAATCCTTACAGTAAACTTCCTTGAGTTCCATTGACACTTTCACTCTGTTCTACCTATCAAAGCTGACCACAGTCTTGTTTACCCAAAACTCTTGCTTCCCCAAAGTTTTTGAGGTTGACAAATTAAAGAGACACTGCAAACTAAAATAATGTTTGCAACACAGAATTGCTTGATGCATATCAACTACTGTCCAAGCCCTGTCCTGCAGACTCTCATTGGGCTATTTTTCCCCTTATGGCCATTTCCCACACATTCTGTTTTTTGGTGCTATAATCCATTGATTTGCACTCTCTTGTGAAGGCCTGAATCCTAATGTAAAAATCCACCCTGCATGTAACTCAAATGACCAAATAGGCCAAATAGGAGAATGGGATGGAAGCCAGGCAGAATAGAATTGTGATTGGAGAAATTAAATGAGTTATACCAGCTGAACCTGGAAGCAGTTGAGGATTACACAATACACTATCCAGAGAGGGACAAGCTCAACTGTGGTATGGACATGTTTTCTGAACAGGAGAGCTAATATATTTAAAGATATGAGATTAATAAATGTTAAGTGCTATGAAAAATGCCCACCATATAGTTGACATTTAATGAATATGCCTATGTATTTACTTCCACTAGGAAGGGAAACCCACACAAAAAAGAGTCTCTAAAGGGAAACCAGCATGAAACAGTCTCAAAGATGGATTCAATAGATTCTTAAGGTGGAGAAAGATGAAAATTCAGAAGATATTTGCAACTGGAAAACAACTGGAGAGGACTCATGTCTGGCACAATGACAATGTCATTAGTTTGGGGTGGCCACTGTATTTCTATTCCTGCTTCACAAGGAATTGAGGAACAGGAGGATGCCATCCAGCAGGCAGATCTTTAGTGATGCCTTCTGGAAAGGCTGGAGAAGGCAGGGTTTTATACCCTGCAGAATTCTTGCTGTTGTCCTGCAGGCCTTTCAAGGGGACCGTGGGATATTTTTGCATGTCCATGTTGCTTTGATCCCGAATCATACAATATCATGCAACCTTCTTCAGTTGTACTTGAAATTGATATGAGGGATGAATCAGCTCTTTGGGATTATGTTCAGCCTATATTTAAATGAAGAGCAACCATCTTACTCAGAAGGATTTATAATACTTTGTTCATTAAGAATATTTGTGGACTGAACAACAAGTAAACATTTTGTTTTATATAAAGTAGTAATGCTGAATAGTCTAACTTAGGTAATGCTACGTAAACAGCTTACACGGTCTCAATATAGAAATAGTACGTGAATTTAAATTTTTTTATTGCTGTTAATGTATTTGAGATTTTAGTGTTTTCAAACTACTAATGAAGATAACATTGCTTACTCAGGTGGTCTGACTAACAAAAAGTATTTTAGATTGTAATTGACAAATGTTATCAGATACATTGCTGAAAATGTTTAGTATTTTCAAATATCATAGAAGAACTGTAATATCAAGCATTTCACATTTGGGTTTAATTTTGTAGTTCTTTGTAACATTTACCTTGCTAATATTTGGTATTAACCTCTTTTTTATTTGATTTATTCTGGGTAAAACATGAAAAATATTTTAATTTAAAATCTACAGGGTTTTTTTTTGAAACATAGAACTTCTACTTTGATTTCTGTGTTGGATATACCAGATCACTGTGTTTTGAGATCCAGCTTGTCCTTGATCACTTCCTCCACTGAGAAACAAGAGGGGGCCCAAGAAAGAGTGACCCAGAATCTAAGAGGGGGCATTAATATTATAAACACATCTAGTTATTTCCACCCCAGGAAGGGATGATTAACCCAAAACTTGTGATCATGTTATCTTGGGGTCAGGGATGGAAGAAGAGAGGGATAGCTTTTCCCACTTTTACTTTAAACATTTTCTGTATCCACTGTGCCTAGCTTGAAGGATATCAACTGGGTTGCCCCATGCTGGTGGGCTAAGGGTTTAGGCAATGTAGTTTAGAAGTTATTTATACAGGTACATTTTATTTTATAAAGCATGTCCTAATGTGATGCACATTTATCTCAAACATGTATCCTGAAATCAGCTTATAATCCTCCCCTCAATAGTTCCTTTCATTTGAATGTTACTCTTTTCCTCTCTCTGTGTCAAAATCATTAATTCACTCCATGATGTACCAGACACTGCTCTAGGAACTAAAGGATACATCACTGAGAAGAAACTAACAACACAAAGTGTATCTGTCCTTGTAGCATTTATTTCTAGTGGAAGAAGACAAACAAATAAACACATAATTTAATGTAACGGAATATTGGGCTTTTTTTCCCTGGCTTCAAAAAGAATTTTTTAAAATTTATTTAATTATTTTTCAAGTACAGTTTTCTGTCTATTACTCCCATCCCATCCCATGCCCCGTGCTCCCCACCTCCCTCCCATTTCCACCCCCTCTTAATTTTTGTCCATGTGTCCTTTATATTTGTTCCTGTAAACCTTTCTTCTTTTCCCCTGAAATTCCCTCCCCTCTCTCTTCTGGTCACTGTCAGCTTGTTTTTTATTTCAGCATCTTTGGTTATATTTTCCTTGTTTGTTTTTTTTGTTTTTTAGGTTCCTGTTAAAGGTGAGATCATATAGTATTTGTCTTTTACCACTTGGCTTATTTTGCTTAGCATAATGCTTTCCAGTTCCATCCATGCTGTCACAAAGGGTAGGGGCTCCTTTTTTTTGGCTGCATAGAATTCCATTGTGTAAATGTATTATAGTTTTTCAATGTCTCTGGTTATATTTTGCTTGCTTATTTGTTTTGCCGATTAGGTTCCACTTATAGGTGAGATCATATGGTATTTGTCTTTTACTGCCTGGCCTATTTGACTTAGCATAATGCTCTCCAGTTCCATCCATGCTGTTACAAAGGGTAAAAGCTCCTTCTTTCTTTCTGCTGCGTAGTATTCCATTGGGTAAATAAATGTACCACAGTTTTTTGATCCACTCACTAGTAGGCACTTAGGTTGCTTCTAGCACTTGGCTATTGTAAATTGTGCTATTATGAACACTGGGGTGCCTAGGTGCTTTTGAATTGGTGTTTCAGGATTCTTAGGGTATAATCCCAGCAGTGGAATTGCCTGGTCAAAAGGCAGTTCCATTTTTAGTTTCCTGAGGAAATTCCATACTTTTTTCCACAGTGGCTGCACCAGTCTGCATTCCCATCAACAGTGAACTAGGGTTCCTTTTTCTCCACAACCTCATCAGCATTTGTTTGTTGATTTGATTATGATGGCCATCCTGACTGGTGTGAAGTGGTATCTCATTGTGGTTTTAATTTGCATCTTTATGATAGCTAGTGATGCTGAACATCCTCTCATATGTCTCTGGGCCCTCTGTGTGTTCTCCTTGGAGAAGTGTCTGTTCAAGTCCTTTGCTTACTTTTTTTTTTGTCTTCCTGGTGTGTAGTCATGTGAGTTCATGTATTTTGGAGATCATATTCTTTACCAAAGGTATCATTGGCAAATATATTTCTATACCATTGGTTCCATCTTCATTTTGATGTTTTCTTTAGCTGTGCAGAAACTTTTTATTTTGATGACGTCTCATTCGTTTATCCTTTCCTTTATGTCCCTTGCTCTAGGGGACATATTGGTGAAAATATTGCTGCATGGAATATCTGAGATTTTCCTTCCTATGTTCTCCTCTAGGACTTTTATTGTGTCGTGATTTACATTTAAGTCTTTTATCCACCTTGAATTTATTTTTGTGCATGGTATAAGTTGGTGGTCAAGTTTCATTTTTTTGCATGTAGCTGTCCAGATCTCCTAACACCATTTGTTGAAGAGGCTATTATTACTCTATTTTATTTTTCTCCCCCTTTGTTGAATATTAGTTGACCATAGAGACTTGGGTTTATTTCTGGGCTCTCTATTCTGTTCCATTGATCTATGTGTCTGTTCTTATGCCAGTACCAGGCATTTTTTATTACAGTGGCCTCGTAATATAGTTTGATATTAGGAATTGTAACCCATCCTACTTTGTTCTTCTTTCTCAAAATTGCTGTGGCTATTTGGGGTTGTTTATGGTTCCATATAAATTTTTGAAATGTTTGTTCTTTATCTGTGAAATATTTCATTGGTATTTTAATAGAGATTTCATTGAGTCTATAAATTGCTTTGGGTAGCATGGACATTTTGATGATGTTAATTCTTCCAATCCATGGAACATGGTATATGCTTTCCTTTGTTTGTCTTCCTTGATTTCTTTCTACAATGTTGTGTAGTTTTCTGAATACAGGTTTTGAAGCTCCTAGGTTAAGTTTTTTCCTAAGTACTTCATTTTTCTTGTTACTATAGAAAGTAAGCTTTCCCCCTAATTTCTATTTCTGATATTTCATTGTTGGTGTACGAAAATGCCTTCAATTTCTGAATATTGACTTTGTATCCCATTGTTCTGCCAAATTCACTTATTAAGTTGAATAGTTTTTTGGTGGAGTCTATAGGATTTTCTATGTATACTATCATGTGATCTGTAAACAATGACAGTTTTGCTTCTTTCTTTCCAATTTAGATACCTTTTATTTCTTTTTCTTGTCTGATTGCTTTGGCTAGGACTATGCTCTACCTATTCTGTTTCTCTTGCTGCCTGTAAGGCACATAGTTATATGGAGTAAAAATCTGAGTTCCAGAAAAGCTATTTAATTCTTCCTAAGTCACAAATCATTCCTAAAATTTTAAGATATGACCTATACCTGGTAAACACACAGTATAATGTACAGATGGTGTATTAAAGAATTGTACACCTGAAACATCTATTTTATTAGCCAATGTCACCCCAATAAACTTAATAATAAAGTAAGAAATAATAATATATCTATATTTTATTTAAAAATAAAAACTAACTATAATAATAATTAAAAACTCATTCCATAAGTAAATATTTACCTATTAATCAGTTCTTGCATCAAGAATCTGAGTTTTTATTATAATTCCATTTACTGAGGTAAAAATTTTAAATAATAATAATAAATAAATTATATCAGTGTTTATTTATTGGGAAACCCTCAGTGATTTATAACAAAAATCACATTATCATTAGGTTTATTGTAAGGAACCTGCAGCAAACAAAAGATTAAAACAAGAGAACTGAAAACAATATTTCCCCTAGTTATACCTTTCTTGTTGATCTTGCTGAATAACTCCATAAATGAAAAAAGTAGTATGTTACCTGTACAGACAAAATCCTATTTTTAGATTGACTTCGAAATAGCCAGGACACTTGTCCCAAACTTCTTGGATATCCTTAGCTCAGAAGAAACCATATTCATACATGAAGAGTCTCAAACCAGTTTTGCTAGCATTGGCTCTAATGAAAAGGAAAGAAAAATTCAAAAGAGTAGTATGGATCATGGTCTCAAAATACTATTTTCCATGAAAATAATAAAGAATTCTTGGAGAAATAACTGGTTCCAGGTCTGGAAAAGTAAAGACACCAGATGAATTTGGAACGTCTTTTAAGAAAACAAGAAATATACCAGACTTCTTGGGACATGTCAAATGGAGGCAGGGGCCTGTTTAAAGTGCCCCCATGAACCATAGATTAGACAACTAGAGTATAAAAAAAAATGATGACTTCCATTGATTAAAATATGTCAAATGTTTTAAAATTCCATGAATTTATAAATTAGAAAAGATGTGATCTATGCCTTACAAAGTTGATTATGAGGACTGTGATATAGAAAGAAGCAGTTGAATACCTAGCATATTTGATGCTTGGTACAGCTCGTCTATATTGAAAAATATTTCTTGAATAGTCAGGAAATGAAACAAACAAAACAGTGGTTAGAAAAAAGGAAGGTCATAAGCATTTTCTCTTAATAAACTTTGTACAAGTAATTGTGCCAATGAACAACAATAATAAATAAAATCAATATTACAGTCCAAAAGTGAAAAATGTAATTGTTTTAAAATTACATTGATGTAATTTTGTTTGGCTGCATACTCATTTTTTATTAGAGTTGACACACTAATGTCTTTTTAATTTTATTTATGTATTTACTTGTTTTTAATGTATTTTCTAAAAAGAGAAAAATAGGTAGTCTGTTACATAGGCTAGTTGTTATGAATTGAATGTTTGTGTCCCTCTAAAATTTGTATGTGTAAACTCTAACTCCCACTGTGGTTGTATGTTGTAGACCACTCTGCCTGGTTTTAGGAATTGTATCTCGACCCCTAGTGGCTAAGGGTGAGGGATGACCTATGGAATGTGAGCTGCAGAAGACAAAGCTTGTCTCTGGTAGCAAACGCTGCCTCAGTTTCCTCTCCCTGCCCCCAAAGCTTGGTTGGAAGTCAATGATGGGTAAGACCCTTCACAGCAGGGGCGGGGGGGGCAACCTAAGCCAGACTCCATCACTTGGGAGGCCTTCATGGAAGGACTGGGGGCGGTGGGGGGGGGCTGCAACAAAGAAAGAGCAATGGACTCTCATCCCCTGGCTTTGACATAGCCTGAGTCCCCATGTTTTCTGGGAGAAGTGCTTCCTGGCTCTAATCCCCTTAAGCCTGAATACCTGTTGGGGAGAAGTGTAGCTCCTTGTCTTGTTAGAGCATGTCCTAGGGAAAAATCTGGCATCACAAAGACTTCCTGATAAACCTGTGAAATCTGCTCTGCTAAGAGTGCTTTCATTCATATGTTAAGGATTTGAGTAGGAAACTCTAAAACTCTGTTCCTGACAGACTGACTCATAATAAGCCCTCAGATATCTTTGAAATGTTATCTACTGTTTGAACCTTGCTCCCTGTATTCCTGTGTATTACAACCCAATAAAAGGCTATGGAACAGGGGGCTTGGGGCCTTTTTCTCCTTGGAGAAACTGGCCACTGCTGGCCTTTTTCTCCCCTGAGGAACTGGCCACCAGGCTATGGCCTTTTCCCAGCAGGGAAACTGGCCACCCCTCCTCCCCAAGCAGATCACATCATATCTTGGCCACATTTACTCTTCATTCATGGCAACTTGGAGGGACTTGCGAGGGGGTCACCCCCACATTTGTAGGAAGTCATTCAGTTTAAATGAGCTCATAAGTTGGGGTCCTGATCTGACAGGATTAATGTTCTTATAAGAAGAGACTTCAGAGTTCACACTCTTCTTCTGTGTGAACTCACTAAGGAAAGGCCATAGGAGAATGGAGAAATCTGGCATCTACAAGCCAAGAAAGAGTGCCAGAAACCACATCAGCCAGAGCCTTGACCTTCCATGTCTACTCTCCAAAACTGTGAGGAAATTAATTTCTGTTGGCTTAAGCCATCCAGTCTATGGTATTTTGTTATGGCAGCCTAAACACACTGACACACCAATACACTGGTGTGTTAGAGTAATAAATACATAACATTAAATTTTGTTATTGAAACTTAACTTGTTGCAAATTTGTTAACAGCTTGTCAAAGTTGATTTTCTTTGTACAGTTGCAATTAATAGGTTGTCTAGCCAGATTTGCCAATCTATCTTCACTCACAATAAGAATACTTTTCATTTATTTTAATTTGAAAAGTCTTTTGTTACAAAAAACAACAAATTAAAACTAGACAAAATTATAAGCACAACCATTGGTTTTGGTTGAATGAAAGGATTCACTAAAAAACTCCCTGTACTGTAAGTTTCAGAAATTGTAAACACATAAGAAAACTTTTGTCACACAGAGGGACAGAACTGAAGCAACCCAAGTGCTCCTTCTTCATCTTTTCTATCACTGAGCTGTCATTGTTTGTTTTAAATCTACTGTTTAACTCAAGAGTCTATAGCTTCATAGGGATTGAGAACAGCCCCGAAAAGGATCTTAAATGATCCAAAAGAGTTACCAATTTGCTCTCAGAATGAGAGTGTGTAGCTGTGTCTATGTGTATCAATGGTTGATTAGGTGACCGAGAAACCTTTGAATTAACTTTTTTGTAGAATTTTTATTATTGTATTCTATTTAAAAGTTAATTAGAAGAATACTCAGTCATCTGTGCAATTATTTAGGACTGAGAGCAACAGAAGTTTTTAATGGAGAGCAGTATTTATCATGGACATTGTTTAGAATTAACTGGTATACTGTAATAATAAAAAGCAGTTAATTTTAAGTCAGCTTTATATTGCTTTTTAATTCTCCAGAGACAAAGCATTTCTTTATTCTACTGCCTGGTTTTTGTGAAAAGTCCCTAGTCATAATAGTTAACATTCACTGAATACATCAGAATAAATGCATGCTTAATTATTGTGATAAATAAATCAACTGATAAAGTGGAAATACCACAAATGCCTTTTCCAATATGTTTTACAGTGGTTCCTGTCCAACATTTTCTCTCTGGTCTAAAAGACTTGGAGTTCACCAATTGCTGTGAAAATATGAACTGAGCAAATTGAGTTGGGATTGTATGTGATGGAGGGGAAGAATGGTTGGGGGCAAAGGGAGATCATTCTGGCTTATTTCTCTCTATGTAATCATGAGCTCCATTTCATGCTCTTCATTGTTGTCCCTCACTGTTGGTTGATAACATAAAACTATATCACAGTGGTGAAAGTAATCATATTGTTTTCTACATTCTATAAGTTATTTTTATGGAAGTACATGTACAGCATACTTGTTTCTTTACATTAATCATTTGGGAGAATTTGCCTGCTGTGAATAGAATAAAAAGGTGAAGAGGGGAGGGAATTTCAGGGGAAAAGAGGAAGGGTTTACAGGAACAAGTATAAAGGACGCATGGAGAAAAACAAGGAGGGCTGGAAACAGGAGGGAGGTGGGGAGCACTGCGCGGGTGGGTGGGCTGGCCTGGGGGTAAAAGGCAGAAAACTGTGCCTGAACAACAATTAAAATAGAAGAAAAAAAGAATAGCAGCAAAACTTTTGCAGTGCTCAAAGAGAAGTTCAGATAAAAATCAGAAACTTGGTTCCGCTCCTGATCTAGCTGTCCATAGAAATGGAGATCACATGGAGGGTTAGCAACAGGGGAGTAGGAGAAGGAGAAGGCGGGAGAAGGTACAGAGAATAAGTAGCATAGATGGTAGGTAAAAAATAAATGGGGGGAGGGCAAGAATAGTATGGGAAATATAGAATCTAAAGAACTTGTGACACATGGACATAAACTAAAGGGGGGGAATGGTGGGGAGGGGGAGTGCAGGGTAAAGGGGAATGAAGGGGGGAAAATGGGACAACTGTAATGGCATAATCAATAAAATATATTAATAATAATAATAATAAGATCAGAAACTTGGAGATGAGATATCCTCAAGATGAGACAATAAAGAGATATGTATAGAAAAAAAGGTGAAGGGATTCATAAGTACAAATTGGTAGTTACAAAATAATCATGGAGTTGTAAATCAAGCCAATAATACTTAATAACTATGTATAGTGGGGGGTACTGGAAGTACTGAGAGGAACATTTTGTAAAATATATCATTTATTACCACTATGCTGTATACCTGAAACTTAAACAAGGTAATATTGAATGTAAAACATAATTGGAAAATAAAATAAAGTAATTATTTTACTTTTTATACCAATTCTAAGAGGGAATTTATCTCCATTTTTCCTTTTCAACCTTATTTATATTATGAAAAAAGAAGGTATTTATACTTTCCCATTATTTGCTGTTATTTTTTGTTAAATATATAACCCTGGTAACCATTTGTTAGTTTGTCTGTTTCCTGTGTCACATTACTCAAAGGAATCATGCCTGTGAGTGTGCAAGTACACCAATATCAGCCTGTATTTTTCCAGCTTATTAACTTGTCTGCTCTACTCAGCTTCCTCTATCCTACAGGGCCCCATCTGCAGTTTTAACAGTACTGATGATTAATTCTACAAAGGATGGTTTAATCTGCAAAGAAGTACCTGAAACTGAGCCAAAGAGAGACCATATGCTCTGAGACATCTCTACAGCATAGAAAGAGATGCTTTCTGAAAACATTTCTATTATCCTGCTGAAAGAGAGTCTAGAAGCTCCTGCTCTAGGCAGTTTTGGAGGGCCATGGTAATAAGTTGGATGCTTGTAAACTTGCAGTGAAAATGACCTAGTTTAGGCCCTCACAGTGCCTGCATGGCAGATATCAGGAACACGGAGTATTTCGCACAATCAGAAAGGGAGGCCACTCTGCCTTCTAAATCATTTTTTAAATTTTTTGTAAAATTTAAATTTTTCAATTTTTCATCTGGAATGACATTTCCCCCTAAATTTTTATTGTAATTATCATTGAGCACGGCACTATGAGTATGTGCAATGATATCTTAACAATAGAGAACAGTTCCAGAGTTGGAATTGTTATTTACACTATTTATGAAACATGTGATCTGGGAAATAGCTACTTTTTAGAAATTTCAATTTCTTCCTTGAAAAAATTCTCTTCTCAGGATGATTGTGACGATTAAACAAGATGTGTGGAAGCATCAAACCAGTGTGGAATCAGGTAGGCAACGTTAGGTTTCAAGTACTCACTGAGTCTGCCCCGGCTGGTGTGGCTCAGTGGACTGAGTGCCAGCCTGTAAATTAAAGGGTCATCAGGTTGGATTCTGAGTCAGAGCACATGCCTGGATTGCAGGCCAGGTCCCCAGTAGGGGGTGTGCGAGAGGCAACCACACATGGACGTTTCTCTCCCTCTCTCCCTTCCCCTCAGTCTAAAAGCAAATAAATAAATAATCTAAAAAAAAAATTTCTTAAGCCTGTAGAACAAACATCTGTATTAACAGCTGCCTGATGTATTATTAAATCAGCTGATATTTAGAAGTCAAAGGGTAAAATGTTTGATAACAGAAGCATGTATATTTTAAACTATAAAAAACAAATTCCCTTAAATTAGCTAAAACTAGGTAACTGTATTTTAGATGTTTCTTAAACCAAATGGAGAAATTTATTTAGTGTACATATATTGAAGATATTTAGATATACTTTTTTACTCTGTGATTGTTTTTATTGCTAATGGATTATTTGTAAAAGAAAATGGGGGAAGAAGCTTAATCTGATTAGGATATAATGCCATCAGTGATTATATTCTCAATTCTCCCCTAAATAAATGGAAATAAATGTCTCATCTTAATGAACCATTATTTTACTCTTTACTTATGCTCTATTGTTATAAATTATTAATTATGAAAATAGAGTACATATTACTAAAAGCCTCCTATAAATTCCTTAATATACTTTTCACATTAATTTACAATTTTTGTATAATTATAATTACTAGTTTATGATTATAAAATATTTAATAAACATTTTAATTCAATGGGATTAAGTTATTTTTCAGTTTAATATTGGAAATTTAAAACAAGTTTTCAGTGTAGTAATTTCCTATCATGTAGCCATACAGTTTTGCTTATTGTACCTTTCAGACATTTCCCAACCAATCCCACTGCCATTGTGATTGTTTGGTCACTGGGCCTTTACTTTGGTCATCTAAATTGTAATTTAGCTATTTTCTCCTTTATATAACCTTTTCCTCCAATCCCTTCTCCACAATATAACCAGTCATTTAAAAAAGGAGATCCTATCAATTCTTCCTTTAATACCATTATATGCTTTCTAATAACTAGAAGAAAATGTTTGAACTACCCAGCACTGTGTAGAAGAAAAGCCTTTAGTGATCTCCCCAATTTTCATTGTTGGTGTGTCTCCAGCACCCACTGCCTAGTCCATTTAAGTTGCTCAGTGAAATTTTAATAAAGGAATGAATGAATCTCCCATTTCAGATTCCTCCGGAATACTGAGCCTCTACCCCATTACTATGGTGTATGCCTCTTTGAACATGTTACACTTCTTCCTACACCATATGCCAACTGCATTTAAAACTACAGAAAAGGGCTTAAGTAAACTAAAGGGATTTTAACTGTGAGACGCATAAAGATGAGTTCAGGCCATAGTCAAATGTAGAGGATGGTTGGCATAGTCACATGTTACAAAACAAGGGACTAATATAGGCACTGATAAAAGTATCAGAATGTTTATCACTGGAGCTTTATCTAAATCATATCCTTATTATAGATTATGATTCCAGAAAATTAAAATTAGTAAATGAAATAATACTGCTTCATAATGACAGAATACACTGATTTCTCTTATAGGAGGTATCCCACAACGTTTTGGGAAAAAATTATTTGGGGAGAAGAGGAAACAGAGTGTATGGAACAGTTTTGAAAGAGAAGAGAGTTTTGAGAAAAAAACTGTAGGAAGAACAGAGAGAGTTCCTTTTAACTTCTCCAATGAGCTGATCACAAATAAGAACCTGGGGTGAGCAGGGTAACAGGAGAAAGCATGGCTGGATCCTGATGTATAGAACAGAACCATTAAGAATGAAAATGGACAGGACATACAATGTAAAGAGTGGAAGAAGGAATGATTAAAAACATCCAGAACCTATCTACTCAGGTCAGTCAATTATGTGGCACTTTGGTGAGACTTGTTTTATTTTCTTGCATGGTATACAGTCATGGGGTCAAAGTAAGTGAATGGAATAAAAGTAAAGGAAAGGTGAAAATAATGACTCCCAAGTCATTATTTTGGAATAATATGCCTATGTTTCATGAATAAACTCCTCTTGGAAGTTATTTTGGGAAATTTTAGTTCTTTATTTAATCAGGAAAAATGACCATAAAATAAATTAGAATTTAAAGAAGAGAAAATAGGGAAGGCAGAATAAACCCATATGTCCAAAGTGCAAAACAAAAATAATTCACACATAGGAAGAAGCAATAGAAATAAAACAAAAAAGGAACAAATATTGTACATGAAAATCAAAAAAGGCAAGGTAGACACAAAGGAGAAATATATACTGGTTATGAAGTTGTAATGACAGGCCAAATATTTATGAATAGAGAAAGAGGACATTCAAGAATGTGACATATTGAGGGTTTAGAGTAAGTACCACTTTATCAATGAACATTAAAAGACAAAAAAACAAGTGCATATGAAACTTAGTGTGACAACCAAGGTCCACTTGTCAAAAAGAATTTAGAGAAATCTCAGCCAAAATATGGCAGAAGGATGGGTTAATAACATTCTCCTGGGCAGAGGGAGGTACAGAATACCTGGTCTTAAACCTCTGCAGGGGATGCATCATTACACGTGGTAAGGTCAAAGTGACCGAGGATCCTGTCTAGAATCATAATTGTCTTTCTAGGTCCACATGATGAAATGGTCCTTCAGGTAACTTACTCTGATACTTGCCAGAAACCACCTCACAATGATCATGGGGTATACACACAACAGTATACTTGTGGGGTAGAGTATATTCAGGGATAAAAATATCCTCATCCATGATAGACTTTTTAGGCCTGTAGATCCTGGTTCCAAGTACACTCCTGAACTCTGTGGTTCCATTTCAGATCCATTCTCTGTAAGTCCCTCAGAGTCCAGTGAAAAGAGCTCAGCTCATCAGCCATGAGCTCTTCTGCAATGCCTCAGTAGGACTTAATTTAAAAAAGAAACTTGAAAAAAGTGGAAAGAATTGTAGGCTTAGAAGTAAGAATTACGGAAGGCACTTATATAACACTTACTATGTGCCTGGCACTGTTTGGTGTACATTGCATATGATCATTTGCTTCATACTCCTGCAACCTTATTCCATTACTATCTCCATTTTTCAAATGGATAACTGGAATACAGGGAGATTGAGTGACTTAAACCAAGGTCACAGAGCTAATGAGTGATCGAGCTATGATATGAACTCAGGCAGACTGGCTGCAAAGACTGTCCCTAACTGTTTGACCATACCACCTCTCTATGTCAGCTAACTGCTAAGCACTTTATTCTCACCTGCTTACTGATGTTCGTTATTCTTTTTTACATATAAAGAGAATAAGAGATAGAGGAGTTAAAGCACATTATAACATAAATTCATAAATCACATAAAGTCATATGTTAAACTAGGGGTTTTTGAACCCAGGGTTGTCAGATTCTGCTGACTGTGCTATCTTTCATTCTGATTATTGGAATGCACCCTGTTGCTGGATTTTTCTGAGAGTGGGCTTATTCCAGGATCAGAGAACAATTAGCTTATTTATGCCTGGCCCAGGCAATGGTGTATAACCATATTTTCTAAAGTTGAATACTTTTGAGTATAAAATTTTATTTTCTGGGAAATAATAAACTACTACATTATAAGTGGGTATCAATTTTGCATTAGTAAAATTAAAAACAAAAATGCATCTTTAATAAATGTTTATTTAAAAATGCCAAAAAATTTATATTTTCAAAGTACATAAGGAAAAATTTTTTTCTATTTCTTTAGTCCATACTGTTGCAGAACTTTATAAAAAATACATCTTTTGAGATAAGTACATCTAAAATTTACTTAATTACTTATAATGTCTATTATTCCAAGCTTTGTGTAAATTACATTTATTTAATATTCTTTTATTTTTCTTAAATTTTTGTTAGTGAACATGATAGCTGCTGACTTATCAGTGTTTATAAGAATTCTCTTGGTAGTTCAAATAATACTCCAGTTGATTCAGATTTCTTAGTTAGAAAATCTTACCAACTTAAAAGGCAATGGTAATTTTTCCCTCTTCAAGCCATATATCTCTGATTAGTGCAGTGGGGAAGGGGGAAAGGGCGGGGCTTTGGACATAGTCTTCCTGGGTGTGAATTCTCAGCTCTGCCATTTAGTAAGTGTGTGACCTAAGCAAATCACTCAATTTCTTGGTGTCTCAAACTTGTCATATGTAAAGTGGATTTAGACATAACAGACTCTACATCATAAGGTGGTTGTGAAATACTGAGACTAGATTCTTGCCCTCAGAGGACTACATGTGGTGTCCATGAAGGACAGAAAGACCTGTAAGACTAGAAAGAATTGAATAAGAACCAGAGCAGTATACTTGGGCGGGAGCCAGATTATGAAGCTCATTCCTAGAGACTAAAAATTCTCATTGCCAAATGTCCTGAAGAGACATTTTTGTCCTCAGGAGAGGACATTTTTGGTTGTGGCAATTGAAAAGGGGTATTACTGGCATCTAGTGGGAAGGGATTAGGGATGCTGCTAAACATTCTACAGTGCACAGGAAAGCCCCCACAAAAAAATTTCTCCAGTCCAAAGGGTCGAGGGAGAGAAATCCTGGCACAGACTATGGTAGAACACTATAGGGGTCTTAGTCAACACAAGAGATGCCAGAAATGTTTAATTTTTAGTCAATGTAAAGTACTCCAGTACAAATTAAAGAATGATGCAATACATACTTATTAGTTTGGCAACTTTATTTCTCAACTGTTGTTATTCAAGTTTAGAGAAAATATTTTTATACACTACTCTGGTAAGAAAATGTTCATCTTACAGTTAACATTACAGAGTAGTGTTTTCAGTACACTCTGTCTCACTGACAGTCATCAATACTTTGGAAGGACAGAGAAGTATACTTATTTTTCATATTTAATAATGTAGACTGACTTTTTCATGTAGCTTAATGGGTAAAATATACAACTGGGTATAGGAACTGAACAATATAGAAGAACAATTAGGAAAATGGGTGATGTTATCAGGCAAATGTGTGTTTGATTCACAGCTCTATAAACAGTTGGTCCTTGATATCTGTCCGGGGTTGGTTTCTAGAACCCCTCAGATGCTAAAATCTGTGAATGCTCAAGTCCCTCATATAAAATGGGGTAGAACAATGCATGCAGGCAATCCTGTGCATTCCCAGATTCCCCACTGTTTTCATTCTGAGGTTGGTTGAATCCGCGGATGCAGAACCTGTGGATACTGAAGGTCTACTGTTGGTCTGACATTAGGTACTTTCTGCAGCCTTCTGGGCACCAGTTTCCTCATTGATAAAATGGGAGTAAAAATAGTTTACCTTACCTAGGATTTCATTTTGGTGAGAATGAAGTAACTGATGCATACAAAAGTCTACATTGTTTAGCACTTAATAAGAAGTTGAAAAAATGTCATCATATGTCTCTAATTCATTTTACAAATGTCCCTAAATTCTTCTGGTCCAAGCATCTGAAACACAATTGTTTCCATGTCTAAAATAGAAATTTAGGTTATGTCATAAGGACAACTTACATACTGTAGACTTAATTCAGAGCAGCAACTGTCCGCATCACTAAATGCTCCTTGAAATGTTGGTACTCAGGTTCGTAGTTTTGACCTTTAAGGAGGGGCAGAATTTTCTTCTCCAGTTCTTCTTGGTAATCTGACATATTATTATGGAAGGAAAATTTAGGATGAAATTTAAATCATCTTCTCTTTCTTGTTTAAAAAGATTTTATTTATTTATTTTTAGAGAGAGGAAAAGGGAGGGAGAAAGAGAGAGGGAGAAACATCAGTGTGTGCTGGGGGCCTGAGCCACAACCCAGGCATGTGCCTTAACTGGGAACCAAACCAAAAACCCTTTGGTTTGCTGCCCTGCGCTCAATCCACTGAGCCACACCAGCTTGGGCAAATATCATCCTCTCTTTTGCTAAGAGGTAGCTAGATGTGTCAGTAGCATTTGGTGTTAATGGGAAAGTTGTAGAGTTTTAAATTTGTTGGCCTGGTAACCATTTCAGCACAGAACAAGGACTTGAGCCAATCAATGTCCTTTTTGCTGGTCATGATATTTGGGGTCTCACTCACTCACTCACCCTGAATGACTTATTAAAGTACTTCCTCCAGCCACAATCACGGGCGTTTTGAAAATTCTTTGACCACACTTTTCCCTCTTTTACTTCAAATAGTTAAATTTGAGAACCTTTATTTAGTTATGGAGCAACAATAATTTTAGAAGAGACAATCTATTGGACTGTCTGAAATAACTGGATAAGTGAAGGAAATGATTTGTCCCTAGAGCCTCCAGAAAAAATTCAGCAAACATCTTGATTTGCCCACTGAGTCTTTGTTTTGATTTCTGACTTCTAAAATGTGAGGAAGTGAATCTGTGTTCTTTTAAGCCAATAAGTTTGTGGTAATTTATTATAATATCAATAGGAAACTAATACACTTGCCTAAGAGACTGCTTAATTCCTGACTAAACAATGTAAATTATTTATTCCTGAAATCCTGACATAGATTTGTATTTTTAGAGTCTATATACCTGGTATTTCCACACTAATATAAAACACTGCTTGTATTACAGACACTGCTAACCTCTGCCCCATTAACTGTTTCTTGAGGAGTGTATTTTACTTCCTTCTAAACTCCTTTGAAATTTTGTAGCTAGTACTCAGGAGTTCTTATGTCTTTTCCTCTAGCTCTGAATAGAAAGCCTTGTGTTTGGATTGCTCTTTACCCATCTTCCCTTCATATATCTCTTTCTACTTAGCAAAGCATTTGCCATATTAAAGAAATCTAATTAGTATATACTGCCTCCTTTGAGAAATTTTTTAATTGTGGTAAAATACACATAATAAAAATTCACCATCTTAACAATTTTAAGTATGCAGTTTTTAATGTGTTAACTACATTCATATTGTCACACAACTTATTTCCCAAATTCTTTTCACCCTGCCAAGCTGAAATCGGACCCCTGAACAACTCCTTTGCCCTTCCTTCCCTTTGACCCCTAAGCAACCACAATTCTATGGTACTGCCTCCTTCTGGAGATGTGTCCTGATTTCTTCAATGGGAAGATATTTCTCCCTCCGAGCAATTCCAGCAGCATACTTCATTTCACAAGGCTCTTATATATGGCCACACAGTGGTTATTTTGACACCCCTTGCCTTGATTCATTGTACCAGATCTCTACCCTTTTCTGTGCTCTAGGCAGGTAACTTTGCGACTGTTTCTCCCAGTCCCCTTGTTCTCTGGCCCTCAGTGTAGTTTTGGGTGCATTAGCAGAGGAAGGAACACGTGAGGGATTGGCCTGAACGCCTCCTGCTTGGCCACAGTGGGCTGGCTGCCTCTGCCTGGCACAGGGCCTGTCCGCAGGGTTGCTACACCTGCTGTCATCTGCTATTCCCATGGTAATAGCTCTCTGCGGCTACCACCGCTGGAGGTAGCCCAGTGACTTTTCTGAATTCCCTACACCCTGGACAGACCTTTATAAAAGTCCTCTATTACCCAGCTGTGCACAACTGTCTGCTTCCTGCCAGCTCTGTGACTTTTCAAGCTTTTAGGTAACGTCTTTACGATATAGTTTTGCTCTGGCTCTGCTCCTCAACTTGGTCCAGTGTCCCTATTTTGAGTCAGGAAGGCTTGATAAAGGGAAGAAAAAGTACTGAAAAAGGCCCCAAAATAGACCTTTTTCTCTGTAAAATATCAAATTAAAAAGATAAACAGCTCACAGATTAAGTTGTTGGTAAAGACAACATATTTAACCCTGTAAAGCCTTTAGAATTGAATAAATTCTTTCTAGAGGAAATACACAACTCATTTTCTCCCCCTTTCTAAATGACCTGTCTTATAGTCCACATTTTTTTCAATAAAATGTGTTTTCTGTCTTCCAGCTATTTTCCTCAGTAGAATTTTCACAGACAATTCTTACTTTGTCTTCCAGAAAATACATCATTATATGACTTTATCTTTTTAAAGGGATATAGTTCTCAGAAAATGATATTCTTAAAAATTACACATTTACGGATAATAAAACTTCACTAGGTAAGCATGACACAGGATTACTCCCTGACAGCTTTTTAAAGAACTGTGAGACTCTCACTTCAAACTTTTTTTCCCCTGAAAGATGCGAGATCCTTCAACACCCTGGTCTACCTTCCTACCTCAGTGTCCCACCGCTGCTCTGGGATTTGCTGGTAGGGCACAGAGGACTGTCAGGGTGCCCAGAAGGATTTGCAGGTTTGAGCCCTAGGGGCACTGTCATTACTACTGTCACCAGGGGTTGCTAACACACTTAGGATATAGGACAGTTTTTCATTTGGTTCAAAATCTTACAGTTTCTCATTACAAGCTTCCTTACCATTAATTTTGGCCCCTGGAGGAAGTCCCAGTTCCCTTTGTCCTTGAACTCTTCTGATGTTCTTTTGCTTCTACCCCTGGTGGTGGAGTCTACTGAGACTTGCTTTTGTGCTGTGCACATGGCTGGTGGGACGGTAGGAGGTGTACTTGTGAATGGCTTTTGTCAGCTTTTCATTTTATTTTTTTATTTTTATTTTAATTTTTTAAAAATAATTTTTTATTTAATTCTTGTTCAAGTACAGCTTTCTGTCTTATATTCCCAACCCTGCCCACCCCCCGCCCCATGCTCCCAGCCTCCCTCCCATTTCCACCCCCCACCCTTAGTTATTGTCCATGTGTCCTTTATACTTGTTCACGTGAGTCCATCCCCTTTTCCCCTATGATTCTCTCCCCTCTCCCCTCGGACCCTGTCAGCCTGTTCCATAATTGAGTGTCATCAGTCATATTTTGCTTGCTTGTTTGTTTTGTTTAGATCCCTGTTAACGGTGATATCATATGGTATTTGTCTTTCATTTTAAATAGTCACTAAATCAAACACATAGTATCTCTACTAAAAAATATACTTTTCATTCATCCCCATTTTCAGACAATATCTGTAATGACAGGATAAAAAATGAACCTCAAAGAAAAGACCTTCTAAAGTGATATTTAAAACAATATTTGCTCAGAGAAAATTCACACATTTCTTGAACTGCTTTTTGATATGATGCACTGATTAGTTTAACACCAACAGCAACAAAAACATTACCTTTTATCCTAATTGCCTAGGAAGAAAACCAGAAAGCTTGAAGGATTCTAATAGAAGATACGGTAGGTTTGGAAAAGTCATTATGTCTCTCTGAAGGTAGATCCAAAGGAACAAAGCATAAATGTTAGTTGTTAATTAAATCCTCTAATGATATATGGAAAATTTTATTTTTATCTGCCCTGGCACTATTTACTGAATTTATTCTGTTTTATCATAAAAGGTTGAATAAATACACATTTTTCAGTACAAGCTGTGAAATTCCTCAGAGCCAGTACTGGACTGATAATGAGCTGATAGTTTAGAGGGATTAAACTTTTAAAAATTCTGATATAGAGACTTCCGCCAAGATGGAGGCATAGGTGGAAACACTGTGCCTTCTCCCACAACCAAGTTTGAATACAACAAAAGTTTTGAGAAACAAAGACACAACCAAAGGACAGAAAAATTGAAGAAGTTCGACTACATCTAACCGTTCAACGGGGATGGTAAGAGGGGCGGAGCCAGCAGCGAGCAGGGTCGGGCAGGACAGGGCCCCCGACCCAGGCGCGCAGGCAGACGGGAACCAGTTGGGGTGCGGGGCAGACCGCAGGCGCATATTCGCGCACAGTGAGACAGACCACGCAGGC